>NC_067163.1:39136738-39802095 GCF_903995435.1 Acomys russatus | reverse complement strand
TTCCTACATGAGCAACAACTTTTTTGGTTAATTAAAAACTGTTCATTTTTTGGTCTGGTAATACCTCCTAAGCAGATTCTTCTTTCCTTGACAAGGTCAGATATTTATCCACTTAAAACGTGAATTATTGAGGCATAAGTATGTGATGCATTTCTTCTATGTTGCAGCAGCAGAGTTTAGAAATATGTCCTAGGAACCAAACAGAATTCATTATTCAGTGAATGATGTGTATTATAAAATTCTAATCACCTTGCAAATGTTCATTGTGTCTGAAGGGTAAATGAAAATTTACCAAATTATTGCATTATATCTCATACATAAAAATCATAAGCTATACTTTACTCTGCCATCAGCATCATTGTTTTATTTACAATATTTAATTCTACATTATTTTGTTTCAAAATCAGTAGTCTAGAATGTAATGTAGTACTTTAAATAGCATGTATTTTATGTAGTTATTTAATTATATATTGATAATATTGTAATATTTTTTATTTCTAAATAATTGTTCACTACGGATATTATAGAAAAAAATTCATTCACTTCAAATACTAAGTATTAATAGCTATCAATTCTCCAGATATTGTTTGAGAAATTAAAAAAAATAATGGCACAAAATTTTAGCTTTTTTTCCTATGTATTTATCATATGTCAAAATGTAAATGATTACAGAAGTGTTTATTCTTATATATGGTTAAATTTCTTGGTCAATGTCAATCACATATGACCTTATATGTATAAATCTCCAATTTTTATTAAAGCCTTTGGGTATATAAGTACATCATTAACTAAGCCTGAATAGCATGTAATTTTATTTGTCTAAAATATCAGGTTGTAAATTTTGTATAATCTAAGTGGTAAGACTAACTGTTATTATCCACAAGACCAATAAATACATAACTATTAAATAACAGATTTTCTGAATAGATCATAATATTTATTCATTAACTTTTTACTTTTGCTCTACCTGAGACTCACTCTGATAGTTATACTAACTCATTAATTGTTACAAAAGAGTCTGAAACCATTATTCTCATATGTGAACTTCAGGTTTTGATTTATACAATATCTAGTGGATATAGATGTTTTACATAACTTTCAATACTAATTTGACTATAATTTTAGGGACATTTCATTTACCCTTAAGAATGATATTCTATCTTTGCATCCATCCATCTATCTATCTATCTATCTATCTATCTATCTATCTATTTCTTATCAATCACCTATCTGTCTATCTATTTTCTTCTACATATTTATCTAATGAAACTCAGTAAGGTTAAGTCTATGACAGAGAAAACATGATATTTTATGTCAAAGTCAGATATGTCATCATTACAGGTGGTTTTCGTCTCTGAGAGAGTAGTAAAAACACTCTGGGCATTGTGGTGCATGCTTTTAATCCCAACACTTGGGAGGCAGAGGCAGGTGGATCTCTATAAGTTTGAGGCCAGCTTGGTCTATAAAGTGAGTCCAGGACAGCCAAGGCTGTTACACAGAGAAACCCAGTCTCAAAAAAGAAACAAACAAACAAACAAGTAATAAAAGCACAATAGTTTGCTTGGGAATAAAGCAAGATTATGTAGCTTGATATCACTTCCTTCTTTTCTACTGTAATCTATGCTAGGTTGTAGGCCTGCTTAGCCAATTTGTAGTAAATGATTTATCCTATAAGCAAAATTCCAGTAATGAGAAATTAAGTTATGGTCCTTTTCCTGTAAGATTATTTAGGTCAACGTTCTTCTAAAAATCAATGCTTCACAACAGAGGAAAATTATTCATTTACTACATACTCTTTGAAATGGTTGTCTTATGTTTGAAGTTACTAAGGGAATGAGTGTTCATTCTTAGAGTGTTAATTCATTTTCTTCTACACCTCTTTCAAATGACAGAAAATATTATTCAGACACCTCCTACGATCATATACAATTTGATTTATATAATCAGATTTCCCTGTATTTATTGGATTAACATATATACTGTTAAACCTCTCTTTTCAAACATGTTATTGTAAAATGAGATCTTATTTTATCCATGCTGGATTTAAAATATTCACCTATTTATTTAAATAAAATAGAACAAGCAAAACTTATTATTGAAACAATTTGACATATTTAACATGTTTGTGAAGAGAAGATAAAGTGAGAAATAAAAATGAATACACACAGCAATGAGAGAAAATGACAAAGATTAATGGCAACTAAATCATTTCAAGTCAAGTGAACCATATTAGAGCCGTACTCTAAACAGGGTTTAACAAATTTCATTTAAACAGATCAAAACTCCATGTATTTGAGATTGTAAACTTTAGCTAAAAATCAACAAGCTATCCATATTTGCATTATTAATACTATAATTATTTTGAATCCTCATTTTTCATAAATTTCATTTTCAAGTTGAGAGGATTAATCAGTACAATTCTAGTAAATCCAATATAGCCAGCCAAACAATACATACTGAGCATACAATTTACATAAATTCCTTCAACAATAAAACATTTACAATTCACTCTTTGAAAACACATCAGCGTTTTGACTAGGTCCAATATGTCCTATTGGTGAGATCAATAGCTCAGAGGGTAAAGTGTTTCTTGCATAAATGACATAATATGAATTTTATCCCTGCGTACTTTGTGAAAGTAGAAAGTCAACTCTTGTAAACTGTCTGACCACACCTGTACCATGACATACCTGTCCCCACACACATGCACACGCATCATGTACATACTCACTCACAAAGATACATACATATATAAAATAAAGGAGAGCTTAAATATTATGTCCCTATCTCGTGTCTCAGAAGTCAAACGTCTGTTTGGAGAAAAGAACAGCTTTAGAATTAAATGTTTAAAAAAACAGACCGCATCCATCTAAAGTTCATAGTAACTACTGTAGTCACCATGGTGACAGACAGCAGCCATAACTCAGTGAGCACAATCTATTGTCAGGCCTGTGGTATCAACTATTATATGTCAGTTTTCATAGTGCCATGATTAGTTATTATTTAGAATCCCCATAATGAATTTGAAGCACAGTAATTATAAAAAAAAAAACATATACCCAGAAAATAGAGATGCCTGAATTAAAACATAAATAAACAGAGCAATATATAAGATGTGGATTAAATGTAAAGTCTACTACCTCATGCTTTTAAAAAAAATCTATACTAATTTATTCACATTACATCCTGATTTTTATTCCCTCACTCCTATGTTCCTGTTTGCTCCCTTCCTCCATCTTCTGCCCTATTTCTCTCCCCATGACCTCTGGTATCCCTCCCACGCCCATCCTCCCCCACCATCTGACCACAGCCTTTCATTTCTCATCAGGATAGCCTGCATCTCCTTCTTCTGCGTGCCTGCAAGGTGTTAAAGGCTGGGCTCACAACCAAAAATAATTCCTAGTTTTATGACTGGTCCAGGATGACACAGAAAGACAAAATTTTATCTTTGAGGCATGTTGTATATTTTTCAGTAGCATCACATATCTTACCACTTAAAGTCACTTGTGAACCTTATTTGTAAGTATTCAAGATTTAAGGTGCTATTTCACTGACCTTTATAGGTGGCCATACTCCTTCAGTCTTGCATATATTTCTTGCTACCATTTAGTGCATAACTCAGTGATAAAGCAATTGCCCGATCTGTGTGAGATCTTGGGTTTGATTCCCACAACTTCCTCCCCTATCCCCAACATTCCCCAAAAGGAAAAAAGATCAGAGTCTGAGACAGAAATGAAACTACCTCAACATATTAGCAAACACGTGAGGGTAACTAAAACCCTATTATTAGTAGGTGATTAAGGAGGTTAATTAAATTCCTGTAGAAAGTGGAAAAGGCTACTTAGAACCTGTGGTAGCCACAACCTAGTCGTTAATAATGAAGATTTTACTTTTCACCGACTGAAAAATCTTCTCATATGCGTCAGTGGTAAATATAGAGGAAATATGGGAGAGTGGATGATGATCATCTTAAAAAATTTCTTTTTGCATGACAAATTGGTCTGAGAAGTTTATTTTAATATTTTTGGCTGTTATCAAAAGGACCTTTATAACTTTTAAGAAGTAATAACACAAGATTTTTAAACAAGCAAGCAAACCAGAGAAACAAACCAAAACAAACAGCAAAATCAAACCAAACCAAACCAGACTTACAAACTGAACAAACAAACAAAGGCAAGTCTATTTTTGAAGGACCCCAAGGAGACAGTATCATCTAGAGACTACAGGGAGATGCGCATGTGAGTTCACAGACTATGGTAGCGCAGGCTTAAAACAGACAGGGTTCCAGAACTGAAGTGCAAAATAGACACGTGAGTCTTCACCCCAACAGAGAAACTATCTGCAATGGACACCCATTTGCAAACGAAAGTTAGTTTTCTTCAGTGGAATTTCACTGGGTATATAAACTGAACTTAAAGACAGGCACAATGCCCAGGAGTAGATGACCAACACACAAGAATCCAGTCGCTGTTTTTGGAGACATTTTGTCACAAAATTCTCTGTTTGGGTCATTTATTGTCTTATCTGTCGTTTGCTTGTATAGTTCAGTTTCAGATCATATAAATCTTTCACCTTTTAAATTTTTTAAAAAAAATTGTTTTTAATCTGTTCAGTTTACATTCCAGTTGTATCCCCCTCCTTCATACTCCCTCCACTAGTCCTCAGAAAGGAGGAGCCCTCCTCTGCTATTATCTGACCCAAGCCTATCAAGTCTCATCCGGATTGCCTGCACCCTCTTCCTCTGTGGCCTGCCAGGGCTGCAGTGCCAGAGGACGTGACCAATGAGCAGACATCAGAGTGCATGTTAGGGACAGTCCCAGCCCCCCAGATAATGGGATGCACAAGACTGTGCTACCATCATCTTGAGTGATGTAAGCCAGACCCAGAAAGGTGCACATAATATATACTCACTTATAAGTAGGTACTGGATACCCATGCTACAATATGCAGACCTTAAAAAGCTAAGTAACAAGGAGGACCCTAGGGAGAATGCTTAACTCTCATTCAGAAGGGCAAATAGAACAGGCACTGGAAGCAGTGGAACAGAAGGAACAGGACCAAGCCACACAGCTGCACAGCCGCAGAGCCACACAGCCACACATCAACACAGCCACACAGCCACACAGCCACACAGCCACACAGCTGCACAGCCACACAGCTGCACAGCCGCACAGCCACACAGCCGCACAGCCACACAGCCACACAGCCGCACAGCCACACAGCCACACAGCCGCCCAGCCACACAGCTGGGATTGAAGTAGATGCTGATACTCACAGCCAATCTTTGGGGTGGAATGTGGAGAATCTAATGGATTATGACAATCTTTATATTGTTCTATACCTTAATGATATTTTAAATTTAATAGAAAAAAATGTAAAATTGGTAAACTGATGAAATGGCCACAAGAATGAAATTAAATATATGTCCAAAACAAATAGAAGCACCTTCACTTTCTAATGCACCTTCCAGTCATTTAAACAATAATTTCAAAATCAATATCGAGATGTTTGTACATGATCTAATTCTATATATAAAATAGTATATATATATATTATATTTAAAAATTGGTCTATATAAAACATATTAAACATATGTATATCTTGGGTGTAATAGTGATGTATGAACTTTTCACAAGTTTGCCAATAGTAAAAATAGTATGGTAAGAAAACTTTAAAATTTCAGATTTGTAACATGTGAAACTGAGATTATAAACTTGCCCTCAAAGATTTCTTTAGAAGGCTCAAGAGAATGAGTTAGTGGTGGCACATGTCTTTAATCCCAGTACTTGGGAAGCAAAGGCAGGAAGATCTCAGTGAGTTCGAGGCCAGCAAGGTCTACAAAGTGACTCCAGGACAGCAAAGGCTACACAGAAAAACCCTGTCTCAAAAAAAAAAAAAAAAACACAACAAAACAAAAGAAAAGCAAACCTGAGTTGAAGATGTGAATCACAACAGGGCATATAAACTACAAGATAATCTAAATAAAAAATAAATTAAAACTTCATCTTTCTTAATTATAGTCATGCCATAATGCTACCAAAAGCCATGGTGGCATTTAGCGAATGGTTTGATGTATTTGTTTGTTTGTTGGTTTGCTGGATTCAGGTACAGGGTGGTTATTCTGCTTTATTTTTTCCAATCTAAAGGCTGGAAATAGTAATCAATATTCTGATCCAGGCAGTCTTTCTGATAGCCCTCTACAAAATATCACTATGCTGTAACCACAGCCAGAAGTCTTATTTCATTAGGGCCATTATATATGTGGAGATGCAACTTTTATTGTATAGCCATCAAAATGCTTTATCTAAATATCAGTGTTTCTTTTATTTTATTACTTATATATGTGGATGTTTTGCGTGCATGCATCTCCATGCACCACATGAGTGTCTGGTGCTGTTGAGGTTGGAAGTGGGCATTTGATGCCTTAGATTTGGAGATTTAGTGCATTGTGAGGCACCTTGTAGGAGCTGCATTTCAAACTCAGACCCTGTGGAAGAAAGTTCTCTGGCCATAATGTCAATGGTTCAAAAGAACATTAGATTTTAGTTTTCCATTGATTCTTTTATTTTCTGTTCCTAGTCCTTTGACAGTAGGCTCTGTTGTGTTACTTATAGAAATTCCTTCTAAACAAGTGAACAAATTTTTAAAACACTGTAAAGAGTTCATGTTTCATCATGATGTAATTGAATTACAGCACTTGTGAATTTGTTTTAGATGTGTGTATGTATCTATACATACATATATATTTCTATGTGTTTCCTCTTAAATATTTTATTATCAAATTTACCATCACTTTATGTGCCTTCCTTCTAAGAAAAGAAAAATACAATTAGAAATATGTGAACTCAAGCTTTGTTTATTACCTCTTACCATGCCATTTGCTGACAACTGAATATAACTTGAAGTTTTGACTTCACACTGAGAACAAGGACATGTTGTTACTCGATTGCAGTCATAATGTATGTCTACATTTATATTTTCTCTACTCAGGAGGTGAAAATCTATATGAAACTAGCTGGTAATTTTAAATGTCAGCCATAAATATATAAGCAACATAGGTATAAAGTCTGGTAGAGCATTCTACTAGGAATCACTGGGAAAAATGCCTGAGTCTTTGGGGTGAACAAGAGGTGGTTTATGAATAAATGAAGGGTGACAGGATGCAAAAGAAGGAAGAATGGATAAGTGAGGCAAACACATGAATACGTACCAAAGAATTGCAAACACAAATATATAAATAACATGCTTATGGCCCCCGAAGAGATTAAAGTAGTAAGTTTATGAATACACTTAAGGAAAAAGTAATAATTAAAAAAGAAATTAGAATATGATAATCACCAAGAGCTAGTGGAATTTAGAGAAAATAACAAGCATGCCAAATATTTCATGTTACCTATTTCATTCTGAATTCCACTAACTCAAAATTTCATCACGTTCTTCACTTACATAGTTTTCGAGAGCCCTCTGATTATCTAGGCATCCCAAATCTGCTTACATCTCTTGGTTTATTCTTTAAACATAAGCGACTTGGTTTGAGTTAGCAAGTCAGGAAGTGTGCTAAAGACTACAGTTCTATCAAGGTGAAACTATGGTGATTGAAAATATAGATTTCACTGGCAAAGAGCAGCTGTGTTCCTGGGGTTATAGCACTTTGTTGCATAAAGAATATCAATGGAGTGTTTATGAAATAACAAGGGTACATCACATTGCAAAGAGCAATGAACGCCTCTTTTAAAATCTTTATAATAAACATGTTGGGATGGTTATGGTTCTGCCAGATTGCTACAGAGAGAGTATTAGGAAAAAAATCTCACACTCATACATTTTTCATGAAATGCTCTGTATTATACATCACAGCTGCAAATCTGCCCTCTGAAGTTTGCAGCGCCTTAATGACACCAGAGATTCAAGGCACAGGGTGGAGTTCTGCTGACATGTGACTGATGAGGTGGAAGTGTGAGTCTGAGGGCCATTGAACACAGAGAGTTTTCCCGATGTATCATAATTACAGAAACACCTGTGCTGAAGATTTTGTGCTGATTCAGGGAAAAAGCATGGAACTTAATGGTCTGCATGATCTTTCCTCTCAGACCCATGGTGATTGGACATAAAGGAGGCAGTGACATAATAAAATGAATTTAAGGCATTGGTTTTGTCCTTTAGTAGATGATGTTCCCATCACCAAAAAAATATTTGTCTCATTTGCAAATGGAAAATTGGAAGCTGAAACACAACTGAATCATGCTAGGAGCATTTTTGGGAAAATGTTGTACAAATAAAAGGTCATAAACTACTGAGCTAGATGCAGGAATCATAACTTGATTTTTTTTTCTTGTTTTCCTTATTTTTACAAAGTGCACAATTGACTGAAGAATTTTATATTCAAAAGTGTATTCTATATAATGTAATATATAATTTGACAGTGAGGTCATCTTTGAGTTGCAATTCTTACCTCAATGCACATAGTTATTTTAAATATATGGATGCATATGAAGCAGTGTGTGTTGTAATTTATATTCCTATATATAATATATGTGCAATATATATATATATATATTTAAAGACATATATGCCTTCATAAAAAGATTAAAATGTTAATACTTTTGTAAATCATGATTTACAAAGAGAAAGAACAAAATAAGTTACAACAAAACATGTTTATTTGAAGCTAAATGAAATTCAAAGTTTACAAGAACAAAATATATTTCTTTAAATCAGTGAAAGTAAAATGAATTGCATAGATCATATTGACTATGAACTATAAAATACATCAATATATTGCATTAACATAATTTTCTGTAGCATTTTTTTCTTTCGAAGCATTAACCTTGTGACTAAAGACATAGTTATTCCATGGATACATTGAAATTATGTGTTACACGAACAATTAAACAATAAGCATGTAGTCCAGGTAGTGTCTTTATTTTTATGAGTTCCTAGCTATTCCTTTATGTAAAAACATTCTACCCTAAAAGTAATTATAATATATAATACAGTTAATAAATAAGAAATTACATTGTTTTTTGTTAAAAACAACATGGGCAGAAAATAATTGAAAATGATAAAAAATAATCTTTAATCTCAAAATTGTGCAGGTAACAAGGAAACATAAGCCTGTCAAAAAATATACAACTTCATAAAAATAAACTGAAACTTACACCAGTCATTGTGATAGCAAATTAAGGGTCAAAGGTCGCTGAATATATTTCATTTTCCGTTTTACATGATCAAGGTATCGAAGTCTGTTAATTTTTATATTGTTATGATGAATTAATCTTACAAAAGTGACTTCAAGGAAGCAAGTGTTTGTTCTAGCTCACAGTCCCCAGGGTAAAGCCTGCTGGGCTGGAAAAGTCCTGAGAGAGCACTCTGGAGCAGAGTGGTACATCCTTCCCATTGTCCTGAAGCAGAGAACTGAAAATGTTGAGTAACACTAGCTTCCCTCATTTTCTCTCACTCCAGGATGCAAGCTCAAGAAATCCAGGGAGAACACTTGAATAAATGATAGATACAAACTTATTCTTTTAAAGATTCCAAAATTTTAAAGTAAAATTGAAGTTCTGTATGTAATTTATTTTTGAAATGTAAGTATTAACTATTTTAAATAAGAATAATAAATGAGTAGACTTGCACATAGTTGAATAGGCTTTCTGGTTAGTAAGGGCATGGAACCCTGTAAACAAAGTCCAGTCACATAAACACTACTAACTGGATTAAGGAGGAGGAAAATATGCTTACAGGACTTTTGACGCACACCCTACTCTTCACTGCTAAGAGCCATCTACTTAAAGCCCGAAATTCAAAACAAAACACAAAACACTAATTAAAGATACTTCAAGAAGCTTAATCAAGATCTTTAAGTCTCACTTTTATCATGTAGGGAAGAGTGGCTAGGAACTGAGTGAGCTACTGCTTATGATGGCTTTATGACTCTTTTGTCATGACAGACTCATCCTCCTCTGCAAATCCTTAACAAACCAGGATGCATCATTTTATGGATGATAAAGAAGCATAAAGAATAGTCTTCTCATTACTTGGCCATAATAGTGTCATAATGTCCTTAAATTTTAAATTTTGTTTTATGTCCTCAAATAAAATGTCTGTTTACAAATTCTTTTTTCCTTTTATATTAAATATTTTTTATTTTTACATATAAATTTATATTATTACACATATATACAATAAACTACCTACAGCAAGAAGAACCATGAAACAATGCGGAATTATATAAATGTTACGTTCTTAATGTTTTGTCTATTTGTATTTGGTAGCCTTGAAGAAAACACCTTTCCTATCTTGGTGCATCTAAAATTCTGAATGTAAATCAATATCTATCAAATCTCATTGCTAACAATTTAAAACATCTATCTACCTAAAATGATCTTAACCCATAAACAACTAAGCTTAATTGTAACACTAAACTATTTGGTCTTCAACCCCATCAGAAACTTGAGAAGGAATAAAATAGATTATCTGAGTATACTGTGAGTGTAGATTAGTAGCTTTCCAAATGAGAAGATGACAGAGACGGTTTTCTGCCTGAATAGTCACTCAAAACTCTCTATAATGTTGAAGCATCTTCTTCAGCCTTCTGGCCCAATATGTCTGATGGACATATTTGTGAGGCAGACACTATTGAGGACTTGATTACCCTGTCTTGCCAGAGTTTGGCTGTCGACTCTGCTTGCATCCAAGCTTGCCCTTTTTTAGGCAGGATTCTGGCTGTGGTAGAAGTAAGGACATTTCCCCAGTGGGTTGTTTGCCACATTTGAAGCCATCTCCAATAGGAGATTCTTTATTTTTCAAGTAACTGTGCTTTGAGAGTCACAATAGAAAATCTTGTCAAATATATACCAAATAAATACTAATTTCCATTAACTTATTTACTAAATTATGATTTTTACTAAAACGTATACCCATCTTATACTAATCCTAATGTCCCTAGATGTTTTTAAATTTGGTTATATACTTAGTCATTGGGTATTTCCTTACATGACTTATTGTTATTAAACTGTTACATGGAAATATTTACCATGATTTTTGTGTTTTGGCACCCCTGGGTGTTATAGTGATGATTTTTTTCATCCATATCAGGCACATGAAATAGTAAATCTGAAGCTAGAGGGGAAAAACAGGGTATTCAGTTATGCCTGTCTGGTTCACAAAAATATGTGTGAGCTGCTTTTTAATGTCAAAATAATGAATAAGAGATGCAATCAATGGGATTCAAACTTGAATGGACTATGGGTTCGGAGGAAAATAGATTCCAATCTGGAGAAACAGTGAGAAAGGTAGAGTGTTACAATTTGTTTGCTTATTTTTAAGTTTTCTGTTTCAATGCTGCTAATTTAGGTTTTGTTTGCTTGGGTTTGAAGTATGATGTTTGTTCTTTTCATTTTAGTTTGTACCATTTTACAGTAGATCTTGCTGTGTAAAACTCGCTGTCCTGAAATATAAAAATCCCCTCGCATAATTTCTTATTACTGGCATAACAGCTTCAGTCACCACAATGAACAAGAAGAGTTAAAAAGGGAGGTCTGATACAAGGTCACTTGTACACAAGTAAAAAAATAAATTAGATATAAGTGAGTATATACCATTTGATTCTTTCTGCTTCTGGGTTAACTCACTCTTTATGATCATTTCTAGCTCAATCCATTTATCCACAAATTTCGGGAATTCCTTATTTTTAATAGCTGAGTAGTATTCCATAGTGTATATGTACCACAGTTTCAAATGGTATATACTCACTTATATCTGCATACTAGCCCAAGGGGCATGTTCCACGAAAGCCTTCACTTACCAGGAAACTGGGACAGAGGGGAGGACATCCTATTGGGACTCTAAATGAGAGAAGCATGGGAGAATAGCAAAGTAGAAGGATCCAGAGGGTCCTAGAAACCTACAAGAAGAACATTACGATAGGCAGATTTGGGCCCAGGGGTCCCGCTCAAACTAAGGCACCAGCCAAGGACAATACAGGCGGTAAACTTTAAGCCCCTACCCAGATCTAATCAACGGTCAGAATATTCTCCACAGTTGAGTGGAGAGTGGGATATGACTTTCTCACATACTCTGGTGCCTCACATTTGACCATGTCCCCTGGAGGGGGAGACCTGGTGGCACTCAGAGAAGGACAGCAGGTTGCCAAGAAGATACTTGATACCCTATGAGCATATACAGAGGGAGGTAATCCCTCTCAGGAACAGTCATAGGGGAGGAGAATAAGGGGAAAATAGGGGGGAGGGAAGAATGGGAGGATACAAGGGATGGGATAAACATTGAGATGTAACAAGAATAAATTAATAAAAAAATTAAAAAAAATAAAAAGTTACTAAGTAAAAATAAATAAATAAATAAATAAATAAATAAATTAGAGGACTGTCAATATATCAGTATCAGCTATGGATTCTGGCTGTTGCTTTCATTTTTATACGTACAAAAATGCTTTGATAATTTTGAATATTAACATCGTTCATTCCGTTTACATTCACATCCCTGTGACTTCTTCTTTGTCGCTTTTTTCCAATACTCTTGGCTTTTTTTTTTTTTTTTTTTTTTTGGATGCACTGATTTAATCGGGACTTTAGTGTGGCCATGGATAGAACCACCATTTAGTATATAAATAAAGCAATGACTGTAGATCCCTAGAATCCTTCATTTTTCAGCTCTTCATAAGAGAGAGTTAGGACCCCATGAACTGCAAGCTATGATTGGATATTGATAGTACCAATGTAAGCAGTGAGATCAGGTTTGCAATGGCAGTGTCAATGCCCTGAGTATAACATTCCACAGTCGTCCCCTCTGCTTTCAGCTCTTATGTTCTTTCTGCTCCTCTTTCCCCAGTGTTCCTTGAGCTTTGCAGAGGTTTAATACCCTGCTTAGGGTTGAACATTTGTCTGTAGGTTATTCTGAACTTCTTGACCAGGTTTAAGTCTCTGTGTTCATCATGGTTCACTGCCATGAGAAACTTCTGTCACTAAAAGTGTATAACATTTGTCTAAGGGTGCAAGCATTACCATTTGTGCCATGCCAGTTTCGCTGAGCAACCTTGCTGAGTTCCACTACTATATTCTATGTGCTGAAAGCCGAGGATTTTGTAGCGTAGCAGCCATTCATGTTTTCCTGCGAAGTGGGCTTCAAATTGAGTCATTGGAAAGTACGACTACATAAATGGATGGGAAAAACAAATGAAGGCCTGGTCAAGACACCACGAACAACAGAGAGCTCTTAGTTGAGGAGACGCTGAAGCACAGATGTGAAAAGAAGGAGAACTAAAAGTACAGGAGGTTAATTTATAAACTCATTATCATTGTAATCCTCTGGAAGTGACAGGTCTACGGTCTTGGATTTTCATCAGAGTTACTGCATTGCCTGATTTAATTAATGTTGTCCAAGAATGCCATTGTATTAAAGTTGATTTCCTCACAAGCAAGATGGAAATGATCACGCATATTTTGGGGAGAGAGTACAAGAACTTCATGTAACAGAAGGAATAGATATAATAGTATTTGGCACAAAATGACTCCTCAAAACACCTCATTATTAGCAATAATAAGAATCACAAGCTCTGAAATTAACTAATTGATGTTAAAATCAATATTGAGAGTGGCAGACAGACATGAGTGATTTAGACAATGTGCGTGTCTCAGCTGACCCATCAGTTAAATGGTTATTATTGAAATACATACTGTAGAGACTTGTCACAATAATCAGATGAGTTATTCTGTAGAAAGTACTTACCGTGGTGTTTGCAAATACAGACTGTAATCTATAAACTTGGTATACAGGAAGGTGGTGCTAAGGTCACTAAGTGAGGATCTATATACTTCAAGCCAATCTTTTCTTCTTAAAATTTAATTTTAAGTGTATCTTTTTTGTGTGAAAATAAGATATCTTTTTTTTAGACTATAAAATGGACACAAACCAAGTTCTAATGATTCATTATTATTTTCTTGGAGTAGTGTATCATCAAATTTCCTCAGAGATCCTTCTTTTTCTCCTATTTTTCTGTGAATAGTAATTAACACAGAGACCCACAACTGGTCAAAAAAAAAAAAAAAAAAAAAAAAAAAGAAAGAAAAAGAAAAAGAAAAAAAAAAGAAAGAAAGAAACAGAAGAATACTAGATTCTACATGTGAATGTGTATCACATCCCTTAATCCGAAGACTCACGATTGTGGCTGACCTTAGCTACTTTGTGTATTTTTCCCACCATTTATTCCACACCCCCAGGTTTTATCCCCAATCAGTAGATAGGAGATAAAGAAGAAAAGACTGGCAAGAGGGGAGATGAGATGAGAGCGAGAGCGAGAGAGAGAGAGAGAGACAGACAGACAGACAGACAGAGACAGAGACAGAGACAGAGACAGAGACAGAGACAGAGACAGAGACAGAGACAGACAGACAGAAAGACACAGACTTCTGAATTTAATTACTTTCTTGTTGTTTCGTCTTGGCTTGTAGCTTGTCTTTGCTACTCTGTGGATTCCTTTTTTTCCCATCCTTTATTCCCACCCCTGGTTTAACCTCCTATCACTAGACAGGAAAGAAAGAAGTATAGAAGAGAAAAAGAGAGACATGAGATCTGTGAATCTATTTTTTAGAACGACCATGAGTGGTTACTCATCGACCTTGTCTACTGGGGCTCTAGCATTTATATATCCCCTAAAAGGTCCCCAGTACTCCAAAATTCACACATTCACAGAAATGATCTGCAGCTGACAAAAACCATGTCTCTGTTAGAGCGAAGGCAACTCAGAGTCAGCTGCTACAGAGCAGCCCATATCCCCACACCTAACAGTAGATTTTTGTGAGCTGGACTGTATTACTTACCACCAATGCTCTTCTGTAATTTTCATCTCTAAAAAGAAGCAGCTGGTTCTAAGAGCCACATTATATTCTTATAATATTTCAGTGTTTTTAAGGAAACCAAAACTCCAGAATTCTTACTACAAAGCATCGCCAGGGAAGAACTCAAAGATCTCAAGATGATTGATGACTCCAAGAAAACAATGTTTCCTAGACAAAACCAGGAAATTGCAAATATAAACTCAAATAAGCTGTGATAAAATACACAAAATTTCAGTAAGTTCAAACAAAAACAAACAAACAAACAAAAAACAAAAACAAAACAAAAACAAACAAAAAACAAACAAACAAAAAAATCAGCAATGAGAAGAATGGTACTGTCCCAAGACAAGAAAATGTGGGTAGCTGACAGCTGCTGAGAAAGAAAGAATTTGATTATTTTGTTTAATTTTATTTTATGTATATTAGTGTTTCTCTGCTTGTATGCCTGTGTAAGGGCATCAGACATTGGAGTTACAGACAGTTGTGAGCTGCCACGTGAGTGCTGGAAATTGATCCAGGGTCCTCTGAGAGAGCAGAGAGCATTCAGTGTTTCCAACTGCTGAGCCATCTCTCCAGCCACCAAGAATTACTTTTTAAGGGTATATCCAGTGGTAAATCTACCAAGCTCCAGTGTGTAGTCATACACCCATAAGCATAGGCACCAGGAACTGTTTTTATGGGTTTATAAACAGTGAGGACACAAAGTTGGGTGGCATGGAATATTATAGACTTTGGAAGTGTCAGGGGGAAGGATCATTATGATCAAAACCCAACGTATGGAATACTCAGAGAGCTAAATAAATATTATTAAATAAATATCCACATGTATGAAAATATAATGGAACACATTGTTATGTATACTTAATAATTTATAATACCTAGTTAATATCAAAATATTTTTAAAATTATATACAAGACTGTATATGAGCAAGTAAAATGCATTAAAGCTCTCCCTATCCATGAAACCCTTCCTGATAGACTTATAAATAGGGTTCTATGTAATTGGTGTTTTAAAATGATGCTTGGATAATAAGCATTAAGTTTAAGATCAAAGAAATCTTGAATCTGCATTTCTTAAAGCATTAGTTTTTATGGTCTTGTCTGGATTGTATTATTTACCATCAATGCCCTTCCATAATTTTCATCTCTAAAAAGGAGCAGCTTTCTCTAAAAGTCACATTGAGGAAGAAATAAAACTCCCCATGCTCAGTACGTAATAGTAGGCTCTTCAGTAAGTGATAGCTTTCCACTCTCTTTCCAGTTGATAGTTTTTAGGTATGTGGTTAAGGGAATAGTTTATTTTGATTTACTGACAAAAAATAGAGGGAAGATAGAGAAAAAGTGAAAGCTGCTGTAACTAGATGGTGACATCAAACTGCATAATGAAATAGTGAGGCATCTGAACTTTTTATTCTCAGAAGCCAAAGTATAGCATTCCAAAAATGACCTATATTACATTCAAGAGAGTCTTAACTAATTTTATTGTGATTAATATACATCATTCCATACTATAAATGCATACTTCTGCATGTCTTAAATATCATTAAAATATTTTTAATATTTTTTTATGTTTTCCTATATATAGGTTTGTTTCTCTCTGTCTCTCTCTGTCTCCGTCTCTCTCTCTCTCTCTCTCTCTCTCTCTCTGTGTGTGTGTCTGTGTGTGTGTGTGTGTGTGTGTGTGTGTGTGTGTGTGTGTGTGTGTGTTTGTAACATGGGTGCTCATGGATGCCGGAAAGGGCTCATTCATTCCTTGAATCTGAAATTACAGTCAGTTGTGAGCTTCCACACTGTCATGTGGTTGCTCTTAACCAAATGCTAGTCCTCGGAAAGAGCAGCAGCTGGTGTTTTAAAGATATGGGTTTTATTGTTTTCTTTTGTTTCAGTCACCCCACTAACAGCTATTAAATATGTAAGGAAATGTAATTGAGACTTTTAAACTTTGCTTAGTAATATGGAAAGTACAGGTTTAAAACTCATCACTAGCTGTGCCTTGCTGATGCCAAGAACCAATTCAGAAACTAAATACATAAAATATCTCAAAATAAGTCTGAAAGACTAAGAGAATATTTTATTTTGGAGAGCAGTCATATCTCACACCAGAAGCATGAAAGCCAAAATTACATTTAGAATTTTACATTCAATATATTGTGAATTCTCTAGCCTGCTAAGAAAGCTCAGAACTTTTTTTTGACCCATCTAATGTGTGTAAACAAATAAAACACCTGTTCACTAAGTCTCAATTGCACAGTTTCTAGTAAAAATTATTTATGAGCTACTTGTGATTACAATTTAGTTAAAATGGACACTTTTTTCTGAATTATATGATAGTATTAAAATCTTGCTAAAGTACAAAACATTAGACATGACACTTTTATAGTTATATAACTTTGTACACTTTATTCTCAATGTGATTTCACTAAATACATGAAATTATGTTATAATTCACATTTTCAAGTAGAAGTTATATCAGCTATAAAAGGTAATATTGGTAATATTTCTTGGAAAATTACAATGAAGTGTCCTAATTTATGATATTTAGTTGTACCAAAGTCTATACTATTATACTATTACATTACTAACTTTATTAAATTATTGAATTTACTGTTTCACATTATGAATTACATTAGCTGTTGCTATTGTATATATTTTAAAAGAGTAGTATTTTAAATTGGTGTGCATAAGGTTTTCTTGACAAAGAACACAGAAAATATGTAGCTAAGAATTTGGCATTTATTTTATACAGTGCAGTTTGCATGGCTTTGAACTAGTAAATTAAATAAGAAATATCATGTGAACCTATTTGATCTATTAAGGAGGCATTTCCTTAGACAAATGTATTAATTTTAAGACCATTATATTAGTATTCAAAAATGATTACTTGGTCAGACTAAAAGTTAATTTTGCTCTCAGAGTCTTTTAGACCCAGAAATCCCTGGTTCGTTGACATAAATAAGGTAAGAGACACTATTCTGTAAAGCCAAGCTTGGTGAGTTTAAAGGAAGGACAACTTAGAAAGTGAAAATAAAATGATAAGAGCTTCATATTGTATCATCTTCCTACAAACTAAGGGTTAATTTCAGTTTTTTCCTCAAATAATGTAAGGTGCCTGGTGGTGAAAATGTTCCTGCTCTGCACTGTTCTAATATTCCTAGGATCATCAGGAAGCTTTCCAATCTCAAGACAGACAACCTGAATGAGGAAAAAACATAAGATATGAAAAGTAATGTGTATTGGATGAGCAGTCTGCAAAGTAGCTAAATTGGCCTGACTGGTATAAAACTATAAGAAAGATAGAGAAACGAACAGTGTTCCTGTTGGGTAAGGATGTTCCAATATTCTAATTTTATTTTCTGTAATTACTGTGATTCTAAAGTAAGCAGGAACAGACAATTTATTGTATCCATACATACCCATTCCCAGTAGTTTACAGTTAATGTACTTGGCAACACTCATGGTCTTACTAAGGAAACTTGACACTAATCTCTTTCTCATAATTTCTTTCTTACTATGCTGAGTAGTAATCTTGTGCAGTACAGCGGAATAGAACACTACCCATGGAGATGATTTGTATTCACAAAAATATAATTCTATGAGGCTTCAGTCGTGTTAGATTATACCCTCTGAAGATAAGTCTTTCTAAAACACCATAAAAATAAGTGCTGATGCCATAACACCACACATACAAGAGGAATTATTGAGACAATTGTGTAATAATACATAATTATAAGAAATACTATGTATATTAATATAAACTCTCCAAAACTGACTACTTGATGTTTCTATGATAGTACAAAAATCAAATTATTCAGGTGCTCTTGTTCAGTAGTATGGATTAGGAACTGAAATTCAGAAGCGCAGAGTTGATCAGGGCAAACCCTGCCATTTCCCATCTGGGACGTGTATCTCCGTGAACTCCTTGTAGCCTGTGACATGACCACTCTCCCTCAGACACCTGAACAATAAACCAAGGGACCTTGATAGTGAAGGATGAGAGTTTGAAAGCTCAACAAAAAAACACTGCATCTTAAGGAAGAAGTTGGCTCCCTTTGCTAGCAAGGGAGCTTGGAGGATTCAGATCAGCCAGGTTTGGGCATTAGGATAAGGGGCAGTGAGCAAGGCTGCAACGCTCAGACATGGAAGGAAGAACAGCCCTCACTATTTAGTCCCCCAGGTCCTGCGCTTCTGAAAATCAGGTGTTAACTACCTCCACTGTAGACTATGACAATCCTTTATCAATGTGTCACATGCATATCATGAAATAAGATCATATGTCATAAGCAATTATAGCACAAATAGGCAAATTGAGGAATTTTATTCTTGTCTCTGAATTATACATTGAACTAAAAGAAGTCTGGCCTCAGTCTTTTAGTTATAGTTGTTGTATAGATCAGCCATAGCACTTACTATGTAACTTTGAAACTTTGAACTTTGAAATCCTGCCTCCACCTCCTAAGGAATGAAATCTCAAGGCCATCACTAGTTGAAGTGGAAGTTTCTGGTTTCTTTGAAAACACTATGAATGTAACATTTATATAATTCCCAATTGTTTTGTGGTCCTTCTTGCTGTATGTAGTTTATTATGTATATGTGTAATAATATAAATGTATATGTAAAAGTAAAATAAAATAAAATTAAATTAAACAAACAAACAAGTAAGAAAGAAACAGGGGCTGGAGAGATGGCTCAGAGGTTAAGAGCACTGTCTGCTCTTCCAAAGGTCCTAAGTTCAATTCCCAGCAACCACATGGTGACTCACAATCATTTATAATGAGATCTGAGCCCTCTTCTGGTGTACAGGCATACATGCGGGCAGAATACTGTATAAATAATGAGTAAATCTTCAAATCTTTAAAAGAAAGAAAGAAAGAAAGATCAGTTGTGTCACATGTTTTCTGGAAGATGTCTTGTGAGAGACCATGTGCTGTTTTGCTGGGAGCAGGCATGTGAGAGGGCATGGGACTGTTGGAAGGAAAATAAAAAGAAGCATGGGCAGTGGGACAAGGCGTTTTGAATTGTGATACCCTGAACTCTTCTTCCTTGCTGTGCACTGGTTTTCACTGGTCTTCACATCACAGAGAGAAACATATCAGATTCTGATTCTGGCCACTTCCACTGACTTCTGTGGATATGACGGAGCCTTACAGGTTCAGCCTGATCTGTCACCACTCTGTTGCTGTTTGTTGGTGGCTATTGGAGTGGTCTGCTGGTATCCTAACAATGCAGAGTGGAATTGGCTCAAGAAATTTCATTTACACAGGTCCACCATCCCTTTTTTCCTATTTACATACTTTCTCCTCTTCCTATGGTCAATGGGTAAGACGTGAAGTTGAAGTGTTTAAGACCCTTAAATGAAGTAGATTTTGAAAAATCAAAACCTACAACTAGTACTATCTTTGGCTCAAGAGGCCTAATTGGGATTACTCAAATTTCCCAATTTTAAATACACTTTGCAAGGATGTACTCAAATAGGTTTTAAAAATAGTTTTAAGCACCCTTCCAAAATTTTCTACTGGTTCTGTATAAATATCTCATAAAGTCTTTCCTGGCTTTTTTTTCCCCTATGAAACAAACAGATTTATAGTTTCCAAGTAACAAAATGATGTGTCTATGATTCATAAACAGCATCTCCCTTATCATCAATATAAGTGATGCACATCTTATTGTGATGATATTAATGAAACAATTCCCAGAAATCACCATTATTATGGGGGAATAAAACAGATGTATAACTCCCTTTTTAAGATGTCAGATTTACACAAAGAGGCATCAATGCACTCCAGAGTGGAGTCAGGAAAACATTAGTTTTGGGGATGCCTTTCTCACTGTGTGTGTGTGTGTGTGTATGTGTGTGTGTGTGTGTGTGTGTGTGTGTGTGTGTGTGTGTGTCTATTATAAGTATGTACTTAAATCCTTCCTGTAATTGATTCATCAGAATACTAAAGAATATTGGCATAGATACATACAAAGAATTTCCAAAAATGCATTCCAGAAAGGGCCCTCACAAGACACCATGAAGTTTCATAACTTCATCATTTATGCGGAAGCTCTGAATGGATGTTATTCTGAATGAAGATCAAAGTTTTGCTATGGTTTTTACTAGAAACTATTTCTTGTGAAATGTATTACATAAGGCATGATATTGAAAGATTTAAACAAACAAGATTCTATCTAGAAAGATGACTCAATGTCAGGACTGCAGTACAATAGAGACAGACCACCTCACAATTCCTTGAAGTTCTGGCTCCAGAGAACACCATGACTTTTTTTTCTATTTCTGAGACACCTGGCCTGAAATGTATATATAATGACCAGATACAGATTTGTACTCATAATTTAATAAATAGAGTAAATCTTTAAAAGAGAACTTAACTTCTGAAAACTTTGATGCATAAACACATGAAATGGAAATAGAACAATTCCCAAGTATGGAACGTAACTCACTTCATGTGTCTAAGCTTTTTATTTATATTTATTTATTTATTTATTTATTTATTTATTTATTTATTAGACAGGGTTTCTCTGTGTTATAGTCCTGGCTATCCTGGACTCATATTTGTAAACCAAGTGGCCTCAAACTCACAGCGATTACCTGCCTCTGCCTCCCAAGTGCTAGGATTAAAGGTTTGCACCGCCACGCCCAGCTGTCTCTGAGATTTTTTAAACAGCATTTTTATGTACAAGCTGCCATTCTAAGTGAATTTTAGAGTTCCTTAATATGTTGGGAGCATTAATACATGTAATTTTTACAATAAATTTTACTGTTTTATAAATGAAGACACTGAGGTTATAGAATTTAAATGACTTTCTGAGAGTACACAGACGGCAAATGACAGAGCCCAATTTCAATCACTGGGGCCGCATCCAAAAGTCACTTTCACTAAGCTAAAAACAATTTTGATCTGTAAAATGTTTCTTGACTCCCTTCAACAAGTATCATAAGCATTGGTTAGTTTGTGCATTTCTTTTCTCTAATAAAAGGGAGTTACTAAAGAAAAATTTAAGCATTAATTTGGTGGATGTTCAGCTCATACCATAAAGAGAAAGCTAATAGGAGGAGATTCCAAGTGCGTCTAAAAGAGTTCCCTAACACATTTACAACTCAATAAACATTCAATACAATTCATTATCCTGATCTCTTGACTAGTAAATTGGAAGCTACAGGCTATTTTTGTGAATTGAATGAATATGGTACAATGAAAAGTAAACATAGAGGCTCAACAAAGTGTTAACAAATATTGAGCTAAGTGTCTAGTCACATTATGCCTCCAAATAAATTAAGATGTTTTTTGGTTTCAATGGGTACTCATGTAGTTAAATGTAGAATGTAGAATAAGTTTTCACAATGCCTAATATGCACTATGTTTTCTGAACTTCCAATGTTAAAGGTCTGGTCCCTAGGATAGGTCTACTGGGAAGGGAGCCTGACGAAGGGTTATCTTTAAGAGGATTATATAATCCTTTGAAAGGATTATAGACACACAACCTGAACTTCTGGACTGCATATGGAAAAACAGAAAACCCAGAATAGCCATTGCAAGGAATAAGATCCTTGACTACATGTCCAGTGGCATGGTGTTAACTGGACCTTTGCCCATCTGTAAGATTTAACTCGTACTGTCAACATGCAAGGACTAACAGGAGAGACTATTGCCGGATATTTCTGGAGGCATCGATGGGAGACATGTTCTAAAACAGATTTTTAAAGTGTATAAGTTATAACTTAGAGCTCCCTCCACAAACTACAATTCTAGACCAAAAATCACATGAAATGATCCAAACTCTGCTTCTAGAAAATTATTTATGGGGAAGTTTTTAGGTAAGCAGATAACCTAAGTGTATTATTACATTTCAAAAAACAAATATTTATTTATTTGACAATAAGCTGTGAATGAGAAACAAGCAGAGATGCTTAGGTCTCTCATGCATGTTGATTCACATAAAAATTATATATTTCTAAGAAAATAGTTTATTGATGAGTCAATAAAATGGAAATCCCAAATTCAAAAGAATTAAAAACACTTTAAATGTGAGCTAGTGAACATATATTAATTATTTCAAAATCAGTTAAACTAGTGTATACACACAGATAGAAAGTGAGAAAACTGATCTGGACATTTTTTAAAAATTAGATTTATAATAAAGTCAAAATTCATAATTTTATTTATTACTAAGAATAAGGTTGTAAGAATTGGTAATAAATTCTATTTCTTTCCAAATAACAGAAATAATTGAGATTATTTGTACCAGAAAACAAATAAAAATAAATTGTTGGCTTTAGGTAATACTAGTTTAAAATGTACATTTTCTTTTTTTTCAAGGTTGATTTTATTTTGTGTTTTCTCTTTTAAATATTAAAAATGATTATTACATTCCAATTGTACATTCCAAATGTACATTTTACATTCCAATTGTTGCTCACTCCCTCCTCCCTCATCACCCATCTCTAGTCCTCCGAAAGGGGGAGCCTCATTCCACTATCATTTTAAAAATTAATATGGTTTAAGAATAACCTCTCAGGAGAACAAATATTTCAAGTTTTAGAAATGAGAGAGATCTAGAAATCTAGAAAGCTAAATACATTTTCAGCCATGAAGACTATTTATTTATTTATTTATTTATTTATTTATTTTATTTTATTTATTTATTTATATACTTTACATCATGATCACAGTCTCTGCTTCTCCTCCTAGCTGAACGTTGTTTTATTAAGAGTTGCTTCTTTTTTTTTGTAAAATAATGTTACTAAATAATAAAACTTAAATGACCAGTGAGAATTATAAAGTACATTTAGTAAAAAAAATTCATAATGGAGTTTTTGGGTGAACAGAGCATTTATTGGATTGGTAGGGACAAAACCAAAAGGAGTTAAGTATAATGGATAGAAGAAAAAGAGAACCCAAAATTGTTACAGTGTCTGAAAATTAAAGTAACTAGGAGAGGACTGTGAAATACAAATGCATAGCCAGATCAATGATGGACAGGATCTGCTTCCAAACCCTGTAAACATAACATCTCATATGCCAGAGTACATTGTAGATGTGGTTTCCTTGAGATGAGAAGGTAATTCTAGTTTATCTCATTGTCCATACCGTTTTTCTTCCTCCAATTTTAGTGAAGTTTAATTAAGACAAAAAAATAAAGAAAAAATACTGTTAATATTTAACATAAAAAATTCGTTGAGTTTGAGCACATATAACTTCCTTGACAGTACTTCCAAATTAAAAAAAAAAAAAAAAAAAAAGAGTAGTATCAAGCCATAAATTGGCAGCCTGCCTATTCTTTCTTTGAGTACCAGCAGCACTCCCCACCAACAGGAGGTCATCAAATATGGGGCACCAGAGTTCATGTCAGAGTTAGTCCCTGTGGCCATAAAGTGGGGGAGGAGATCACCCTCCATCATGGACTTACGGTAATAGGGTGGAGGTGGAAGGGAGGGAGAAACGGGTGGATACAAGTGATTGGAGAACAACTGAGTTGTAATTGGAATAAATTAATTAAAAAATAGTAGCATCCAACCTCTGTTAAAATATTCTTATTTTTATACTTGCTGTTTGTTTATATATATTGGGTATTTACCATCTATATACATAATTATCAACTACTCACCTTCTATCTATACTTCTGGGAGACAAATCTTCACTGAATAGCCATGCCAGGCCTCTAACTGTAATTTCCCTCTTTAATGTCTTGATTACAAGCTTTGCTTCTGGAATCTGAGAAAGGAAAGCCACAAATTCCCCTTAGAACTCCTAATAGAAACAACATCAATAACTCTTGATTTTAGATCAATGAATATTGCTTCTGTTTCTGGAATTCATACATGTTATAAAATAAATCTGATTGTAAACATCTTTTTGGAAAAACCTGGTTATTGTAGTGAACAGAAACTAATGGTGAACATTTGAACATAGAAATATATTTTATGAGGAAGACTTGCCTCTAAGAAGTCTCTTCAGTTTCTTCAATAAGTCAAGACTGTTCAGGTAATGACCATAAAGTACAATATGGCAATGTGTAATCACTCTGACATGTGTGCCTATGAAGGTTGAAGAATTATAAAATAATTCATGGGATGAAAACACAATGATGTATGTTAATGTTGATAAATATATTTATGAATACATACTTGTATTTATAAATATAGCATTGGCATGCTATGATTTTAAGGTTTATATGTAGGTTACTCTCTCTCTCTCTCTCTGTCTCTCTGTCTCTCTCTCTCTCTCTCTCTCTCTCTCTCTCTCTCTCTCTCTCTCTCTCTCTCTCTCTCTCCACACTATTCCCTGGTGAAACATGGAAAAGTATCTACACATATCAGATAGGGACCTGATCACAGACCAAGGTAAACATGCCACCAACATTCAACTTGGTGAAACAGTGAGTTTTATTTGTGTTAGTTACAGGGGTGTAGAGGAGGTGATACTTACAGAAGCAGGAATGACTTAAAGGTAGGGATATCATCAATGTCCACTCCACGAGGGTGAGAGCTCATTAAGGTTGTAAAGCTCGAGCATGCTGCACATAAGCATCTCTGCCTTTTGTAGAATATCCTCTCCACATAATAGATTTAACTGAGTCTCTTTTAGGCAGCTTGCTTCTCTCTGCTTCTCTCCTGCAATTTCGTCAATATTATCCTTGAAACGTGTATTATTGTGGGGCATTGCATAACTGTAGTCAATGCATAATTTATACACACTTTTATTTACCTATTAGGTAATAGGTATAAGACTTTAGCTTAGCTTTAAATCTATTTTCTAGTCTAAATAACAGCAAACTCATCTGTTTCCTTAGAGATTATCAGGAAAATTTGACATAACCCTATGTCTAGATATGGTATACAAAAAGATAGTTCATGTAAAATAAATATATACAAAGCTGTGCGATTTTTTTTTACAAAGTAAATCCAGAAAACAGAGGTGAATTTCAGCTTATCGCTAATATTCTGTCTTTTTGGGAACCAGGAACATAAGAATATTAATGATAGAATACGTGCTTGCCACACTATATATAACTTCTATAAACAATACTATATTAAGCCAATATATGCCATCCTAATGATAATGTATGGATAGGTACTATGGGAAGCCTCCAATGAAAAACTGAAGACAGAAAGCAAATGCTGAAACAGTGGTAACGCAAATAGTCTTGTCTCCATCAATGATAACTGAACCAAAAATCCAAATTAGTTTACATTGATTACAATTAGCCAAGCGACAGTGTTAAAGGGCTTAAAGAGACAAGCACTACGTGTGTTGGGTACAGAGAAGTGGCCTGTGTCCTCTAAGTGTTCTATGCTATTATGTTTGTTAGAAAGCCAAAATGAAAGAATGCCAGAAACATTTACAGGAAGAATTCTGTGACATTTGTGGAATCAACAGATGTTTTCTTAAAAAAAAAAAAAAAAAAGGTGCCTCAAAAACTACCTTGCCACTAGACAAACACAGGCTGAGAAGGATGCTCCATTCAATCTGTGGAATTTATCAGTACAATTCTTTAAGGTAAAAGTTATTAAATTATTATTAGAGTTGATTTATTCACAAAAACACTCTGGGTAATTTATCTCAGGTCAAGTTAAAAAGAAAATAATACACAGTAACTTTGAGATGTCAAAACTATTAGTCTAGAGCTAATATTATTTCCATAAATATGATCAAACGTATAAATAATTTTTTAAATAATTGTAAAATTACGGATATGTTTATGAAGTGTCCTTCCTTTGCCCTCATTTTATTTTTTCATCAGTGTTATGTGATTAATCTCCTGGGAGGCTGAAGAAATGCCTATTCACTTCACATAGGGGACTGATGTAAACCCAAAGTCTAGCTAGTGGAGCAATGATTATTTCAGGGTTATTTAGACAGGGGAAGATGAAACAACACAGTAGCATGTTTCCAAAGACCCTAAAAGCATAGAGGACTCCCCAAGAGCACATTCAACATTAGAGTATGTTAGAATTACCCATGGATATAAATACATGGGTTAATAAGAGTTGTAACAAGAGCAAGGATTAATGTAGGCTTCTCATAATTTCATTTCACAGATGAAGACAAGCATCATCATCATCATCATCATCATCATCATTATTATTATTATTATTATTATTATTATTATTATTATTATATTTAACTTCACATTTGGGAAAGTTTTATTCCTAGCATCCTCTTGTACATTAATTTATTTTTATTTTTTAAACTTAAATATAATTATCTCTCTTTTCCATTCCTCCTTTCAACTGTATCTATGCATTTCCCTGACCCCCGTTTGCTCTGTCTCACATCCATGTTCTGTACTTCGCTAAATGTTAGTATATATGACCTGCCTCTTTAATGTGAAATCATGGTTGCAAAAGGGATGACCTAGATGGATAGGACACAGCACCCTGCAAAGTGCCTCACCACTAAGCTTAAGAACCATAGTTTGATAACCAGAAACATCTAGGTGTTCTATCCTATTCCAATGATTGATGTTTTAGTTTCATAAGAGCACAATGCTGGATGACAGCTGTGCAAACCCCAGTACCACTGACAATGCTCAATAATGTGGTACTTATGTACACAATGGAATTACACTCAAGATAAGGAAAGAATGAAAGGATGAAATTCACAGGCAAATGGATGGAACAGGAAAATATAGTATGTGAGATATCCTGGGCTCAGAAAGACAAATGATTTATATTTTGTTCTGTGTGTTCTAATTCTGAATCTATAGCTATGAGTACATAATAACCTGGATAGCCACTGCCAAAGGAACATTTAATGGATCACATGGTTAGTGATTGAGGAGGAAGATCTTTAGAGATGTGGATAGTGGAACACATGTGCTGAAAGTACTAAAGTGGAAAATAATGTGTAATGAAAAAGTGAAGTGAGGGTAATGTAAAGAAAAATGGAAGTAGGAAAAATAAATCATAATAAGAACACTTTAAAATGCCTTTTGGAAACTATTTCATAAGCTCACTTAAAATACATACAACAGACTTCTAGTCACTCTTGCTGTGTAGCAATGTAACTGATTATGTAACCTGAAATATTTCTATTTTCTAGTCAATTTTGGGAGGAGGCTTTGGAGGTTTCTTTGTAGAAGATCATGTTACCTGCATCCAGTTATACTTGTTTTGTGATTTGCCTGATGTTTCAATTTTCTTTCTTTTTTCTTTCTTTCTTTCTTTCTTTCTTTCTTTCTTTCTTTCTTTCTTTCTTTCATTTTTCTTTTTCTTTGACTGCAACTTGCAGTATTACAATGAATAAAGGTGGTGGGACTTGGAATCATCTCTTCCCAGATGGAAAACACTAAGAGAAGCAGGAAATGGTTTCATGAGACCTGTACAGGATCCAGACAGCCAAACCCAATAGGGTGGGAGATTGTTTTTTGCTTTCCACCTCCAGCTAAGAAGCAATTGACAATGTTTGGCTTCTGTAAAAGGGAGATTCATTGTCTTTAAGAAGTAGCCCCTAATAAGACACCAATGCTCCAATAATAGATGGTCCTACAACCATCCACCTAGTGGATTCAGTATGTTAATTTAATTTTAGTATATTTGTTGCATAAGAGACAATAAATTCATTATAATGGGATTTATTCTAAAAATGATTGACATTGAACACTCTATACTTTGTGCCTTTAATACTCTTAGACATTCTTTCATTAAATTATGACATAAAAAGTTTTTAAAAAATAAACCCAATTGCATGGCTTGTTGAAACATGGTTTCATTACAGGTACTGATTAAGCTCTGGTCTGAATGAAGAGTTAATGACCAAAACCTGTTAAAACACAGAAACTGAGATAAAATGGCATATATCTTGTTCTTGTTAGAATACAGAGCTCAATTCACACAGGGAAGACATCTGTGATACTTTCTTTGTGAACCAGGTGACTGAATAGTTTAGTATAGAGAAGAAACCAGTGTGAGCTCTACTAATCCAAGATGATCAATGGGAAATTTTCAGATGCTTACTGGGGTCATATCCAGATTTCACCAGTGCTCCCAACACTGGCAGCAACACAAGAAGCTGTATAACTAGTAATGTCTCAGTGCATTTCAATGCTATTAACCTGTCCACCCACATCGCCTAACTAGTTCTCTTTCATGGAGAACACAGGCAAGATCTGTAGGTCCTTTAACCTGAAGAGTCTCTGGTATACCTTCTGGTAATCTTTGTCAAGATCTCCAATTTCATACTTGACAATTCCCCAAATTTCCTCCACTAACATTGCAGAATATCTATATGGACATGTAAAAAATAGAAGATGAATGAAAACCCAATCCCTTATTTTTTCCATTTTGGCCTTAAGTAAGTCCTATGTAATTGATAAAACTTACCATTATTGCTTCCCATAACATAGAATGAACAAGAATAAAAACAAGTTATTTTAAAGGTATTCAAGTGAAAAATAAAGGAAATGAAGATAGCCATATTTAACCTGTATTCTTTGTATCTTCTTTGTATCTTTAAATATGTACATTGAAATCCTGATATTAAATACCTTGAATATAATTAACAGAGAGATAGATAGGCCTTTGCAATAGAAATTAAGCTAAATAGTGTTCTTAGTGAGGACTCCACAGCAATGTGACCAATGTCTTAGGAAAATACTTTTATACAAGCTGAAAATAAGACTAATTGTGTACACAAGAAAGTAGCAATGTATATATGAGGTGAATGGCCTCAGAAGGAAATATCTGCATTCTACCATTATGAATTTCCAGGATTATAAGAAAACAAATTCTCCTAACCAAAATGTTTTCTTGTGGTATCCATAACAACACAAACTCTGAATGATTTATTTTAATAATGACAGTTCATCTCTACAGTTATCATTTTCGAAATATCTTAACTTATTTGGGTTGAATTTCTTAAAAGTTTGGTCATGTGTCATTTGCTTTGTAAAATTCCATTGTTAAATTCTATTGACACCATGTAAGCAAAAGTTTAAACATTAATGCAAGGGTTTATATGAGTACCCACACACAATCTGAGAAGTAAAAAGCATAGCTTCATATTAGCTCAACACTGGATTGGGTGAAAACAACATCAACAAAAAGATTACAGATATTTTAATCTGTAAAAATAGATAAAAATAAACAATATAAATATAGATCAACCTTCAATCATGAATTTGTTTATTTTTTCCTGTAATAAAACAACAGCACTTGGTGGTACTTGTTTCTGAGGAGTGTAGGCTTTGACCTTTTTCAAACCTACTCTATTTGAGGCTCTTTATTGCTTAGAACTTCCTTCCAACCCATCTACCCTAATTGGATAGAAAAAAAGTTAATGGGAACAGGAGAAGTAGACATTTTTGGACTCAGTTCCTGGGAGCCACTCCCCTGGTGCAGTCAGCAGGATTTCACCAGACCAGCAATTCCACCAAAGTTGTTGCTGAACCCTGGAACAGCAGCCAGATCCAGGAGCCTCAAAGCACAGCCAAAAAATACCAAAACCCAAAAAGCCCCATCTCCTGTTTTGGCCTCATATCTGTACTAAGATGTGTTTCAGCTGGTAAAAACCAAGTCCCCACATGAGGTGGTTCATCTTCTAGTGGATACACATCACCTGATCTCACACAAGTCTGTTTCCCATCCCACACTTGGGATCAAAACAAAAATGTGTTTATATCCACAACCGGGGAGAGTTAACTCACCAGGTGGTTTTTGTTTACTTTCTAGTCTACTCGTAATGCCACACAACCACTGGAACCCTCCATAATCTCCATGAGTTTGCCATCCAACCGCTAACTCAATGTGTGAAGAGATTCAGTTCTTGTTTACTTGACTGTTTGTACTTATCAAAACTTCAAATGAATTCAGGCGTTCCAACCCATAAAATAGATTCAATTCAGTAGTAGGCTTTGTTCTGACTTTCTAATTATGTGTCAGTTGTTTGCTGGCTTGAAAGATTATTATTATTAATAGTCTTGGAGGGGTTTATTTTTCTTACAACTTGAATATAGAACCAGGAGAGTAGTTTTAAGGGTAAAAAGGAGGCCAGCCTAGACTAGTTAGCACATGAAAGTCTAATTAACTTATGCCATCCAATTCCACACAGGTCTTATATCCTTACAGCCTGTGGCTGGTGTATATGTCATTAGCCTGTTTTGAAATTAGATCAAATTAATTTGTGCTTGATTTCTATGAATGATCCACCTGTATATATGTTTTTATGGGTGAATGTAATTTTAAGAATTGAGTTTAATGCATACTTTACCACAATCTTTCTTTCTTATCTGTTGAGAAACTTTAGAGGGGTTTGTATACACTTATTTATTTTTAACTCTTAGTTTTATCCTCTTTCAGATAAAATTAGTATGATGTCTATATCCTAAAGTAACAGTACTAGAAGTAAAATATGTAACATTTCTTGAAAATCGTGACTTTGTATAAATAATCCTTTAGAGAGACATTCCACTGATTAGAGAGACCCTTATGGCTTACACAACTATGATAAAAGAACAGGAAGTAAAATGATTTATACAGACCAAGGACTTTCAAAAGTATTTTGTCTTGGAGAGTTACTGGAGGCAAAGTCTCCAGGAGATGACAAGGACTCAAATTTGCCACACTATGATTCCACAGTTCTCATGTCTACGTCTGTGGAAGAGTAAGTTTGTGCTATTTTAAGCAACATAGTTTGTGGATACTAATTAAAGTGCACCTTGAAAGCCATACTATATAACTTCATTGTATGTAGGAAGTTATTTACATATAATTTTGGGGTGGGAGATAGTGAAATAACTCTGTGATTTTTAAAAAGCATTTTAAAAAGCATTAGTTAATCATTAATGAATAATGCAGAACCTAGTAAATGAAGCATCGGTTTTCCCTCCTTAGAGAAAGTAGAACTGAGTTGCAAAGACGCTTCCTCACTTTATCTTCTTCTCAGCATTGCCCTTGGATATTATCCTAGTTGCCTCTCTTTCTTTTAGGTAAGATAACACGACCTAGGCATCAATGACCACCATGGCAGGGAGAATGACAATAGAGAGGCAGGCTAAAGCGTTAGCAGCGAGCTTATATTTTGGCACATAAGCCTCATGACATGAAAGCTAACTGGAAATATCTCAGGCTTTTGAAATCCAAAGCCCACCCATAGTGTCAAACCTCCTTCAAGAAGGCTGCACCTCGTCATCCTCCTCAAGCAGTTCCACCTACTGAGAGCAAAGCATTCAGATACATGAGTTTAGAGGACAATTCTCATTTAAACCACAACCATTAGAGCATTAACATTTTTGTCCCTCTCTTATATTATAAATCTCTGTGCCAACTTTAAGAAGTTTTAAATTATCAGTTCTAAAATCTTTGATTAAATCTAATATTAAATATTTTTAGTCAGATATATTATGCACATATCTAAAAGAACTGTAAAGTCCACTTATTTTGGTAGAGTCATCCAGTTTATCAATTCTGTGATGAGGATTTTAAAATGTTTTCCATTTCTCTTAGTATATAAAATTATTAATTGTTTTTGCATTTTATTAATACTCTTTTTTAAATTGTTTTTATTTTTTAAATTTTTTTATTAATTTATTCTTGTTACATCTCAATGTTTATCCCATCCTTTGTATCCTCCCATTCTTCCCTCCCCCCCTTTTTTCCCATTATTCCCCTCCCCTATGACTGTTCCTGAGGGGGATCACCTCCCCCTATATATTCTCATAGGGTATCAAGTCTCTTCTTGGCAACCTGCTGTCCTTCCTCTGAGTGCCACCAGGTCTCCCCCTCCAGGGGACATGGTCAACTGTGAGGCACCAGAGTACGTGAGAAAGTCATATCCCACTCTCCACTCAACTGTGGAGAATATTCTGACCATTGGCTAGATCTGGGAAGGGGTTTAAAGTTTACCTCCTGTATTGTCCTTGGCTGGTGCCTTAGTTTGAACAGGACCCCTGGTACAATTTGAAATTACTAAGAAATTTTATCATATTTTGGAATTTTATTTTACTTTGTTATGGTGTGGATTTTGAACTTTTTATTTTCAAGACAAATGCACTATTATTTCAACTATAGCAAGGCTTCTTTTTGGATGTTAAATTATTTGACTGAATATTTCAAATTTTAAAAAGTTTCAATGATATGTAAAATGTTGTTTAATGTTACTGAATCAAACCTTCATTCAACACAGGAGCCTACTTGTGTTTTGTCAGTGATGTTTCCCCTTTGAGAGTTATGAAGTAGAAGCAGCTTTGCTGTTGTGTCCACTGGATAAATGAAAGAAACTCAATAAAGATGTGTAGTTAAATCGTTGTTCAGTATGGTCCACTGGCATCAGTGAATCAAAGCACATGTAGTTTATCCTGAAATATTTCTGATACTTACACTGGCTACATGGTTTTCTTTATATAAAAAAGCGGTAAGTTACTCAACCTGCAAATAAACAACACTGCAATGGCTATTATGATAGTACTTATTAGAAATATATTTTACTTCTATATGAACAAAATTTTTCCTAACATATATATTTCAGGTAACACAAAATCTGGCATTGATATGTAAAATTTTAATAAAAGGTCAAAATAAAACACTTTTAAATCCCTCTCTACAAAGTGAAATTCTGAGGCATCTCCTGTTTTTATAACTAGAGAGATACAAAGAATAAGTAAAAATGAAGCAGAGAGGGACATATAAAATATGCTCATAACTAAATCATGACCCCTTTGTTCGTTTGTGGCTCAATAAGCCGAGGCAATAGCGCTAGGTCTTGGTTCTTGCAGTTAAATGTGTGGCATGGGTTTATCCTTTGGCTTTGCCTCAGGAAAAAAGACTTTAACAGCAAAATTTCTATAAAAACTCATACCTTTCAATTATCGCTACCTGAGACCAGCTCTGCAGCTGTGTGCCCAAGATCAGAACAAGGTTAATGCATTTAACATTTTTCTAAGACTGGTTTTTAAGAATAGCTGTAGGGAGGGGTCATGAGTTCCAGTCTTTGACAGGTAAATCTCCATATCTCAAGTGTCTACAAGGAAGAAGGCGATGCTTGGATGCTAAGGTGCAAATGTATTCTCAGAAGGTAGGCTGTCATGTCTTCTCTACAGCCTCCTTTATTTGTATCCTGGTAAGAAAGTATTAAGCGTTAATGATGAATTAAAAGAACTTCTGCCTTTTATATACTAAGGATTTCTAAAAACCGAGGCTAGAATAAATATATTTTTTATGCTATTTTAATGACCAAACTCCTCACTTAAAGAACTTAAAACTCTATTATGCAGATAATAGTGAAATACTATACGTTCATGTTTTTCCAAAGCTTAAAGTATGTTTGTTTATTCACAGCCCCGTGCATTGTTCACAACATATTCACATTTTTCACATATTCTTCTTAAATAAATAATGGAAATTTTGCTGAGATGATAAAGTCTTATAAAAGGAAATTTAAGCAATATGGTAAAATTGCTCTTGGCAAGACATTGACGATCTCATATTAGATAGCTACATCATGACATGCAACCTGTTGTTTTACTACATAGCTGCTGCATGCTGTGAGGTAGAAATGCTGAGTGAGGACATTATAAATGTTGCTTTCATTTCCTCCAAAGAGGGCATAAGAGTCATATCTAAGCTTTACAAACGCATGGTTTGAGCAGAACCTAGAGTGTTTCTATCTAACTATCTCTAGGCCTAGTGATGGTAGTTACTAGCCTCTGTACAATATAATCTTCTGCAAGCACAGTCCTCGAAGGCTTTAGCTTCCAACTTCCATCTGCTAATCTAGTCCTAGTATGTTGTCAGCCTCCTAGACTTACTGCTGAATCATATCACCTTTTCTAGTTCTTTCTGAACTCTGACTGGCAGGTTCAACTCAGCTTCTCTGGCTCAAAATTCCTTTCCAAGCTGATTTATATGAACTGGGCTCCTCTTAGATTTTCACTAAATTGCTTCGCTTGGAAAAACTGCCTCTAAACTCCACGAACTCTACTGCACTCCACTGAACTGCAGCACAGGACAATGAACTGTACTGTACTTCTGAACTCTACTGTATGTCTCCACAAACTCTCTTGTACTATCTCCAGGAACTCTCTGTGCTATTCTTAAATAGCTTTTCATTCCTGTCTTTGTCATAATAATTGGGACTATCCTATCTCTGACTCATTCTGCCAAGTCTTTCTGTGATTCATCAATTAGTCCCCCTCTCAATTAGATGTAATTGTTTGCCATTAAAGGTATGTACTAAATTCCAGCCAGAGGCATTAAAGTTGCTTTGTGTCTATATTCCAGAAAGAAGGATTACAGGTGTGTATTCCAACCAGAGGGATTAACGGTGTTTAATAAGTTGTGTCTGTATTCCACCTGGATCGCACTGTCCTTGCTCTTTGCATGGGATTCCTTTCCAGAGCATCCATGTTGCTTAATTAAAATTCCTCTACAAAAAAAAATGACAAAACCCTATTATCTGTGCTTCACTACAAAAAAAGATATTTATGTTTTACCAATGACTTCCTGTATTCCAAACTGAGAATTATATAAATTCTGAGCATTTAGAGACTGTTCACTGTCAAGGAGTGAAAGGCCTCAAATAGTAAAAATTAATGACAACTATAATAGTAGCAAAATATATTTGATATGTAGGTTCCAAAAACCTGAATGATATATCAGCCTGGAAATTTATCCTCAGTAATTTCATAATATAGAATATAGTTCATGTAGGCAATTTATAATAGCAAGATCATTACAGATGTTAGCTTCTGAAAGGTTTTATGGGATGAACTGGGCACCATAACACAATCAGATCCATGAGTTTCTGAGCTTCAAATAATTTAATTCTATAGCATATTTTAAGAGGTTAAAAACTTGTGAATATTTACACACCTGAAAGGGTTATTATAAATTTACATATAGAAATGAGGTAGTGTATTAGTGAAACAGGTGTGTATAGAAACATTTTTATTACCGTATGTGAAAGTATGAGTATGTGAGAGAGGTAAGTGTCTGTGCACGAGTGCATTGTGTTTGTGTGTCTGTGCATACATGCGTCTGTGCATCGTGTGTGTGTGTGTGTGGCTATCAGTGTGTGTGTGTGTGTGTGTGTGTGTGTGTGTGTGGCTATCAGTGTGTGTGTGTGTGTGTGTGTGGTTATCAGTGTGTGTGTGTGTATGTGTGTGTGTGTGTGTGTGTGTGTGTGTGTGTGGCTATCAGTGTGTGTGTGTGTGTGTGTGTGTGTGTGGCTATCAGTGTGTGTGTGTGTGTGTGTGTGTGTGGCTATCAGTGTGTGTGTGTGTGTGTGTGTGTGTGTGGCCTCAGTGTGTGTGTGTGTGTGTGTGTGTGTGTGTGTGTGTGGCCTCAGTGTGTGTGTGTGTGTGTGTGTGTGTGTGTGTGTGTGTGGCCTCATTGTGTGTTGGTGTAAGTATTTATTAACATTGGGCTTCAAATCAAACAATACATGTTTTTATTGAATAAACTACTTCAAATGCGGTTCATATTTTTCTGCTTTGCTTAGTAAATAAATTCATAATAACATGACGTAAAAGAATGTAGGGTGAAAATTATAAAATGCTTTACAATGAAATGTCTGCATTTGAAATTTGCTATGAAAAAGATAGATGAAGAATATCAATATGAAGAGATGGAGAGAGTTACTGACACATCCACCTGATTTAATGGTGTTTTTCACACTATTAAAGTGGTAAGAGGTGGCACACTGGGTCAATTGGTTGCTACTCAACAACAAATAAATTACCTAGCTGATTTTTCCTCTAAATTGACTGAAAAGATGAGTTGTTTTGGCAACAAGTAAACACATCCAGATAAACATTTAACCTTCTCTGACCTCCATTATCTATTTGTATTCAGAACAAAATGCAGATTGAGAACTCATTATGGTAGTGACAGCCTCATTCGTAATTAAAAAACATGGGATCTATTGCTAAAGTAGGGATATGGCAAAGGGCAAAGAAAAACCTAGACCTTTCCATACATTATCCCGGGGATTTTCATTGTGAAAGCCATTCAGTTGTGTCAAACAGATATATTGACCTATGACTGACCAGTTAATCCAACAGTGACAAAAAATTTTAAGAGCTGTCAATTAGTCATTGGAGCGCAATAGTTGAAAGGTGGAAAACTGAGTGTTAGAATGTATTTGGCTAGAATACATGTTTATGTGACAGCATAAACATCAGCACTTTTTGAAATGGGCGATTTATAATATTTAAATACGACTAAATTAATTACAAAGCACATGTTTAATTTTTTTTTTTTTTGGTTTTGCCTATTTAAACATGGAACCATAATGGAACTTTGCCACTCTCCCTGAAACATTAGCAAAAATTTATTGCTTTTGACATAAATCTTGTTATTGGTGAATATTATTTCAATAAGGAGCACTGGAGTCTTCATATCTTTAGTGAAGTCTTGTGTTGGGGTAAATTTCATATCATGCAACCTAAATGGGAAGGAAAGAAATATAATTTTTCATTTTACATAGACAACCACAATGGGATATAAATATTGAGCATCAATCAAAAAAACAAAAAACAAAAAACAACCACTAGGGTATTAAGTCTCTCTACCATGTAGCCTTTGGTCTAGCAGATGCTGAAATCCCATACAATAATAAATGAATCAATCATTGAGGGCGACTGATATTTCTATAATGCTAATTAACATATTAAGTTTTCTAGTCTTATAATTTGCATCGTCTTAAAACATTTACACTTTAGTCATTGAAATTAAATTCCCTCCTCATTAAACTCCTGTTTTAAGTTCATCTTTGCGCGGCTTGGACTCCCGGTCCTGTGTGGACACTGTCTTATTTCCTTATCTTCATATGCTTCTCATTTTCCCCATTGAATGATAATTCTGGGATCCAGATGCCAAACTGCAGAAACTTCTTCCAGGAGCAACATATGGTTCCTTGGCAAGCTTTTCGAGCATCTGCACAAAGAGCTCCTGGTTTCCTCTGGGTGGGTAATACTTCTGGCTGCTAAGAGGCTATTTGTGCAGTCCTTTCCTCACAGACATCATTTCTCTTGACAAACCTTTAGTTCTAAGCAAATTTTGCAATTTCTTTTTTTGTCCATTTGAGAATCAGTGACATACATAAGCTTGCTTTACAACCAGGCAGCTATCCAAATATCCTCACGCTATGACCAGGGGGTGGAGCTGGCACTGCTACAAAATGGTTTAAACATAATAAGGGTTTCTTTAGTTACTTTGAAAACCAGCCTTTCGTTACTAGTAAAATCAGAAGATCATCTGCAGTGTGGTAGCTGATTGAAATGATTACTGGGTCAAGGGAAAAAATGGTTTTGAGACAGAAGCTGCACAAAGTGTTGAAGCATACCTTTGATCACCGTTCAGGCTGTTAGAAGTGAGACGTGGGATGTGAATATTTTCTGAAGCAACTTTTTCTTCCCCCCAAAATTTTGTCTCTCACAACTATGTGATGGATCCCCTTAGGTTGTGTACGCCACTGGAATCTGCTGCTCTGTCCTGCGGGAAGCTCTTTTGTTGGTCAGCATTTTATCTATGGATTGCAAACAATTGCTTTTGCCTAAATGAGAAAATGTTGCACACTGACAAATTTATCAGGTAACTTATAACAGAAAGGTACTTTTATGGCTTTTCATAATCATCACATTATGCTGAATTTTAGGGAATTTTAACAAGAGAAAGTAAATGCATTTGTAAAAGGATGTATCCTTCAATAAGACTTATAATTCATACTGATAACAAAATGATAACAAAATGCCTTAATGTCAAAACCCTCATATTATGATTCTCTCTCTCTCTCTCTCTCTCTCTCTCTCTCTCTCTCTCTCTCTCTCTTTCTCTCTCTGTCTGTCTCTGTCTGTCTCTGTCTCTTTCTCTAAGTAAGACATTAACTTTACTGGTCATGTTGTTAAAACAATTGGTATATTTTACAAAGTCTACTTTTATTATATGCAACTTCTTTATAGTATCATACCCCTCATTTTATGATAATATTTTAATCATTTTTTCAAAAAGTAAAATAAATGTATAACAGGTAATGTTATACTGAAAGATGCCAGACACCCTTCTGTTGACTACTTTTCAATTATAATGATCATTTATTATTGTGAATGTTCTTTTTCTCTGCTCAGATGATAGGATGAAATGAGAGCCATAACCAAGCTTTACTAATAAATGGCTTGGGCTGAGCCCAGAGGATTTCTGTCTAACCATCCTTAGGCCTAGGTCGGAAAGCTTTTAGACTCTTTACAATCTAACTTCTACAAGCCTGGGTTTTGAAGCCTTCAGATTCTAGCCTCTGTCCGCTAACCCCATGCTTAGTGTGTTTTCAGATGAGCAAGATCATCCTTTTCAGTTCTTTCTGAACTTTTGATGACAACTGGTACTCAGTTGTTCTGGCTGAAAATTCCTTCCGATGCTGACTAATTCAAATTGGTTTCTCTCTGCTTCTCACTGAACTGCTTTTCTTGGAAATACTGCCTCTGAACTCCACAAACTGAATTCCACTGAACTGCCTGCATAAAGCTCAATCGACCTATACAAAATGCTACTGACTGCAAGAACTCTACTGTATTCCTGTCCTGTAAACTCTTTCTCTCTATTTCCTCTGCACTGCACTGAAGCAGTTTCTCTCTCCTGTCTATTTGCAATAATGGTTAGAATATGATTTCTGAATTGAGAAAAATGTTAGTTCAAGCCACATTAGGACAAAGTTCACAGTCAGTATGGTACAAATTAACAGGAATATTTCCCTTTGCAAACATTTTCCCACTTCTCTCTCTATTTAGATGATTTTTCATAACACTTCAAAGTAATCATTGAAACATATAAAATAACATAATAAGTGAATCTTAATTGAATATAATATCTCTATATTTATGAATTGGTTAATATGTAAGTGTACTTTCAAATTAGAACTTTTATGATATACTTGTGACTGGTACATTGTAGTCCCAAGAAATATTAAGGAGTCTAAAATAATACAATAGTGAACTTAATTTGCCTTAAACATGAATTTTATTTACCATATATCCAAAATTTCAAAATAAAGCTAAGCCTATAATCAGTGATTTAGTTAGAACATAGCATACATTTACACATGAAAATCATGAAATTCTTTCCACAATAGCTGATAAACTATAAAGCATGCCATTAAAAGGCTCGAGGCATTAATCCTGTGGAGTATAACTCAGCCACAGAATTTTCAAAGCACTCAGCTTTTAGGGGAAATCCCTTGCTTACTGGATGACCTGGACTATAGATAAAGGATTGTGTGGAATATTTTAACAAAGCAGTTCTCTGATAGTGATAGGGACTTATTCAGATACAGTGATTTCCAAGCACACCGTTCTACCTGAATCAGGAAAAAATACAGTGGAATGTAAATAATGTATTTAGAAAAACAACGTAAATACTTTATAGACTGTTCAGTAAATAATGTATATACTTAGAAAAACAATATCAATATTTCATGGACTACTGGGCCACTGTTAAGGTTCAGATTAAACCACAGGGCTTAGAAAACCCTGTGTTTATCAAAACTCAATTTCTTCTACCCAATAGACTTCTGCAAGGTCCTGGATAAATTGCCATATATAAACTATGCATTCATGGTGCAGTCACTGTATTAACTGTACATTATGTTTTCCAGTAACTGTACACTGAAATTCTATCTCCTCCAAATTCAAGTGATTTTTTTTTCTTTTAAAGTGTACAGAAAAATTTCTTGTCAAGACCTTGGCAAGACTGTCAATCACACTATGAATTTGTATTATATATATTCTTGATCCATTAGGATTACAAATGCATCATGTGCTTCTAATAATAATGTTTATTGTTCACAACCTTGTGTTACATTAGAGAAATTACTTTTATTCTTTTCCCCCTTTTAAATTCATATCTCTTTTCATTTTTTGTAGAAAATAGTATTTTTTCACACAATATATTTTGATTACAGTTTTCCTTCCCCTTCATCCTCCCACCCCTCTCATCCAGATCCACAGTCTTTCTTGTTACAAAACAAATTGTCACCTCCCTTTATTTATCTCTGTAGGTTACCTTAGAATTTTTTAAATAAACATATATAGGTATAAGTTTTTACATTTTGTTTTTTTTACTCACAGCTGATAATGTGCTGCTTTTACTTCTTCAGTACTTTGGCATATCACTGCAGTCACACATTTAATATTCAATATCTATTGTTAAAATCTCATAAAGTGCCAGTAAGTGCTCATATGTTCTAATTAATAGGCATAGTGTGAAGGCCATAACCAGCTTCACAGAGGAGAACAATGAGCGTACAGATCACAGCTGCAATCCACCAGAGGTTGGATGTGAACATTCCCTCCTCAACTGCTGAGTATTTCAAGCAGGCGGAGCAGCTGGCGAGCGAACGGAATCCACGATGCAGGAACAGTTTGTGGGAGCCATGAAAAAACTTTAGATGTCAAATGCATATCAAACAGTATTCTACACCAACTGTTTCACATTGTTTTTTTTTTCTTTTTCAAAATATATGGAATGCTAAAATGAGAATTTTGTGCTCCACTAACATAGTAGTCAGAGGAACAAAAGAATAATTTACAGGGATATTTGACCCCATCCAAAAGCCCTAAGGTGTCTGAGATGAAGTGGGAAAGGTGTGAGTGAAAGATAATGTATGGTTGCTTTTGTGTTCAGGTTAAATCATCTTGATAGAGTTGCATTGAAATGTAGACCTCTTGTCTATGATATGACCCTAGGCACGCATATACCCGAAAGAAGATGGAAACAAAAGAGATGTGTCATCTGGGTCATTCAAAGGCTAACCTTAGTCAATTCATATAGCATAAAATTTAATCAAACTATATATCATATCCCTAGTCATATAATCTCTAGGCTTGCAGATTTAACAAACTTACAATTGAATTCCTGATATGTAAAAACTTTAAATAACAAGTAAAACTAGATCCAGAAACATGAGGCTATGTTGAAAGGAATCACTTCATGAGGTACAATGGGGAGAAGCCAAGGGGCACTGTGAGTGAGATTATGAATGGTATTACAAGAAATTAAGGAAATGAAAGGAGAGCAGAAGTGGAAAGAAAGATTAGAGGAGGCAAAGGGTCACATCAGATTACAACGGAGCCTTCATTTTTATGCACCTCTTGTTACTGACTAGAAGTACAGTGTTCTGAAATTGCTTTTTCTGACTTTCAAGCTGTCATACACTTTGAGATGCTGTAAATGCTAAAGTTTAATCCTGGGTTTCTCTCATGCTAGAATTCTTCTTCTAATTGAAGTGACTCGGTGACAGATCAAGCTAGAGACGAAGCTAGGAATAAGCATTGTTCTGCAATCTTAAGTTTATTGTCTGTGTGCTTTAACTTTAGAATAGTGCATTTAGTTTTCTTCAAGATAAGATAATAGTTTCCACTATGTTATAAAATTGGAAGATCACCTTGACAATGTGTGCATGTGTACATAGATCTATGTCTGTATGTATTTCTGAAGATTCCTGTGATGTTAAGCCTCTTTATCTTGCAAAGAATTATGAGCCAGAAGGACTGACTACTTAATTAAAGTACATATGTATAAAAAAATATTAGTCCTGCTCAGGACTGAAGCTGGTGATACTTGCCAAAAAGGTTGATTTGATAAAATTATAAAGAAGAAGATAATGGATAAACAGTAGAGGGAAGTTAAAAAAAAAAAAAAAAACCAGGAGAATGGAATATTTGACTTAAGGACTTCAGAACTGCAGTAGGAAAAGTAAGGCTTAACATCTATTAAGCTCCTTGGTTCCTAAGTACAACATAAACTAATGAAAATAGTTCAAAATCTTTTAAATATATACAAAGTCTAAGTAGCTCATGTTCACATTACTTTTCTCTAAATATTGGATGCAATAAAAAATCCTAGAAGCTACAAAGGGTTATTAATGACTTGAGGTGTTTCTTAACCCAGAAAAACAATAATTTCACATTTTAAGCAGTTTTTATCTGCAAACCCAAATAGAAAAACATTTATTTTCTTTTTCTTTAATGCCCAGTTCACAATCGAGTTCTTAAGCCAGGAATGAAGCAAACAGAAGCAGCCAATTGTAGTGCTTATTTCTAAAATAATTTATTGTATTTCAATTAAGAAAGTTGAGAAAATGAAAATATTTCTGTTCCCATTTTCTGTGCCTCAACAGCAGTGGGAGAGTAGAATAGTCATGCTTGCAGCACATGCCTGCCCTGAGTACATCCTCCAAGACTCAGTGACTCATTTAGGTATTTGATTTCTTTTTCCCAAGTGTTTAGATTCACACAATCAAACCAAATAGATCATATGGAACCCAGGAGGGAAAAAACATATATCTGTGAAGAACAAGCATATTGCTTTATGTACCCTCAAATGCATCATACATAGTATTACCTAGATTTTCATATTCATACTATAAATTATGAAATGTCTCTACATCGATTATCCGAATTTGAAATTATTGGGATGCAAGGCATTTAAAAAGATGCTCATGGATGTGAGTTAAAAACATTTTTTTTCTTTTTTTTTCTCTTCTATCATGTCTTACGAAGTCAGAAGTGTGCCCAGCCTCTGGCACCAGCTTCTACTTAGGCAAGTCAGTTGTTTTCAACAGATTCTCCACACAAGAAGGACAGCGCTAGAGTCTCACATTCAGAATGTGCTTTTATTCAAGACTTTAGGCTCTTTTTCTCTTTTCCTTCTTTCTATCTCCCTCTCTTTCTTCTCTCCTTCCTCCCTCTTCCCTTCCTCTCTCTCCCTCCCTTCTCTCTCCTCACTCTTTCCTTTTCCCTCTCTTTCACTCTTCTTTCTCTCTTTCTTTCTCTTTCTTTCTTTCTTTCTTTCTTTCTTTCTTTCTTTCTTTCTTTCTTTCTTTCTCCTTGATTTCTTTTTGGTATACGCATGTATATATCAAATGCCGGATATCAATATCAGACTTCACTCTCCAGGCATCACCTTCCCTGTTTTTTGAGACATAGCCTCATTTGTATGACATTCACACGGTATGCTAATATGGCAGGGTACACTGACCTGACTACATGGATCAAATTTGCATTGTCATACTAGTCTGGCAAGCCTTATTCAACTGAGTCAAACCTCCAATGAGACTGTTCTCTGGTGGTTCTGAACACTGCTTTCTATATGCTAAGTGTTTTGGAGCTGTTTGATTAATTTTGACAGGGTATATTCCAAGGCGTGGAATAGCTGGGTCTTGAGGAAGCCCTATTCCCATTTTTCTGAGATAGCACCAGATAGATTTCCAAAGTGGCTGTACTAGTTTGCTTTCCCACCAGCAATGAAGGAGTGTTCCTCTCTCCCCACATCCTTGCCAGCATGTGGTGTCACTTGAATTTTTGATCTTAACCATTCGGATGGGTGTAAGATGGAATCTCAGAGTTGTTTTGATTTGCCTTTCCCTGATGACTAAGGAGGTTGAGCATTTCTTTAAGTGTTTCTCAGCCATTTGATATTCCTCTGTTGAGAATTCTGTTTAGTTCCAAGCCCCATTTCTCAATTAGGTTATTTGGTTTGGTGGTGTTTAATTTCTTGAGTTCTTTATATATTTGGGATATTAGACCTTTGTCAGATGTAGGGTTGGTGAAGATCTTTTCTCAGTCTGTAGGCTGTCACTTTGTTCTCTTGACAGTGTCTCCTGCCTTACAGAAGCTTCTCAGCCTCATGAGATCCCATTATTAATTGTTGACATTAAAGTCTGGGCTGTTGGTGTTCTGTTCAGGAAGTTGTCTCCTGTGCCAATATGTTCCCAGAAGATGCTCCAGCACACAACAAGAAAATTTGCTCAACCATGTTCATCGCAGCCTTATTCATAATAGCCAGAACATGGAAACAGTCTAAGTGTCCATCAGTAGACGAATGGATAAAGAAACTGTGGTACATATACACTATGGAATACTATTCAGCTATTAAATACAAGGAATTCCCAAAATTTGTGGATAAATGGTATGAGCTAGAAATGATCATAATGAGTGAGTTAACTCAGAAGCAGAAAGAATCAAATGGTATATACTCACTTATATCTGCATATTAGCCCAAGGGGCATGTCTCATGAAAGCCTTCACTTATCAGGAAACTGGGACAGAGGGAAGGACTCTAGATGAGAGAAGCATGGAGAATAGCAAAGTAGAAGGATCCAGAGGGTCCTAGAAACCTACAAGTAGAACAATATGATAGGCAGATTTGGGCCCAGGGGTCCCGCTCAAACTAAGGCACCAGCCAAGGACAATACAGGTGGTAAACTTTAAACCCCTACCCAGATCTAGCCAATGGTCAGAACAGTCTCCACAGTTGAGTGGAATGTGGGATATGACTTTCTCACGTACTCTGGTGCCTCACATTTGACCATGTCCCTTGGAGGGGGAGACCTGGTGGCACTCAGAGGAAGGACAGCAGGTTGCCAAGAAGAGACTTGATACCCTATGAGCATATACAGGGGGAGGTAATCCCCCTCAGGAACAGTCATAGGGGAGGGGAATAATGGGAAAATGGGAGGGAGGGAAGAATGGGAGGATACAAGGGATGGGATAACCATTGAGATGTAACAAGAATAAATTAATAATAAAAAAAATTTCAAAAAACTTTTTTTGACTAATATTTGGGAATAGAAGAAGAAGTCCTATAATTCCTAATGCCAGAGAAAAGTCTATACTACAACTACAATATATGTTGAGCTATACAATCCAGCTGTACATGTGTTGCCTTATAGCTAATGTGTGTACATGCATGTGTCTTCATCTCTCTCTCTACCCACACATGATGAGCTCCTACAGCAGATGGTAATTTGATGACTTACAATTATCCTCTAAGTAATATTTTCTTTTCTGGATGGCATTTCATTAATAGATATAAGTTCTTATTCATTTAATCTTGGTAAATCTATTATCTATCACTATTCTCCTTTTTTAAGCATCTCGTAAGAATTCTCTAAGTATGACATTTAATGTTATTATAGAGAATATGTTATAAAAATCCAATTTGAAAATCAGTTTTGGATGCAAAAGCTTGTTATATATCTCTATTATTGTGCGAGAAAACAAAAATATTTTGTTCAAATTTTATAGAGGAAACCATAGTATTCTGCCTACCATTAGGCAGCCAACAAATGAAAGAGTTACAGAACAGATTTTATTCCTGCACTTCATTGACTCCTCTGTCCACTTTGGGACCAAGAAAATCAGTCATAATAAGAAGTTAAGGAGAAAGGGGGAATAGAACCATCACAGAAAGAGAAAACTGTGAAATGATATCCTTCACTAGCACACATACGGGAAATGAAGAGGAGTCGTGTTCACTTGTATAGTGCACTCAGTGGCATTCCTGGAACAGGGCATATGGGGTAGGTATTTATAAATTACAGTTCTCAAGTCACCAAGACAACAGTGATTTTTTTCTTTAATTTTAATTTATGTGTGTTGGTGTAAGAGTGTCAGATCTTGGATTTATAGACAGTTTTGAGCTGCCATGTAGGTGCTGGAAATTGAAACCGGGACCTTTGGAAGAGCAGGCAGTTCTCTTAAACAACTGAGCCATCTCTCCAGCCAAGAATTTTTTCTTTTGTATTTAATATTTTATATGTCTGTGCGTGGGTCTGTGTACATAAGAGGGGGTGATGGCAGGGACGGTGGCCCAGGACCCCCTGGCATTAGTCCTAAGGGAGATTTTGAAGCTCCACTATAAGATAAGGGGTCTCTTTCAGCTGCTGAACCACCTCTCATGTGTAAGAAAAGGTAACTTTGTAAGGAAAACAAACTGAAATGCATAACATTTTGTAAACATGCAGTCAGTTACGTGTGTCTCTCATATCGTCATCAAATCATTCTGTGTGAGAACCTTAATATGTATACATAATGTACATAGTGGGTTATTTGTTATTTTGATATACTTGATGGAGAAAACAAGGACATCAATTTTGAGCAACATCCTCAGAGCATGTAAATAACACTTTATGCCCAAGAATTTAAAGCCACTATAAGGCATTCCTAACCGTTTACTAATTACATACATACTTTCAACATATTTTAAATTATTATTGATACTGCAATACTTAGCATCAATTGTTTGCCTTCCAATACTGTAGCACAAATAATGAATCACCAGTCTTTCAATAATAAATATGTGATCTATATCATGAAAATAAAAAATATCATAGAATGGAAAAAAAAATTGCTAAAAGTTATCAGTGCCTTGCTTTATAGGTTAATCACAGCTTTGGTTTTAGAGAAAGAGAAAGTGAAAAAATCAGAAAAGGCCATGTTTGATGTTTTTTCATGAAAGTACGGTGTGTGGTATATGAACATGCATGAATTAGTTTTAAAGCTTTTGGCTTTACTCATGAGAAATAAAGGATTTGGTTACAGGGAAGGATTGTTCAGAGCCATTGCACTCAGTGGCATTACGTAAATGAACATTTTTATATATAAATTGGAGCTTGCCCCAGAGCAGTACACACTATTGATTCACCATGAGCTGGAGAAGCAGTTAGGCCATCAGAGGTCTCGCTTCCCAAGTCCCTTTCATGTAATGAAATTTAGAGGGAGAAAGTCAAGAATCCAGAGAGATGTGTGGGTATCATGGCCAAAGGGGAAAAGACTTGGTTCAAACTGCATGTTAATTCCTGCTGAGTCGACTCTTGAAGTGGTAATAAGGCAGAGGCATGGCCGCTGGCCTTCACATTTGTGCCTCTCAATCTCGATGTTCCCACTCATCAAGGACAGTATTGAGCTCTGCACCAGCACTGTCCTCTCTAACTGAATTGAGACATTTATAGTCTCTGAGTATTAGCTGAGAAATGTCGAGCTGACTTTGTGCTAAACATTTCTAACAATTTAAAAAGTATTTTTAAAAGTTATTTCTCAGAACATTATTTATTTTTTAATATAATTATCCTGAAGCCTCAAGTACCTAAATTACATTTTTTGCCACAAGGAAATAAAAAAGAAGGAAAGCATTGTCCTTTTCAAAAATCTATATTTGAATTTAAGAGTAATGCTTTTAGAGCAAAAGCAATACAAAGCTAAGGCTTGTAGGGCACAAAAGAAGTGGAGACACAAGCCAAATCATCCAGGTGCTCTCATTTTGAATAAGAACTTGATTCGCCTTGTAACATATGAATTCTTATACTTCTTACAAAACAGCATGAAATATGCAATGATCCTCAGAATAAAAGGTTTTTTTTAGCTTAAATTTTATATAGTATTTTGATGGAGCCAAGTGGACAGTTAAGAATTCATTAATGAGAGCATCATGAATTACAACATGGATCTCTAATGTAGGTATTCCACATTAAAACTCAAGTGGCAAATCAGAGAAAGATATATATACGTATATTGTTCCTTAATTCCTACATAACTGTTTATTGGGCCAAACAAGGTTAAATTCCAGGACTTATGATTTTTGGAGTATTGCAGCTTTCCAGTCTTCTCACTTTGTTTCCTTCATTTCGAGGAAGTCGTTCTGAGTTCATACAAAACTGCAAGGGATCGTCAACACTGTTCAACAGAACACAACTCTCATTTCTGGTGTTTCTTACTAATGGGTCTCTGGCATATATCTGCCTCTGGGTGACACATGTGCATCAGGATTTTGTCCTTACATCATTTTACCATCTTTTTTTAAAATTTTTTTAATTAATTTATTCTTGTTACATCTCAATGGTTATCCCATCCCTTGTATCCTCCCATTCTTCTGCCCCCCCCCCCCCATTTTCCCATTATTCCCCTCCTCTATGACTGTTCCTGAGGGGGATTACCTCCCCCTGTATATGCTCATAGGGTATCAAGTCTCTTCTTGGCAACCTGCTGTCCTTCCTCTGAGTGCCACCAGATCTCCCCTTCCAGGGGACATGGTCAAATGTGAGGCACCAGAGTACATGAGAAAGTCATATCCCACTCTCCACTCAAGTGTGGAGACTGTTCTGACCGTTGATTAGATCTGGGTAGGGGTTTAAAGTTTACTGCCTGTATTGTCCTTGGCTGGTGCCTTAGTCTGAGCGGGACCCCTGGGCCCAAATCTGCCTATCATAATGTTCTACTTGTAGGTTTCTAGGACCCTCTGGATCCTTCTACATTGCTATTCTCCCATGCTTCTCTCATTTGGAGTCCCAATAGGATGTCCTCCGCTCTGTCCCAGTTTCCTGATAAGTGAAGGCTTTCATGGGACATGCCCCTTGGTCTAGTATGCAGATATAAGTGAGTATATACCATTTGATTCTTTCTGCTTCTGGGTTAACTCACTCATTATGATCATTTCTAGCTCAATCCATTTATCCACAAATTTCTATTGATATATGCAGTCAATTTGCAAATTTGAAATGTTTTATACAACTACGATAATATTGTATGAAATACCCAAAAACATTTTAGCCCTGGTATTATAGCAGTAGGTCTTTTTTCACTGCTAATTTTATTTTAATTCACCAGATTATTATGTACACAAAAAGAGGATGTACAGATCTTCCTTTTTTGAAAAAAATTTCAATATATAACTTACAGACCTGTATTAACTTTTTGGTTCATTCCTTTCTTAGGAAATGTTTTTGGAGAGGTGGTGGAAAAGCAACTCTATAGAAAGTGGCTAAAGAACAAAATCATAAATCCTCTAAATCCAACGTTTCTTCACCTGGGACAGTGCTGAAGGGAAATAGTTTTATAAACTTTAGAAGGTAGGCAATCAGTGAGAGCCTTCAATGTCCAAAGTTGAACTTGAAAGGTGATGATTGACTTCCAGGTTCCCTCCAGTGATACAGCCCCAAGAAATTCTTTGCGTAGTCTATAAAACATGCAAAGTGTATAAATGAAAGAACTCATACCCTACGGTTATCTCAGTGCTTAAAAAACAAATCATAGGAAGCAATAGTCTTTGGGGAATGGGTCAAACACAGAGAAAAAAGATGAAAGAATTGATAAAAACAAAGAAGTAGAAATAAAGAAAACCAGGGCAAGATTAATCTAAAGGGAAAGAACTAAGTAGTTCAATGACAGCAGTGGTTAAACTATGAAGCAGTAAACACCTTAACAAGTTTTTCTAAATTTCTAAACACATGAGAAGCTTGAGAAAGAAGTAGTGTCTTCTGAAAATATACAGTTTTTCACAGTTGCAGTTCCTTTGTTATTTTTTCACTGTAACAACATAGTTGAAAATATGCACCATTTTATTTCAGCATCTGTAAAATACTAGTTTATTGTCTATCGAAAAGGCTCAAGTACTGAGTGTATATACATCCTAAACAATATGTCCAGATTATTGTAGTTTCAAAGAAATTAGAAATCATTTGATGCAATTCTTTAATTGGTCAAATGAGGAAGCAGGATCAGGAAAACTTGAGGATTTTGTACTAGAACTCATGTGTTTGTAGTGGAAGACATGAGAAGAATAAAGCATCACAAATCCCCCCATATATATATAATGTGTGTGTGTGTGTGTGTGTGTGTGTGTGTGTGTGTGTAGATAGATAGATAGATAGATACACACATGTATAAATGAATATTCTTACTCTCAAAAATATACATAGCAAAAATTTAATACAATAAAGATGTTACTCTTAATTCAATATTTACAGAAATTTTCTTTCTAGTTTAATTTTATTTCTGTCTTCAAGAAAGATGAAAAATAAAACAATAACATGAAGTGGATGATAAGTTTTGAACATTATTATCATCAAGTATAAATCATTCAAATCCATGCAAAAGACTCACGTATATTTGAAGAAAGATGTGGAAGTACCTATGGTGAAATGGGTCTCCAGACTAACCCAACACTGTATATTTTGTAAATGCTGCTTCATGGTGACTAATGTGTTAAAAAGTTAAGCTAAAGAAAGTAGAGAATCAAAAATCAAAGTAAAAGAAACAATATGAAATAAATAATTACATATATTTAATTTATGAGGTATAATATATACATGAGAGACAGTCACTCTTCTAATATATTTTGCTAAGTGATTTAAATTAACAAGGACTATTGAAGTATAAGGTAAAATATGTGTAAAATTAAATGAAAAATTAAAATGTCAAGTGTAGTAAAAGTTAGTTGATATACAGACATTGGTATTACATAAAACTTCTTGATAATGTTTCTTTATATAATATATGTTATTATAAAGAAACTCATGTGTGACCTGAGGATTCAGTGAAGCAAAGTTATGCATAGGCTTTAAGGTCCTTCAGCATCATCTCAATGTCTAAATCCCAATTTGTACTTCTTAATGAACCAAATGATAATGCAGGTCTGTCCTTCAATAATAACTTTGCATCCTAAAATAGTCACTGAAAATAAAAGGTAAATTCTTTTCCATACTTAAAAGTAAGCTCCAAGTCTAGTTTATATCTAATAAAATTCACTATTTTTTATGATTTAATTTCACTTTTAATATTTTATGGTGAGCTGTTTTTGTATCTCTACTTACGTGTGCATATATGTACAGATTCCCATGAAGGCCAGAAGATCTTTTCAGACATGCAGTCCAGGTGCGGGTGACCGAGGGACTAAACCCAGGTCTGCTGCAAGTGCCAACTAAATAAAATTTTAGTGCTTACAACTAAAGCTTTAGCGAACACATAACCATGTGAAAATGATGCACATGACATAATTGGGGTTTCTCATCACTCTTCTCAGCCTTTCCTCCAACTGTTATCCCCTCCGTCAGGTAAACACCAAATTCTTCTGTCTCTGTAGTTTTTTCTTTTACAGAAAGTCAAATAAATCGATCTGTGTAGTATCTAGTCTTTTGTTTTCTTTTTCTGATTGTGTTTATTTAGCACAGTGCTCTTAAGATTCATCCATAAGGTTGTATTATTTGTTCATTATTTTCTATTATCATTGTAATGCAGCCATGGGCTGTATAAATATGCTGCAATTTACTTACCCAGTGACAGGTATTTCTCAGCTTGAAATAGTAAGAATGAAATGGATATCAACTTTTATATGTAGACCTTTGTTTATGGTTTGACAATCTTTGAGGCTAAAAAAAAAAAAAAGAAGATTAGATAATACTGAATATGATTCAGGAAAGTACCTGGAAGGTATCAAAATTGGCACCTTTGCTTTATTATGGAGCTGTATTCTTTAACATGGCAGTTTAGAATATTCTTACTGTCTCTGTACCCAAGCACACAAAGGAATCTATCAGAAAAAAGAGAGAAGAAAGAAAATAACTTACCTGAGGAAAAGAGGGAACATGTCTATGCCAGCAACTTAATATCAGACCTCTGGACTCTATAATTGAGAACCAACAAATTGTTCTTCCTTTGAACAATTCAGTTTCTGGGGTTTTGCTGTAAGAGACTGATATATTATCAAACAACAAGATTAATATAAACAATTTGTAAGAAGCATTCTATAATCTCTGATCTATTTATATGAGTTGTCATAGTGGCTGTCACCACAGCTATGGTTTAACTTTAATGATATTATAAGTAGGAAGCCAGGCTTCAGGGTATCAAATGAGAATAATATCCACTTAAAAGACAGGCAATATTTTGATTTTTGATCATCTTACTGGATTCCCATTAAGGTCTTTGGTTTTATATGCAAGTGTTTTCCAATTTTCTATGACATGAATTCTCATGTTTATCTGACATATGCAAATATGGTTCTCTCATTCCAAGATTATATGCCACTCAGTTGTGTCAAATGAATTTGGAATTGAACTTTGATTGGAAATAAACTGTTCTACTAATGAAGAAAGAAATCAAGGAGGTAATAAGAAAGATAATTTCATCAAACTCTTTATATTTCCTTTCCATCTAAAGGAACTAAAGTATGCTAGAATGGTGTGATACTTATCTAATTCCTAAAAAAAAACTAAACAACAACAAAACAAACAAACAAAACAAAACAAAAGGTGAATATCAAAATGTTAGGGTAGAGTCTGTATGATCGCTCTCAAGTTTCTCTTGATAAAATAACTTCATGTTTTAAATATTTCACTCAGCAATCAGATTACATGAGAAGAACATACAGAGTGCTTATGCTAAATGTCCGGTGACTACTTAATTTCACATCATATATCCTCAATTCCCTTCTGTCCAAGTGTGGAATCCCAATAGATTTATCGCTTTTAGGTTCCAGCTGTCAATTGCACAATGTAAACATGCTACACCGATATATGTGGGGAAAACATCATATTTTGATTAATTCTGCAGAATTATTTTTACTTGCAGATAAAACTGAACTGGTTTGCTAGCTGCCAAGAGTGTCAGCTCAGTCTGCAGCCGTTATTCAGGAATAACAGGAGAAGAGTATTCAGTAAGCTTAGTTGTCAACACGATCTTTCATTGCAACAACGTCAGCTCCCCCTGGATTGGTCCTTATCCCAAACCCACACACACATCCCTCTAGAATCTGTTTGCTCAACAATTTGGCATCACAGCAAATCAATTCCACTTTATATATTGATTTACATTTTGTTTCCTTGGACATTAATTTCAGTTAAATATTTTTTCTGTTCTCCTTAGCTTGATCATCTATTTTTATTATGAAAAGAAAATACACCAATTAAAGGAGGAAGGTGAGAAAAACATGTGCAAAAGTGTGCATTCAAATAGGCTAACCATATGCATGTTTTCAGTGACTAGTTAATATTTACAGTAATAAAGTAGATTTAAATTTGATTTTCATGTAGCTCTCTGTTTAACGATGGTCTACATACATATTCCACAATACAGATTAAATCTGAGATGACAAATTAGTATTGGTAGGATTATTAGGTCTGTTACTGTACACACACACACACACACATACACACACACACACACACACACACACACACGGCAAGGATATAATAACACAAGCACCCACTGACATGAGATTTCTCTAACACCTGGAATCAAGGCTGTAAGGAAGAGGTGGTAATGACAGCCTCATGATTAGTCCCTTTCTGGTCAATTTCAATCAGCTCCTTAATGTGACTTTAATGATGTTTTTTAGTGTTCATTTCTTCTTTTTTTTTTTTAACATTAAACCGATAGCATTTCCATTCAACTACTGTGATTTTTTCATTAGGATGATTATAATGGAAGATGACTCTCACTGGAAATGCATGAGACACTCTGGTTATCCCTGCACCATTGTTACTATACACTAATTGCTCCAGTCTGTCATGTGAATGAGTATTTAAGGAGATTTTAATCCCTGAACCACCACATTCATTGTAATTCTGTAAGCTAAAGATCCTTATGACATTACACTGATAAAATTGCTAGAACTGCACACATGCCCAGCTCTCTTACAATTTAAGCATAGTTAACACATTTGGATATACGTTTTAATTTATAAATCAGTTGCTTCTAAGATAAATGGGTGTTCTCAGTTAAAAGTTTGAAGTAAACTTTCAAGTTGAAGTCAGGTGAATCATGGAAAAGAGAAGAGTGAATTATTTGGCTGATTTCCTGCTCTATTTTGCAAAACATGCTTCAATTAAGCTCCCAGTATGGGTATGCAGTTATGAATAATGTCCAACCATCACACAGCTCCCTGCTTATTTGAGAAAGATGTCAAATGCACTGAACCCATCAAGAAAGGGATTTAGGTCATTAACTCAACCATAGATTTGAAGGCATTTCAAAAAGTGGGTCAGTTTGTCAGAGGTAAAAACATGACGTGACAGAACGGTTTCTAGAACTGAAACACAGTTACAAGTCACATCAAAAGCAATCAATGCAATTCATTATAAAAATCTGTTGTTTCCAGCAATGCAGGGAAGTTCAAAGTGATAAGTATGCTTGTCTCTATCTGTGGATGATAAAAAGAAAAAAAAAAAAAAAGGTTAGGAAGGTAAGATGGCAACATTATCAAAGACTTGTAAATATGTGACACTGGGCTGGCATTTTAAAAATTTCCTTTCAAGCCCAGTACTTCTATCTCCATAGCAATGGATTTTACAAAGACAATATTAATTAGATGCAATATCTGTGAGGGAAACAGAACCTTTCAGTATTTGAGAAGTTAGGCTTAAATCTGATATATTGTAGTCTATGGTATGGGAACCATATTGTCAACTGAACATCCTGCATTTGATGTATATTCTCTCAAGGAAAGGTCATTTGAGTTAGTAGATTAGGAATTGTTTTGAAGCAAGTGAGATAATGCTGGTATTACAAAACCTAAGGGATGGCAGCATTACAAGCACAGAAACACCTGTTCAACAAAAGGGTAAGTACCAAAATGACAGAAAAATATTCAAATGGAATCACAACAAATTTCCAAGTTTCCCCTTATAAGTTTTCCTTATAAGGTCCAAGTTTCCCAATAAACAGTCGACAATAACCATCAATGACTTTCTCTAACAATTTGAGCTAAGAAGTTAATAACAATGTCTAGTTTTTAAGATTCAACTTCAACCAAAGGAAAACTGTGAAGTGATGAATATTTTGTTATGAGTGTGGACACAGTGGAGAAGCTTTCTCAAAGTTGCATCAGATGTCACAGATGGATAAAGAGGGACAAGTGAGCTTGACTCTGAGTCACCTTTCTTCCATTTGTTTGCAGTGGTGGGACATAAGAAGTGTGGGCAAATTGCAGGGCACAATTTGAGCTGTGGCTCTTCTGAGGGGGAGGAACATTCTTGAAGTTGGCACTCAAGTCACTGTGGATTTCAACACAAATGTCTGCAACACATGTGCACAGAGGATGTTGGCCCTGGGTTTCCTGTTACTGGCCTCTGGCCACCTGGTATTCCAGGTTCAGGTTTGGCCTGAGCACACTTAGCTATGTAGTTAAGACATCTCAAGAAAGAACACAGTTAAAGGTTTGGATGGCTCTGACTGAGCCAGTTTTTGAACAGGCATTCCACAGACAAAGCTGTTATTTTGAATGGGGAGAAGCTTTTAGCAAGTGACTGGTGGGATAGATATTATGGGGACAGATTTTTTAATGTTATAGTTACATCTGGTTCACTCTGAACTCTCTGCTTCATATTTCTTGGTCTGTGAACACTTCATCACAGCACAATCTCATCTCCATTGGTGGAGGCACCTTTCCTGAAAAGTCTCTGAAACTGTAAGACAAAACACACTTGTCCTCCCTCAGACAGAGTCTGTCACCTATTCTGGGCTAAGAAATGAGAACAACTGATGTAAGTGTGCACATATGACATTTTGCCCAATATAACTATTATATGTTCTATATACAGTGTTGCTGTACTTACCTAGTTTTGCACAGGATTTCACCATTTCTCCTATCTTTGAATCTTGACTCATGACAACATCACCACTTCATTGTCAGAGCTGACAAGTTTAAAAGATCTCTGCTTAATTGCTTATAGAACGTTTCACTCATTGCTTAAAGCTGGGTCTGAAAGAGCTTTTGTCATGAATTTCTGCAATGATGCTATTGTGGTATCTGCCTCTAATGCCCTCTATGCTGTAAGATGATAAGCTCTGAGGGACAGTGGTCCCAAACGGCCTATTTATAGGAAGAGGAATAAAGAGGAAGACACTAAGGATAGCAGACTACCATGCAGAGACTTGATACCCTATGAGTATATACAGGGAGAGGAGGCCCACCTCAGTCACAGTCATAGGGGAGGGGAGTAGGGGCAAAGTGGGAGGGAGGGAGGAATGGGAGGATACAAGGGATGGGATAACAATTGAGATGTAATATTAATAAATTAATAATAAAATATATATGAAAGATATTTCTGCTGAAATAGAGAATGTTTGAGGAGCTAACTCATGTTCTATGTTAATGGACTTAAAGTAAAATGTCCCCATCTTGAAAAAAGGAGAATTAGAAAACAGCTTTACAACTCCAGTGTCACCTAATCTCTGTAACTGGTTTCCTTTTTTTTTTTTTTTTTTTTTTGCTTACCCTATGCCTTAGTTCACTAAGATTCTAGGAATAATTGGTATAGCCTAGAATACATTTGCCTGAGTGTAGATAATTTGGATAATTGGTAGAAAATGTCCAAGTGTCTCTATTCTTAGAAGGTAGGTTGGAAATAGGAAACACCACAACATTAATGGCTTCAAGGGATTGATTCTGGGATGAGCATAAGACTTGACACCTGCCTCAGCAAAGACCAGTGTCAGTAAAGATGTATCAAGTCACATTCTAGAAGCAACATTTAGAATAAATTGCATGTTATCTTCTCTCTAAATTTTGTAGGCACATTATTAAAATATGTGTTGTTAGTGTCTGTTAGTGATATCCTGGAGTGAATAGCCCTGTAATTAAATATATAAAGTTAGAAAAATCATATTTGCTCATAAACCAGCTCCATTCTTGAAAAATCTAAGTGAGAGACTACAAAATATCTCCTTCAAAAATTTCTACAGAGTTGTCGTTGCTAAGGACAGAATGTGCCCCAAAGGCCTATCATCCACAGGGGGTGCTATTGGGAGACACCCTCTTTGAAAGATGGAACTGTGCAAATGCTCTTAGATCATTAGAGGTGTACCCCCAAACCTGATTACCAGACAACAGATTCCATGATTTTTCTGCCTCATTTTACTTCCTGGCAAAGATAAGAGTACTCTGAATTTCTATGAGTCCTGCCACGGTGCTCTTCCATGCTTGTGCAATGCAGCAGTGTCCATCAAACGTGGAGAAAGTCCTCAGAATTCTTAATGAATATTAATGGATTTCTTATATATCTCTTTGTGTTGGTATGAGTAAAAAGAAGACAATGAATAGAATTGTGTTGTTAAAAATAAATAACAGATGGTAGGAAAATGAAAGCAGTGCATCTGTTGGAAGATAATTTTTTTCTTTAAGAAGGGAGGGGATACAGGAAGTAGTGGCAAGGCATGCATAATTCTCTAAGATATGGGAGAGGATTGGAGAGTGAATATCTTCAAGAGAAAATGTATAAAATTATATATATCTTATATAATTGTATAAAATACTAATTTAAGTATTAATAAAATTCTATAATATTAAAAAAAGATAAGAGTAATTTGATATTTAATTTTTCTGTCTCCATTAACTTAACTACTCTTCTCCATCCAAACTTGTTTATGACTTGTTCCTTCCATATTTTTATAATATATGTGCATATTCCTCATGATTTAAAGCAAATAATTTATAACAAGTTCATTTGAACACAAAATGGAGTTACACAATTCTTGATTAAATTAAAAATCATATTTCACTCACTCAGAAGAGTTACCTATAAGATAATCAATAATGATAGATGTTCATCTTGAAGCCTAATCTTAGTTAAAAGTCAGACAAAATTAAAAAAATATAGTAGAAATAGCTTGCTTAATGAAGGATATTTTTCAACCCCTGCAGGAAAAGCTGTCCTTTGAGAGATAAGTTAAAGTTCCTAGGACTGTTAATGCTCATTCTATAGGTATTTGTGAAGCTTATCAAATATTCAAAGTGCAAACACACACATCTTTGCTCTATCAATATTTATAGCTTGAAAACACATTATTGTTGCAAATATGTCAGGACAATGAAAAATATCCTTTTGCAATGGGGATATGTAACAAAGGGCAGTAGAACATTATAATTTATTTCTATCATTTATTGAATGAGTCACAAGTAATAAGAATTGAAACTACCAGTAAGTTATGAAGGCCATCTGCTATCATGCATGAAAATGCATAAGTTGTTTACATCATTACCTGCTCTAAGATATTTATCCATAGGGAATCCTGGAAATTATCTATCAAGTATCTGCACTGTATAATGGAAAAACACCAAAAATTGGCTTTTAATAGACTTTGTTCATATGTATAGTCTGCTGTTCTTCACAAAGAACATAGACACGGATTAGACTGAATTTGTGTGAGTTTCTTAATTTAAACTATACTAAGATGTCATTAGAAGATGTTAATTCCTACAAGATACAAAAAAGATTAAAATCCTAGCAGTCTTTATTAAGGCAGATGTGTCAGAATTGGATCATATGCACATTAGTCTTTCTCATTTTAAGTAAAATGTAAATATATAAATATTTCAGTCCATATTTTTCCTTTGGTTTTTGTTTTCAACACAGTCTCAACATGTAGCTTAGGCTGCCCACAAAGTCTTAATCATAATTCTTCAGCTATCCATTTGTTGTAATAGACTTATGTTCACTTTAAAAGTATTTTTATATAATCTTTTCTTTTAAAATACTTATTATAAAGTCACTATGAGCATTGTTGAGCAAAAGTCCTTGTTGTATGGTGGAGAATATTTTGGGTATACTCCCAGGAGTTGTATAGATGGGTCCTGAGGTAGCACTATTGCCTATTTTCTGAGAAAGAACCAGATTGATTTCCAAAATGGTTGTACAAGTTTGCACTTCTACCAGCAGTGGAGGAGTGTTCTCCTTTATCCACCTCCTTGTCATCATGTGCTGTCACTTGAGTTTTTTATTTTAACCATTCTAATAGGTGTAAGATGGAATCTCAGAACTGTTTTGACTTGAATTTCCCTCATGATTAAGGACCTTGAGAATTTCTTTAAGTGTTTCATGGATATTCATTATTCCTCTGTAGAGATTTCTCTGTTTACCTAATTATAACCTGAATATGAAAATAACCTAGATGTCCCTCAACCCAAGAATGAATAAAGTAATTGTGGCACATTTACACAATGAAATACTATTCAGCTATTAAGAACAAGAAAATCATGCGATTTGCAGGCAAATAGGTGGAACTAGAAAAGATCATCCTGTATGAGGTAACACAAACCCACAAAGACAGGTATAGTATATACTCACTTATAAGTGGATTTAGTCATATAATACAGGATAACCATACTATAATCATCAGACCTAATGAAGCTAAGTAACAAGGAGTGATCTAGGGAGGATGATTAATTCTCATTCAGATGGGCAGATAGAATAGACTCCAGAAGCAGTCAAAGAGAGGGAACAGCAAGGAAGCCTACCATAGATGTCTTCTGAAAGACTCCATCCAGCAGGGGATCAAAGCAGAAGCTGATACTCTCAGTCAAACTTTGAGGCAGAGAGCAGGGAATCTTATGGAAGAGTTGTGGGGATAGAAGGACCTGGAGCAGATTGGAGCTCCACAAGGAGACCATCAGAGCCAACAAATCTGGGCTCAGTGGGGTCTGCAGAGACTGATGCACCAATCAAGGCCTGTGAATGGAGAAGACATAGGCTCCCTGCTCAAATGTAGCCAATAGACAGCACAGTCTCCATCTGGATCCCATAATATGGGGAGCAGGTGCTGCTTTTGACGTGGACTCTTGTCCAATCATTGCTATTTTCCCATGACCAGGAAGCCTTCCTAGGCCACAGGGGATGAGGATGCAAGCAGTCCAAATGAGACTTGATAGGCTGGAGTCAGAAGGTAGGGGAGGAGGACTCCCCCTTTCTGAGGACTAAGGAACGGAGGGAGGAGAGGAGAGAGAAGGAAGGTGGACAGGGAGAAGATGAGGGAGTGGGCCATGATCAGGATGTAAAGTGAATAAATTAAAAATGAACAAATTGTTAAAAATTCTTATTATACTCTGATCCTCCATTTTAAATGACACTGAAGAATGCATACACTCAGATATTGTACTGAATTTGCCAAGAAGTCTTACATTCAGTAAATAGTATAACCAGGATTCTAAGGAACTGAAATACTGTGTTCTTTTTACTTCCATCAGCTCATGTTTCACTATAGAAGAAATGTAACCAATATTTATTAGGTATTGTAAGAATTTTTCATGGCTTGTTACAATTAATGCTTCAGCTATCTAAATAATTGGGTAATTAAAAATTATATTTCATATGTGGGGTGACAAAGCTGGGTGAAGCTAAGAGCACTTTCATAAATTCTGAGCCTGGGATGTGAAGTTCAGCATCTTTTAGTGTGGAGTTTAGAGAGCACCGTAACTAACTAGATATGGTTTCTTCACTGGCACAAATTACATGTTGTCATGATATATTATTAACATGCAGATGCTTGCTGGAAATTTTGGAGAGTTCCTGAGACTTTTGCATCGTCAACATACTGAGAATTGATTACCTAGCTCATTTGCCATACCTTGATAGATGGTGTCTTCCATTTCATCATCTAATCTGCTATATCTTTTTTTTTTTTCCTAACGAATGCTTGAATGCTTTAAAGGAGAATTTCTCTGCCTTGAAAGATCCCAGGATATAAATTATTACTTATCTATTTGATTGTCTGGTTTTGATTGTGGTTGTTGAACGGTACTGCTTGAGTGAAGAAAGCTCTAAAAATAGGTCCACAGCCTACTGTATGAAACCCTTGAATATTTCAGAATACACAATGAAAACGATGAAAGTGGCAGATGGGAGTAATATAATAGTGAGTGACTTTGAGATGAAGGGTCCAGTTGGTCCATAATGTTCATGGAAGTCTTTAACAGTAACCATGGAGGTAAGACACAGTGTGGTACCATAAGAAGAATGTGGCCTACATTTGCTGGATTTAAGATGGTAGAAATCATATGTGATTTAGAAGGTGGTTATAAGGCAAGGACATTCTTTATTCTGGTACCCATCAATCTCATGCGTTCAAGTGCATATTCAAGTGGTCCCCACTTCCAAAATGACAAACAATATATATACATATATATATGGTGTTTCTGCTAAAATGCTTGTGTTCAGTTGCTATAACATTGATAGAAAATAAATGTCCTAGGATAGTCAAATCTTAAGCTGGCTTAAAGATATTAATATAGCTAAAACTCTGACAAAGATCTATGTAGGCTTTTGAGTAATTTCCTGCAGTGTTATAATGACATTGCCAACACTAGACTATTAGTCAAACAGTGCTTAAAAAGACAAAAGCATGTGAGTTCCCCTCTTTTCTGGATTTCAGGATTAGGGAGCTTCAGGCCATTCTTTAGAAAATGGAGGCACATGATAAAATGTCTATATTCAGAACCCCTTTTATCATTTTAACTAATAAGATATTTTACATTTGTTAGTTGAAATTTTAAAGAGAAAATGTGTTTATTTTGTACAGTCATTCTTAAAATTAAAAAAAAGAAAACCCAATTGTCTTAATTGCTTTGTGAAAACATGTCCTCCCTCTAAGCCCCTCTCATATATACTTCTCTACTCAGTTTCATATTAATGACATCTTTTTTGGTAATGATTAATGCATCCATATATGTATAAACATATATATTCCTAAACATAATCTGTCTATTCCTTGTATGTATGTGTTCAAGGGTTAACTATTTGACATTAGTAAATGGATCAGTGAGTTCTACCCTTTTGTCTCAACTCTCTTAATTTTTAATTTCATATATACCCATGTGGGTATACCATGTCTTCAGAATTCTCTCTCTCTCTCTCTCTCTCTCTCTCTCTCTCTCTCTCTCTCTCTCTCTCTCTCTCTCTCTCTCTCATCTTCTCTTTCTCTTTCTCCATGAGATTTCTTATGGTGTTCTACCTGCCATTTCTTCATTTCTTCCTTTTTCATTCAGTTACACATTGTACAAGAATTTCAGAATAGCAGTTTCATGAGACATCATTCAAATTTCATTTTTATTAGAACATATGGCATTAGCTAGATCTGGGAAGGGGTTTAAAGTTTACCTCCTGTATTGTCCTTGACTGGTGCCTTAGTTTGAGCTGGTGCCTCACATTTGACCATGTCCCCTGGAGGGGGAGACCTGGTGGCACTCAGAGGAAGGACAGCAAGTAGCCAAGAAGAGACTTGATACCCTATGAGAATATATAGGGGGACGTAATCCCCCTCAGGAACAGTCATAGGGGAGGGGAATAATGGGAAAATGGGGGGGGGGAGGAATGGGAGGATACAAGGGATGGGATAAATATTGAGATGTAACAAGAATAAATTAAAAAAAAAAAAAGAACATATGGCATTATACAAATTTTACCAAAACCCTCTATACTATGTACTTATATTTTCTTATATATTAAATTTCCAAGAAGATTAAACTGTGAAAAGACTTTATATAGCTCAGTCCTCTACCTTGTGGATATTGAAATTATCCGTTTAGTATTTTCTCTTAATTCTGAGACCCAGTGACTCTTACAGGACCCATTTTATATGGTTTCTTTACATCCACTGTTCATTCACATCCTCACATTTCTTCCACCTCTACAAAGAAGCCAAGTGAGATTTCTGAAGACTCTTTAAAAATATTATATTTCTTTTTTACACATACATTTATATTAAAAATATATTTATATTATTATTAAAAGAAACTACAAACAGCAGGAAGAACCATGAAATAATCAAGAATGATAAAAATTTTGCATTCATAGTAATTTAGCTATTTGTATTTGGCAAATGTGAAGAAAACGTCTTTCTTATCTTGGTGAGTCTAAAATTCTGAAAAAAAAATTAATATCTATCATATCACATTTCTATTAACTTAAAACATCTAACTAGATCTAAAATCATCATAACTCCTAAACAACTAAATTAATTGTAAAACTAAGCTATCTGATCTTCAACCTCAGCAGAGACTTGAGAAGGAATAAAACTTCATTACCGGAGTGAACCAGAAGTTAAGATTAGCAGCTTCCAAAATGAAAGAAGGACAAAGACAGTTTACTGCCTGAACAGTCACCCAATACTCTCTATAACTCTGGAGCATCATCTTCTTCATGTGGTATGAATGAAGATTTGCAGATGTCTTTCCTTCGCTTATACAAAGAGCAGAGACTCACCCTTAGTTGCTCTCTGCATCTCACATCCTCATACAATTATAATTTTAGGACTGTATAATGCTTGTGAGAAATTATATGTTTTCATAACAAAACAACCGGACACTGAAGCTTGATCAGAACTGACAGGATTCATTCCTCCCAGCATGCTGAACACTGACATCTTGTGTCCTTCATGTTCCAGCCACAGGTGCTTCAGTTGCTGTTACCCACCATAACAGGACAGTTTCAAAGAAAGCTTCTGATCCCAATTGGCCCTGCATTTCAAACTGTCCCACACAGGACTCCTATTAAGCCTGGAATTTCTCAACATTTAGAAACTGGACCACAAATGCTACTCCTGACTTTTTAAACTATTTTCCCCAATTTTATTTGGGCCTCTGAACAGATATTATTCACTCCAAATTAGCCAGAAGAAACTGTAAAAGAATGATGACCCATTTCCCCTAAAGGGGGTTGGGTAGGTTTTTCAGTTGTTCTCTGGGGCTACAGATACTTATTTTCATCAGGAGTTGGTTATATGTTTTTATTGGTCTTATACAGAGAGAAAATGAGGTTGGACTCAGGGATGTCTCTCTTTATCTTTGTTTCATAGGTATGGAGATAGAAGTTGAAAAGAAAGAAAGGAGGGATGATAGATCGAAAAGTAGATTATTGAATCTACTCTGAAGATGTGTTTAATGTCTTTTAAAATCTATCTCATCTATTTTCATTTATTCTTCCAAATGAGATAACTGAACATTCTCAATGGGGTGGGCTTTTACACCAGCTGATATTCAAGAATAGCATAGCCTAGGTGTTTCTTTAAAAATATTTTTTTAATTTTTTTACATATATATATATATAGTTATATTATTACACATATACACAATAAACTACCTGTAGCAAGAAGAACTATGATACAATCAGGAGTTATATAAATGTTACACTCTTAGTGTTTTGGCTATTTGTATTTGACAGCCTAGAAGAAAACATCTTTCCTATCTTGGTGCAACTAAAATTCTGAATGTAAATCACTTTCCATCACACATCTTGTTATTATCAACTTAAAACATCTTTTAGACCTAAAAACATCTTAATCCCTAAGCAACTAATCACTAAATGACTCAAAATGTCTGAAGTCCAGAAATCTTGATATGAGGAGTCCTCGTTGTAGATTTCCTAGTATTGAAATTCAGTAAAGGTTATGCATTTGTCTTTTTCCATATGGATGCACAGTATGGGAAGAGATTTATGCTCATCCCTTTTTAGAAAAGCCTAATTTAAACTCTGAATCCTATGTCTCATATACATACATATATAACCCTAGTCAGTTCACAGAAAGGCCCACCTCTAGACTTTCCAATTTGGAATGAAGGAGATACAGTAGAAACTTAAGGTTGGACAATAGAGAATACTGCCAGAAAAGGGTTAGAAGCAGAGATACTTAATATAAAAAAACCTACTATAATTTATAGTGTTTAGGTGGAAATGCAAAAAAAAAAAAAAAATAAATACATTACTATTTTAGCAATGTATTTCAGGTTCATGAAGATTTTGAATCAAATATTTTCTATCTATGTATTTCTGTTTCAACATCAACATATACATTTATGGATGGTTATATGTGTGAATTTATGACACAAGACACATAGATAAACTTAAAGTTTTAATGCATGCACTAGGCAAAAGGTATACTTTAAAAATTTTTCAGAAAGTAAGTTTGAACATATATTTTTATATATACTCTCATTTATGTGTGACAAAATTTTTGTATTATGCACTCATTTCATGTAAAACGCCATAAAACTATAGTAAGAGAAGCCAACAAGAAACTAAATAAAAATATATAAGCTCATAATTTATACAACAAAGAAAACAAGGTTATCAAAGAAGTTATGTTTTCTATAAAATCCAAAACCACATTTCCCTCACCAAAAACTCAGGGGCACTGATGTATTATATTGTTGAGATTTGAAAGTCTCATTCTGGCTGTGATTAACACTCTTGTATGTAATAAGCAATGCCTTAAAATGAAAACCTATTTTCCGTTTTCCCCCTCCTTTTTCTCACAACAGTGCTTTCTTCTAACTACCACTTAAAATTCAAGTAGGATTTTTTTTTTTATGACTAAGGTCACATTATAAAATAGCACATAAGATGAAAGTAATAGAGTGTAGCCAAAGAGGGGTGGAAAACGAACACATCAGAGGCTGCCTCTGCCTGTGCTCCATTTCAGAGAGGTTCTCTTACACTGGAGCTTCACGGTAGGCTGACAAGAGCAATCAGCTGCCCCATAGATCACTGACAGGAGCTCAAAAGACAGATGACATGCGGAACAGCAAACCTCACAAAAATTAAACAAAGTGCTGGAAGAACAATTAGCATCTTAGAAAGTTAAAGGGCTAAGGAGAAGTACTGCTAATGTAGGACAGAAAAATCCAGTCTGCATGACCTCTTCATCGAAATGACGTAAGAAGTTCAGAGAATAAGCTCCACATTTTTGGGTGGAGCTATAGCCATCGGATTTAATAGAATGTCAGCATAGGCCACAAAATAAAATGCCATAATTTTAATTGTCAGTTGAAAGATAGGCTCTCACACAATTTAATCAGATAGGGTCAGTTTGTACCAGCTTCAGGGGTGTGTGTGTGTGTGTGTGTGTGTGTGTGTGTGTGTGTGTGTGTGTGTGTGTGTGTGTGTGTTTCAAGGACACTCATAACTGATCTTTCCAGTACTCTCTTATAAGAACATGCTGTTTCAGTGAGGAGTTGAGTGAATTCTTCCTGGTATACCAAGTCAAAGCGAGTTATGTTCTTTGTATTCAGGGACATGCTCCAATAGCCGCAGAGTGAAGAGAAGAGTAAACCTGCCTGAAGACAGGCTTCACTGTGCTTTTAAAGTAAAAAAATTTAGAATTTCCTGGCATGGACAAAGACTTCTCTAGAAAGAACATACTCCACAGTTGTATAGAACTGGTTAGCCCAGAGAAATGTGCACAAAGAGAAGGCCAGCTACCTGATAACATAAAATTTTGGTAGAAAACAGTCTATATTGTATTAGAAGTGCTAAGTACCCCCAAATTAGGCACTTGTGCCATTATCTCAGTTTTAAAAATAATCTTCTTGATAAACTACAAACTATAGGAAAGACGATATGAAATAGAGTTAAAACCATATATTTTATAGGAACCCCATATTTTGCAACATAATGCGACTTTATTGCATTTGTATAATAAAAGCACTATAGGAATCTACATGTTTTGGAAAAAAAATTACTAATGGAGTCCAATAAACTCAGTATTTTAAAATACAATTGCATTTTAAGATGCCTAAATAATTTTTCATCATGAAGATCCCTGCTACTTTCTAGTGCAAATTCATACTTGAAGTGTCACAAGCGTCTTCATTTATCCCCAACAGTAGATGAACAGTCTGGTCAACTTCACTCCTGCTATGATGTGCCATGACAGATCCACAGAGGTGGGGCCTATTGATCAAGTACTAAAACCCGAAGACTTTTATAAGCTGAAATAAACCTCCCCTGTTTATTGCACTTATTATGTTGATTATTAAAGTAGTGTAAAACTGACTAACAAACACTCAGGTACATGAACTCTGTTATGTTGTCTGACATATATGAGAGAAACATCTTGGAGTGTTTATTCCCTTGGACAATTGCTTTGCCACTTGATGATGATGCAGAGTATACAGACCTGAGCTTGTAATTCTAAGGGACCAAGCTGAATGTGGCATGTGTGCATGGTCTTAACTACAGCTACTTGATTTGGTTTGACGCTGAGCATCCAACCATGATGCTGCCTTGTGGGTCAAAGGAAGATAAACTTTTTGCTCACAAAAAAACTCCTCATGATGCTGGAAATATCTTTATGGTTGTCTCCCTGGCAGTCAAAAACAGAAGTACACATATAATATGGTCAAATGTAAAATCTGTATATGATATCTCAATTAGAACTGATTCTAATAATAAAGTCAGACTTACATACCAAGCATAAATTTATAATCTACAGTGCTGTCTTTGAAAATAGCTTACATTTCTTCTTATGACTACCTTACCATTTTAACCAGTCCTCACGTATTTAGGGTGGAGTCCTGTGATCACTATTATGTTATTTTCTTTTCTATATAGTTTTCTGTGTAGATTTCCATGGATATATTATTTTTAGGCCAGTTTTAAAGAATTTGTTTATATGAGAAACCAATATGACTGTCTTTACTCTGTGTGTCATAATTAAATAAAATACATCTCATGGAGAGTCAATGGTCTACAACAATTATTCCTAGTTTTACATTTATTTTATGAATAGCCAGTTCATTTACTCTAATGAAATTTCAAGTATTTTTTTTTAAGTTCTTCCCTTCTAGAAATTTAAACTGTCTCTTCTGTCCTTTATGAACATCCGCCCTTAAAGCCCACACCCAACTGTGTTTTAGTCACTTTCTTGAATATGATTGTGCTGTATCAGTCCACTGAGCTTTTCTTCAAACACATTATATGTTCGGGATTTTTTTTCTAAATTACTCATTAGGTTTCTCATCTGATCACTTCCCATTTTGCTTCTATAGACTTGTAACCTTATGTTAACATGTTATTTTCTTTGCACCAGTTTTTATTTGGATTAGATGAATAACTGACTATACATTAAGTTAATTTTTTTCCATGAAATGAACCATAGTTTCTGTGTATTTTTTATTTCAGGTCCCCACGTCCACTCCTGTTTGGATATTTCAGCTTTATTTAGCTCGTTTTGTTTCTGCTGTTTCTTTTCCTCCTCTTGTACATTTTTGTTTCCCACACTCTTTCTATTATCTTTCAGTAAATTTGCACGTTTAACTTTTATTTCTTTTGCTATCGTCCACATCAACTAATCACATCATGGGATCAGCTACTGTTTTCACAAAAAAAAGAAAAAAAAAGAAAAAAAATTTCAATTCTATTCCAATCTTTTCTGAAACCAGTTTCTCTCAAGCATTCTGTATCCTTTTGGACTATTTTCGTCTTTAGCTTTCTTTAGTTGAAAGACTATAGACCTGCCTTACTTTAAAAGAGATCCATTTCGAGCTTTAAAAAAATGGCATCCTTCCTGTCACGTTTGTAAATGTCCAGGCCAGGCCCCATTCCAGGAAGTGGATTGTAGTGTGCTCCAGCGAGCTCTGGCTCATTTCAGTTTCTGTACAGGTCAGTAAAATATGATAAACTGTGAAATGAGGCAGTGCCTGAAATATCACAAACCATGAAATTACATAAAGACTGAAGAATAATAGCTTTGATTATGAGAAACTGGCATTGCAAAGGTCTTTGTAGCTATTCCTGTGGAGACACATCTGCTTTCTGGATGGTCCAATTATATAGGATTGTCAACTCCTCCCTCAGTTATAATTACAAAAAAATGAAATAAATGTCAATATCATTTATAAATGGCATACAGGGTAGTGATCAAGATGATGCCTCCTAGGGGAGAGAGGAGAAGGAAATACCAGATGAATTCTGCTTGCAGATTTCAACTATATTAGCTAAACGTTCTTGGTGAGACGCATGGGAGAACAGCAAAATAAAAGGATCCAGAGGGTCCTAGAAATCTACAAGTAGAACAATATGATAGGCAGATTTGGGCCCAGGGGTCCCGCTCAAACTAAGGCACCAGCCAAGGACAATACAGGAGGTAAACTTTAAACCCCTTCCCAGATCTAGCCAATGGTCAGAATATTCTCCACAGTTGAGTGGAGAGTGTGATACGACTTTCTCACATACTCTGGTGCCTCACATTTGACCATGTCCCCTGGAGGGGGAGACCTGGTGGCACTCAGAGGAAGGACAGCAAGTAGCCAAGAAGAGACTTGATACCCTATGAGAATATATAGGGGGACGTAATCCCCCTCAGGAACAGTCATAGGGGAGGGGAATAATGGGAAAATGGGGGGGGGAGGAATGGGAGGATACAAGGGATGGGATAAACATTGAGATGTAACAAGAATAAATTAATAAAAAAAAAAAAAAAAAAAAAAAAAAAAAAAAAAAAACAAAATCTCTCGCCAACACAAATTTGCTACATGATTTGATTTGGCATAAGTGGATTTGATGAGGAGGCAGAAAAATCAGAAAATGGCACCAGTTGCAATGAAGAATGACCAAATTGAGTTTCATATTTTAAACTAAGGCCGAACAACACACTATAATATTGACTTGGAATATTTTTTCCACAAGTGACAATCACAGTGCCTGAGCTTCTTAGGTAAAAGCAAGTTGACAAATGTTGAAACCATTCACTGAATTTACATTGCTTTGTTTTTAAAATTAATTTATTCAGAATACAACTCAATTGTTATCCCATCACTTGTATCTTCCAGTTCCTCTTCCCTCCCTATTCCCTTCCCTTAGGTCTAAGACCAAGGGTGACCACTTTCACTATACAGTCATAGGCTATCAAGTCTCATCATGGTAGCCTGCTTATTCTTTCTTTGAGTGCCATCAGGCCTTGCCACCAAGGGGAGGTGGTCAAATATGGGGCACCAGAGTTCATGTCAGAGTCAGTCCCCACTCTCCACATAACTGTGGAGAACGTTCTGTCCATTGGGTAGATGAGAGTAGGAGTTCTATGTTTACTATTGTATTGTCCTTGGTTAGTGCAATAGTTTATAAAGGAGTTAACATACTTTCATTGTTCTTGGTTTATGGTATCATGCTATTGATTTGCAAATACAGGAAAATCGTGAGAATATAAGACTGAAGGAAAGTTCAACTGATTCTACTAAAAGGTTTAGCTTGAGACAAACCAAGAGAAATAAAATTTGATAGTTCAGTATTGGCATAATGTTCTTATGGACAATGCACAGTTTACCTCTGTTCATTCAAATGCTGGTTTCTCCATGCCACTCTCTGGATCAATCAGGACATTGATTTGTGATATTCATTATAAGCACCTCCAGCTTCAAGTTTGTGTAAACATGTCACCATTTCTTCTCCTTGTTTTCAATTAAAAAAAAAAAAAAACTAGCCAATGCTGGGCAATGACAGTGTAAGGTGGACAACCCTGATTGAGTGAGAGGAAGAGAAAGAGGAGGAAGGATCCATCAGGAGAGAGGAGGAAACAACAAGAGATGTTTAAAAAGCAAGTGTAATGTGGGAAATATGAGTAGGAAGAAATTCTACTATACTAGCATGGAGGTTTAGGATGGAGTAATTATTACACAGCATTGTGCTATGGTCTGTGTCTGTGTGTCTCTGTTTCTCTCTCTCTCTCTCTGTGTATTGTGTGGGTGTGTGTCTGTGTGTGTGTGTTTGTGTGTTGTGTGTAAGTGTGTGCGTAGCAGATTCCTCTAATATAAAGTTTGTATCCTATAGAGAAGCTTCTTAGGATCAGGAAATAATTCCATAGCCTCAAGAAGTCCTTGGCACTGATCAGACTTTACCAATCAACACAAATGAGCTACAAAGACTACTGCGAAGCACCAAGATAGGAAAGATGTTTTCTTCAAGGCTGTCAAAACACAAATAGCCAAAACACTAAGAATGTAACATTTTTGTAATTCCTGATTGTTTCATAGTTCTTCCTGCTGTAGGCCGTTTACTATATATATATATATATATATGTCTGTGTGTGTGTAATAATATAAATGCATATGTAAAAATAAAAAAATTTAATGAAAAACCAAAGTGTCATGTAATGATTAAATAAAATTTGCTGATGTGTCTGAAATAGTTATCTGGAATATATTAATACTCGATTTTATAGACTGAGTAAAAGAGTTGGCCTGACCTCGTACCGTTGTGCCTTTCTTCATTCTCTGAAGACCTAAGTAAACTTTTACTCCCTCTGCCTGATCAGTGCCCTAGGACACTTGTTCAAAAATGGCGGCCACAATTAAGAGCCACACATCTTTTAGCCTATTTTTGTTAAGTAAAACAAAGGGATACTTCATCAATGAGAAATTTTTGAATATTCTAATATTTAAAATGTCATTCTTTATTATAGCACATTATATTTAAAAGAGCATATGAATAATCAACCATAGCACATTTATGTGCACAAATATGTGTGGCTCTGTGCATGTGTGCATGTGTGCAAACATGTATGTGTGTGTGTGTGCACATACCAAGTCATGTGTTTGGCATCATAGGGAAATTTTCCGGAGCTAGTTATTTCTTTCCACTTTGTGTTCAAGGTAACAAACTCAGTTCATAAAAGTTGCACAGCAAGCACTTATAACCACTGACATATCTCCCTGACAATTGAACATTTGTAACTATTTTTTGGTTGTTTTCTGTCTAAATGGTGTAACATTGTTGCCTCCACTAGTGTTTATATTTTATTACATATTGTAAGGATTTTAGATATGCTAAGGATGGATATGTATGGATTTAATGAAATACAGTACTATTTTATTCAAGGAAATAAACATCTGTGGGTTCGGATGTCCTTTGCATGTTCCTGGAACTAATTCCCCAAGGACATTGAGGAAGAAGAGTTTGATAAGCAGTGGCTTTGGAATCATGACAAATTAAAACAAGGAAGTGCTTATAACAATTATGAAGGAAATGAGAGGAAACTATAGGACATGATGACCATGACTGCAACCTTGATAGAAATGATGGTTTAATGTGTATATAATTGCTGAAAATCCATAGAAATGCAAACAAAAATATATACACACATAAATGAATCATTGAAAGACATTTCATAATTTTATACTGTTTGACAGAGAATGAGCAAAATATTGCATTACAAAACATATATGTTTGAATATATATGTGTGTGTGTGTGTGTGTATATATATATATTTTTGGATTGTTTTCAAGGAATTTACAACCTGAAACTACTGCTGCTACAGAGATGATCCTCTATTACTAAGAAAAAACATGGTGAGCAGTCTGCTGTAGTTATTGAGTCAATAATTTCTAGAGATCAGTTTGACTTTAAAATCTGAGACAGACCTAGGTTTGTCTTCTTTGGGTATTAAACTTGAGGAGCCACAAGATTTCATTTCTGTCTGCTTTGTTCGCAAATGTCTGTCCTGCAAACTGCACAGTGCAGATTAAGGGAGCTACCCCAGAACTGTGCAGTGGTATCCTTTGTAGTAACTGAGGAGTTCATAATGCTGAATCTTTAAATATATGTCACACAGTCCTTTTCCTCGTTTTTTCTTGAATAACGTTATTGTAAGCATTCTCTCTCTCTCTCTCTCTCTCTCTCTCTCTCTCTCTCTCTCTCTCTCTCTCTCTCTCTCTCTCTCTCTCTCTCTCTCTCTCCTGTTTTCTGTGTGTGTGTACATGGTGCATGCATGTTCCTATGTATGTATACAGAAAGCAGAAGAAGAAGGGCACCTTTCTCTACGTGTTTGTATTTATCCTTTTGCCTTGAGACAGAGCATCAATAAGGTGAAAATTCATTATTGCAGCTAGGTGTGATGGCCATTGAGCTTCTGGGGTCTTATTGTCTCTATCCTCCAAATGTTGGGTTCTAATCATATGTAACTAAAAATGCCTTTTTCACATTGATGCTGAAGATTTAAATTAAAATTCTCATCTTGCACATCAAGCACTGTTACCCAGTGAACCTTTTCACTAATCTCAGTGTTATAGATCAATAATTATTTGGTTGCCATTAGCAAATTATGAAACTTTTAGGAGTTTATGTGTTTAGGAGCCGCGATATTGTAACTTTTTATGTCTGTGTTTATATAGTATATATGTTTGCATGTGTATATGTATGTATATATGTATGTGTACATGTGTTTAAGTATATCTATCAATCTTCTTGCTATCACTCATAGATCAAAATTATCTATTCCATTTTAGCTATTTCAATAATAATAGAATTCTATATTATTATTTGAGTTTTCCATTTTTTAATAATTAATATCATTGGTTTTTGTTTCTCATATACTGCTGAGCATGGACCTACCTTTAGATATGGCTTCTATGTCCAGTGAGATGCCACTGCACAAAACTGATTATTCCTTTGTTTTCAAGTAGAGGCAGCTTCTTGGTGAGGGATGAGAATTCATGTCTACTTGCCCTTCTCATTGCTAGGATTTGGCCTGCCTTGGGCCTGTAAAAAGCCTGTGAATGCTAACATGGTCTTTGGGAATTCACATGCTTATTCCTGTTGTGTCTCGAAGACACTCTTTTCTTGGTATTATCCCTCCCCAGTGGCTCTTACTCATTCAGCCTCCTTTTTATCATATTCCATGATGCCAAGAGGAGGGGTTTGATGAAGACTTCCCATTTATGACATAATCTTCCAACATCCTCCACTCTATCTGCTTACCTTCAACGATTTTGACTTGTAAGTGTAATATCTTCTGGGGATAAAGCTTTTATCTGATGAACTGTTTCAATGTCATCTACCTTGACATTTATCCTATTTTCTTTAACAAGATTTTTCAGAATGAACCATTTCACTATAAATGGAGTATAATATATATATTTACATAAAATTGCCGTACATATATAAAAATCTTTAAATTTAATATCATAAAAAAATTTCATCTTAATTTATGTATTGTGTGTATATAAGAAAATATTGTGATGTGTGATTCACAAACCCTGTAAAATGTTAAGTACAATAAAAAGGATTATATCCATTATCTCGAAAATTTATGTATTTTCCTTTTGTAGTAAGAGCAGCTATTCTATAGTAATGTAGAGACATAAAACATTATAACACCTAATTTATCTTCAGTCTTCATATTGTTTCACTTTTATATCACATATATTTTCCCAATGAGTCATACACAACACTATGGCTGCTGATTTTATACTGTTATTGAATTTGTATATAGGAATTAAGCAACAAGATTATATTAATTTACAGAGAATGTGTGCACACATTTGTACAATGAATTAATTTCACAGAAAACTTACCCATTCTGAAAAATAAATAACGTCAAAGGAGATGAAAGACGAGACTCATTAGAAGAAACATATCTAACACAATGTATAGATGAAGCATAAGTTTAGAACACAAAGTGAACGTACAAAAGTAGCATAGTGTACTAGAATACTTATTTTTTTCCACTTAAGCGGTTTAATAAGGAAGTACAGAAACAGTTTCTGGAGACACAAGTGGAGAGAGGGAGAGAGAGAGAGGGAGGGAGGGAGAAAGAGAGAGAGAGTGAGAGAGAGAGAGGTAGAAAGACAGAGAAATAGAGAGAGGTAAAGAAGTAGTGAGAGTTAGAGAGGAGTAGAGAGGTAGAGAGAGCTAGAGAGGTAGAGAGCGAGAGCCACTTGGAGGGTGTCTTTTATATGGCCCAGGGAATGGCCACACCCCGTGGCAGGTTAGCGGTGACATCACAGGTAGGCAGACTAAAGCAGTATCCTAACATTCCTACCTTTTAGCATAGAATCCAATGAGAACACACTCTGCCCTGACTCCACTCCTACTATCTTCCCCAAATCTACAACCTTCCATATATTGTCTTCAGCGAAAAGAGCAGGCCTCCAAAATACCTCAGTCGAACAGGACAAAACAGAAACAAAAAGAAGGGGAAAAGCCCTCTTATAATGGCTGGACAAGGCAACCTAATATGATAAAAAGTCCCACTCCCACTGTTAGAAGTCCCACAGAAACATCATAACATATATAAAGAGGACCTAGGGCAAACCATTCAGGCCTCATATGCTTGCTGCTTCAGTCTTGTGAGCCCAAATGAGGCCTGCTTACTTGATTTGGTGGTCCATGTTCTTCTGGTGTCCTACATCCCCGCAGACTCCCACAGTCTTTGTTCCCCTTTTCCCACTGGATTCCCTTGTATCTGAAAGAAGGGATCCAATTTAGACTTCCTTTTATAGTGTCTGGCGCTTGATCTCTATACACCCTCCCATATGCTGCCCGGAATAGCCTCTCAGGTGATGACTGCATGATGCACAGATCTATGAGTTATGCAGAATACAATTGTGAATCATATCAATTAAAAAAAAAAAGTCAATGAAATGCAATACTTAAGAAAAAATAGAGCCAGAGAAAAGCTAATAGATGAGGATGCTGGCAGCCTACTGTGAACTTCTTTCCATCACAGAACCCACATCCTTAAAGAAGAGAATGGTTTTCTATCCTTCTTTCTCTCTGCACCGCCCCCTTACCTTTTGCCTTCTCTTTAAACACCTCCTATGTCTTTTCTATTTCCCTTTCTAAGTGAGATTTAAGCACTCTCACTTGGATCTTCCCTGTTACTTATCTTTTTTGAGTCTGTGCACTGTAGCATATTTATTCTCTACTAAAAAAGCTAAAATCTACTTAGAAGTGAATACATATCATGTGTGTCTTTTTGAGGTTGGGTTACTTCAGCCAGGATGATTTTCTTTGTCTATTTCCACCCATTTGCTTGCAAATTTCATTCTTTTCCTTTTTTGGGGGGGGAGGGCTAGGTAGTATTACATTGTGTAAATGTAACGCATTTTCATTCTTAATTCTTCAGTTGAAAGACACCTGGGTTGTTCTCAGTTTCTGACTATTACAAATAGAGCTGCCATGAACATGGTCGTGCAAATGTCCTTGTAGTACGATGAAGCATATCTTGGGTATATGCCCAGGAGTGGTGTATATGGGTTTGAGGCAGAGCTACTCCCAGTTTTCTGAGTAAGTGCCAGGTTGATTTCCAAATCATTTCTGCAAGTTTGTCCTCTCACCAGCAATGGAGAAGTTTTCACCTTTCTCCACATCTTTACCAGCATGTGTTGTCAGTTGAGTTTTTGATCTTAGCCATGCTGATAGGGGTAAGTTGAAAACTCAGAATCATTTTGATTTGCACTTCCCTGGTCATTTATTTATATATATATATATATATATATATATATGTAGCTAATGCGAAGCTCAGACTTCATGTGGAGCTATCTCTAACATGGACTCTTTTGTCTACATTTCTATCACTCCCCATGACAGGAATACCTTGCTAGGCCATAAGGGAAGAGGATGAATTTAGTCCTCATGGGGCTTGAGGATATAGGATATGTGACTAAGAGGGCTCCCCTTTTCCAAGGAATAGGGGAGGTTGAAGGGAGAATGGAAGGTGAAACTAGGAGCAGAGGAGGGAGCAGCTAGTACTGGGATGTAAAATTAATTAATTAAAAAAGAAAGAAACAAACAAAATGTATTCATGTAAATTATCCTCTGGTCTATACATGCATACCACTGCATCACACCACAGACACACACACACACACACACACAGATACACACAGAGAGCAGAGAGAGAGAGAGAGAGAGAGAGAGAGAAAGAGAAAGAGAGAGAAGAGAGAGAAGATAGAAAGAAAAATATAAATAATCTAATAATGATAAAAATATATATAAAAACATCTTGATATGGATTCATATCTGGGTCTTCAATTCGATTCCACTGATCAACCAGCCTGTTGCTGTGCCAGTACCATGCTATTTTAATTACTATTGCTTTATAGTACAGTTTGAATCCACACACATATGGTCACTTGATTGTTGACAAAGAAGCCAAATCCATTCAATGGAAAAAGGATAGCATCTTCAACAAATGGTGCTGGTCTAACTGGAGGTCTCGGTATAAAAAAATGAAACTGGACCCATATTTGTCACTTTGCACAAAACTCAAATCCAAGTGGATTAAAGACCTCAACATAAAACCAGAGACATTATGTGAGAAGAAAAAGTGAGGAAGAGCCTGGTACATATTGGCACAGGAGACAACTTCCTGAACAGAACACCAACAGCCCAGGTCTTAATGTCAACCATTAATAAATGGGACCTCATGAGGCTGAGAAGCTTCTGTAAGGCAGGAGATACTGTCAAGAGAACAAAGTGACAGCCTACAGACTGGGAAAATATCTTCACCAACCCTACATCTGACAAAAGTCTAATATCCCAAATATTTTAAGAACTCAAGAAATTAAACACCACCAAACCAAATAACCCAATTGAGAAATGGGGCTTGGAACTAAACAGAGAATTCTCAACAGAGGAATATCAAATGGCTGAGAAACACTTAAAGAAATGCTCAACCTCCTTTGTCATCAGGGAAAGGCAAATCAAAACAACTCTGAGATTTCATCTTACACCCATCAGAATGGCTAAGATCAAAAATTCAAGCAACACCACATGCTGGTGAGGATGTGGGGAGAGAGGAACACTCCTTCATTGCTGGTGGGAATGCAAACTAGTACAGCCACTTTGGAAATCTATCTGGTGCTATCTCAAAAAAATGGGAATAGGGCTTCCTCAAGACCCAGCTATTCCACTCCTTGGAATATACCCAGAAGATGCTCCAGCACACAACAAGAAAATTTGCTCAACCATGTTCATAGCAGCCTTATTCATAATAGCCAGAACATGTAAACAGCCCAAGTGTCCATCAGTAGAAGAATGGATAAAGAAACTGTGGTATATATACAGTATTGAATACTACTTAGCTATTAAAAACAAGGAATTCCTGAAATTTGTGGATAACTGGATTGAGCCAGAAATGATCATAATGAGTGAGTTAACCCAGAAGCAGAAAGACTCAAATGGTATATACTCATTTATATCTGCATACTAGCCCAAGGGGCATGTCCCAAGAAAGCCTTCACTTACCAGGAAACTGGGACAGAGGGAAGGACATCCTATTGGGACTCTAAATTAGAGAAGCATGGGAGAATAACAATGTAGAAGGATCCAGAGGGTCCTAGAAATCTACAAGTAGAACATTATGATAGGCAAATTTGGGCCCATGGGTTCCACTCAGACTAAGGCACCAGCCACGGACAATACAGGCGGTAAACTTTAAACCCCTACCCAGATCTAGCCAATGGTCAGAACATTCTCCACAGTTGAGTAGAGAGTGGGATATGGCTTTCTCACATACTCTGGTGCTTCACATTTGACCATGTCCCTTGGAGGGGGAGACCTGGTGGCACTCAGAGGAAGGACAGCAGGTTACCAAGAAGAGACTTGATACCCTATGAGCATATACAGGGGGAGGTAATCCCCCTCAGGAACAGTCATAGGGGAGGGGAATAATGGGAAAATGGGAGGGAGGGCAGAATGGGAGGATACAAGGGATGGGATAACCATTGAGATGTAACAAGAATAAATTAATAAAAAATAATTTTAAAAATCTTGATATGGTAGCCAGTGTCTACAATACCAGAACTTAATCTTCTGAACCAGGACAATTCTCACAGGTTTAAGGCTAACCTTGTCAAGGGGAAAACCCCTGTTAATAACAAATAAACAATGACACAGTTTCCCCTACAGTAGTTTCCTTTTGAATTTAAAAACTTGACACATTTTCTTAGAACTGCATTAAACTTTTCTATAGTCAATACCTAATCTAAGTGGTATTTATTTATTATATCATTTTTTTTGCACACTCACAACAAATATATATTGAGTAGTGTCACATAGTCCTATGCATGATAGCACAAACCTGTCATCCGAACACTAAAGAGTTTCAACACTGTGAGCCTAGCCTGATCTATGTATAAAACTTGAGGTCAGTCAGGCTTAAACCAATAAACCCTATCGCAAAAAGACAAGAACAAATTTCTATGGGCCTACACTTATCTTTGGGGAAATTCTAAATTATGGATTTATTATCCTTAATGGCTATAAGGCTTTCTATCTATAAGTTTCATGTGCAGTATAGATGCATATTTTATTCAAGAATTATATTTTGTTCACTTTATCTGAGCTACAAATGAATGTGTTGAGAATTGATATTGACCACTACACTCTGGATATAATATGGCTTCTGTTCTTCCAAAATGTCAGCACTCATGGTTATCTTAAGGAGAACTGCACAGATTAAGGCCATTGAATTTTTATCACTGGAAGGAGGAATGGCCTCATGAGACCCAACCATTATCTCAAGATTTATGTAATTAACTGTTCTTGGGGAGCAGAGATTCTCAAGGCCTCCTTCTCCTCAGAGATACATAGATAGTTAAGCACTGATGGAGGAATGAGAGAGCTTTTCTTCAGCTGTTTATCCATCCATAAGAACGCTGTGCTTTTCTCTGTAATATTAACAGAACTCACACTTTCACTAAGCTTGACTTCAGCACAGCACTTCCATCATTCTGTAACTCTCTACAGTGACTAGAGCTGTAACCACAAGCCTCCTAAAAGGAAGTTCCAATAGGAGTGTTGTGGGTATTATCACTTTGTATCTTCTTACTATCAAGGCAATTACAGTAATATTCTATTTTACCTATGATCTTTATAACTAATTTCTTCTCTGTCTTTTCACTCATGGTTAGTTGTGTCCTATAGTTTTACGTTGTATTTTAATTGCATTTAATTAAGCACATATTTGTTGCTATCTTTGAATATTCCTTTGTGAGATAATAGCTTAATTATAAGTGTTGCTTTTTATTTGTATGTTTTTTCTTTTACTTTTTCCCTATTATTAGTTTACTAAAGTTCTTTTGTGAATAGAAAAATATTTGTATTCTTTCATTTATTTTAATCTTTAAGTGTTTATTTCATTGTATTGTACAATGTTTATCTTAATATTTGTTCTATAGTACATTGAAATAATTGTAGTTTCATACTTGAATGTGTTATTTTAAAATTTGTAAACTATATTGTGCTTGTTGATGGTATTATAGTTATATTTGATGGTTTATTGATAACATGGTCAATTATTGACACAGATGGAATGAAGTCTGCACTAGAGATGTTTCTCTGTTTTTCCTGTCATTTGTACTAGCTTTTACTTTGTGTAATTTACATGTCTGTGGTTGACATAGATGTTTAAATTTGATGATTGAGTGCCACCAGGTCACCCTCCAGGGGACATGGTCAAATGTGAGGCACCAGAGTACGTGAGAAAGTTGTATCACACTCTCCACTCAACTGTGGAGAATATTCTCACCATTGGCTAGATCTGGGTAGGGGTTTAAGTTTACCTCCTGTATTGTCCTTGGCTGGGTGCATTAGTTTTGAGCGGGACCCCTGGGCCCAAATCTGCCTATCATATTGTTCTACTTGTAGATTTCTAGGACCCTCTGTATCCTTTTATTTTGCTATTCTCCCAGGGAAATGGACAATTTTCTTGATCAATTTCACTTGCCAAAGTTGAATGAAGAACAGATAAACAAGCTAAATAGTCCCATTTCCCCTACAGAAATAGAAGCAATCATCGATGGTCTCCAACCAAAAAAAGCCCAGGGCCAGATGGTTTCAGTGCAGAATTCTACCAGACCTTTAAAAGGCGAGCTAATACCGATACTCTCAAGCTACTCCAAAGATAGAAATGGATGAAAATTAGATTTAGACTTTTTAATTGTTTTTCATGTAGTGTATTTTGATCATTTTTATTATATTACACTATACTTGGTACAAATAACCCTAGTGTTCTTTCACTTTTAAACCTTGAACTCCATTTCTTAAGGGTATTACTACAAGTTGCAGGATCCAGAGGATCCTAGAAACCTACAAGAAGAACATTATGATCGGCAGATTTGGGCCCAGGGGTCCCACTCAAACTATGGCACCAGCCAAGGACAATACAGGCCATAAACTTCAAACCCCTACCCAGATCTAGCCAATGGACAGGACATACTCCACAGTTGAGTGAAGAGTGTGGTCTGACTTTCACATGTACTCTGGTGCCTCATATTTGACCAAGTCCCCTGAAGGGGCAGACCTGGTGGCACTCGGAGGAAGGATAGCAGGCTACCAAGAAGAGACTTGATACCCTATGAGCATATACAGGGGGAAGAAGTCCTCCTCAGTCACAGTCATAGAGGAGGGGAGTAAGGGGAAAATGGGAGGGAGGGAGGAATGGGAGGATACAAGGGAGGGGATAACCATTGAGATGTAATATGAATAAATTAATAAAAAAGTAATTTTGGCTTGACAGGTATTTCTTTTTCATGCTAGGTAAATATTGTGACATATCTTCTTGTGCTCTGTTTTTGCTTACAGAAAACTACATGGTCATATATATGTTCCTATCTTTAAAGTTTTATTTTACTTAAAAAAATATTTCATTTTTGGGGATATTAACATATAATTGCATCACTAACCCTGCCATTTGCCCCATTCAAACCTTTATTACGTCCTTTCAAATTCATGTCTTCCTTTCTCATTAAATGTTGTTACACACACACAGACACATGTGCATATACACCCACACATTCTATTTATGTCTCTGTCTCTGTATGTCTCTCTGTCTCTCTTTCTCTCTCTGTCTCTCTCTGTCTCTCTCTTTCTCTCTCCCTCCCTCCCTCTCTATCTACTCTCTCCTCCCTCCTGCTTCCTCCTTCCTCCCTCTCTTTCTCTCCCCACTCTCCTAAATGTGTAAGTATATTTAATCTGTGGGATGCTATTTGGGGACTGACACTTTGGTATCTAATAATTAATCAGTATGCTCTTTCCTTAATTAGACTTCCTCCTAATCAGCAGTCCTTAGTTACCTATATAGTTGCCTGTATTTCTTTTTTTTTTTTTTACTTTTTTTTAAATGATTTATTTATTCTTGTGCATCTCAATGGTTATCCCATCCCTTGTATCCTCCCATTATTCCCTCCCTCCCATTTTCCCATTATTCCCCTCCCCTATGACTGTTCCTGAGGGGGATTACCTCCCCCTGTATATGCTCATAGGGTATCAAATCTCTTCTTGGTAACCTGCTGTCCTTCCTCTGAGTGCTACCTGGTCTCCCCCTCCAGGGGACATGGTCAAATGTGAGGCACCAGAGTACAATGAGAAAGTCATATCCCACTCTCCACTCAACTGTGGAGAATGTTCTGACCATTGGCTAGTATTTCTTTGTGTACTTTCATTTATCTTCTTTTATTTTAGGATATCCTTTGCTTTGTTTTCAGAAATTTATTTATGTTCCATCTTTATTTGCCCATGTAAAACTTTTCATGTAACCCATTTTAATGAGCATATTAGCCTCCTATCTTTCATCTTATTCCAACTCTGATAATTTCCCTATGTGCCTTATCCAAAAGGAAAAGACAAAGACACAGAGAATACCAACAAAGATAGAAGGAAAGCCTTATTTTTGTAACTTACTTACATCTATATTTCAGGCTCCGGTCAATTATTGCTAGATACTGAATGTTTTCATTGTAATTGTTGAAAGAGAATGCATCAAGAAATACACTGCCCATGCTGAAATAGAGCACTTGGTTTGGTTTTATTTTCTGCTTAATAAGGTGGTCTTGAAAATGGTAGTTGTTGCATTGAAGAACTTTTTACCAACTTGTCATGTTTAAAAGGAAGATTGCTAAAACCAGAGAATTTGAAAATAATTAACATATATTTATTATTAATATCCTTAGTGTTTCTATTCCAGAAGTATTATTTTATATGTATGCTTCAGGGAAAATGAGTTTACTCTAGAAATACACCATTTTTTAGAAGTTTTCTTTAGTATAAACATTTAAAAATATCGCGTTATTTTTTTTTAAGAAACGCCATACCCTATTTGATCATCATAATGATGAAAACTCAATAGCTATTAAAAATTCATAGAATTCTGAGTCAGAATAATATAAAACAGAACAATAAATACGATTGCATTATTTGCACTGACTAACATTCAAAATGCATAACACATTATAAGCCTTGGACCTTTGTTAATAGGAATTAACAGTGTCCTGCTTGAAATTCTATATGCACTAAAATTAAATATATGTTCTTATCCATTCTTTGCTTATAATACAAACAGTAATAGCTGTGCAATGTATTAAAACTGTTATTACAAAACTGAGCATAACCTCCAAACAGATTAAAAGAACATATCTATTATTAATCCCGATGTTACTAAGCATATTAAATGTTGTTTTACCTGCTACAAATAATTGAAGTTGTAAAACCACTGTTTGTGCAAATACTGAGATTTATAGACACTGTTGATTAATGTAGTGGGTATTTTGAGGTCCCAAGACCTAAAAGGAGTGCTATAAATCGGCTGGTATATTTATATGGAGAAAATTGTTAAATAACCTTTGAAACATGAACTTTATATTCCTTATATTTTTTATAATGTAAACTTACACATGTGTCACTATCTATAACTACATTGATTATTATGTTTTTTTAAAAAGACTATTAATCCTGTATTGCCCTTGGCTGGTGCCTTAGTTTGAGCGGGACCCCGAGCCCAAATCTGCCTATCATATTGTTCTACTTGTAGATTTGTAGGACCCTCTGGATCCTTTTATTTTGCTATTCTCCCATGCGTCTCTCATTTAGAGTCCCAATAGGATGCCCTCCCCTCTGTCCCAGTTTCCTGGTAAGTGAAGGCTTTCGTGGGACATGCCCCTTGGGCTAGTAGGCAGATATAAGTGAGTATATACCATTTGATTCTTTCTGCTTCTGGGTTAACTCACTCATTATGATCATTTCTAGCTCAAGCCATTTATCCACAAATTTCTGGAATTCCTTGTTTTTAATAGCTGAGTAGTGTTCCATAGTGTATATGTACCACAGTTTCTTTATCCACTCTTCTACTGAGGGGCACTTAGGCTGTTTCCATGTTCTGGCTATTATGAATAAGGATGCTATGAACATGGTTGAGCAAATTTTCTTGTTGTGTTCTGGAGCATCTTCTGGGTATATTCCAAGGAGTGGAATAGCTGGGTCTTGAGGAAGCCCTATAGGAGGTAAACTTTAAACCCCTTCCCAGATCTACCCAATGGTCAGAATATTCTCCACAGTTGAGTGGAGAGTGTGATATGACTTTCTCACATACTTTGGTGCCTCACATTTGACCATGTCCCCTGGAGGGGGAGACCTGGTGGCACTCAGAGGAAGGACAGCAGGTAGCCAAGAAGAGACTTGATACCCTATGAGAATATACAGGGGGAGGTAATCCCCCTCAGGAACAGTCATAGGGGAGGGGAATAATGAGAAAATGGGGGGGGGGTAGGGAGGAATGGGAGGATACAAGGGATGGGATAAACATTGAGATGTAACAAGAATAAATTAATAGAAAATTTTAAAAAAAGACTATTAATCATTTATACTTAAAAGTATTTCAGATTTAACTGAAACTTATTCATATGTATATTAATATAAAATATACATTGGTAATTACTCTAAGATTTAAAATTATGAAGAGAAAAAATAAAGTTTTTATTCATTCAGAAGAGCCAAGTAAATAGAAGAGCAATACTGAGCAAAAATATCACATTGCTAAACTAAGTAGATGTTTTCAAATCATTGGACTGAGAATAATATGCAAGTTAGTTTTACTCATCTATGAAATAGGTTTATCACTACATTGCTTCAAGCTTCTAAATAGCTGTCAAATTAGTATTTATTTGTTAGGTACTGTAACCGAGAAACAATGACATTATCAATAAAATTCTTAAAGTTTTAGAGGCAATAGTAAGCTCAATATTCATCAACCAGGTGAAGGGATACCACCATAAGATAATGGAACATATTTTACTAACATTTAGCTAAATTATTATAATACACTAATCAATATATAATGTTTAATACGTAGTAAAATGTGTAATGACCTATGTACAATTAGAATTTGACAACATTGCACCATCACACATTGGTAAAATCAGTGGCTTGTAATAGCTACATCTTGTTTAATGAAGATTAAACTAATTAAGAAACCTCGGAAAATATTTTCAAATTAAAAATGGTTCAAAGAATTTTTGTAAAGATGCATAGTATCCAGTTTCTCAATTAGTTAGTGCTGCCATCAGACCATTAAATAAACACATGTTGTCGGCTAATGGCTTGCTGTATATTGCCTTTCTGGTGTTTAGGTATGTGGCTTGTATCCCTGAAATCTCCAGAACTTTTAACATGAATGGGTTTCGGATCTTGTCAAAAGCTTTTTCAGCATCTAAGGAGATGATCATGTGTTTCTTTAAGTGTGTTAATATGATGAATTACATTGATGAATTTCTGTATATTAAACCACCCCTGCATGCCTGGGATGAAGCCTAATTGGTCATGGTGCATGATATTTTTGATGTGTTCTTGGATTTGGTTTGCAAGTATTTTATTGAGTATTTTTGCATCAATATTCATGAGAGAAATTGGTCTGCAATTCTCTTTCTTTGGTGAATATTTGTGTGGTTTAGGTATCAAGGTGATACATCTACAGAACAGTCCCATACCTAAGGCTCATAGGACAGTGAAGAAGAGATTTTAGAAAGATGATAAGATCTATATCATCAGGAAGTTTTCTTTAAGATTGTGTCTCCTAATAATGTTATTGCTACACTTATAAGATCACACCAACATGACTGTCCAAACAAGAGCCAAACAAGGAGGACATCAATAGACATGCCAAAGTAGATAGGAAAAAACTCACAAGGGCTCAACCCAACACTAAAATATACCAACAACCAGGGAATGCTGACTGGGGTAGATAGTTTTCCTCAGAGAAGAACACTTCAATTCCTATCCAGGATGATGAGTTCAGTGCTGAAAATGTATGCATACAAGTAATATACAGACTGAGTAGATTAAATATATATATATATATATATATATATATATATATATATATATATATGTGTGTGTGTGTGTGTGTGTGTGTGTGTAATAATATATATATATATATTTATATGTAATAACAATTAATGAAAAAGGATGACATAAATTTAATCGAGAGAAAATGGGTATATAAGAGTGGTGTTTTGTTTTGTTTTATGACATAGGTTTTCTCTGGGCAGGCTTGGCTGTCCTAGAGTCACTTTGTAGATGGTGCTGGGTTCGAACTCAGAGTAATCCACATGTCTCTGCCACCTGAGTGCTGGGTTTTAAGGAAGGATAGAAATAGATAAATGTTATAAGTATATTAGCACCTGAACATGATATTAGAGTCTGTGCCTAGATGATGGTGCACACCTTTGATCCCAGCACAGGTAGGCAGGGCCAGCAGATTTCTGTGAGTTTGAGGCTAGCCTGATCTACAAACAGTCCTAGGACAGCCAGGGCTATTATACAGAGAAATCCTGTCTCAAAAGAAATGTGGCAGAGAGAGAAAGAACAAAGGCACACAGTCTCAAATTTTATAAAATAAATAGATATATAAATAAAATGGGGGAAAGGATTGAGTGATTTAAAGGGGACAAGGACACCACAAGAAGACCTACAGAATCAATTAAACTGGGCCTTGAGAGCTCACAGAGACTGAGATACCAACGAAAAAAATATGCATGGATGACTTAGACCCCTTACATATATATGTAACATATGTGTACCTTGGTCATCATTTGGAGTTCCCTAAGAATTGTAGTATGCCGTCTCTGATTCCATTGCCTGACTTTGGATCCTTTTTTTCCTAGCTGGGTTGTCTTGTCTGGCCTCAGTGGGAGAGGATGCACTTTGTCCTGCTGTGATTCAATGTGCAGGAGTGGGTTCCTATCCATAGGAGTCTTCTCCTTTTCCTCAGAAAAGGGGAGAGGAAATGGTGGTGGAGGTGTGCCTATAGGACTGGGAGGAGAGGAGGGGGGGCCCTGTGATCAAGCTGCAAAGTGATTAAATAAATAAGTTAATGAAAAAAAAAAAAACAGAAAAATGAAAGTGTACAATTTGATCCTTCATGGCCCATCTTTTCACTTGTGAGAACTTAGGAAATGTGATCTCTATCTCAGTCATGTCTTAGTTTTGTTTGGATGAGACAGTTGTGAGAAAGTGGCAAGACTAGCATGTATTATACTAATTTCAGATGCCTATGGAACTTGGCTATCTGTAACCTATCTTAGATTTGAGAAAATTATAGCAATCTACAGTGTAGGTTTCACAGAGGTCACAAGATCCTTTCACACTGGAATTGATACAGCTTTCTATAAAAACAGAATCCTTAAAGCATATTTCAATAATTATCAACAAGCTCTTATAAACAAAGTTATTTAGAATATTTTGTTAATTCATTTCAATACTTCACAAAGTATAACTTGAATCCTTTCTATTGTTAGCATTTTACCAATTAAAAAATAGAGAAATTGAAACAGGAAAACCAAGGCAGTAAGTAGATCCTCAAATCAAAATACTAATTCAAGTAAACTATTCCCAAATTCTATATCATTAATATAAAACTCATTAACTTTTCAGTGCTCACAGTAGAACTGAAACACAATAGTAGCAGTATCTAATAAGCATATAATGAGCAAAAATTTAAAAAATAAACAAAGTAACTTAATAAGCAAAGGTAGGACATAGCAACCTCAACCTCAGACTTTATATTTATATCAAAAAAAAACTTTTATAAATAGAATATACTGTGAAACACATTGACTAAGTATGAAAGATTTTATGAACTGAGGTGAGAAATCATCCTCTTGCCTCATCACTACCATAGGTTCATCTGTCTTGACTTCTCTAGTTTTTTTTTATTTCCTCTTTGTAGGGTTATGTACAGCACATCGGACACTAGACTAATCTATTCACACCGCCATATTATATCATGCATTTAACCATACCCTCATGGAAGAATTTCAATCTTCTCTGTAATCCTTAAGTATAGACATATGACAAAATTATTCATAATAGCATTTGATGGATGATGATAAGTGAACGAAAATAAGTGATATTTGAAAAGACATTTGAGAAATAAGCAGTCGTTTAGGAGTAAGGAATATATGATGGTATATGAACTCAGGAGAAGGTATGAAAAGGTGTTATTAAGTCATGATTTTGTTGCAAAGAAAGTGAAGAGAAAACCCGTACCAACACGAGTGGTTGAGTTAAGCAGCATACAGATTTCTAACTAATTAATGTGGTGAATATTTTTCTTTATCACATTTCAAGATTTAGAGTACACTTGGGGAGCATAAAGTTTCTTTTAAAATTACATTACAAACTATTGAATCTAATTAAGCTATCCTTAGGAACAGTGGAGGTATGTGAGATTATTCATGAGTTTTACTTGGGCAGAGAAGTGAGATCTGTTTTTACCATCTCCTCTTGGAGCAGGAGTATATAATAGCTGAGAACAAATATAAGCATACCAGCACACAAGCGCCCTTCACTACTACTTTGCTCCTGTGCACCAGAGGTGAAATAGAAGCAGTTCAGTACACCAGCATGGAAATGGAATTAGCGACTATTGCCAAAGTTTTATTTACTTTTAATCACATTTTAAACAGCTTACAGGAACAGTCATGATTATGTTCAATGGAACTTTAGAAAAATCAGTATAAAAATAAAAAGCATTGTTTTGCTGATCATATAAATAAATACTCCAGAAACTTTACATAATAGTGACAACCAATATCAGATCATGTATCTATATATCTATATATAAGGTATATATAGATATATGTTCATGATATAAAATGTTATCAAATATTTGAATATATTTATATTACATTCTAGTCCATAAAGAACCACTAGGGTTGGAAATAACTATAGCCTAAGTGCACTTTGTGGGTATACTCCTATGTGCCCAGACAACAATGAACACTTGTGTATGTACTTATTCAGAACAAATAGATTAATTATAGTTAATAGCAAATTTTAAGCAACAATCACCAATCAGGTTCACAATAGTCATTTTATTCTATCTCCTATTACTATTGCTTTGTAGAGTGTGGAGGTAACTCATGAACTCACTTAAGTAAAGGTTATTTTTCTTAAAATGTCAATAATCCTCTTCAAAAATAAATTTTAGCAATATCAATGTAAGCATAAATGAACTCTCTCATATACATATATACACACGCACATATATATACATACATATACTGTGTCTATATGCATAATTTAAGGACTATGATCACAATCGTCACTGTGAATTTTCTTTTTAATTTATAAAGACATAATTCACATTTTTGAAGTGAGCGAATTTTTTCATATCTTCATTTAAGGTCAGGCAAATTTTTGAACATGTTAATCAAAGAGAATACTTATTGTCATATCTTGCTTCTGACATTTAAGAAAAACTCTTCATGCAAATGGGGTATGTGACTAAACTACCAAAGGAGTATATCAAATGCTTAGCATAGAAATACAATGAAGTTTTCTATATTGACTGAAGTCCTTCATGTGTCTCTCTCAAGTGCAAATTAGACTTAGATTTTCCCCTTTGAAGTAGAGTTACCCTTGTACATATGCTGCTTAAAGCATACTGATATCTATCGTGAATTGAAATTAAAGAATCAACTTAAAATATTTCCATGCACAGAGCTTTTATTTCTTATAAGAAGTCCCTAATCTAAAAAGTATTCTCAGTTCATCAAACTATTTTTTCTTACCACTTATAATTGGCTTTTTAAAACTTAAAATATTAGTTCATTTTCCCCTAAGATAATTTTGTTCAAATGCTTGACTTAGTTATCTGATTTTGACTTTTAATGATTAACTACCTATTTTGCTCTAATTTCCAAAGTGTATTTATTATACAAATTGGACTTCATCAAATGGGAGGCCTTAATTGCATTTGCTTGAGATAGAGATTTTTTCCATTTGTGTTTTATGAAGCTTAAATGCAAGGGAGAGTGTTAATAAGAGGCAACCACACCCCACAGCTACATCTGAGTAAAAAGACATTCTGGAATACATTGGCTGAGAAAAGGTTCAATTTCTTCTGGGTTTACCTAGCTTGAGTAAAAACTCCACATCTAAGAGTGTTTTATTTACCCACTTGTCCATTGGATATCATGTCATCATGAACAATTGAAAACAGTCCTTTATTTAATCAAGAACGCTTTTGCCAAAGCTCAAATAAATAAGCAAACAAGGATGGGAGGCAAGGCTAGAACAATGCAGGATAGAGAGACTCTATTTTACTCTGCTTTACTCCGGTTGGTAAATATTTGTATAGCTTCCACTCTATCCCACACAATGCTGTGGTGAGGATTTAGACAGCAATAGGTCATGGTATTTTCCAATTGAGTTCACTCAGATTCTATTCTACTTTATATCTCGTATTTATTTTTTTATCATATAATTTTTATATGTCTTTATCTCTTATAATTTTTATTTAACTGTCATTTTGTTCATTAGGAAGCATTACACAATTTCAAGAACAAAATATTATTGTATAGTATTCATTTGTTTTCTAATTTGGGCATAATATAATTATATTCTATTATGACTGATGAACTGAAAAAACATCCTTCCATGTTTTAAATTCTGTATTAAATTTTAATGAATGGCTCTTTGCTTGCAATTTTATTGGCAACAGAATAACATGAATATGTATGCAACAGCCTATATGGCACCTAAAAACTTACATATGACATGTGAATCCACAATGCAGTTTTGTAAAGTCATGCCTATAATATTGCTATAGATTAGAATATTAAACATATCCTTGGCAAAGGTCCAGGAGATGTTCTTTGTGCTACACATCACCTAGTCATTGGACACAGCCACAGCAGAATGTAAACTTCATCCTTGGAGGCATGTCTTCTGTAAGGGATAACTCTGAGACGAAAAAGGGCTGTGCCACGTCGTATAATGCTGCACTTCCCTGGGAAGTGTGTGCTGATATTGAAGAGAAAGTGCAGATGCCAAGTAGTATTTTGTGGCATTCATTTTTTTACATTTACACAAAGCAATATTTTTATGTTCTATTTTTCGTATTGAGATATTATACAAACATCCACTGAAAATCTAACATCCGTAGACTATTCTGCTTCTCTCCTTTCCCTCCATATTTGACTTGTGTAGTTGTTTGAAGTAGATCTTGGATCAACAAACAATTACAGTTACTCATAGATCTCCGGTTAATGGAGATATAAAGATGAGTGTTTTCACACAAGTTTCAGTGATTACACCAATTGGCTGTGAGCAACCATAGATTTTTGGTGGCAGCATTTTCATAAGAAAAAGCAGCTACAAATGACAGCTTTATCTAATGATACATGCTTGTTTATTCGGAAAGTTGCAATGAAAAATACTGATAAATTTTCACACAGTACATCATTCATTGTGGGCTATATAGCAACCAGTTAAGAATTAAGTTTTATGCATCGTATGATACTAAAATCAAATCTGAGTTTGGAAAATCTAAGGTTATGTTTACAATGAAATACTGAAAATGAGATGGAAACATTGTCAACTAATTAAATCAAAAATGCTTAAAAGTGCTCCTACTGTGCCAAGACTCACTGGCACATCTCACGAAAAGATAAAAAAGAAAGATGAAGAGAGGAAAAGTGAGATAAATGCCTAAAAATTAGAGTTATGGTCTTTGAGTAATTGTTGCAACATATAACATAATCACAAATAATACAGAAAGGATTTCGAAATGGATGAGGAAAGTCCATACAGCAGGAATAAATGAGTAACGTACCACTTAAGGGACAGAAGAGGACACAACAGAAGTAAGCCTCCTGGAAGAATAAATAGTGCCTTGAACATAAATACATTTAAATGCTGAAAAATGTGATTTAAAATCAGAAATAAGTGAGTCCCATATGAATCAAACACTGGCCCATGTTAGAATTAGCAGAACCTTTTCCCTATTAGCACATAAAATGGGGTCTACATTATCAATAACATTTTTTAATTAAAATGGATTTTACAACATAATATACGATACATATTTGCTCATCAGTTTACATACTTAGATATACTAATTTTGTAAAATGTTGATAAGCATAATGCCAGGAATTCATGTTTGAGGAAACTTATATGGTAAGTTAAATTCCAAAATTTGTCAATTCCAAAATCTGGGCTTCTGAAATCTAAGAATATAAATGTCTTTCTGACATAACAGGTTGTTTTTCTTTATCTCCAAAAGTTTGACTATTCCTATTCAAAACACTATTAAAATGGGTACACAATATAAGAAATGTTTTTATATTATAAAGTAAAACGTTTTAAAGAAAATTGGATTATTGTTGGCCGTGGTGGCATACACTTTTAATCCCCCCCCCCCTTTAATCCTTAGGAGGCAGAGACAGGTGGATCGTTGTGAGTTTGAGGCCAGCCTGGTCTACAAAGTGAGTCTAAGACAGCCAAGGTTACACAGAGAAACCTTGTCTCAAAAACCAAAGGAAAAAAAGAAAGAAAGAAATAAGATTTTTGAATATTTTGTACAGTGCATTTTTTTCCATGTTCACTTCTTGCCCTAACTCCTTCTAGATCAATTCCACTTTCCTTACTCAGTTTTGTGCCCCTCCTCAATTTTTCACATATCATGTACAATATGTGTTGCATATATATTGTTGTACTTATAGCCCTATTCTAGAATATGGTCCAGTAACTAACACTATTAATTTACAGAAACTTGTCTGTCCCTCTCCCAAGAGCTATCAATTGTCAATAGCTCCTTTGCCAGAAGTGAAATTCCATGTTCAAATCTCATCTGCATGTTAGGATGTGGTCTAGCCTCAGCTTGTATGGCTGTGGTGTATGTGGCCAGAACTGCTATGAATTCCTATGTGCAACTAGCCGGTTATGTCTGAAAAGCATTCTTTTATTGTAGTCACTCACCACTCATGGTTTTACACTCTTTCTTCTCTCTCATCTGCAAAGATCTATGAGACTTGGGAGGGATAAGTGTAATGTTGATTCTATATTTAGTGCTGAGCTTTTCCATAGTATCTTATTCTCTGCACCTTGGCCAGTTGTGTGTCTATGCGTTAATAATCATCTATTGTAAATAGAAGACTCACTGATAATGTTTAAGGTGCACATCAGATAAATCTATTAATGGGAGCCCTTTTCACTGTGTGCTTGGTGAATTGTAGTCCAAGTCATTTAACTTTTCTGCATGGACAAAGGCTACAGCTACAGAGATCTTGGTGACACATGACTTCATGCATGAATTTCCATTAACATCAATGCCTCTGTTAATGAGACAATGAAATGTTTTCCCATGGCAAGAAAATATTAACTTCTAATCAAGTTGTGACAAGGGCTTGATTTAAGAAGTTTCTGGTAACACTGAATGACAGCATCCAGTATTCCCATCTACTGGGTAGATGGTCAGTGATTTACAAAGATATATAAAATGCTTTGAGCATATAGTTTGGCACAAACATTATACTTGTTCTGTGCCAAAGAACATTGCTTCATTTCTGAATGATTCAAGAAGAAGAAATCATTCCAGTAGTCCAATCCCTTAGATTGCTATTTATAAGAATCTTCCTTTCAAGATCCTGAGGTCACCATTATAGATGCTACTATAAGTTCCATGTGGCATTTTCCATATTACCACCATGGATAGACAGCCCAATCACGCAAATACTAGCTTTATTGCTAATACAGACAACATTCACAGTGCATACTCCAACCAAACTGTTCTGGCACCAGAAATGTAGGAGAAAAGTAAGATTGTGGCATTAATTTAATTAAAAAAAATAGTCAACAAGAGTTCTGTCATTTTTTGACAGAATTCTGCCTTTATCTGAGAAGAGCAAATTTGAAAATTCTCAGTATTTGTGATGTTATATACATGAATCAATTTTGTATTTCCAGTGTCACATGTCACAAGTTATTCAAAATGTTATGTTTTGGTTCATTGTCACCAGGAGGATATATGTGGAAGCTATTATCTAAAGCTGTCTAAATCCTCAGCATCGTGAACTATAGGAAAATGTTAAGTGTACAGTAGGATTATAAAATAATATACATTGGTGTCTTATGTTGTGATCATAATGAATGAATACTGATTTTTATGTTTTTACAAAGGAGAAGTAAGTGACCCATGCCATTAATTGATTTATTTATAATAACACAGAGGTAGGCCTAGGATTTAAGCAGGTCTTTTTCTTCCTGTACACCATATGCTCTGCTACATTGCTTGAAGGAGAGGTGAACAGAGGACCCGTGAGAAGGGTTAATTCTGTGTCAGCCCTCACAGAAGGATTTCAAGGAGTCAGTGTTTAGGTCTCTGCTTAAACTTTAAAGCAAGTGCAGAATTTAATTAGAAAGGAAAAGGTATTTAACATAAGATTCAATTAGGAAAAAAAGAAAGAGATTTACTTGTGAAAAAGAAGATGAAAAGAGATATGAGATTATGTGTATGAGATTATGAAAAAATATCATTCATTGTAGTCAATTCAGAAAGACTTATGGTCTCTGGTTAGAAATGAAGTTACAAATGATAAGCAAACATACCATTTATAAAACTACATTTTAAGACTTAGCAGTTTTAGCTTTAGACATGAGTGGTGTATGAAGCTCTACGAGTCAGAAGAACTCTACAATAAAACACAAAATGGAAAATTATGTATTAAAAGTGTGGTTCAGGTTGTTGGTGTAAACATGTAAGAGGATAATGCCCTAGACCCCAATTTATGTAAATCAATTCATCTGCAGTCATTTGTGGAGTCCCCTAGCAGCCGCTCAGTACTTGTTCCATGCTGATAAGTCTTGATCTTTAACTTCTTCATAAGTCTCTGTGATGCATGCTTATTTATGTAAACCAATTATTTAATACTCATTTGCCTGAGGACTTAGTCATCAGGTGTAGCTATTTCTTGAAATTTTGAGTAAAACACAAAAGTAAACTGATATATCCAATTTGTTACCAAAAAGTGAGGAAACAATATACTGATTAATGAAAACATTAGCCACACGCTAGCATGGATTCCTGAAGCCAGTGATTTTTGGGGATTCTCATTGAATCACTGAAATCACTGAACTATCCTTCATTGTATGTATAAACTGATGCTAATAGATTTTTATATTTCTTGAAATACTACTACTACATATATTGAATATAAACATGGTAAAATTCATATATATATATATAAGTAATATATGTGTGTGTATGTATGTGTAAGATATATATATATAGATATAGATAGATATAGATAGATATAGATATAGATATAGATATCCATTATTCTAATGACATTGTAGCAATAGATTACGGTTTACTGTTCACTTTAAACAGAAAAGTATGAAATAGATACAAAGTTGAAAGGAAAGGTTAATATGTAACAAAATATAGAGTAAAATTGTAGATGTCTAATAAATGGAAGTTCAGAATAATAATGAAGATTATATTAAAATAATTACTAAGCATTATTTTGCTTTAACTATGTAAATTTACTGTATGAAGCACCAAAAACATCAACACTGTTAAATAAATAGATATTCAAATTCTCTAATAGAGAATGACGGTTGGGTTGTGGAATTTGAGGCTTTCCAGTTTGGACTATGGTCTCTGGTTGTTGTTGGTGTTTGAGAATGTTAGGTGCAGCAGATAGATGTGATTCTATAGAAAGGTAAGGTAGGATGGTTAGATAAGGTCTTCAAAATCCTCAGAGACACACAGAATATAGCATGTAAAAATGTCTTCATTGTTTTAAAGAACCACTGAAAATGAGGCAGGTTAACTCCTGCAAACAGTCATCCTACCTCAAAGAGGATGATGAGCATCAAAGAACCTCTCTATGGAGATGGCTTCAAACGTGGCAATCAAGCCACTGGGCAAAATATCCTCCTTTCTACCACAGACAGAATTCTGTCTGAAAAAGGGCAAGCTTGGATGCAGACAGGGTCTACGGGCAAACTCTGTCAAGACAGGGAAAGCAAGTCCTCAATTGTTCCTGCCTCACAAATGTCTGTCAGATACATTGGGCCAGAAGGCTGAAGAAGAAGCTCTAGCATAATAGAGAATTTTGGGTGACTATTCAGGTAGCAAACTGTCCCTGTAGTCTTGTTATTTGGAAAGCTACTAACCTGCACTCCGGGCATACTCAGGTAATCAAGTTTATTCCTTCTCAAGTCTCTGATGGAGTTGAAGACCAGGTAGCTTAGTTTTACAATGAAGCTTAGTTGTTTAGGGCTTAAGATGTTTGTAGGCCTAGTTAGAGGTTTTAAGTCAATAATGTGAAGATGTTATGGAGATTGACTTACATTCAGAATTTTAGACGCACCAAGATAGGAAAGATGTTTTCCACAAGGCTGTCAAATACAAATAGCCAAAACACTAAGATTGTAACATTTATATAATTCCTGATTGTGTCATGGTTATTCTTGCTACAGGCAGTTTATTGTATGTATTTATAATAATATAATGAATATGTAAAAATAAAAAACAATGTCAAAAAACAAAAAAAAAAAAGAAATCAATTGGAGGTATGGATTTGCTGAAACTTGTGACTGTGGGAAGGCCTGGAGAGTTTACAGTTTCACCACACTTCTGGTATTCTCTCTGCTTCTTCATGAGTTTGACATGTCGTCTCTCAGCCTCTTGCTCTTTGCCTACTGCCAGTGTGGACACCCCTCCTGTAACTGTAAACCAATGAAAAGTCCTTCTCCTACAAGCAAATGTAAGTCATAGGACTTTATCACTACAATAAAATTTAACTGATGTATGGGCTGACTTCAGTCAAACACTAGGATCACCATAATTGAGACAAAAGTGTCTCTCTGGTAGCACTACTTTGGGATGTTCTTAAAATTTTAGGAAGTGAGGCGTACTGTAAGGGAATTGTTTACTTGGGTCATGTTCCTATTTGTCTCTCCCTATATGCCTGTGCCTATGCCTATGCTGATGACTACGCCTATGCCTACTCCTGTGCCTATGCCTATGACTATCTCTATATCTACATGATACATACACCTATGTACAATCATATCATATGTACATGATGTGCATACTTTATATATTTGTATATGATGCACTTGTTCTTGTATAAGTGTATGTAAATATAGGTATGTATGTGGTGTGTGCATGTGTTATGTGTATCTATGAACATGCATATATAAACATATAAACATGTAATTTATAAGTATAAGATATATAAAATAAATATAAAAATTAATATATACATATGTTTGTGAATTCCAGGAAACCTATACATGTATCCATGCATATAGGCATATATATATATATATATATATATATATATATATATATATATATATATATATATATATATATATATATTCCCAGGAAAACACACTGAATGGATATATAAATATATATATCAAGTAAAATTACCTGAATAAGCTACTATAAATATAAATATTAGTATGACATATATTATATGTCATAAAGTATAAAATCTTTTCTGTCTTCTCATTGTCTGGTCTTTGCCTCCTGATTGGTAAGATGGCAATGCTTTGTCTCTGCCAAATACTTCCCTCTATGATAGGCTTACTCATTTGAAACCATGAGACAGAATAATGCTCTACTCCTTCAGACAATTTCTGCCAGTAATTTTATTCACAGTGACAGGAAAATGACCCAGATGAGGGACTTTACTAAAGCATCTGTCCCTCAGATACTGTTTAGAAGCCATACTAACATTATAACATTCCTTCCCATGTACAAAATTAAACAAAAGCTAAGATGTCAAGGAAAACTGAGACCCATTCTTCCATTCTTTGACTTGGAAGTGGCCTAAATGAAGGTCTAGAATTTGTCACAGAACTGTTCTTTAAAGCAACATAGACACACAGGGAAAATTACTTGGGACACTTGGTGAGTGTAACTGCTTTTCCAACATCATGACAAGACTAAATTGATACTGTCCTCAGTTTCTTCCACCTGGAACTATTAATGACCGTGATCAAGAATCTTAGTTATATGCAATGCTCTTGCAAAGATGTTGGAAGATGAATACATTGAATTAAAAACAAAGCAATAGTTCTCTTGAGCATTTTCTAGCCTGAAGGCACAGGACACAGATTCCATGTATGTTATCTTAGTGCGTCCCTGAGCATCCCTATGTGAGAACGCCAGAAGAATTTTTTTATTATTAAAAATAATGAAAACTCAGTGTCATGGGCCACAAAATCACTTGCTGCATTTGCAGATTTTAGAAAGAGAGAGTTAGCAGACATGTGTGACTCAAGAGATATCACTACATTAATGTGTAAAGCCTAGGTTCTATCCTGTTCAAAGGGTGTAATCCCAGACCAATAATTTAAACATCCCTCCAATTATCCCCTAAAAGAGGAAATAACACACTAAGAAAAAGGGTTTTTCATAACTGCTAAGGGTAGGTAGTATTCTAAATAGTATGCAATGAAAGATAAGGATTAAATCCATATAAAATGTGTTACCCAGAGTGTAGCATATAGTAGAAAAAATATTAAATGTCATTTATTAATGCATTATTAATATGTAACTTTTTATTATGTGTCCTCAATAGTGTAAATGCATACTTTTTATATCAAATATATTTTGTCTAGGATGTTTATCTACAGTGAATAATGAGGTTATCTTATAACATGAATCTCAATATTTCCCAGAGGGGCTATGAACAGCATAAGATACCTACCCCTCAGCAAGAACTGGGCAATTTGTGACCATATTAACACAGCATAGATTATTTTTACAGTTCTCTTTCCAAAGTTTTCTATCTGAAGTAATTTCTTCTGCATATATAAAATTATAATTATTGTCTTTTACAAGATGGCCTGAGGAAAAAAAGGGGCACTTTTAAAGAGTTGGACTGTGAAATTGCCATTATCCCGGACTTGACCCTGGAATCATTATTCTTCCAATTAGATACATTTCACACATGACTACAGTGACAATGATGTGTAAATAGTTTTCTTATATCCAAAGGATCTGAAGTACTTTTGAAGAATATCAACAATGAAGAAAATTACACCTCTACGATCTTAGGGCAAACTTGCAGGTTAGTTTTGGAAAATCGTGTGTTAATGTATACACATCACATATATTAATCAAGTATGCACACAAACATATGTATTACTAATATATGCTAACCATACATAATTAATTTGCTTATAAAAACACACTTGAAAGACTAGTCGTTTTACTCTTCAAATAAGCTCTCTTTCTGAAAAAACTCTTTTTAAATATCTAGTTATATACACTTTAAAATTTTTTTCTCCATTTATAATCAATTTACAACCTGATCCCAGCCCCCTAACACCTCTCCTCCCAGTCACACCCTCATGCCCACTTCCTTCCATTTCCCCCTTTTCCTTCATCTCAGAGCAGGGGAGCCTCCTAGGGGGTATCAGCCCACCCTGGCCCTTTAAGTCCAAGCAGGACTAGGAGCAGCATCTCCCACTGGGGCATGGTAAGGCACCCCAACTAGGGGAAAAGGAATGCACTGGAAAACAGCAGAGTCTGAGCCAATTTTTATCACCATTGTTTGGGAGCCCACATGTTGACCACAATGCATATCTGCTGCATATGTGTAGGGAATCTAGGAATGAATGCTCTTTGGTTTGTGGCTCAATCTCGATGAGGCTCCATGGGCCCAGATTAGTTAATATATAGGTCTTCCTGTGGTGTTCTTAACCCATCGGACTCCCCATATTCTTCTTCCCACTCTTCTAGAGAACTCTGCAAATGCAGCCTATTCTTTGGTTGTAGTTATCTGCATCTGTTTCGATCAGCTGTGGGATAAAGCCTCTAAAAAAACAGTTACCCTAGGCTTCTGTCTGCAAGCATAGCAGAGTATCATTAATAGTGACAGAGGTTGGGTCTTTCCCATGGGGTGGGTATCAATTTGGACCAGTCATTGGCTTGTCATTTCCTCAATCTATGCTCCATCTTTATCCCTACACTTCTGGTAGGCAAGACAAATTTTGATTTGAAAGTTTTATGGGTGGTTAGGTGTCCCCTTTCCTTCCCTGGCTGTTCTATTTGGTTACAGGTGGTGGCAATTCCAAGCTCCTTAAAGCCTGTTGCTGAGAATCTCCCCTAGGGTCACCATCATAGACTCCCTGGAGTCTCCCCTGTCTGAGAGAATGCCCCCCACTGATTCCCATTGTCTCTCCTTCCTCCCCCTGCCCATTCCCCCACTCTTTGCACACCAGATCCCCACCCCAGGTACTTTCTAGACTTCCTCTCTCACCCAGGTCCCTTCCTCCAATTACTTCAGATCTCTATTTTATTTTCTATTTTGAGTGAGATTCAAGCATTTTCCCTTAGCTTCCTTGGGTTGTGGATTGTTTCAAGGTTATCCTGTACTTTATGGTTAATTTCCACTTATAAGTGAGCACATACCATGGGTACCTTTTTGGGTATGGGTTACATTACTCAGGATGATTTTGTTCTAGTTCCATCCATTTGCATACAGATTGCATGATGTCTTTGTTTTTAACATTTGAGTAGTATTCCATTGTTTAAATGTACCACACAATTTTCTTTATCCATTTTTCAGTTGAGAGACTGTTGTCTCTGAATAAAGCTGCTATGAACATAGTTGAGCAAGTGTCCTTGTGGTATGGTGGAATATCTTTGAGTATATGCCCAGACGTGATGTAGCTGAGCCTTGAGGTGTATCTATTCCCAATTTTCTGAGAAACCTCCAGACTTATTTCCACAGTGCCTGTAGAAGTTTACACTCTCACTAAAAATGGAGGCAGGTACCCTTTGCTCCACATTCTCTTCAGTAGGTGTGGTCACTTAAGTTTTTTATTTTGTCCATTTTGAATGTTGTAATATGGAATCTCAGAGTCGTTTTGATTTGTAGTTCCCTGATGACTGAGGACATTGAGCATTCCTTTAAGTTCTTCTTGCCCATTTAAGATTCCTCTTTTGAATATTCTCTGTTTAGCTATGTATCCCATTTTTAATTGCATTGTTTTCTTTGTTGGTATTTAATTTCTTCAGTTCTTTATATATTTTGGATATTAGCCATTTGTCAGATGTAGGGTTGGTGAAGATCTTGCTGTTTGGTTCTAGTGACAGTATTTTGTTTTGTTTTTCTTTTTCTTTTTCTTTTTTTTTTTTTTTTTTTTTTGTTTTGTTTTTGTTTTTGCCTTAAGAAGCTTTTCATTTTCAAGAGGGTCCCATTCATTAATTGTTAATCTTAGAGCCTGAGCTGTGAGTGCTCTGTGCACGAAGTTATCTCCTCTGTCATTGAGTCCAAGGTTGATCCCCAATTTCTCTTCCAATAGATTTAGTGTATCTGGTTTTTTGGTTTTTGTTTTTGTTTTTTTCTGAGTTCTTTGATACACTCGGACTTAAGTTTTGTGCAGGGTGATAAATAGGTATCTATTTGCTTTTTCTACATGTAGACCAGCACCATTTGTTGAAGTTTCTTTCTTTTTTCTATTGCATGGTTTTGGCTTCTGTGAGCATATGGTGTTGACTCCAGCTGAGACACTGTAGTAACAGAGGTCATGAAAACTAAAGAACATACCTTTAAACTAGATAGGACTCGTGGTGGAGAGAGGGGAGAATCAACCCACCCACAAAAATTTCTATCTAAAATTTACCTTTCCTACAAGATATGAAGGGATAAAAATAGAGCAGAGATTGAAGGAAGGTCCAACCAATACCTGGGACAATCTGAGACCCACCCCGTGAGAGAGATCCAATACCTGATACTATTTAAGATATTCTGCTATGCTCACAGACATGAGCCTATCATAGCTGTCCTCTGAGAGGCTCCATCTAGCAGTGGATTGAAGAATCTGAGACTCAGAGCCAAAGATTTGGTGAAATGTAGGTAGTCTTGTGGAAAAGTGTGGGGAAGGATAGAAGGACCTGACGTGATAAGAGTGCCACATGAAGACCAACAGCGTCAACTAACAAGGCCTCGGTGGGGCTTGTGGAAATTGAAGCACCAACCAATGACCATGCACAGAATCGACCTAGGCCCCTCACACAGATGTAGCACAAGAGCAGCTCAGACTTCATGTTAGTAACCTTGTAAGAGGAGCAGGGGTTGTCTCAGGCATGGACTCTGGTTCCTGCTTTTGGATTGCATGCGTCTGGCAGGTCTGCCTTGCCAGGCAACAGGGGAAGACAACAAACTCAATCCTATTGAGAATAGATGAGCTGGGGTGAGGATGGGCATGGGGATCAATTTTTTTTTCGTGATGAATATGGGAATGAGGGAGCAGGGAGGGAGTGTAGGACTGGGAGGAGTGGAGGGAGGGGGCGGTGATCTGTGATTGGGATGTAAAATGAATAAATAAATAATTTTTAAATAATGAATGTCTTCTGAATAAGTTATAATTCAAAAATGATGTTTTTTTAAAAAAAGAATCATGTAATTTTGATGGGAATTGCATTAATCTAAAATTGTTTTTTTTTGTAAGATAACCATTTTTAATATGTTAATTGTACTTATCCATTTTTTTTTTATCTTCTGTGCTTTTTTTCTTCAGTGACTTGAAGTTTTGGTCACATAGGTCTTTTACTTGCTTAGAATTACATAAAGATATCTTATATTATTTGTGGCTATTGTGAAGGGTGCTGTTTCCCTAATTCCTTTCTCAGCTCGTTGATCATATGTAAAAAGGAAGGGTTACTGATTTTCCTTTTTAGTTAATTTTCCACCAAGACATTTTGCTGAAGATATTTTTCAAGTTTAAAAGTTCCTAGGCAGAATTTTGAAGATCACTTATGTATACCATCACATCATCTGAAAATAGTCATACTTTGACTTCTTTCTTTCCAATTTGTATCCCCTTGACTTGCTTTAGTTCTCTTATTGCTCTAGCTAGAACTTCAGGTATGTTGAATCAATATGAAGAGGATGGGCATAATAAAATATCATTATATTATAAACAGAGACCATAATTTGCATACATATTTAATAGAAAGTATAAATATTTTGCAGACACTGGAAAATGTGGACAATTTCATTTTATGTTCTTGATTAATCTGATAGCTTTTTAAAAAAATTTACATCTAATGGGGATTTCACTGGACTTCATATCCTGGTAAACACCCTTAATCACTTGTACAATAAGGAAATTTTAGAGGATAAAGTTTAATCATATTCACAAGAAGATTACCTTTAAAAACAAGCAATTTCTCACATCACATCATTCAGGTTTTGCTTGCTATACATTATCAAACTCTGCAGCTATGTCTGTTATTTATTTACACTGTGAATTATTGTCATATGGCTAAATATAGCTTCAAAATCAAGAAAACCAATCTTTTTATTTGTCAGTGACTAATTTCTAAAACCAATAAAAAATAAATTATATTTCTGCAAAGTATTTATTGAAAACAGTTTCTTATATAGTAGAGCCTACTGGGAGGTTAAACAAATAGCCATGGTTCATTTGTTTCAAATACCAATAGAAATTGCCTTAATCTAGAATTCCCATGAGCTGCAACTAGGAGTCTGACAGGCAAGGTTTCTCCTTTATTTCATTCGCTATAAAAATTGCTAAGATCAGTAACTCAACTGACACCACATGCTGGCGAGGATGTAGAGAAAGAGGAACACTCCTTCATTGCTGGTGGGAATGCAAACTAGTACAACCACTTTGGAAAGCTGTCTGGCGCTTTCTCAGAAAAATGGGAATAGGGCTTCCTCAAGACTCAGCTTTTCCACTCCTTGGAATATACCCAGAAGATGCACTACCACACAACAGGGACATATGCTCAACCATGTTCATAGCTGCCTTATTCATAATACCAGAACATGGAAATAGCCTACGTGCCCCTCAGTAGAAGAATGGATAAAGAAACTGTGGTACATTTACACTATGGAATACTACTCAGCTATTAAAAGTAAGGAATTTCCGAAATTTGTGGACAAATGGATTGAACTAGAAATTATCATAATGAGTGAGTTCACCCAGAAGCAAAAAGAGTTAAATGGTATATACTCACTTATATCGAGACACTAGTCCAAGGGGTACGTCCCCATGAAAAACTTTACCTACCAGGAAAGTGGGTCAGAGGGGAGGACATCCTATTGAGACTTTAGGTGTGAGAAGCCTGGGAAAATGAGGAAAAAGAAGGATCCAGAAGGTCCTGGAAAACTACAGGAAGGTCTGGGCCCTGGGGTCCTCCTCAAAGTATGGCACCAGCCAAGGAAAATATAGGCAGTAAACTTTGAACCCCTACCCAGACTAACCGATGGACAGGACATTCTCCCCCATTAAGTGGGGAAGGAGATCTGACTTTCACACAAACTCTGGTGTCCCATATTTGACCATGTCCCTTGTATGGAGATGCCTGGTGGCACTCAGAGGAAGGATAATAGGTCACCAAAAAGAGACTCGATACTCTATGAGCATATACAGGGGGAGAAGGTCCCCCTCCGTCACAGACATAGGGGAGGGTAGTGAGGGGGAAGCGGGAGTGAGGGAGAAATGGGAGAATACAAGGGATGGGCTAACAATTGAGATGTAATATGTATAAATTAATAATAAAAAAGGGAAAAAATAAAAAATTTTAAATCAAGAATATATAGACATATTATCTAGTCACTGGGTATTATATGAATGAAAGAACGACTGACTAAATGAATGTATATATGAAAATGAGTAAATGTTTTTACTTCCTCAGATGATGGCATGACATAAAAGCCATAAATAAGCTTTACAAATACATGGCTTGGGTGGAATCCAGAGCACTTCTTTCTAGTCTGGAAGCTTCTAGCCTCCTACCAATCTAACCTTCTTCAAGCCCAAGTCTGAAACCTTTATCTTCCAACCTCCGTCTGCTAACTTGGGCATAGAATGTTTTTTACTCTCTGAGTCTTCCTGTTGAATAAGCTTAACCTTTCTTGTTCTTTCTGAACTTTGGCTGGTTGGTTCAACTCAGCGGTTCTAGTTCAAAATTTCTCTCTAAATTAACATATTTAGACTGGTTTCTCTATGCTTCTTATTGAATTTCTCTGCTTAGAGAGCTGCCTCTGCGCTGCGCAAACTGAACTGCACTAAATTAGATGCACCAAACTCAACAAAACTATACTGTACTGACTGCACAAACTCTTCTGCATTTCTGTACTGTATGCACCTCCTCCCTACTATATTATAATATACTGTCTGTCCCCACACTCTCTGTTCTGCTCTTAAGGAGATTCTCTTTTCTGGTTGTTCTACAGAGATTATAGGAGAATCCTATTTCTGACTCATTCAGTCAAATCATTCTCTGATTCATCACTTTGTCTGCCCCTCAATTAAACAGCATTTTTTTTAAATTAGAGGTGTTCACTAAAGATGTGTCTGTATTCCAGCCAGAGGGATTAAATTGGCCAGAGTCAGTCAGAGTACCACGATAATTTCTTCTGGAATGTTTTTTTCCTCTGTGAAGACCAGTGAAGCATTGAACGGCAGGGTAAGAATGCAAAATCATCGGTCCACTGTCTATCCGGTTCCATTTATACTCCTCCCGAACATCATGCATCTTCCCATGCATCTGCTCCCAGCAAAACCTCACATGCCCTATCAGGAGATATCTTACAGGAAAACACCGCATGACACAACCGAGTCTTCAAGGAAACCAGAAACTTCCACTCCAGTCTGAGGAGTTCGCTCCTCACACGGCAAAGACCTGTGGGGGATATTCAGAAGAATCTCCTGGTCTTTCCTCAAGGAAGGCTTGGTTCACATTTGCCTTGCGTTTGCATCTTTGGTGTTGTTATTGGTAGTTTTCATTTTCACTTTGTGACAGATGTTTCCCCAGAATCAGAAAAAGAAAACTCAGACTATGATTCAATCTTGTTTGTGTCGGAGGATTGTGAGAATGGAACAGATCGTACTCCTCTGTTTGTTAGTAATGATGGTGTGGTTGAGTCAACACAAAAGCCCTGTCTGGGTACATCAGCTAACATCTGGGTGTTTGCTCCTGGTGGGAACTTGGTTCTGTCAGCAATTTGCCCACCAACCTGCTCCAAACAATAGCTACATGACTACCAAAAAGTTAGGAAAGTCTTGCTGGTTCTGAGATTTAACAGGAACATTCAGAGGTGAGCCAAAAAAAGATGAGGAATTGACTCAGGTTCCTAATTTGCTGAAAGTCTTCAGCATTAGAGAAATTAGGTCTCAGGATTAGGATGTGGGGAGATAATAGGTGCCAATCATTAAATCAGAATTTTCTGGGTATGTAGTTCACCATCTCTTTATACTGTAAGCGCAATTGCGGGCAACCATGGTCATTTGGTTATATACCGCTGCTTGTAGGAGCTATGTTTTCTACTTCTTCATATAGTTCATGGGTTGGCAGGAAAGAATGAAGATTGAGGAGACTATGGGGAAAACACATAGTGTGCACATTATTGTTAAAAATGGAAAGTTGTTAAAAGAAATTGTACATGAGAAAATGAATGTAAAATCTTTTTCAACTGTGAAAAAGTAAATTTATAAATAAAAGTGGCCTGAGTTGTCTCAGTGCCAGAGTGTGTGAAGTATGCCTCTTGGTCCTAGTGTTCTTTCTCCAATTTCACACATCCTCCTTTGGGTTTGAAATGCTCTGCCAGGACTGGATTCTGGTGCCTACATGTTTGCCCAGAGCTATCTCTACTATGTAACTCGAAATTCTGTTGAACTGACTACCAACTATAGGGCATCAAACATAGGTTAGCTAAACTTTAGTCTGAAAGCTAACTTCTTCAGCTGTCTTTTCTATATAGCCAGCTTAACCGGACAGAATTCTAGACAAACCAGTAAACTCAGTCTGGAATTTGAGTCTAAATATAGAAGTCACACAATCAGATTTATCATAAGATATATTGTATGACTCAGGTCAGTTTGTATCAGTACTTGGGGTATTTTTTAATTATGAGTCTTAACATAACAATGTGTAATAATAGCATAATGAACAACTGAAGAATACTAGACATTTTACTGAGAGCCAGTGATGTATCCAAAATGAATTAAGAGTTATATTGGACAGGGTTTAAATCTACATTAAAGAAATCTATAATTATAAAATTGTGAACAGACCCATATTTTTATAAAAAACATACCAGGTTTTTATAAAAAAAAAATACCTAGTTTTATTAGACAGTAAAGAAAAACTGTAGAAAATTTTGATATATTTGTTATGTGGACTTTGATATAGTATAAATTAACATAAAGATAGCTTATAATAAAATCAAAATTCAGAGAAAATATACTCATTACCATTCTAAGAGACAAACTATTCTAGAGATATTCTAAATATCTGCTCAGCTAAAGTTAAGCATTTCTCCCCCCTTGAAATGTTTTATATTTGATAACTTAGCAACTTTGCTCAGTACCAGATTTTTTAGATTTAAACCTTGAACAGAGGTAATCTCAAAAAATTACAGTCCAAGAGCTCACTACTCTTCAACTGTCTGTTTCATCCCTCAGGAACATATGGTATTTCATGTTTAATGTCATATCCTACAGGATATGGGAAAACCTACTTAATCAAGAAAATTATTAAAATATAAAAATTCACTATTTAACAGAACTACTGTAATATGTCCAATGCAAAGTTTGAAATCCTTATTACTTAAATGAATTTAATTAATACAATGTATTTACTACCAAATATCAATTGACATACTAATTAGAACCTAAAATTTTATTGACTTGGCTCTAAGCTTTGTCAGACGATATTTTTAATTATGCTAAAAGAGTTTAGATTTCTGTCATTCCCTCTACCAAATTAATGTTTTGGTCAAATCGATAGTAAAACTTGGCAGAAAACTCATTAGCTTCCCAATGAATACGAACTGCTTGTGTTATGGAAAAATGTGTTTCCTCATGGCTATCTATGAGTATGTGGGTGTTGCAGGTGTGTTGACATATAGAAGTCAGAAAGGACATCAATTATCTTCCAATATTACCCTCTGCTTTATGTCTTGAAACAAAGTCTGTCCCTGTGTTCAATCATAAAAGTCTGTCATTTCAGATAAGATGATTGTCAAAGGAAGTTCTTGCAAACTAGGCCTGGAATTTGAAGAATGCTGGGCATTCAAACTCCTCCTTATGCCTATGCTGCAGGATTTTTTTCTCGTTTAGTTTTGTTTTATTTTTTACGTATTGGATCAAATTCCCAAGCCACATGTTTTTGTTGTTGTTGTTTGTTTGTTTGCTTGCTTGCTTGCTTTTTTAGTGTTTTGCTTGTTTCCTTATTTTGAGTTGCTTTGTTTTGTTTTGTGTTGTTGTTGGTTTGTTTTAGTGAAGAAGGGAATTTTGGCCATCTAGGCTACTTTATTAAAGTTCTATAGACTGGGTATAATATGAGCAATTTATTTCTCACAATTTCAGAGGTTAAAAATCCAAGAACAATGTGCGGGAAGACTTTGTGTTGGGCACGTACCTGTTACCTGGGAGACAGCCACATCTCCACTACCAGCACACACAGAAAGGGTGCAATATGTCTCACGAATGATGAAATTATCCATGAGGACTCTACTTTCCTTGTTTTCTTTTTTTCCTTGAAAATCACTACCTCCTTACACTAGCACATGTTTACTTTGATATTTGCTAACAATTTGAGGAATAACAGATGTCATTGTATCCTAGCCCTGAATTCTTAATATCCTTTATTATTTAAAATATATTTATTCTACCTTAGTGTTCATTAAACTGTTAATATATATATTTATTATCTACTCAAAAGTTTAAGTCATAGTTTTATATAAATACTATGATCAGATATGATGATTATCTAGATATTATTCATTATATAAAAAAACTACTCCCATATGATAAAACCTATTGATTAGAATATGGCATATGTACAATGAGGCCTCACTACCAATGGGAGGCAAGGGGAAAGAAAGAAGAATGCATTTTTTAGAACCTAATCCCTTAAGGTGAAGGGAGTAGTTTCTTTTCTTTAGCTCTCTAGCTTCTTGGTCTGCTGGGTTTATGGTTTCTGGATGAGAACCAGCATGCTGAGTTTCCAGGAATTCACAATGTTTTCAGCCTTAGTGTCTGGTGGTTGCATATTTCTTGCTGTTTGCTGTACTGCCATGTTTCTACTAGGGAAACATACAGGACAAAGTTGAAGGCCAAAATCACAACAGCTGAAATGCCCCCAATGATAATTGTAGAAAGTTGTTTGGCATGCATGTTCTGTGATATTATCAATTTCTTCCAACTGAAATTGGGCTGGCTGAGTCCTGTGTTTGACACATTTTGTAATAAGGATGAACTCCATGTCCTGACTCTACCAGGAAAAGATCTTGGAGGTTAAGAAGTCTGTCATCTATGCCTCAGAACACAGTTTCTGCCTCTATTGCTGTGCACATGTCAGAATGAAATGGGTAATGAGACCTCAGTGTATACTGGTTCTTCTTTATCCTGCCTGCATGAGATGACCTTAGTAAGCATTATGCCACTTGATCTAATCCATGTGTTGGAAAATAACTTGTACTTTTTTTATTAAGTGGCTGACCATGGGGAGTCATTTCTGGGTTCAGTAAAGAAACTTATACATTATTCAGATGAGACAGGTGGGGTTGACTGCAAAGGAACAAGGGTCAAATAAACTGTGCACTTAACCTGTTGCCAATGCAAAGTGCAGTTTTAATGACTGTTAGTTAACATTGAAATAGGCAATAAAACTAGGATGCTTAAAGAGGAAGAGCCTTATATTGCCAGAACAAGCTAAAACTACTGAAGTTCAGGATGGTTCCACAAAAGACAAACAAAATAAAGGGAAATATACTGTTATCCAAGAAAACCCTAATTAAATCAGCCAATTTTACTTTTCCCAAAATTAAAAATCACCAATACGACGTATCCTGTGACAAAGCAGGGCAATTTGTTTCTGGTTTCTGAGTGTTTTTCTTATAAATTATACCTGTGGGTTTTGAAATACAATATAATATCTCAAGGGTATATTTGTTGGTTTGTTTTATTTTTCTAGACTGGCTGTCCTGGAAATTATGCCTATTGCCAATGATTTTTTTCTTATTAATTCATATATTTATTCACTTTGCATCCTAGTCATAGACACTTCCCTCCTCCCAGCCCAGTACACCCTCCCTCTTCTCTCTCCTATTCCTCATAGAGGGTAGGCCCAGTACCCATCCACCCCAGCCCATCAAGTTATATCAGGACTTCCCCTGTGGCCTGGCAAGACAGTCACCCAAGGTGAAGTAATCAAAAAACAGGTAACAGAATCCATGTCAAAGACAGCCCCCACTCAAATTACTAGAGAACCCACACGAAGCTTGAGCTGTCTATTGGCTACATCTCTGTAGGGGGCCTAGATACAATCCATGCATTATTCTTGCTTGGTGCTTCAGTCTCCAGAAGCCCCTCTCAGCCCTGGTCTTGTGGAGTTTCTCTCACCTCTAGGTCTTTTTCTCCTCCCCCCACCACACTTTTCTACAAGGTTCCCTACTCTTTGTCCAATGTTTGTCTGTGAATCTCAGCATTTATTTCAATCCACTGCTGGATGGAGCCTCTCAGAGGACACCTGTGCTAGACTCCTGTCCTCAGGAATAGCAGAGTATCATTAATAGTGTCAGGAGTTGGCTCTCTTGCATGAGGTGCATCTTGTGTTATCACAGGTATTGGCTGGATATTCCCTCAATATCTGTTCTATCTTTATCCATGCACAATTTGTAGGCAAGATAAATTTTGGGTAGAAGTTTTTGTGGGTGTGTTCGTTTCCCCCTTCCTCCACAAGGAGTCTTGCCTAGTTAAAGGGTTCCCTCTTCAGTCTCCATGATTTTTCCTATTAGGAGTCTCAGATAGAGTCCACTTCATATCCTCCCAGCTTACCATGACTTAGGTCTCCAACTTCTTGTATAGATGCCACCTCCTACAGTTTCTATTCTCTCTACTGGCCTTCTGTCACCCTGCCCCTGCTTTAGCCAGGTTTCATCTCCATCCTCATTTCTCTCTGTACCCCTCCTGCCTTCTTTCCTTTCTTCAACCCCTACCTAATTACCAAACTTTATGTATTCTGAGGGTGTGGAACAATAAAATTACATCTCCAGTGGAGATGATATAATAGATGGAAGCTGAATTCCAAAGAGAAGAATAAAATGAGGAGGAAAGACAAACAGAAGAGGAACAAAACAAACAAACAAATAAACAAAGACAACAAACAAATAAAAAACAAAAACAAAAACAAAGTTGGAGGAACAGGAAGAGAAGGTAGAAGAGAAAACCTTAGTGCTCCTTTTATTGTTTTTAATAGCCAAGGAATTCTTAGATTGATGTCTTCAGGATACACTCTTGACCATCTTGTACATAATACATATCTTGGGCTCATTTCTTTTCTTGCTTATGTTCACTAGTATAGATAGTAATGCTTTAAAACGTATGAAGTTACTGGCTAGGATTTGTGGTTGTTTCCCTGAGGAGAGGAGTAAGATTACACATAGATTTTCAGATCCTGAATAATTGCCCTCTTTACAACACTATATTACATTATTGACTTTTCAATGAAACATAGTAGTAGCTGGGTGGTGGCTCTTCAACACAGAGTCTGCATCTCATGATCTTGTATAGTTAGAGGTGGTCATGTGATGGACATTTTTCTTTTTTTGTTTTTTTGTTTTTTTGTTTTTTGAGACAGGGTTTCTCTGTGTAGCCTTGGCTGTCCTGGACTCAGTTTGTAGACCAGGCTGGCCTCGAACTCACAGCGATCTGCCTGCCACTGCCTCCCGAGTGCTGGGATTAAAGGCGTGCGCCACCATGCCTGGCTCATGATGGACATTTTTCAAAGAAAGTGCTTCTCCCAAGTGAGGATTTCAGGATGCAGGAGTGCCTGTCAGGGTCTCCACAATCTTATCACTATCACTTTTCTACTTGAAAACATTCAATAATCAAGCCCTGCGAGATGATGGATTTATAAAACAAAGAGGCCTGGATCACTGAAAGAGCACTTGGAATAGAGCCATCCTCTTAAAGCGAATACTCTCCCAAAGCTGTTATGTAACCATAAAAATAAATTTCTATGGCATTGTGTCATAACTTATTTGAGTCTATCTGTTACGGCATAGGAAACAGTCTATGCCAGTTAATAGAAAACACAACAAAGAGAAAGAAGACATCAAACAAAAACTTCTTTTTAACAGATAAATTCATTTGTGCTTGTAGGAAAAGTATATGACCCAATTTACTATCGAACAATCTAAATTTGGGTAAAGTTATAAAGTACACAGGGACCCACAATTACATAGCCCAAAGGAAACATAGAAAGAGAGAGCTTATGTCCCAAGGAGGAAAGGATTCTGTGAAACTAACCGTACTATACAGACACTCTGATTTTCCAAAACATTAGTTAGTAACAATGTCTAATGATGAGATAATACAGCTAATTTCAATATTAGGTGTACTTGAATATGTGTGCTATTAGAAGTCACCAGCTCATTAGTTCTCAGTAATGCATGAGGTTTTAAAATCTTGAATTAGTGTGTAGTTGATAATAGAAGATTTCTTCCTTTCTCTTCCTCTCCCTTTCTCTCAGTCGACTACATGCTGATTAGATGTTCAATATTATTTATGAAATATTTGCAACAACAAGTACATCTGCATCTTGGGTTCTCAGTTATTTAATTGGTAAGATATCTCAGGATATTTCTCCGTCTGTCCCTTCTCCAGACTTATATCACCTCTACAATTCCTTTAAATTATGTTTATTTTTTCCCTTTGCTGATTGACATCAGTTTGCTATGGCTGTCAAAGACCACACCTCTGACATTGCTACTACACTCTAAAATTTCTTCTATAGAGTCATGGATGCCTACTATTTACAATATCTTTCTGGCCTCACTGTTTCTGAGCCAGGTGGGCCAGGTTGCTGGGAGTAAGCAGAAAGATTTCTGAGCAAAGAGCTGCTCCTGTGTCTCACCAGTCTTCTTGGGATGGGGGACAATGGGGCTTTAGCAAATACTTCTTACATATAAAAAAAAAATCAGATTAGATGTCTACATAATGTTATCAATCTTAATCAAAATTATTAAGTATAACTTATAATCATTTAACAAATTATAACAAAGAAAATGAACTGTACCGTTCAAAACAACAGTGAAGAAGCTAACAAAGTAGCTGTGAGTTAGCAGCTAGTGTAAAAGATCAGCCTTATGGTAAAACTATTGATTTGACTAATAAACGTGTATTAGGTAAAACAATAAATGTTTGCAGGCAAAAGCATTAACATAGAAAGGTTTAGGAAAGTATATGGCGATTTTATAGGAAATAGGATTAGACTTATATGCTGTCTGATTAGAAATGGCTCATCTAGGGGCAACATAGCTTCCAGCACTTTACTGTTACCTGTTTACCATTAATAATAATATAGCTATTTACTACATAAATCATTCATTTAAGTCTTGTTCAATGTTTTATTAAATTAGGCATGATTTTATATCAAACTATTTCCAATGGGTGTTTAGTAAAATAAACTAACAAGCAGTGATGCACAGTAGATGTGTGTGATCTATCATTTCTAGCTCAAGAAATCTGGGTTTGCAATACAAATTTGTCCTCATTAAAGCAGCCAGGAGTTCAAAGTGGCCAAACCACCTTATATTTATTATTTGTTTAAAAAGACCAGACAAAAGAGGTGAAACATTCTACTTCTTTTTACTTTTTTTTTTTTTTCTAAAATTAAATTTGAACCTCAACATCCCGGACTACTCCTCAGAGGTAAACAACCTATGTTTGACAACATGAAATAGCTTGGGATAGGCATTTTCTCCCAGTCTGCTTTGAACTACACCTTTCTTCCCTAGCTGTTCCAAACAGGTTGACAACCTACTGAAGATTACTTCTCTGATACCTGTAACATCAGCTCATTGGCACACTCTCCTCAGAGTAAATCGTTACTTATTTTCACTGTATTCCTTTGAAACATGTTACCATTTCTTTTAAAGTAGATTGGAACACCTTTCCTGTTTGGATGCCTTTGATGTCTACTAATGGATGTTATTTTTCTGTCAAATTCAGCACAACAATTTTAGGGAATATCTATGAATTTTTCATATGACAACAACCTAGGGAGTTAAGTTTATAACTTTTATTCTGAAATGTTGACATGTAAAGAGAAAAATTAACTTTGATCTCATTTTTAAGATTACGGAATTAATGGAACAACAATGACAGTTTAAACTTTATATATAAGCTCATTCACTTTTACCTGTTACAAAGGTGGATATTTGCACAGTGTAGAAAAATAAAAGACTGAAAACGCAGTGATAAAATTGGTGTGCATACAGTCTTTCAATTATTACAAAGGAAATAAGACAAAAGACTCTCTGCCAAATTGAAGAATTTCACCCATTTTTCTGATAATCAAAGTTCATTATTATTATGAGCATTTTTCAAGAAATCCCTCTGAACACTCATAGTTCTGTTGTGTGTAAATGTGTATGTGAGGTCCTGTATGTGCATTTTCTTGAGGAGAGAGATTGAGAAAGAGGGAAGGAGGGAAGGAGGAAGAGAGAGAGAGAGAGAGAGAGAGAGAGAGAGAGAGAGAGAGAGAGAGAGAGTATCTGCATGTACATGTGGAACTTAGATAAGAGACGGTAGATCCAACATTTTTATGCTGAATCTGGTTTTTCACTAACCTGATGCAAAACTACTTGGATAGGCTATGCTGGCTAGTGAGCTAATGACATGTCTTCCTCCCCCCTCCCTACTCAGAGATTGTAAGCAACTGTATGCACATCTAAGTTTTTATTTCCTTTTCTGGGACTTAAAATCCATGCCCCAATGAACGGAGGCAAAAATGTTACCATCTCATCTATATTTATAGTCCTATAATTAAACATTTAAATAAAATGCTAAAATAAGTTTAAACTGTTACACATTAGCCAGTCTACAACATATTATTTTTATCATCTTTTTATCCAATATGATGTATGTCACAGTATCTGTTATTGACTAAAATTCTCTGGCTTATTCATGGTTCTATGGATTATTCTAAAATCCCTTGTTCTTTAATATTGTCTGAGTACCTGCTTTCCAACCTTTATCTTCCATTGGGCTAACATATTGAAGTTTAACTATACTTATTTTATTTATTCACTTTAATCCAAAAACTAGTGAATCTTTAAAATAGTGTCTTGTGGATGCAAGGATTCCATTTTCAGAATTTCTAAAAATTATTTATTCACTTTATAACCTGGTGATAGGCCCTTCTCTCCTCCCCACCCTGTCGCACCCTACCACCCTCTTTCCCCCATCTCCTTCCTCACCCCAACTCCCCAAATAAGAGGAAACCCTACCTACCTCAGCATATCAAGTCCTATCAGGACTGAAAGTATCCCATTCCCCTGTGGCTCAGTGAGGCAGCCCTGCCAGGGGAAAACTACAAAAAGGCAAGCAGCAGAGTCCATGTCAGAGACAGCCCCCCGCCCCCCCCCCCCGACTTCCCTCAGTAGGGTGCCTGGCCTGAGTGGGGGCCAGAGAGCAGAGGGCTTGCATAGAGAAAGAAACTTTGGCTAGTGGCTTCTCTGTGACAAGCTACAAACCTAGGACATGGTAGGCTCCAAGGAGGATATGAAGGTGACTCTAGCTGAGATTCCTAGTAGCAGGGGTCATGAAGACTATATTAAATTTGGGAATCAATCAACTCCATACCTGATAAAGCAGAACCCTTCTATTATGCTAGATAAACTCTTGAATTTATACTTTAATCATTTACTTTCCTTTGAAAATAATTAAAATATATCACCTCTAATGAGGACACTTGCAATATTTTATAATTTATTATTTTATACCATTTTCTTGCTTCTTTTATGCCTAATTATAAGAAATATTTTTTCTTTTTGATTTTTTTTTTGTTTTTACCAATACTATGAAAACCAAATGCTACTCTTGTTCAATTATTTTTAGAATGTCTCAATTTGACCATTCCATCTCAGTGGGTCTACCTTCTCATTGTTAAGCGTATTGATTAACTTTGGAAACCTTGAAAGAGCAGCATGTATGCTTACATGCTGAGCCACCTCTCAGTTCTCTCAGTTTTATTGTTTGTTTCTGTGCCATTATTACACATGTATATTTGTTATTTAGTTGCATAGTTTTGTTTATAATTTCATTATATTTGAAGCAGAAAAATAGCTTAAAATTGTGTCTTTGCAACTTCATCCAGACCAAGACTATTTTAATTTGCATTTTTCAAGGCAAGGAAATCGTAGTTTTTAAAACAGATTGCCTATTCCTTCAAGTCCTGGACTTTTATTGAAGAGATTCCCCTTTGTAAATTCTGCTCAATAAGTGGGCGAGTTTTCTTTCCTCATCTTTTATTGGTTTTAACTGTCAAATTCACCTTTATCTTTTCATGTAAAGAACATAGGACGATGATAAAACCTATTATTAGAGAATAGGACTATCCTATAGATGTAAAGCTACATTCTCCACTCTGTTTTCATTCTGAACTTAAATTTCTGTAAGGTTTCATAAAGTCTGTGTAGATTATTTAAATTTTGCATACCATTTTTCCAATTCAAATATATTAAAAATAACCTTAAATTTATATCACTTACAACCCCATACAATGTGTTAATGTGAAATAACAATTTGTAACAAATGAGAAAATTTCCCCCTTTACCTGAACATTTTTATTTTATTTTTTATTTAACTAATTTATTCATATTACATCTCAATTGTTATCCTATCTCTTGTATCCTCCCATTTATCCCTCCCTCCTGATTTTACTTTATTCCCCTCCCTTATGTCTGTGACCGAGGCGGAACTCCTCCCATACTATATGGTCACAGGCTATCAAGCCTCATCTTGGTAGCCTGCTTATTCTTTCTCTGAGAGCCGCCTTGCCTTCCCATCATGGGAAAATGGTCAAATATAGAAGCACCAGAGTTAATGTCCTAGTTACTCCTCACTCTCCACTCAACTGTGGCTGAGAAGCTTCTGTAAGGCAGAAGACACTGTCAACAGAACAAAGCGACAGCCCACAGACTGAAAAAAGATCTTCACCAACCCTACATCTGACAAAGGTCTAATATTCAAAATATATAAAGAACTCAAGAAATTAAATACCACCAACTCCAATAACCCAATTAAGAAATGGAGCTCAGAACTAAACAGAGAATTCTCAACAGAGGAATATCAAATGGCTGAGAAACACTTGAGGAAATGGTCAAGTCTTTTGTCATCAGAGAAATGCAAATCAAAATGACTCTGAGATTCCAGCTTACACCCATCATAATGGCTAAGATCAAAAATTCAATTGACAGCACATACTGGCGAGGATGTGGAGAAAGGGGAACATTCCTTCATTGCTGGTGGGAATGCAAACTTGTACAACCACTTTGGAAATCTATCTGGCACTATCTCAGAAAACTGAGAATAGGGCTTCCTTAAGACCCAGCTATTCCACTCCTTGGAATATACCCAGAAGATGCTCCAGCACACAACAAGGGCATATGCTCAACTATGTTCATAGTGGGCTTATCTGCACATTTAATTAGTCAAAATTAAGCCTATATGTAGCAGTGATACTTTCAAAATTCATATATTAGTGTTTTATAATTTGTGATCCGCTAATTTTCTGACTGGAATTAGTTCAGATTACATGTTTTAAATTTGATTTGTGAGCTTTTTTAATTTTAGTATTTTCTCTATGAACTAGTATTTAAATGCAGTAAATGTTATTTGATTTAAAATGCAGACTGATTTAGACTTACACATTTATAAAACATATAATGAGACAGGAGTGGTGGCACACACCTTTAATCACAGCACTGGGGAGGCAGAAGCAAGTGAATCTCTGTGAGTTGAAGGCCAGCCTGGTCTACAAAGCCAGTCCAGGACAGCCAAGGCTACACAGAAAAATCCTGCCTTGAAAAACAAACAAACAAACAAACATATAACAGAAATAAATGATACATTTTATCTTTTTGTTTAAAAATAATTTTAAATAGAATTTCCCTGTATGTTCTTATGGCATACGGGTACATAAACTAATGAATTCACTAATGAATACAAGAAGTCAATCAGATGTCGTCTGCTGAAGAGGACCCCAATATTTTTGAGCTAGTGGAACTCACCAATTGGTTTAGACAAGCTACATGGCCAATACCCCAAGATTCTACTGTCTCCATCATCCACTTACGAAATATTAGGTTTCAAGTCACCCAGCATATTACATAGTTGCAGGAGATATGAGTTCCCATATCCATGCGTATACAGCATTGAACCATATCCATAAGCCCCCTAATATAATGTTGATAATATATGAAGAACAGTAAAAGAATCCATACACCCTTGCTTTCATTTGGAACACCAAATTTGCAACAATGCAGTATTATTTACTGATATGATGTTTGTTGTTATTAAATGCCTCAGTGATTGCTGTATAAAAATAAATATTTCTCCATTCTGTTTAACCACAGTACAATTATAAAGTAATGAAAATGTAAAAACTGTCTTCTTTCCTATAATTGTGGAAATTATTCCTTATACATTCATTCATTGTAAGTAATACAGCAAATGGCATGGTTTTGCTTCATTTGTTTCTTCAGTTTATCTGAGGCTAGAACTCAATATCATATGTCTACATATTAACTTAATCTATATTTCTACTTCTATATTAATGAATTTGACTATTTAAAAACAGAATAATTCTTCTTTACATTGAGTGACCTTTATCACCTTGCTAATACGTCTTCATTATTGCATTATGCACATTTGACAAGAATGCTGTAAATTATTATAGCACTTTCCTTATAACTATAGCACCAAAAATATGTCTTAAATGGTGATATTATAATTTATTATTTGATATTTTAAATTCTGATATTTTAAATTGTTCTCTATTTATTATTTTTAAAGGACTGGGAAGATCTTTTGAAACCATATTTATATTTTAATTGAAGTTTTATTTGAAGCTCCAGATTGTCATAATAAAATTATGTGTGGTGATATACTCCTGTAATCTCAGATCTTGAGAGAGAGAGGCAGGAGTATCAGGAGTTCAGGTTCACTTTGGGCAAATAGAGAGTTTAAGCCACATTGAGCTACATATTTTAGAGGTTTCAGAAAATAAGAATATAATTAGTACTTACAACCATTTTATTGATGAATTCTAGTTTTGAAAATTTTAAAACTTTGCTTTGCAATATGTTGTATGGAAAATGTCTAGCTATTATCTGAAGGTGCTTGCAGCTGGCCTTTCCTAATTCATCAACTTTAAATAAATGAAGCATGGAAGACCCTGTGCCATCATTTTTTCTTTCTCTGTGCTTGATGCATTGTTCTCATGTATATTTTCTATAGCTGTTATACCTATTAAATACTAGAGTTGGTAAATTATAATTCTTTTATTTTGAAGTTTTTTAATTCATAGGTTGAATAGCCATTAATATCTGATCTTTTTTTGTGACTAGAAATTTGTGCCACAATTGAAGAGATAATGAAGTTCAGTTTTTAATTTCAGACAAAATTGAGTTGACTACTAGAGCAATTCCTAATTGCCTCAACTAGAAAGGTTTATTTACCTTGAATATTACCTTATGCATCACATTATACAGCCCACTTACGATCTATACTGATGTAACAAGCCTTTACAGCGACTTTATTTTAATTACTATTAAATTTAAAATGTGAGGGCAGGGGAGAAAGCTCAATGGTTATGAGCACTGGCTGCTCTTCCAGAGGACCTGGGTTCAATTCCCAGCAAACACATGGCAGCTGACAACCATTTATAACTCGGATTCCAGGGAATCCGAGGCCCTGACACAGACAGGCACGCAAGCAGAACACCAAAGCACAGAAAGTAAAAAAGAAATAAAATTTAAAATATATTTAATTTTGAATGAATGTAAAATTTTTATTAATAAAAACTAATTATACAGAAAATGTAAGGTAAGCAATGAAAATGACTGCAATTTATGATATAAAAGATATTCTCATTTGAAAATTTTTTGCTAATATAGAACTGCCAAAATTTAGATCTTAGAACAAATTTTAAATGCTGCTTTTACTAAATCCCTTTATTTTTATGAGTTCAATTCTTTAATTACAATGTTTATTATAGATAATAATGGTGTTTATAATATACTAATATACTTATTTTTATCTCTGTCCACCAGTCAAGCAATCTTTGTTATGCTATTCTCTTAAATATTTTTTTAATTTTTGTTTCATTTTTAATGTGTATGACTATTTTGCTATGTACATGTATGTCTCCACCAGAAAGCCCTGACATCAACAGATATCCTAATACTGCTGAATCTCGTGAAAATGACATCAAAACTATGCTTATACAGTTATTTGAGAATTATAAAGAGGAATCAAATAGATTCTTCCAAGAATTTCAGGAAAATACAAACAGTAGAAACAAGAAACCACAAACAGGTAAAGGAAATGAGAAAAATGGTTCAAGACATGAAAACAATTAGACATCATTAAAACTTTCAAATTGAGAAAACTCTCAAAATGGATCAATTAAAGAACCTGAAAATACTATAGAAGAAATTGCTACACCTCTCACAGAAAATATAAAAACAGAAAAATTTGTGACAAAAAAGCACCCAAAAAATCAGGGACACTATGTGAAGGCATAACCTCAGGATTATAGGAGTAGATGAAAAGGACCAGAAAATATTTTCAAGAAAAACACAAAAGAAAATTACCCCAAGCTAAAGGAAGAGATACCCTTGAACATACAAGAGGCCTACAAAACACCAAATAGGCTAGACCAGAATAGAGATCCCTCCCAACACATAATAATCAAAACACTAAATCTGCAGAACAAAGAAAAAAATATATTAAAATCTGCAAGGGGAAAATGGCCAAGTAACATATAAAGGCAGACCCATCAGAATTACACCTGACTTCTCAACAGAGACCATGAAAGCCAGAAGGGCCTGGGCTGAGGTCTTCCAGACACTAAGAGATCACAGATGCCAACCCAGACTACTATATCCGGCAACACTTTCAATCACCAAAGATGTAAAAATCAAGATACTCCATGACAAAACCAAATTTAAGCAATAGCAAAACACCAACCCAGCTCCACAGAGCAGAGTAGAAGGAAAACTTCATCACAATGAGGTCCACTATAGCAAAGAAAACACAGCATGTAATAAACACATAACAGCAAAAACAATACAGACACTGCCACAGTCACTACCAACTCCACAATAAAAGGATCCAATAACCATTGGTCAATAATATTTCTCAATATCAATGGGCCTCAGCTCCCCAGTAAAATGACACAGGTTAACAAAATAGACACAAAAACAAGATCCATCATTCCTCTGCATTCAAAAAAAAAAAAAAAAAAAAAAAAAAACACATTTCAGCAACAAAGATAGATGTTACATGAGTAAAGGGCTAGAAAAAGATTTTCCCTATGAGCATATACAGGGGGACGTAATCCCCCTCAGGAACAGTCATAGAGGAGGGGAATAAGGGGAAAATGGGAGGGAGGGAAGAATGGGAGGATACAAGGGATGGGATAACCATTGAGATGTAACAAGAATGAATTAATAAAAAATTAAAAAAAAAAAAAAAAAGATTTTCCAAGCAAACAGGCTCAAGAAGCAAGCAGGAGTACTCGTTCTAATATCTGATAAGGTAGACTTTCAATTAAAATCGATCAAGAAAGATAGAGGACACTTTTTTCTCATCAAAGGAAAGATTCACCAAGAGGGCATTACTATCCTGAATATCTATGCCCCAAATACTAGAGGACACAAATTCATAAAAAATCGCTTTTAAAGTTTAAATCACAAATTGATCACAACACAATAATAGTGGGAGACCTCAACATGTCATTCTAAGCAACGGACAGATTTTAAAGGTAGAAACTAAATAGAGAAGTAATCAAGTTAACAGAGTACATGAGACCCATATGTCCTTTCTGCCCTATGCAGGACTGAAGGTGGTGCTGACAGTCCACTCATAATGGGGGCCACATAGAAGTTGCCACATGGCTGTAAAAGGACAGAGGGATAATCAGACTGGGCCATTAGGCCCCTAATTTGCTAGGGGGACAGATGACTAGGACTGCTGTGATGAAGGAGCCTCACATCAAGGCATCTTCATAAGGATGTTCAGACCCCTAGGTTTATGGGATTGATCATAGTTTCCATTGCAGTAATAAACCAGTGTACAATTGTTAGCCGAAACACCAAAGGAGGAGTTGCAGGGTACTTGATCACATTGGGAACCCCAACATTGTGAACTGTAATAAAATGATTCTAGGTACCTAGTGGCTAAGCCCTAGCACCCACCTTGAATCCATAGGCTTTCTGTTTATTGTAAACAGGTGGTTGTGCTGAGGTTCAGCCCTCCCTTGGATGAAACACGTACAAGTTTTGTCCAAAAGCTTCCTGTAAAGGAGTTCAAATAAAGTTTAACCCGAGAGAGAAGGCGGAGCAGACAACCAGTAGACACAGGGAAAAACAAAACAAAACAGGAAGGGCCTACATTGAGTTGAAGGTTCTTTAAGACAGCATGGAGACTGGAGAAAGGCTTTTTTCTCCTGAGTCCTGAGCTCAGTAGGAAGGGGATTTTCACTCCTGGCTCATCAGCTGAATAGTAATGTCAGCTGGCTGCTTGCTCTGCCTTTCTGAGTTAAGAGGCTTGCACTCCAGCATCTTGCTCCTGAGTCTTCATTGGTAAAGTGGAAAGATTGGGATGATTGTTGGTTGATTCGTTGGTTTGTTTAAGACAACAAGGGGAAGTAACGGAGTTTAATCCGGCAACATTATTGCTCTGGAGAGAGGGTCTCCTCCTAAAAATTTCTAAGTCTCTGTGATCCTGCTGGAAGTCAGAAGGTAGGTAGGGCAGCCACCCTGAGGCCCTCTGTTGGAAATGCAGATCCGTCCTTAGGACACTCCCTAATCCCAAACAATGTAGGTCACTTGCATTTGTTGAAAGAAGCAGCCCATGTTTGAAAGTGGACATCTGAATCCCTTAAATCTCATCATTCAGAGAGACGGAGAAAGCAGGATCACTGATTGACAAATTGACCAATCAGAGAGGGATTCTACAGAATGAGTCATTGATATTGATAGGATGTGCTGACCAGGATGGAGAGGATCCCAGAGAGCTAGAGCAGTTCAATTGACCTGAAGCAGTGCAGTGGGGTTTAGTCCCTTGTGACTTTCTGCATCTGGTGAGTGCAGCTCAGTGCCAGTCAGCAGAGGCACTTGGAGCCAGAGAATCAGAAAGTGTCAGAAGTGGTTGGACCCAAAACCCAAAGTGACTGGTGAAGGGGAAAGCCAAGCAGAGTTGCAGGAAGCAGAGGGCATCTGATAGAAACTCTATGGAGGACAGCAGACATCTGACAGAGGAGAAATTTGACTGGGATCCTCTCCAGAGAAGCATCAGGCACGCCCCCATAAAGTTAGATAATTTTAATTTTACAGACAGACTTTTGCTGCTTAAGGAATAAAAATGTGAGGCAGGGATTCCATTTCAGATCCCTGGAGAGCAAGGTTAGGAGTTGAGGAAATAGAGGCACAACTTGAAAAAGCCATGCCAGTACTTGTTGCCAACGTGATCACCAGCGAGTATCTCACCCTATTCTCCATCACAGCCTTTATTATGTGTTATCTCTCAAAAGAGCTGGACAAAAATGACTGTCCAACAAGAGAAAGCCTTGGAAAACCTTGAAAGACTAACTGAAAGACAGGAAAAGACAGTCTTACAATAAGACAATTTGCTATGAGATTACAAAGGCTGGAGGAGAGACAGAAGGCTGACGATGGGAGAGAACTGAAAGCACCCACTGGGGAACCCAGGGTATGTACTGAAAATGAGCGTCAAGTCCACAGCCCATTGAACCTGAGGTGCCACTTCTTAAGGGAACCGAGGAAAGAAAACCAACCCTGCTAGCTTTCCCAGTTACCAGGGAACGAATGCCCGCGAATGGTTTGCAGCAGCCAGCAGGACCTCTGCTTCCAAACACCAGGAAGCCTGCCTCTGAAGGTAGTTCAGGCTCTTCTTGTAGCTCGCCTCAGCATCAGCCAAAATGTCCTCCCCCACTTCCTCCGCTGCTGGGGCCGCCCCAGCTGTTTCCTTCAGTGACTGGTGATGCAGGGTTGGCCAGATCCTCTGGTCAGGCAGATTCCTCAGGTCACGGGGGTTCAAAGATTTCAACGTACCCTACAGGTTGGAATTAAACAATGAACCAGGTAGGGCAGATCTGAAGCATATTGCTATTGACGGAACAACGTCACCAAGAGCCGTGGTCTGAAAAAGTTCTTTAGTTGCCGTGGACTAGCCCTCGCAGTGGAACATTTCTGGAGGCTTGGCAGCTGAAACATCACTGTGTTTGTCACTCAATGGAGAATAAGACAGGACCCTAGTGTCACATAACAGCATTTTTTTTAACCCAGCTCCAGGAGTTTGGGTTTAACTCCTGCCCGGGAGAAAGAATGGCTTCTCATGAGGACAGGTTCCTACTCCACTTAGGGGTCAAGACCGGGGGTATCATTTGTGACAAATGATAATTTGAGAGGGTCTGTGAGAGAGTCAGTGTCCTGGAGAGAAATCATTGCCAAGAGACTGCTTCTGTACACGTTCATTGGGGGACATCTTTATGACTCCCCATGACCCTCTGGGAAGAAATGGCACTAGGCTAGAAGAATTTTTTCAAGAGCAGGCCTTTCTCAGAGACAATCACCTGTTGTCAATCCGCTGCCAAGCATGGGTACCTCTGGGCCTAGCCTCTGGAACCCCAGCATCCAGGTAAAAAGCACCACCTGCCGGCCTCCACGCCAGATCCAGGGAGGCTGCACTCCACAGCCCTGGATAGCCTGGCCCAGACGCAGCAGAAGCATCCCATGCCAGCCCGGAGCCTTCTGCAGAGACCCTTGTGCTGAGGGGCCGGCTGGAGAGCATCTTCCCCGACTCTGAGCACACACTGAAGACCGAACGCATTCTGACAGCACATCCCTGGAGGAAAAGATCCGAACATCTTCTCTGCCTTGGTGTTGGAAGGCACGACTGGGCTGACAGTACACTCATAATGGGGCCCAATATTGTGCTTTTTAAAACTATGTTCTTTTTATTTTTAATAATTATGTGTGTCTGTCTGTACTCATATGCTTATGAGTGCAGTGCCTATGAAGAAAAGAACTGAGAATTTCATCAGATCCTCTGGGGCTGGAACCACAGAAAGTCGTGAACTTCCTCAGTTGAGTTCTGGAATTTGAACTCAGACCCGCCAACACAGAACAGGAATTTGTCTGCTATGCAGTATCTTGAGTCCTTATTTATTGCTTTCTCTTCCAGGTTATGTTCACTACTATCTCACTTGTCAGCATGTTGTGTTTTTCTTGTCATCTTACTACATTCATCTTCGTCCTAAAAATAAAAGGCAAAATATTAATTTGACTTAAATGGGGAACCTTAAATAACTCAGTTGTGCCTCACTGTCAGCATCATTATTACTCTATTTACTCTCCATATTTTAAGTTCTTAGGCATATTATAGTCTTCTTAGATTCAGCTTTATAAGATGTGTAATTTATAAAGGAATTTTAATCCATCAACGTGGCCATCTGGCAAGTAATCACATCCAAATCTTTTCTAGGTCTGTATGATCCAGCTTGAGAGCAGACTCTCCACGTGCCTTTAATCCCCACTGGCTGGAAGATAGATACATCGTTAGTACACACCTTTAATCTCAAATAATGAAATCTCAGTGAGGGACATATAAAGTGAAGAATCAGAGAAAGACTTGGAAGAATGAGTCAGAGATAGGTTACTCCCAACTCTCAGGAGAACAGACAGGAAAGATAAGCAACTTAAAAGTATTCAGGGAGAGAGAAGGGTGTGGAGTTTTGAGCAGTTCTGTTGAGTTCAGTTGAGTTTAGCCGGGTTCTTCAAGTTCTGTGGACTTCATACAGTCAGGGTGGTGAGAGCAGTTCAGTTTGTGGAGTTCGGAGGCAGTTGTTCCAAGCAAAGCAATTCTATGAGAAACCAAGAGAAGTCAGTATGATTCAGTCAGCTTAGAGAGGATTTTGATCCAGAACAGCTGAGTTGACCAGCCTGCCAGAGCTCAGAAGAAACCAGAAGAAACCAGAAGAAACCAGCTTATTCAGCAGTAAGTCTCTGAGGCTGAAACATTCTAGGCCTAGCATAGCAGGCTGGAAGCTAAAGCCCTCCGAGTCAGGGCTTGTATATTGGACTAAATGGAGGCTAGAAGCTTCCAGGCCCAAACATAAGGATAGTTAGATAGAAATACTATGGGTTCAGCCCAAGCCACATATTAACAAAAGCTTGGGTACAGCTCTTATCTCATCCTCTTATGTGAGAAAATAAAAATATTTACAGTGATATGAAATATCTTATTTCATAGTGTAAATAGTTATTCAAAATGGAAGCCAGGTAAACATTTCAAAAACAGAAAAATATCAAATCCACGTAAAATATATAAAAAATGTTTCATTACCAGGTTGATACTCAATTGTAAAACTCAATGTCATTGTAAATAATTTTGATTGTCTCTTTTACATTATAATTTAATAGATACGTACAGAAAAAACAGAAAGTATTTTAATTTATTCTTCAGTTTTAATCGAATCACATATAAGATTTGAGATACATAAATAATCTAGATTTATTCACAAATATAATTCATTATTATCAGTTTTACGTCTCAAAAGAAGAAAACAAAGATATTTGTACAAGCAAACATGATGAATTCCATCATGCCATACCCATTAAAGATTCATGTACCATTTAAAATACATATGTGGCCTTAGCCTACGTATATCTGATGTGAGACAATTGTTCCATTGAGTCTACTTTTAATTTTATGTACTTAATGATAAGAAGCATTGGCTACACAGATTTTATACTTCAGATTTCAAACATAGCTTCTCCTTGGAGCTCAAGTGGTAGCTGGGTACTGTAGTGAATCAGTTGCACAAACAAGGGTCCCAGTTTTACAAATTTGTTTCCTTCCACTTCCCCAAACCCTTTATTCTTTATTGTTTGATAGCAAATGCATAGAGAGAATTTATGCTTTTTATGTTAAAATGTGTTTTCTGTACATTGCCTATAGATTTTCCTTCTGTCCTAACTTTTTTTTTTTCTTTCTCCTTTTTTTTTTTTGTTATAATTTATTCAGATTTCATCCTGATTGTTATGTGGTTCATTCATTTGTAAGAATGCAACACACCTGTTTACATGACCTCTTACCATTATAAATTGCCAAATCACACTCTGTTGCGGATTGTGGACTATGAGTATACCTTCAATGATATAAAGTGAAAGATATTTCTGTAGTCAGGTCAGGGATTGCAGAGAGGACTTGACGAATGCAAAGACACTTTTATGGGGAATGGAGGGATGGAGAGTTGAGTGACAAAATGCATGAGGACTTTTCACTGTTGTAGCTGAGTATCACTCCTGTAGCTGTGTCTGTAGACACTGTTGTGTTTCAGATATTGCCATTAGAATAACAGTCCAAGATCATAGTACTTGCCACTGGACACTTTTATCTTTTCATTGATTTCACGGTTATTCTTAGAACTGTCATGTAGGTTTTCATGAATGATATCAATATCTAACTTTATACTCTCATAATAATGCTGCCATTTTTCCTCAGTTGAGTGTTTTCTAATTCTGCATAGCAATGTAGAAAATGCATCTTACTGGTCTACTGGGGAAACATATATGTGATGAGTGATTGCCAGTAGTTACTAGAAGAGGAATGAAGAATACAAAGGACAGTTCTATCTTTTTGACATCATGCACTACATTCTACTGAATTCTTTGTGTGCCTACAAATAAACATAAAATTATAAAATAAGGAAACTTGTATTTTCAAACACCACATATATTTTATGTCTTGTCATGAAGGCATATAACTAGACAAATGTAAAGAAACATAGTTGTTATAAAAAAAAACCCCACTACTTTCTGAAAAGCTTTTTCTTTTAATATTTTCTTGGAAGAAATGTTTAAAAGAATTTCAGATAAACACAGTTTAAGAAGTGTTTATACTGTTGGCTACTTATCAATAAGTACACATTTGTTTAAAAGCTGGTTACATGCTGTTTGTGATGCCTTGATTTTATATTAGAGTAATATAACGTATTAACTTTACTATAGATTGTATAATTCTTTTTGGATTTCTTATTCATAATAGCACTGTCTAATGAGCACTACATGCACACATTTGAAGGAGATGAATAATGCCAAACATAGTTTTCATGTGCTGGTAGCATTAAATTGCACTTAAAATTTTGACCTACAGCTTCTAATCAACTAAAACCTTCCTGACACTGAAAAGATTAGAATGTAATGCTCAGCATCAGTTTGAAATGAAACACCTTGTTTGCAAATAATTTCTTGGAAAGGACTATGTAATAAAAATGAATAAGATAAAATTTTATTTTTGTAAGTGAATACAGATATATCAAAATACATAGTAGGATCTTAATAAAAACAGGTTGGAGGGTATGTTTTATCACTATTAGACCGCTCATATGTAAAAAGATTTTTACAATCAAGAAAAGAACAGAACGTTTAATCTATTCAACATCCAAAAATCCCTACCATCTTTTGCATTCTTTTCTGGTCCTCTTTCTTCACTGTTTTCTGCCTCTGTTCACTCATGGTCTATTTCTATTTGAGTTCACATTACCTGAATATTTTAGCTGTGTGTGATGCAATTATGCTGCAATTTAGGCATGCTATTACTGTTTTTATATATTCCACCCAGTAACTCCTCTACAGTAATGTTAGTTTTATATTCTAGCTACAATTAATTTATTATGCATAGAAGTTTCTTCTTAAACCTCATTTTAGCTCCATAATCTATGGGATAAAAATAAACCAGCAGCTTTCCTTGCAGAATAAAAACATAGCAGGCTGGTTTATTTCGCTTCAAATTATCATGGCAAGCATCAAGTTCAACATCAGCTTGTCAGTTAAGCTTGTTTTCACCCTTGTGTGAAAGAACCACATGATTTATCTTGGAAGGAGCCTGTTTTGTTATTTCTATGTTACAGGACTTTCATTTCCTAGATATTCTGCCATGGGGTACTACTTTTTAATAAAGTTCCATTTCAAAGATGCCACACATAATGAAAAATAAAAACAACACTCAAACAAGAAACTCCATGACAGACAATGATTCCTGGTTGCAGAGGCCAGGGACTTTCTTGTGATTCAATGAGACTGACAAGCAAAGTCTGCTACTTAATATATATATGCCTTCACAGTATTCAGTGTCACTCTTTAAAAAATACAATCTTATGGGGAATTTCTTGATGAAGATATTTCAATACATTAATATCGTAAAGCAATGTTATCTATGAAGGTCAGTGACCAGGCTATATGTCATTCTTTTTTTTAGAAGAGTTTTCATTTCCTTCTATTGGAAATACATTTTTTTCTCACACAATATATGCTCATTATGGTTTTCCCTTCATCTACATTTCCTGCGTTCCTCTCCATTGCCCCTATTGTACATACGCACTTCCTTCATTTGTCTCATTACAGAACAGGCTTCTAAGGGCTAATAAAGTAATAAAATGAGATAAACCAACAGCTAATGCATTGGAATAAAGCAAAACAAATGATAAGAAGATACCAAAAGAAAACACAAGAAACAAAGACCCACTTTTTCAGAAACCTAGAAATCTCCTAAGACCACTAAAGTGGAAGCCACAATATAGAATAAAAGGAAGTGTGGGGTAAAAAAGATTTTATATATATATATATATGTGTGTGTGTGTGTGTGTATATACATACATATATACATATATAATAACATAAAAAATTTTAATTCCTCACATGACATTATGAGCCATTAAGTTTTATCTCTATTAACCATTTACTTCTGGGTTTGCAGCCCACTCTTAAGAATAATTTGTCTCCCCAATAGAATTTTCTTTTCAAGTAGCCTTAAGTATTCCTTTGAAAGAAGTTATCACTTGGAGATTTCTTCTGCTTTAGAAATAGGAGCATGTGTCACATTCTCCTTTCATGTCTAGGAGCCCACTGCGAATGCTGACTCAGTATTTTTGAGTTCCTGTGGGCACTGATCCTGTTAATTTAGAGGTCTTTATTTTCTTAGTGTCCTCCATGCCTTCTATTTATTGCATTCTTTCTTCTTTGCCTTCCAAAGAGTTCTCTGAGCCCTGAGGAGAGACATTCCATTAAGGGCTGAGTATTCCAACATCTCTCACGTTAGGCATAATGCTAACTGTAGGTCTCTATATTTATTCCTATATCTTACAGGAAAATGATGACTGAGCATGGAAATATAGTACTTACTTGATTTTATCACTAGGTCTCCATGTCTCAGGTTTTTGGTCACACAAGCAGTTTCAAGCAGGGGTTCCAAACTATGAAGTTAGATATAACTGAATTCAGGCATTGGTTGATTACTGTAATAAGCTCTTTGACACCATTGAAATAGTACATCTCTCAAGCAAGATACCATTATAGATCAAAGTTACTGGGTTTACCTCTGTTTTCTGGTAGCTTGCAGAATATCTTGCTATATCAGAGATACTACAAACAGAGGGGTTAAGACTGTGTAGGCAGCAGCTCAACTTCAAATGAGTTGTCTAGGTATTGTCTTCAGCAATGGGGCCCTACCTCTATTTTCTAAGAACGAATTGTGTCCTCAAAACAGTTTCAGTTGTTTGGAGGATCTCATGGGAGCCCATTGGCTAAAAGCTCCATAAGATTTAACTCAGTCATGAAACTCAAACATGAAAAATGCCTCTCCTCCACCATGAAAGCTCCAATGTCTAAAATTAGAAGCTGTGACAGCTATTCTTGGTAGTACACCTTTATTAAATCTAAAACTAGCTAAAACCCAAACAACTGTGACGGATTTCTACTTAAGTTGAGTTGAACAATTCACTTCTTTATCTTTGGGGTATGAAAGCATGCTTTTAATCTAAATCTTTTGAGCTAGAAAAATACATTGTTAATCTGAGCCACACCTTCTTATGAAAGCCTATAGAGGGACATGAAAGAAGGAAGATTTTACTTTTTGTTTGCTTACTCTTGCCTTGCTACCAAGTTCATCCCTCTACAGGCATAAGAGCCTACTTCTTCAGGATTCTGCAATATACTAACGGTCACCGGAGACAAACAAGGTCATGGACTGAGAAACTACTTCATTGATATAGTTAAATATGCATACAATCGTAACCTAATAAAAGCTACTGAGTATAAAGAACACAATGGCAGAAGCAAAATGTTAGCAAAAAGTACCTGGAGCAACATCAGGATACCTAAAATATATATCCAAAGACTCAGTAGTAGAAAAAGATAGAAACATTAGAAAATTAGCATTTGCAATACTGATTTTACAAAATTATAAATAATATTAGAAACCTTCGCCTAAACCGACAGTTTGAATATCAGAGGATACAGAAAAATGTAAATCAACCAATATTGGCAAAATCATAGATAAATGATGAAACATTTTACAGTATTAAGAAATAATTTGTGAGAACTAGTCAGAAATTATAAATCCTTCAAATTCCAGAAGGAAAGGAATAAATATGTTCAAAACAACTGAAATGCTTGTGAGTTAATTAAATCATAATACAATGAGGAGATGAAATAATCTTTTGTTGGAATTAATTGTCTTAAGAAGAAAGAAGAATTTAGAAAAATCCATCTTTTGATACATGTAAGGATACAATAAAAAACAAGCATCTGAGAAACAAGATGGCAGGCCTGCAGCACAAAATTCCGTGTGCCTAGAGACAGATTTTCTAGCCAGTTTCTTTTCACAATCACTTGATAAGGATCCTGAAGGCAGCAGTAAAATAATGAAAACAAACAGAACTGTCTGGAAGCATCTATTTCCAATCCAAAATAGAGGTTTATCTAATTCTTGTCGTAAATCTATATGTTCTTCCCTTCCAGCTGACTATAATTTGACACCTGGTGGTAGGACAAAAGTGTACTACCATAGCCCCTACACCAGCCCTGTCCCTCAACCAGATTTTTTGGATAATAATGAAGAACATATGAGCAAGATCTGAAAACTAAATTAGAAGAAAAAAGCAAACCACTTGAGCAAGGACACATGATAGAGCATCTCAACAGGGTGTTCTTTGCTACCAAGCATCGCTAGTACCTGCAAGGACTGTACCACAGACATCTGAAGAAACTGAATCTTCCCCAAAACTGTTCATTTCTCTCGATTCTATGAGCATCAAGGACATTTTGTTTTGTGTCTTATTTGCCAGTTGTGAAATTGCACATGGTGTATTCATTAAGATGTCATGTAGGAAAATAATAAAATACATTTTTTTTGCATAAAAAAATAGCCATCTGTGATACAGATAGGTATATCTGACAACTTGACTGAGTTCCTTGGGTTTTGAATTCCCATCTTCCAGAACTGTGGGAATAAATCTTTGTTAATTAACTCATCCAGTATTTTGATATTTCAGCCCAGGAAGACTAAGAAAATAGCTACTTCAATTCATGATGTGTAGGTCTTCAATATCAAAAATGTTACTGGGTATTTTCTGGGCTGATGAGAAATAACAGTAGATAAAGCTAATAAGAAATACATTAAGTGGTGTTAAAAGGGCACTAATAAGATGGATAACTATGGCTCTTGAATTTGTGTGAGATAGAATACTGATCTTTTATATATATTTTTATTAATTTATTCATATTACATCTCAAGTGTTATCCTATCCCTTGTATCCTCCCATTCCTCCCTCCCTCCTGCTTTTCACCTTCTCCCCTCCCCTATGACTGTGACTGAGGGGGACCTGCTCCTTCTGTATATGCTCATAGGGTATCAAATCTCTTCTTGATAACAGGCTTCCTAGAATACTGATCTTAAGAAAGCTGAAAGTTTTCATATTTAAAATCTAAGAAGTTAGAGGAAACATAGCTAGAATATCTGTGCATAGTTAAAGGAGGAATGGATTAAAGAACAAAGACAAGCATCACTTGCCTACAGACCCATGAATCTAAATAAAATACCTGATCCCATGCTGAAGAAAGAGGTGAGACTCATGCAAAGGCGTGAGAGGGTTATACTGAATGGGAGAAAGTGATTGGACAGATAACATTCATAAATGTTGAGCATTAACTTGGTAAAGAAAACAGGATTTCTACTTATAGTCTAAATGCCTTACAAAAAAGAGAGATAACCCTGCAAGTAACCAAAAAACAAAGAGTATGTGGAACCAAGCAGCAATAATGGGATAAAGAAAAGAACAAATAATAATCCTACCAGCCTCAAAAATAATGGAATTAGAAACTAACAGTATGAGAAACCGCAGAAACTATACTATATTAGAAATCAAAATATTAGAAAATATGATGTAGAAAATATATAAGAAAATGTAAACTATATTAGAAAATCAACAGTAGAGTCTTGGATGATAGTACATCATTGAAGAACTCCTGCAGGAAACTGATAAATTTATAAATTGTAACAAAGGTGACAAAACAACTTACCAGAAATTTCACTATATAGCAGAGGGGCTTCTGTGTTCATAACCATCTGTTCATATCTATGTGTTCACAAATAAATGAGAGATATCACATGAATGTGTTAGTGCTGTAACTAAAGGTCTTAGAAACAAAGGACAAACTCAAAATGAAAATCAGTAGATAAAAGATAAGAAAGATCAGGAAAACAATCAATCACATGGGGAAGATATAATTACATGGCGATATAATGACATGCATCAAAGACACACAGAGATCCAACTCTGAAAAACACGAAAGCATTGGGAAACATTCCATACAAACTAGAGAAGACAGAAAAGGGTGAAAAAACAACAAAATTAAAGGAAATTAGAATTGTAAAAGGGAACATTACATCAAACTTCAATGAAATGCAGGAAATTGTTACAGACTAATTTTTAAAGTTATTATATTCCAAAATATAGAAATATCTAAACATAGTAGATAAATTGCTATATATATATAGATACACAACTTACTATCAGTAACTAAAAAAAAAAGACATGGACATGTTAAGTAAATCCATAGTCTAAAATAAGACTGTGGTCATAAAATAGTCTCACTGTTAAGCTGCACAAAGGCTTTGAAGAAGAGCCCACTTTCTGCTTAATTTATTATAAATGAGAAAAATGAACACCATTAATCTTATACTATAAATCAAGTATTAACTTGCTACTAATACTAGGTAATGATAACACAAAGAACTCTGTCCCTGTGCTCTGATGAACATTGACCCAGAAACTCTCAGCAGAATATTTGCAAATTGACTACAAGTACATAATAAAGATCATAAAATAAAATACAAATAAAAACAAATAGGTTTCCTTCTGTAGGTAGATCAACATGTTCAAGGCAGATAAACCATATAATGGAAAGTACAGCTTTGTATAATTTGGTATTGGTAACATCGTTGCTGTTTCATTAGTTTGTTTTTTCATTCCACTTCATTGGTTTGAAATGAAATCCTAAGCCTTATGTTTGTCTACAAGGTGTTCTTATTTTCTTTTTCTGCCTTGGAAACCTATTGCTAATATGGTGTCAAGTGCTCAAAACCAGAAAGGGCTTGACATAGTGGTGCATGCCTTTAATCCCAGCACTTGCAAGGCAGAAATGGGCAGATCTCTGAGTTTGAGGCAAGCCTGATCTACAGATCTTCTTGGCCAGTGATGGTTACACGGGACAATCCTGTCTCAAACAAGGAGACAAACATATGAACCAGAGAGGAAAAATGATTCTGAATGAATCATCCATCACTTCTGGCCTGATTAAAAATAATTAATTTAAACTGTATCTCAGACTTTGGAGCTGATAAAGAATGCATTTTCACTTTTGAAATTGTTTGGATGGAATGGAAACATTTGCCACACAAGGACATGAATGTTTGAAGGTAATTGCTATTAAACTGTAGAATGGCAGTTACTCCATGAATTCATAAACCCCAATGTCATAGTCTTTGGTGCTCGGATGTTCTGGAAATAAGACTACATGAAGTTAAAAGATTATGGCTATCAGAGTGGGATTAGTTCATTTTAAGGAGACGTGCCAGCTTGTTTATTAGTTCTTTCTTTACATCATGTGAGTACAGAAAGTGGCCAACTGTAAGTCAGTAGATGGGTCATTAGCAGAGATAGATGCAGAAGGTGCCTTGACTTAAGGATTCTTAGGCTCAAAGCTATACAAAATTTACATTTTTTTATGTCCTGGTGTCTATAGTATTTTGTTTCAGTAATCCAAGTAATTTTGAATAATCCTGTAATAATTGTCAACAGTAAGGTGGGTAATAAAATTTGTTTAATAGTTGTAAAGGATTAAAATGAAATGGAAGTAAACGAAGGACTTTAAATAAAAATGTTTTACCCTGACTTCTAAGTGGATAATACCTACATTGGGATAGAGGAGCTGTATAGTTACAGTATTAAGACAAAATAACCTATTTCAAGCATCAAAAAATAATGGAGAAGGTTGTACTGGAGGCAAACACGTTTTTGTTTTGATCACACGTGTGGAATGTGAAACAGTCTTGTGTGAGGGTGTGCAGTGTTTGTTTGCTGCAAACAGATTTGTGAGAAGACAGGTGCTGTTTGTCAACTAAAGAGGAATTTTCCCTTGCAGGGGCATGGTCCTTGCCAGCTGACCATCATCCTAGTAAGGACTCTGAGAGGATATGCATATGTGCCCAAAACCAGAGGCTTGCTTTCTTGTTTTTGCACAGCTTCCTTCTACTTGGCTGTCCATTGCTCTGCTTAGAGAAACATCTAGAGAGAAATGCTCCCTAGAAAGATTTGAGTTTCTGTGTTCTGGCTGCTGTGGTTCCAGTCATTTTTGCTAGATTGCTGATTTCCTGTTTAAAAGGTCTACTGGAATCCTGATAAAGAAGAGTGGAATCTCTCTAAGGAGCTGAGTGCAAAAAGATCTACATCTCCTGTCCCCATTAACCTCTTTTCACTCCTGTCTAGGGTACTGGTTGGGAGGGAGGTATAAGCATTAAAGAACCCCAAATAAAGTAGATTTGTAGAAGTTCAAAGCCTTCTAGTACCTTCTGTAAAGCTGGATTTGTGGATAGGTACTGTTTGAATTTGTTTTTGTCATGGAATATTTTGTTTTCTCCATCAATGGTTATTGATAGTTTTGCTCGATAAAGTAGTCTGGACTGGCATCTGTGGTCTCTTAGGGTTTGCAGGATCTCTGTCCAGGACCTTCTGGCTTTTTTGGTCTCTGCTGAGAAGTTGGGTATAATTCTGATAGGTTTGCCATTAATTGTTATTTGGCCCTTTTCCCTTGCAGCTTTTAATATTTTTTCTTTGTCATGTATATCTTGTGTTCTGATTATTATGTGACGGGCAGTTTTTCTTTTCTGATCTATTCTATTTGGTGTTCTGTAGGCCTCTTGTATGTTTACAGGCATTTCTTTCTTTAGATTGGGGAAATTTTCTTCTATGATTTTGTTGAGAATATTTTCTGGGCCTTAGAGTCTGGGATCTTCTCTTTCTTCAATGCCTATTATCCTCAGATTTCTCCTTTTCATGGTGTTCTTAATTTCTTGGATATTTTGTGTCAGGATTTTTCCAGATTTAGAGTTTCCTTAATGTTTGCTTTAAGATCTACTATTGTGTCTCCAGACCTGAGATTCATTCCTCCATCTCCTGGATTCTGTTAGATGGGCTCACCTCTGTGTTGCTTGCCTTCTTCTCTGAGCTCTCATATTCCCGTTTTTCTTCTGTGTGTTTATCATTGAATACATTTTCATCTTCTGATCTTGAACTTACATCTGGACACTAGTCCAAGGGGCATGTCCCATGAAAGTCTTCACTTACCAGGAAAGTGGGACAGAGGGGAAGACATTCTATTGGGACTCTAGGTGAGAGAAGCAAGGAAGAATGGGGGAAATAGAAGGATCCAAAGCGTCCTAGAAACCTACAAGCAGAACATTATGATGGGCAGATCTGGGCCCAGGGGTCCTACTCAAACTATGGCACTAGCCAAGGACCATACCCCTACCCATATCTAGCCAATGGACACAACACTCTCCACAGTTGAATGGAGAGTGCGGACTGACTTTCATACAAACTCTGGTGCCCCACTTTTGACCATATCCACTGGATGAGGAGGCCTGGCGGCACTCAGAGGAAATATATCAGGCTACTAAGATGAGACATGATACCCTATGAGCATATACAGGGGGAGGAGGTCCCCCTCAGTCACAGTCATAGGCGAGGGAAGTAAGGGGAAAAATGGTAGGGAGGGAGGAATGAAAGGATACAAAGGATGAGATAACAATTGAGACGCACTATGAATAAATTAATAAAATACAATTTTAAAAGTTCAAAGCCTATAGAAGGTGATGTGTTGTCTGAGGATGAGTCAGTAATACACAGGTAAATTTATTCATTTGCTTTAGTATCTAGTGTTTCATTGACTCACAGTCAGCTATGCATATCACTTTCATTCAAAACACAGAAAAATACAAGATTCAGAAATATAAATTTTATTGTTAAAAATTTATAAATATAGGTTAAAGATTTTTAAAAATATTATTTTTAATTTATGTATTCACTTTACATCCCAACTCTAACATCCTTCCTCCTCTGCTTCAGCTCCTTCCATCCCACCTTCTTCCCCTTATCTTCCCTCCTCTTGTTCTCAGAAAAGGGGAGCTTCTCCAGCCACCCATCCCAGCATATAAAGTCCCATCAGAACTAAATTCCTCCTTATCTACTGAGGCCAGACAAGGCAGCTCCATTTGGGTGAAGTGATCAAAAGTAGGCAATGGAGTCCATGTCATAGACAACACACACTCATCTTACTAGGGTACTCACATGAAAAACAAACTGCCCATGGATTACGTGTATGTAGGTAGCCTAGGTCCAGTCCATGCATGCTCTTTGGTTGGTTCTTCCCTTTCTGTATTCTCTCATGGGTCCAGATTAGTTGACTCTGTTGGTGTTCTTCCAGCATTTTTGTCACCTCCAGGACCTTCTGTCCTTCTCTCCCACTCTTTAGCAGGTCTCTCCAAGGCCCTGTGGCAGTGAATCTCAGCATCTGATTAGATCAGCTGCTGGGTGGGGCCCCTCAGAGGAAGGTTAGAATGCCTCCTGCCTGTAAACATAGCAGACTATCCTTACTGATGTCAGGGTTTGGCTCTCTCCCATGTGGTGGATCTTAGGTTAGATCAGGCATTGGTTGGTAATTCCCTCACTCTCTATTCTCTCTATGTCTCTACACATCTTATAGATAGGGTAAAATTTAGGTCAAAGGTTTTGTAGGTGGATTGGTATTCCCCTCTCAGCACTATAGGTCCTGCCTGGCTAGAATGTGGCCTCTTCAATTCCATGTCCTCCTGTTGCTGAAAGAATGAAACATATATTTCAATTCCTCTTCATCTCACCCACCACAGTACAAAGCTGCTATTTTGTACATGGCAAGCTTAGCACATAGGTCCATTTGTGAGTTATGCTCACAGAGAGATAGATGCTCCAGCACTGCCACACAAGAGTTGTGATCTTTGTGGTTTCTGGCACAAATGCTTAGGCAAGGAAAAGAAATGATCAATTTGGAGCTTAACTCATTAAATTAATAATGAAGGCTAGGGATGTAGGGACCTTAGATTCTGTCATTTCCCCCTTATAAATGGGGAAAACAATAAGAATGCTTACGACTTTAGGAAGAGCAAAAGAAAAAAATTAAAACCGAGACTTGCCTTAAGAAAGTTAACTCATGATGCATCTGGATCTCGATCAATTTTTTAATTCTATTTCTTCTTAATTGACTTCAATTGCCAGTTCTTGTCAACGAGGACAAACAGACCTTGCATTTTAAATGAAGTGATGCAAGCCACATTAAGTAGTACCTGGAATAATGCAATCCAGTTCATTTGCATGTAGCAATAGCTTATAGTGGTCTTTTTTTCTATAATAAAGAGAATCAAACTGCATTTTACACGTTAACTGGAAAAGCATCTATGAATAAGGTGCATGCCATTAAATATTTATATTTTCTTTATAAAATTTCTTATGAAGTTAATGAAAACATTGCAAATTGAATTGATCATTGTATCTAACCACTATTTGCACTGAATATACATTTTATAATATTAAACCAAAATGGAGTCAAGACTTATATCCTTAGGTAAAATTTCTCACAGCCAATCTGACTGAAACAAATATTAGGCTGTTACTGTGATATGAAATTTATGAGAATTTATTCAAAGTGTGAATAATAAGTTTTTCCTATTCATTAGCCATCTAACAGGAATGGACGCCTGCTTGTGACTACAGCTGTTTTAGGTTAAGACAATCTCAGTTGAAGGGTAGAAAGCCTGATGGTCACAAGGTCTTCAGGAAAGACAGATCAATTCTTTACATGTTAATTGCTTACTAATCTGTTCCAAAAAGTCAATCTGAACATGTTAGTCATTGTCATTCCATTTATCTGTTTCTAAAAGTTTTTCCATTTTTCACAGAAAATTATGAAGGGCAGAACCAAATGTGTGACTTCCACTAAAAGGCAGATAATGCAAGCTTACCAAAATTAGCTTCATTAAAGGTTGAGTTTTTAAAAGTTTTGTCTTTAAAAGCTTTTTTTTTTTTTTTTTTTTTTTTTTTTTTTTTTTTTGTGTAACATCAACATGTTGCTGCTGATCATAGTTAAGTCTGATCTGAAACTGCGATAGAAAATACAGGTCAAAATTCTACATTCATGTGTGTAGTATTCTTTCATATATTTTATCTTCTTTCAGATACTTTATTCCTTTCCCTTCTCAATCATGAGGAGAAAATTATTACTCTTAAAAATTGTCTTCATGAAGAGTAGCATTAAAGCGACTGTGTTAATATAGTGAATATCATATCTGTATGCATTTAGTAGCAAAATATCAGCCACTAAGGTTAATTATTTTTCTTAAAATTTTCATACAACATATTTTTTTATCATATATCTCCTCCCTAAACACCTAAAGGATGTTCCACAGCTTTCTACCTGCCCAACATTATGGTCATTGACTCCGCCCATCTCTCTCTCCAAAACCAAAAGTTATATTATTCAGAGCTCTTAGGAAACTTACTATAGTATAACATTAAACTTGAATACAAGGCAGTAACATCATTTCTTCCCCACATGCAAGATATAAAATTTCTTCAATCTGAGTCCAACCTCATTTTCTCTCTGAATAAGACCAATTGTAACTTATAACCAACTCCCAATGCAAGTAAATATCTAGAGCCCAAGAAAGCAACCCTACCAACCACTCTTAAGGGAAATTGGGTGTCCTTCTCTTAAGATTTCTTTCTGCTGATTTGTGATGAATAATACTTTTGTAGGGACCCAAATAAAGTTGGAGGAAACGGTTAAACAAGCTAAGAATGGCATTTATAGTCCAGTTTCTAAATGTTGAGAAATTCCAGGCTTAACAGAAGTACTGTGTGGGACAATCTGAAATCCTGGACCAATTGGAATTGGAAGCTTTCTTCAAAGCTGTCCTGGGAACTATCCTGTTCTGATGACGAACAACAACTGAAGTACTTGGCGCTGGAACATGAAGATTGCTGATGTCAGCATTCAGCATGCTCGAGGAATGAATCTTGTCAGATCTGATCCAGTGTCAGTGTCTGGTTCTTTTGTTCTGAAAAGATATAATTTCTGACAAATGTTACATAGTCCTAACATTATAAATGTGTGAGATATGAGGGATACACAGTTGTTTCTTCTCAAGTCTCTGATGGAGTTGAAGACCAGATAGTTTAGTCCTAAGCTTAATTGTTCAGAGGTTAAGATGTTTCTAGGTCTAGATAGATGTTTTAAGTTGATAGAGATGAGATAGGATAGATATTGATTTATAATCTAAATTTTAGACTCACCAAAATAAAAAAAAGATGTTTTCTTCAAGGTTGACAAATACAAATAGCCAAAACACTATGAATGTAACATTTATATAATTCCTGATTGTTTTGCGGTTCTTTTTGCTGTACATAGTTTATTGTATATATGTATAATAATATAAATGTATATGTTAAAAAAGAATTTATTAAAAAGAAATAAAACAACAATAACAAATAAATTTTTCTTCAGACTGATATTTTATTTTATTTTATTATTTTTTGAAGATAATTGCATAATTATATTTATGTACAGAAAACTTAGCAGTGTACATTTAGCCCAGCTTAGTGGCCAGTTCTTTAGCCTTTGCCTTTTCCAGCTTGGCAATGCGAGCCACAGATTTAGGACCCAGGATGTTGCCTCCCCAGTGGCCACGGATCTCACCATATCTGTCATTGTAATTGGTCCTGATAGCTTCCACCAGCTTAGCCAGAGCACCCTTGTCTTCCGAGTTAACCTGTGTGAAGGCAACAGTGGTGCAAGTCTTCCTGTGGACCAGCCGACCCAGCCTGGCCTTTCCCTTGATGATGCAGTAGGGGACCCCCATCTTTTGACACAGGGCAGGCAGGAAGACCACCAGCTAGAAGCAAGCATGAACTGTAGGTGCTGGAGGCGAAAGCAGTAGCTGCATTGCTACTCTGTGGTAATTCTGATATTTTATATCTTGTATCAGTTTACTATATAATTGATTAGAAATCAAATTAATTTCCTTACTAGAATATATTACAACCAAATGACTCCATTCTTATATGTCATCTACAAGAATTGTATGTTGATACATCCTTGAGATTTTTTAGTGAGACACTTATTATTCCACAGAAAGAAAGGTGTCATATAAATGACCAAATGTATGTCATAGGCTGTTTTATGAGATACGTATCAATGATATGGGATTTTGTGTCATGAAAGGACAACATTCAAAAACAAACTACTTGTATTCAATTTCCCATAGGCAGTCTTCACAATGCAGTTCTTGCTATGAGCTGAACAAAAGGGCTCCAATAATTGCTCCAGGAAAAGGACACTATGTAAGTCCCGTGGCTGCTTTTAAACATGCGTTTCCAGCTAAGGTCAGGATGAGTAATAAGCAATTATACCACTCAGGGTTGAGTTAAAAAGCACTTAGTGTTTATATGACCTTCCATAAATATAGTTTACTATATTTATAAATATTTGCCATTAGTTTGCCTTTTGTCATTGACTAAGGATTGACCTCTGTTACTTGTCACTGACACCTAATACCAAAATGAATTGAAATTCTGTCTTTAGAAATAGATTTCCTTGGTACAGTGACATTTATAAATGGACCTTTAAAGTAGGTACTTTTTCTATACACTTTGTTTCAACTCCCTGTCACTCTCAAGTGGAAGATTTTATAATACTAAATTTATTACATCTTTCCAAGATCATTCCTCTAACTTTAAGGTTCTGGTGTACTTTTTATCTTTACAAGAATCTATATTTATTTCTGTGTTTCCCCTTTGAATTAACTATGAAAGTCCTTTCAGGACAGTATATGGCATTCTTTTTTTTTTTTTTTTTTTTTTTTCCCCCGGATATGACATTCTTAAAAAAGAAAGAAATATAATGAAGATATAATGATTTACTGGTTTCCCAGTGAAGGTAATTGAAAGTCACAATGTTTTAAAAATGAATCATTTATGGTAAGTGTCAATTTCAGTGTCCTTTTCCCCCCGTAGACATTTAGATAGAAAAGAATGTTGAATTGCTTTACTGTGACATGAGCCTCTGCTTTCCCAAAGTTCTTGTTTCCATACACACAGAGTAGCTTACATTCATCTTATTTTCTCTTTTCATTTCATAAAAAAAACTTACACCTCTAAGCTTTATTATGTTAATTACCCGTTTTGCTGCTATTATTTTATCACCTTCCGTTTTTACTTAAGTGTCGATAGACAACTACAGGTTCTCTTGGCACCATTCTGTAAGTTGCAACATATTTTTTACTTTTACATAAAAAAAAAAAAAACCATAGTTGCCTGCCTTAAAAGTAAAACTAATACATTAAAATAAATTTTAAGCATGAAATTGAATTTAGTATGTGGGTGACTGCTTTATTTTTTTAAAATATAATTTAAATACATTGTGTTGTGAACTATATACACATAAATGTTATCACACTATCAGCAGCAAATGACACCAAAAGAACTAAACTAATTCAGCAGCAGGCTACCATCCTACATTTTAATTATACATTTTAGACCATCCTGCAGTTATTAGTTTCCTTTTAATATGTATAGTGCAGCACTGTTGCCACAGGAAGATAACATCTGAAAGCTTCATGTCCATTGGGCCCAAAGATCAGCGTTTTTCCTCTATTTGGGTCATGAACCCAATTAATCCTCATTGTAGAGAGGAAAAGGAAAGACCAGTGATCATGAGCACTAAATGTTATCTGATTCCAATCTGACACTCATTGCTGATTGAACTTGGCATTTCCTGAAGCCTGAGAAATGAGCCTTAACAGACATATAGATTTCCCCATATTTCACTGAAAGCTACTACAAATGCTTGTACAATTCAGCAAAAATGAAATTGTAAAGTTATATGTGGGATTATGTTTTATTACTTAATGATAAATGTGAGAATCTGAATAAAATTCATAGTTTTATGAAAGAATACTTGTCATTATTACTTTATTAAACCAAAAATGCATCTATGTTTCTTCATAAAAATAATATATACATATTATATTTGATTTATTAATTTTCTAAGGTAAGGATTTTAGTAGTATTTTTAAAATTTCTTTATTTGTTAATTCATTCATATTACATCTCAACTGTTATCCCATCCCTCCTATCCTTTCATTCCTCCGTCCCTCTCACTTTCACCCTATTCTCCTCCCCTATGACGGTGACTGAGGGGGACCTCCTCCCCCTGTATATGATCATAGGATCTTGGTAGACTCCTATCCTTCCTCTGAGTGCCACCGGGCCTCCCCATCAAGGGGACATGGTGAAATATGGGGCACCAGAGTTCATGTGAAAGTCAGTCACCACTCTTCACTCATCTGTACAGAATGACCTATCCCTTGGCTAGATCTGGGTAGGGGTTCAATGTTTACTACACATATTGTCCTTGGTTGGTGCCATTGTTTGTGCAGAACCCCTGGGCCCAGAAGCCCATTATACTGTTCTACTTGTAGGTTTCTAGGACCCTCTGGATCCTTCTATTTCCCCATTCTCCCATACTTCTCTCAACTAGAGTCCCAAAAGTATGTCCTCACATCTATCCCACTTTCCTGATAGGTGAAGACTTTCATGGGAACTGCCCCTTGGGCTAGTGTCTAGTTATAAGTGAGTATATACCATTTGAGTCTTTCTGTTTCTGGGTTAACTCATTCATTATGATCATTTCTAGTTCAATCCATTTGTACACAAATTTTGGGAATTCCTTGTTTTTAATAGCTGAGTAGTATTCCATAGTGTATATGTACTACAGTTTCATTATCCATTCTTCTACTGAGGGATACTTAGGCTGTTTCCATGTTCTGGCTATTATGAGCAAGGATGCTAAGAACATGGTTGAGCAAATCTTCTTGTTGTGTGTTGGAGCATCTTCTGGGTATATTCCAAGGAGTGGAATAGCTGGGTCTTGAGGAAACACCATTCCCAGTTTTCTTAGATAGCACCAGATAGATTTCCAAAGCTGTTGTGCTAGTTTGTATTCCCACCAGCAATGAAGGAGTGTTCCTCTTTCTCCACATCCTCACCAGCAAGTGGTGTTGCTTGAATTTTTTATCTTAGCCATTATGATGGGTGTAAGATGGAATCTCAGAGTGGCTTTGATTTGCATTTCTCTGATGACTAAAGATGTTGAGCATTTCTTTAAGTGTTTCTCAGCCATTTGATATTCCTCTGTTGAGAATTCTCTGTTTAATTCTGAGAAACCCATTTCTCAATTGGGTTATTTGGTTTGATGGTGTTTAATTTCTTGAGTTCTTTATATATTTTGGATAATAGACTTTTGTCAGATGTAGGTGAAGATCTTTTCCCAGTCTGTAGTCTGTCACTTGGTTCTGTTGACAATGTCTCCTGCCTTACAGAAGCTTCTCAGCCTCATGAGGTCCCATTTATTAATTGTTGACCTTAAGGCCTGGGCTGTTGCTGTTCTGTTGAGGAAGTTGTCTCGTGTTCCAATGTGTTCCAGTCTTTTCCCCACTTTTTCTTCTAGCTGATTTAGTGTCTCTGATCTTATGTTGTGGTCTTTAATCCACTTGGATTTGAGTTTTGTGCAAGGTGACAAATATGGGTCCAATTGTATTTTTCTACATGTAGACATCCAGTTAGACCAGCACCATTTGTTGAATATGCTATTCTTTTTTCCATTGAATAGATTTGGCTTCTTTGTCAAAAACCAAGTGACCATACGTGTGTGGATTCATTTCTGGGTCTTCGATTCGATTCCATTGATCAAGCAGCCCATGGTTGATTAAAACAGTACTGTGCTATTTTAATTACTGTTGCTCTATAATACAGCTTGAAATTGATGTGCAGATTCCTCTGGAGGATCTTTTATTGTATAGGATTGTTTTTGCTCTTCTGGGTTCTTTGTTTCTCCATACGATGTTGAGAATTGATCTTTCAATGTCTTTAAAATATTTTGTAGGTATTTTGATAGCGATTGCATTGCATTTGTAAATAGCTTTTGGTAATACGGCCATTTTTATTATGTTAATTTTCCCAATCCATGAACAAGGTAGGTTCCTCCATCTTCTGATGTCATCTTCAATCTCTTTCTTCAGAGACTTAAAGTTTTTTCCAAAAAGTCCTTCACTTGCTTGGTTAAAGTTACTCCTAAATATTTTATATTGCTTGTGGCTATCATGAAGGGTGTAGTTTTCCTAATTTTTTCCTCTTCATTCATCATTTGTATGTAGGAAAGCTACTAACTTCTTTGAGTTACTTTTGTATCCAGCCAAATTCCTGAAGGTGTTTATCAGCTGTAGGAGTTCTCTGGTGGAATTTTTGAGTCCACTAATATATACTATAATATCATCTGCAAATAGGGATAATTTGACTTCCTCTTTTCCCATTTGGATCCCTTTGATCTCCCTGTGTTGTCTTATTGCTCTGGCTAGAACTTCAAGAACTATATTGAAGAGATATTGAGAAAGTGGGCAGCCTTGTCTGATCCCCAATTTTAGAGGAATTTCTTTGAGTATCTCTCCATTTATTTTGATGTTGGCTTCTGGCTTGCTGTATATATCCTTTATTATGTTTAGGTATGTGCCTTGAATTCTCTCTCTAGAACTTTAAATATGAACAAGTGTTGGATTTTGTCAAATGCTTTTTCTGCATCTAACGAGATGATGGTGTGCTTTTTTCTTTCAGTTTGTTTATATGGTAGATTACATTGATAGATTTTCATATATTAAACCATCCCTGCATGCCTGGAATGAAGCCTACCTGGTCATTGTGAATGATACCTCTGATGTTCTTATATTCATTTTGTGAGTATTTTATTGAGTATTTTTGCATCAATGTTCATAACAGAAAGTGGTCTGAAATTCTATTTTTTCGTTGGGTCTTTGGGGGTTTAGGTTTCAGTGTGACTATGGACTCATAGAATGAATGTCGTAATGTTCCATCTGTTTCTATCTTTTTGAGTAGCTTGAAGAGTGTTAGCATTAGTTCTTCTTTGAAGGTCTGGTAGAATTCTGCGCTGCCTGGGCTTTCTTTTTTTTTTTTTTTTTTTTTTTTTTTTGGTTGGGAGACTATCAATGATTGCTTATATTTCTTTAAGAGAAACAGGACTATTTAATTTGTTTATCTGCTCTTGATTCAGTTTTGGCAAGTGGAATCTATCAAGAAAATTGTCCATTTCCCTTTTTCAAATTTTGGGGCATATATGCCTTTAAAATAGGATTTTATGATTCTTTGTATTTCTTCAGTGTCTTTTGTTATGTCTCCCTTCTCATTTCTGATTTTGTTGGTTTGGATAGCGTCTCTCTGCCTTTTAGTTAGTTGGCTTAGTCTATCTTGTTGATTTTCTCAAAGAACCAACTCTTGGCTTTGTTGATCATTGAATTATTTTCTTTGTTTCTAATTTATTGATTTCAGCTCTGAGTTTGATTATTTCCAGAAGTCTACTCCTTTTAGGTGTTTCTGCTTCTTTTTTTTTCCAGGGTTTTCAGATGTGTCATTAAGTTGCTTATATGGGATGTTTCCATTTTCTTTATAATGGCACTTAGTGCTATGAATTTTCCTCTTAGCACTGCCTTCATGTGCCCACAAATTTGGGTATGTTGTTTGTTCTTTTTCATTGAATTTCAGGAAGTCCTTAATTTCTTTCTTTATCTCTTCGCTGACCCATGTATCATTAAGTAGAAAGTTATTTAGTTTTCATGTTTGTGTAGGGTTCTTGTTATTTCTGTTGTTTTTGAAGTCCAGCCTTAAGCCATGGTGATCTGATAGGATGCAAGGTATTATTTCAATCTTCTTGTATCAGTTGAGGCTTGCTTTGTGACCTACTATGTTATCAATTTTGGAGAAGGTTCCAACGTGTGCTGAGAAGAAGATATATTCCTTTGTATTTGGGTGAAAAATTCTGTAGATATCTGTTAGATACATTTGATTCATGATGTTGGTTAATGTCATTATTTCTTGGCATAATTTCTGGTTCAATGACTTATCCTTCAGTGAAAGTGCAGTGTTGAAGTCTCCCACTATTACTGTGTGGAGATCAATGTGTGGTTTAAGCTTTGTTAATAGTTCTTTTACAAAAGTGGGTGCCCCTGTGTTGGGAGCATAGAATGTTCAGAATTGTGATGTCATCTTGTTTGACTTTCCCTTTGATGAGTATGAAGTGTCCTTCCTTGTCCCTTTTGATGAATTTTGGTTGAAAGTCTATTTTATTGGATATTAGAATGACTACACCAACTTGCTTCTTGTGATCGTTTACTTGAAATATTTTTTCCAGCCTTTTACTCTGAGGTAATGTCTATCCTTGTGGCTGAGGTGTGTTTCTTGAATGTAGAAGAATGTTGGATCTTGTTTATGCATCCATTCAGTTAGTCTGTGTCTTTTTATTGGAGAATTTAGTCCAATGATTTTGAGAGATATTAATGACCAGTGATTGTTAAGATCCTTAACTTTGATGTTGATTACCATAGGGAGTTTGTATGGTTGTGTTTTGCAGTGGTGTAGTTTCTATTTCCTGGGTAGTTTTGGTTGTAGCTTGTCCCTTTAGGGTGGAGTTTTCCTTCTATTAATTTCTGTTAAGCTGGATTTGTGGATAAGTATTATTTGGATTTGATTTTGTCATGGAATATCTTGTTTTCTCCATCAATGGTTATAGAAAGTTTCGCTGGGTATATTAGTCTGACCTGGCATCTCTGGTCTCTTAGGGATTGCAGGATCTCTGTCCAGGCCCTTCTGGCTTTTATGGTCTCTGCTGAGAAGTCAGGTATAATTCTGATAGGTTTGCCATTAAATGTCACTTGGCCCTTTTCTCTCACTGCTTTTAATTTTTTTCTTTGTTCTATATAGTTTGTGTTTTGATTATTATGTGACAGGAGGTTTTTCTTTTCTGGTCTATTCTATTTAGTGCTCTGTGGGACTTCTGTATGTTTATAGATATTTCCTTCTTTAAATTTGGGAAATTTCTTCTATGATTTTGTTGAAAATATTTTCTTGGCCTTGGAGTCGGGCATCTTCTCTTTCCTCAATGCCTATTATTCTCAGGTTTTGTCTTTTCATGGTGTCCTTGATTTCTTGGCTGTTTTGTGTCAGCAATTTTTCAGATTTAATATTTTCTTTGGTGGTTGCTTCAAAACTTACAATTGTATATTATAGGCCCGAGATTCGTTCCTCCATCTTTTGGATTCTGTTAGAGAAACTTACCTCTGTGTTGTTTGCTTTCTTTTCTAAGCATTCTCTTTCCCGTTTTTCTTCTGTCCAGGTCTTTATCATTGTTTCCATTTTCATCTTCAGATCTTGAACTGTTTTATTGATTTCCTTCAACTGATTAGTTGAATTTTTCTGGACTCCTTCCAGTGACTCTCTATAGGCATCTTTTATGTCTTCTACTTGTTTGGCTGCCTCTTCCTGCATTTGTTCATGGATTTTATTTGTTTCCTCCATTATCACATTCATTACTAGGGATTTGAGGTCTTTTTCTGTATTTCAATTATGCTTGAGTTCTCCAGGTCACTTTCTTTGGAGATGCTACATTGTTTTGGGTTTTGTTCATGTTTCTACACTGGCCTTTAGTCATCTTGATGTGTCTGATGTTGGGTGGTACCTTCTGGGGTCCTTCACTGGTCATTGAGAGCAGTTTGTTGGTGAGTACTTTTAGGTTGAGGTCCTTTGCCCATGGTGGTGAGGAAACTATTCCCTGAGAGAGGCAGGCACCCTGGTTTTGGCTCCTAAAGACTTTACTTCACACCCTGGGTTCCCCCACTGGGTCAGCCAAGGTAGGTGCTCATGATCTGCAGTTCCAATATCAGTTTGGGATAGAGTGTGTAGAACCTGTTTCCTATGTTTGGCTGATCTTTGAATATCCTGCCCTTGGGCCCAGCGCCTTTGGGTCCTAGGCTCAGGTCACCCTAGACTGCTTGAATTTCCGTTGGCTTCTAGAAATTGTTTAGGTTCCTGCCTGCTCCAAGCAGGTAGTGGGGCCTATATTCTGCCTGCCAAAGATAGAGCAACTATTGCCTTTTGATTATTGTTGGTTGGCTAGATATTTGCTCTATCTCCTCTGCCACTCACATGAGTGTGTGAATCCTAACTAGACTGTGGAACCTGCCTAGGCTGGGAAAGTTGTGTCCAGTTGTGCAAGGGTAGTCTTCTGGGGCTGGCTGTTTGGTTTCTGCCCAGCCCTGGTGAGAGGGCTGTTGTGGTCCTTGACTCCTGGCAGTGTCTCTGGTCTCAGATCACACCGCTATGGCTGTATATCCCTGATTTCAGCAGTTGGCAACTTGCAGGCAGGGTTCAGCCTAGGTTCTGGGGGCTGGATTGCTCTCCGTTGAGTTTTTTTCTCAGAAGTTGCAGCAGCTTGTCACTGTACCCACCACTGACTGGGTGCTTGAATGGCACCCAGGCTTTCTGTGGGCTTGCATGTGTCAAGGGGTAGGTCACAGGTCCCAATCCACCCCTGTAGCTTTTCCTAGTCCAGGTGGATTGAGGCACCCTCACCACAGACTCAGTCCCAAAACTGAGTTCGCCTGCCAAGCAAAGTCGCAGAGTTTCTTTCTCAGGGCACAGTGGCTGGGAATATACTCACTGCAGACTGTGGGCCCAACTGGCACCTAAGCTTTCTGGGGCTTGCGTGGGTCAGGGAGGCCATTTCGAGGGCTCAATCCTCCCTTGTAGCTTTTCCTAGTCCAAGAGGTTTCAGGCACCCCTGTTGCAGATTCAGTCCCAAAACTGAATTCACCTGCCAAGCAAGGTTACCGCGTTTCCTTCTCTCGGGACGCGCAATGGCTGAGACCATATCCACTGCAGACTGGGTGCCCAAATGGGCTTGCATGGGCTTCTGTGAGCTTGCATAGGACAGGGGTGGGTCACAGGTCCCAATCCACACTGCAGATCCAGTCCGAAATACTGAGTTCACCAGCCAAGCAAGGCAGTTTCTCAGAGCTTGTCACTTACAATCTGGGTCCTGTTCGTTATCTGGGGGACTAGTCTGTCTTCCTTCCTGGGATGAACTAACCCGTAGTCCGTTGTGTGTGGATCTCTTTCAACCAGTTACCCAACACACCGGCAGTCGATGGGTCTAGTGAGCGTCTGTGGTCCCTTTCCTGCAAATCAGGCAGCGTGAGTCTTCATTGCCGCCGTCTTGCCCCACCCCCCTTAGTAGTGTTTTTAATTCTGGCCTCATTCACGAAATTCTTGCAACAGTTTAACTTTTCTCATATTTTATGGTACTGTATACAACTATGCATATTTCACTGAAAAAACTATTTCCATGTTTCAATAGTGTATATAGTGAACACTAATATTAATAATGATAAATATGTCTATAACCTCAACACCAATTAGGATTAGAAAAAAGAAATTGTATGTGTATGGGGTCAGGCTGTGCTATTTAGTTCCTTCTAGTCTTACCTACACCGTATATAGAGATCTTCTTTCAATAAAGCCAGAGCAGAAAGGTACACTTTATAAGAAACAATAAAACAATGAAGCACTTGATTAATAGATAATGGCACAGAAAATGTGACAAAATGTGACAAAGGTCAAATGAAACAAAACTGCCATTTCATGGCAATTTAAAATTTTGGTAGATGCTTATGAAGAGCCAGAATAAATTATATTTTCTGTTTTGGAGGTGCATAAAGATTCCTGTTTGATTTATCTTTTGTGTCATAATTTCACAGCTTAAATAATATGATTATGGTATTTAAGATCCCTTGCTCCAGATTAACACATGGCCACAATTAATGGGTACTGAACAGTGAAAACCCAAATTAATGGGGCATGCATTTCAGAATGATCCATTTTCAAATGACCTAAAATCATATTAAATCATTTAAATTTTTGAAAAAAAAATTTTATCACTCTTCAAAGTATTTGCCCTACAATGGCATTAAGATTTTGGTTAATTTTAAACTTCTCATGATATTACTTGCAAGGAAAATGGTAACAACAGTTTCAAAACTTGCTTTCTTTTTCAGTTCAGCCATTAGTATCATTGGCTGTGAATAACACTACACAGTCATGTTATTTATTTTCATACTCAGCAAGAAATAGATACCCACTTAATGGTTTTCTAAGAATCTCAATATTTAATTTTTCCTAAAACTGTGACTCATTACGGAAGGCTAGGGATCGCATGGTACCATTAAATACATAATCTATTACAATGTTTCATTAGAGCACCACAGTCCTTAGAAGCCTGGTTTCCTAGTTGCTCTAAAATATGGAGCGTCAGTGAATCATTATGCACTGCTGGGATAAATATTTTACCATGTTTTATGTTTTTTAAAAAGAATTGTGTGTGAATTAAAGACGAATCATATTTTGGTCAAAGAAACATTCTCATTAAGAAAGAAAAAAATTCACATTAAATTTAAACAATGATTTAAAAATAATAGACCCTAGTCTTCTAGCAAGCTAATTGATTGTCCAATGAAGAAATGACTCATAAAGCTTGTTGTAGACAGAAATGATCCGAACATAAGAAAAAAATTGAGAAAGGTAAGCTAACTGTATTAACTGCAAATGATATATTCTTCAAAATGATATCACATAGATTATATATTATATAAGATATATGTGAGTAACTTGGTAGATAAACAAAAGCACTAGTTCAATTATTTTGTTATGAGACAATTCTATGTAATAAAGCAGTTTCAAATGGGCATTTAAGGTTTTAATGAAGCGAGAAGAAAGAGTGACTTGTACAAAGAAGATAAATGAAATAAAAAATAAACATACTCAACATTCTCTTGCCTACCTTAAATTCTTACAATGGAGTAGACGAGCAGGATGAATCAGAGTCAGTGCTGCTAAGTAGAGACACTGGCCCTTGAAAGTCAATTTTATGTTTACACAGGTTCTTAAACTGAGCAATGACTGTCTAACAACATGACTGAAGGGGATACACTAGAGTTGGGTCAATTATCTTCCCACTATGATGGGCTCCATTAATCTATGCACTCTTTCAGACACGCATTTGTGGTGGTAAACATAGCTTCTAATAGAGAGAGCTGTTCTTTGTGTTCATTCATAATCATTTTAAAGTAATCTTGTTTTGTGACCAAGCTTGCACACAGGTTACATGCAGAGGGCTTTTTTTCCCGGATTATTATACTTACACCATAAATGTTATTTTGTTTTTTTCATCTGAAATGAACGGTCTCTGTTCCCCCACTTTGTGCATATCTACCTTCTTAGTCACACACATAGAAACCGCTATACACTGACAGGAAATTTCCAGTGTTTAAGTGGAGAGATTGAAAAGTAGAAAATAAATCTAATATGTTGATGTCCATCCTCTTGAAGCTTTCCTGTTTAGAGTAATAATATATTATCCTTCAGAGACAAAAGGCATTGAGAGTTCATACTTGACTTAAATTTAATTTCAACATGTAAGTTAAAAAAATCTTAAATATTTTTTACCTTTTCATCTTCCCTTTAAGTTTAGCACACACAAGTGCATTAGGGGGAAAAAAAACATTAGTTAACAGTGACTTTAGTCCAAAGTTTAGATGACCAGGTACTGTTGAACACACTTCAGATACTGTTTGTCAAGTTAGGCTGTGAGGATGAGTCAGAGGCAGTCGTAGAGGGGCAATGACACCAGTAGAAAAGAGAGTTGCATGGCTATACGTAAGAGGCACATGGACTTTAGCTTTAATCAACTTTGATGGGCTCTCTTCAGACAATACTAAGTAAAGATTAGGTAGCAGAAATTCATAAGAGATGCAGTTATGTAGCTTCAATCATAGGCAACCTGCCACACCCCCCCCCCAATTCAATGAGGCAGCTCATTAGCCTTAATAGACATTCTCTGGATTGCTAAGCACCTAATTTGCTACTACTAAATGACTTTAAGCACAGAGAAAAATAAATCAGCATAAAAATCATAGCTCCTATGATAATTAAGAAATGTTAGACATATGATTATGTATCTGAAGATTCTTCAATTACAGAATGTGTCATATTTTATAACATATGCTTATACTCACTTCCATTTAATTCAAGATGCCAATCCGTCATTGTAATATTTACTATAACTGGTGTAGTTACATAGTTACAAGTGTTTTGGGGATTATAGTAGATAATAATAAACTAGGACCTCTAGAATTTTCATTAAAGTCAAAAGACTCAGTAATGTAAAACATTAACACATGATATATGACAAATTATAATTCCATGTTCGGGCATACATTGCTGATCAAACTGCTTTCATATTTCATAGAGTATGAAGAAAGTCTTCAAGAATACTTGTTGTCAAGGAAGAAAGGAAACTATCTCTCAATTACAGATTAGTTTTTATAATAAAGGATGTTTTGCTTTGCTGAAGGCATAATGATAACAAATATGATGGTTGGTGTTTCTCTTTAGATAATTTTTATGTTCATATAAATAAATATCACCCCTTTAAATAAAAAAAGAAAGGAAGTTAATTATTCATTAAGGATGAGGACATCTCTGTTTTGTAGCTGGCCCTAAGGTAGTTTCATGTGCAGGTGTTTTACCTCTAACTGTGACATCTGGCTACAGACAGGATGTTACTAAAATCGTTCCATAGGGATGCATGAGTTCTTGGCATTACTGTTCAGTTCTTGGAACTTGAGCTTCATTGTGTATGCAATAAAATATTTCATATGAAATTAATATATACATACAAATCATACCTCATGCTAGTGGATATTTTTATGAATTTATAAAATATCTTTGGAAGTTCATACAAATTTCCAATGTGATTTTAGTCAAATCAAATCTGTTCTCCCTTCTCTCCAAACGCTTCCATGCTTTTCCATATTGTCTTCACAATCACACGTACTCTTTTTTAGCCACTGAGTTTATAGCACTGCTGTGTGCAAACTGTTCTCTAACTACTTCATCCTCTATTCACTTTGCATCTGCTTAGTTTGTTCCAAAACCTTAAACAAGAGTATAAGAATATAAGGAATACTAGAATGTAAAGAGTGATAGGAGAAGGGAAAAGCTAAAATTTACCCACTATTAAAAAGGTCAGAGTATGCTTCATATTATTTTATCTCAATGTCCCTGGAAGATTTTAGTTTTCTCATCTACACTGTTTCCTCAGGATGCACAAACATTAAAACTCTCTCCTAAAGCCTGACATGGTGGTGCACAACTTTAATCCCAGCACTCAGGAGGCAGAGGCAGGTGAATCTCTGGGAGTTTGAGGCCAGCTTGGTCTACAGAGTGAGTTTCAGGACAGCCAGGGCTATTGCACGGAGAAGAAATTCTGTCTCGAAAAACCAAAACCTAAGCAAACCAAACCAAAACAAAATAACTCTGTTCTGAAATGTCAGAAACTATGTCCATGAAATCTCACCAGCATGTTGTTCTAAACACGGCCTAAACAATGACTACACATATAGACAGGATGACATGGAGGTGTGGATAGTTCACATGGCCACATCTTTAAACAAAGAGCTATAGACAAATAAGAAATGAAGAGAGGGTAAGAATTAGTCTTTCCCACAGGAGAGCACAACAATTTCTCTAATACCAAATGCTCACACCTGACAACATTTGTAAGTAACAATATACAGACTGAGCATGTAGCATTTATGTATTTAGAAATGCCTGTGTGTGTGTGCACACCTACATGCACACATGGGTATTTGCATGTGTATGTGTAACAACAGAGAAAAGGAAGCCAAGAATTTGAAAGAGCAGAAGAATTTGGAGAGAAATAGAGGAATGGGAAATTATGTAATTATACTATAATCTCAAAAATTTTTAAAATCATTAAAAGAATCTCCTTTCTCTATGAGTGATGACAGTACAGAATTCAGTATTAAATTTCCATATTCTTATTTACTGTGCTTCTTCTCAATTAGTCACAATGGTTTTAATGTAATCTATAAAAAAAAAATCACATGCTCGGTCTTCTAATTTAAAAAAAAAAAAAACTTTCTACATTGATTTCTATAGTGGATGCACCAGTTTACATTTCTACCAATAGTGAATGAAAGTTATCATTTTCCCACACCCTCAGCATTTGTTGCCAGTCTTTTTTCAAATATGGCATTTAGACAAAATTAAAATGAAATATCAAAGCAGTCTGAATTTTCCTAATTTGTTAGGATATGGAACACAACTATAAATACCCATACAACACACACACACACACACACACACACACAGAGAGAGAGAGAGAGAGAGAGAGAGAGAGAGAGAGAGAGAGAGAGAGAGAGAGAGAGAGAGAGAGAGAGAGAGAGAGGGGGAGAGAGAGAGAGAGAGTCTATATTAGGTGTCTCCACTTTGCCCCCCCCCCCTCAAGAGATCGGGGAACACTGCAGAAGAGAGTCAGGAAATATTGTAAGAGTCAGAGGAGATTGAGGGCACCAGGAGAATATGGTCAACTCAGTCAACAAAGGTGGGCTTATATCAGCTCACAGAGACTGAAGGGGTAAGCACAGAGCCTGCATGGGACTGCATCAGATCCTCTGTGATTATGGCTGTTAGATTCGTGTTTGTGTGCCTTCTGTGAGAACTTGTATATCTCTGACTCTGCCTACTCTTGAGATATTTCCCCTCCTATTCTGTTGCCTTATTCAACACTGATATGTGATGATTTGCCTTATCCAACTCTGTCTTGACTTATCTTATTTGGCTGTCATATCTTTGATACTTGTTCTTTTCTGAAGAAAAAAATGAGGTGAAAATGGATTTGAGGGAAAGGGGATGTGGGGGAAAACTATGGTTGGGATCTATTGTATGAGAGAAGAATTTGCTTTCAATTAAAAAGAAAAAAAGATTTATTTAAATAGGACAGACATAAGGATAAAGGGAGAAATTTCTTTCAGTTACCAAAGTATGGGGTGCTAAGCAAAATCTTAGATTACATCCACATTTCTATTTTGTGGTGGGTATAATCCAGATAGATGCTAGGGTACAAAGCACCTTTGCTTCCTCAAACTTCGTTAAAGCCCATTTGCTCAAAAAGTATGGCGAAAAACAATGATTTTTATAAATATCCCTAAGAAGTGAACTTCAATACATTCTTCATCTTCAGGTTGACATTTCAAAAAGCAATTGAGCACTGACTTTTAAATTTTGTTTCCACTTTAAGATATAGTTAGCAATAATGAAAGTTGTGCTTAAGCAATTTGCCTGAGTAATATTTATCCATTTCACCAACACAAAGATACCTTAAATGATGAATATACCCTTTGACTACATCTTGATGGAGATGAAAATTATGAAATATATATATATATATATATATATATATATATATATATATATATAGTAATTTCACCAATATTTTTTACTCATTTTCAGGTCAGATTTCTTAGGTTTTAACTTAATGATATGTTCATTTTACAGAGGCTTTATCTCTCATTATCATCATATTGAGAATGAACATATCAACACCTGATGACTAGGAGAAAAGCATCAAAGATAAAGGCTTCCATTCTACATAATGTACCTTTAAACATTGTCCATAAGGGTTTGGAGAGATGGCTCAGAGGCTAAGACCGCTGTCAGCTCTTCCAGCTCCTGAGTTTAATTCCCAGCAACCATACAGTAGCTCAGCACCATCTATACTGTGATCTAATGCCCTCTTCTGGCCTACAGGTGTATATGCTAGCAGAGCACTGTATACATAATATGTAAATATTTTTTAAAATTGTGCTTATGTTGGCTTAATAATATTGGTAAGTGTAGTTCACTAATACAACTTGAAATCTGGAATGATGATATGCCATGACTTCTTTTATTTTTCAAGATTATTTTAGCTAACTTGGAATTTTTGTATTTTCATATGAAGTTGAAGGGTTTTTTTTTTTCAATTTCTATGAAGAATATTTTTGAAATTTTGGTTGGGTATTCCATTGAATCTGTGCATTCCTCTTTGTGCGATGAGCATATTCTCAATATTAATCCTATTGATCCACAAGCCTAGGAGATTTTTATTGTAAAATTCTTTCACATTCTTGCTTAGATTTACTTCAGTCTCTCACTTTTGAGTCTTCTGTGAACAGTGTCACTTCCCTGACTCCTTTTCAGTATGTCTGTCATTCGTACATAAGAAGTCTGCTGTTCAGGTGTGGTCACTCACGCCTGTAATTGCAGCACTTGGGGAGGCAGAAACAAGCAGATCTCTGTGAGTTTGAAGCCATCCTAGTCTACAAAGTGAGTCTAGGACAGCCAATGCTAAAAGAAAAGCCCTGTCTCAAGAGAATGCAAAAGAGAAAAAGGAAGTCTCCTAATATTTTATGTGTTAATTTTGTATCCTATATTTCTCTGAGAATGTTTATATGCTGTAAAAGTTTCCTTGTTAGCTCTAATGTTTTAATATATGATGTAATACCATCTGAAAATAAGGATAGTGTAATTTCTTCTATTCCTATTTGAATAATTATGGAGAGAGCTGACACCGCTGTATTGTTCTTAATTTTAGTGTAATTGCTTTGAGTTTATCTCCATTTAAGTAGACACTGGCTATGGCTTGCTCTTAACAGCTTTCATTATGTTTAGGTATCCCCATTCTGTCCAGGAGTTTAATCATAATATGGTTTTGGATTTTCTCAAAGACATTTACTGCATCTAATGAGATTATGTCCTTTTTGTTAATTAGTTTATAGAGTGGATTACAGTTTTTGTTGTTTTATGCATGGTGAAAAATCCCTGAACATCTGAAATGAGGCCTACTTGATTATAGTGGATAATTTTAAAAATGTATTTTTAGATTTAGGTTTCAAGTTTTTTATTGAGAACTTTTTGTAATCATGTTCATGAGGGGATATGGTCTATAATTCTCTTACTATGTTGACTCTTTATGGGGTTTTGGTATCAGGGTGACCACAGCCTCATAAAAAAATTGAGCAATGTTGTTTTGTTTCTATTTTGTGGAATGGTATGAGGAGTATTGGCAATAAATTCCCGTTGAAAATATGGTAGAATTCTATGCTGAAATCATCTGCGGCTGGGCTTTGGTTTCACTAGAGGTTAGAGGATGGTTTCAATTGTCCAACCAATCTTGATATAATTTTGCTAAGTAGTGTATATTGAGAAATTTATGAATTTCATTTAACTTGTTCAATATGGTGGAGTGCAGATGTTTAACATATGTCCTTATGATCCTCTAAGTTTCAACTGTGTTCCTTGTTGTATTCCCTTCTCCTATTTAAATGCGTTAATGTAGCTTTTTTGTATATCATCTTTAAATACCTCGTATCCCTAGTCTCTTCGGGACTTCAATCATAAAGGAACGTTGAATTTTCTAATATTCGTTTTTATATCTGATGAGATAATATTATGGCTTATTTCTATCATTTTAAAATAGAGAATTTATTGGTTTACATACTTTGAATCTTCCCTTCAGCTGTGAGATGATGATAACTTGATCATGGGAGGTAATTTTTGATGTATTCTGGAACTAATTCCCATGTAGTTGAATGAGAAGTGATATATCTATATTTACAAGTGATACTGGTTTGTAGACAACCCTCCCATGTTTCATCCCTGGCTTTCTCTCTCTCTGTTTTTTTGTGATTTTGTTATCAGAGTAATAGTACTTTTTTAAAAATAATTAAATGTTTCTTCAGTTTCTTTTTGTCAGAAGGACTAAACAAGGCTTGCATTAGTTTTTTCTTTGCATGTCTAGTAGAGTTCTGCATTGAGTCCATCTGCCACAGGATTTTTGTTGTTAGGTGATTTTTAATTACTCCTTCAACTTCATTTTCTTCTTAATAATATTAATAAGATTAATTTATTAGTATGAAATTGTTGTTTTGGAAAAATCATATTAAAATAATAAATAGAAATTATACATAAAATAAACTATTATACATCTTATCCAAGTGTATAATTTTTATACAAAGTACAGAATAAAAGACAAATCTTCCTGGAGGATATGATATGCATTACATTTGTACCTTTTCCAATAGCTTAAGTTTAAATAAGTGAAACATTTACATTTGACAGTCTGCAATTCATACTTGCATATTCTATTATTTTAATAAATAAATACCTTATGAAGGTAATATAGAGTTCGGCACCAATACATTCATAACCAATTTATTACTTCTACTATGTGTTTTTCATAAAGTGTCTGAATTCTTTATTTTAATAAGAAACATTTCCTAATAACATGCTCAAAAATTATTTAATTTTATTACTTCATTTATAAGTGTTACGGTCAGAATTTAAAAGTTATTTATTTATAATTTTCTCTTTTAAGCAGTTTAAAATGGTGTTTTTATTAAATGCTATAATTTTTTTTTTAAATAAATTGTGTTATAACAGTACATTGGATGTGTGTGTGTGTATGTGTGTGTGTGTGTGTGTGTGTGGTGTGCTCATCATATCATTTCAGAGTTATTTCTATATTGAGGATATGAGTGCAATTAAATATTATTGCAAAGAAATACAACTATAATATGAATAACACATTTCTACTTTTAATATGGCTTCACTTTGTCAACATGACCTCAGATAGAGTGAAACTGAATATAAGCTCATAACTTATCTTGATAAGATATCAAATAACAGGAAGAAAAGCCATATTGATACTGAAATTAATAAATTTACATAGTCTCCATCTCTGACCCTGTAATGAAAAGAAAATTGAGAGTTGGATTTGACTGTATGTGTGATGGCAATATTAGAATATTTTAGACTGTTATCTTTTGAATATATAGGTGTTTAATATGTGGACCTGTTTTGGGGCTTGGGGATTTTGATGGAAGGGCTTCACTATCTTGCCTTTGGCATTCTGGAAATTCCTACATTGGCCTAATTAGATTTAAATTTCTGCAATCTATTGCCTCTGCCTCCATAAAACTGAAATTCCAAATAGACATCATCATTTCCTGGGAATTGAACTAGAAATGATCATCCTGAGTGAAGTAGTCAGGCCTAGAAAGACACGTATGGTATATACTCACTTATAAGTGGGTAATAGCCCAACACAGTTGTCCTCTGAGAGACACCACCAAATGTGGGATAAGGACAGATGCTGCTACTGCCTGTTGACCTCCGGGAGGGTCAATGAAAGTTGTTTGAAAGAATGAGGGTTCAGGAACCCCACAAGGAGATTATCAAGGCTGACAGGTCTGGACCCAGAGGGGCCTGCACAGTACTGTTGCATCAGCCATGGAAAATGCATGCTACAAACCTAGACCCCCTGTTCATATCTAGCCAATGGGCTGCTCTTTCTCCAAAGGTGTGGGAAGAGTGGGAACGTTTCTGACATAAACTCTTGTGGCCCCATTTAATCACTTCTACTTGGTGGGTAGGCCCAGGGGCACACAGAGGAAGGGGAAACAGGTGATCCAGATGAGACCTAATAGGCTGTGGTCATTTGGTGAGGGATGAGGTCCGCTTCTGCCGGAGGTCTAGGGGAGGAGAATAGGGCAGAAGAGGGAGGAGGTTGGAAATGAACCAGAAGATACAAGCAAGGGGATAACAGTCAGGATGTAATCTGAATAAAGTACATTAAACTATAAGACAAAAACCACTGATGTATAAAATGTCGGCATGTTGAGGAAATTATCAAATCTATAAAATAATTGTTCCTTACATATGAGCCTCTGAGATTGGATCTCAAGAGACTTCCTAGGTAAACAATTACTATGACAAAACAACAGAAGTAACAAGAAGCCTACACACACATGGAAACTAAACACCTCGCTACCTAATGACACCCGGGTCAGGGAAGAAATAAAGAAAGAAATTAAGGACTTTCTGAAATTCAATGAAAGTGAAGAAACAACATACCCAAATTTGTGGGATACATTGAAAACAGTTCTAAGAGGAAAATTCATAGCACTAAGTGCCTTTAAAAAGAAATTGGAAACATTTCACATAAGCAACTTAAGGACACAGCTGGAAGCCCTAGGAAAAAAAAAGAAGCAGAAACACCCAAGAGTAGATGTCTGGAAATAATCAAACTCAGGGCTGAAATTAATAAATTAGAAACTAAGAAAACAGTCCAAAGAATCAAAAAAAAAAAAAAAAAAAAAAAAAAAAAAAAAAAAAAAAACAAGAGCTGGTTCTTTGAGAAAATCAACAAGATAGACAAACAGTTAGCCAAACTAACTAAAAGGCAGAGAGACAGTATCCAAATCAACAAAATCAGAAATGAAAAGGGAGACATAACAACAGACATGTAGTCTATATATTATTATAACTCTTAAAAAATGATGAAGCGCAGAGGAATGGAGCTAGCTTGTAAGCAAGACAACTTGAAATATTTAGTTTCCTGACTCGAAGAGGCTGGTACTCTTTCTACAGGTGGTAAAGATTCTGTTGGGATAATCAAGAGCATTAAGAAATATTAGGATCCTTCACTTGATAGAAATCGTGCATGCAGAATGACAACTTCTAGTATTATGAAATAGAATACACTGGTAAAAAAAAAAGCATTATTTTTAGCTTTTTGAGAATTCTTAAAATTGATTTTCAGAGAGGCAGGACCATTTTAAGGGTCAGTGTTCTCCACGCCCCCTTTAGTTTTGTCTTCAGTAATCTTTGACATTCTGACTCGATTAATATGAAATTTCAAAGTTGATTTATTTACATTTCCATAATGTATAGGGATGGTAACCATTTTTGAGATATATCTTAGGCAATATTTTATCTCAAAAAATAAAGGAAATAATTTGTTAAACAGTATAAATTATATTCTTAAGGACCCCCTAAGGAGAAATCATCCTAAGAATAAATGGAGTACTTTTTAACAGGACAAGTCAAAACTGCAGCATGAAAAGGTATATTTGATAGCAGGAATGAGATTTTGGCACACAAGAAAGAGTGGTGTTTCCAAAACAGAGGGGGAGGGGGAATGTTCAAGATAGTCTCATTTTGGGTCACTTTGCTTTCACACCTTTGTATTGGTTGATGGACAGTAACGTAAAAAAAATTGCCAGGCATTGGTTGTATATTTCCTCTATCTCTGCTCTATCTGCTCTATCTTCATCCCTGCACATCTTGTAGGTAGGGTAAATTGCGTGTCAAAGTTTTTGTGAGTGGGTTTTTGCTCTGCTCCCTCCACTTGAAGACATGTCTAGAGGGTGTCCTGTTCAGTCTCCGTGGACACTGCTACTAGGAGTTCCCCTCAGATAGGATCCCCCTCAGATCCTCCCAGAAGCCTGTCCTACCTTAAGTCTCCAGATTGCTGTTGAAATGACCTGCACACAGTTTCTCTTTTCTCTGCAGGCCTTCTATTCTCCTGCCTCTGCTGTTCAGGCTACATAGGGGTCTCTAGTAAAGGGAAGGGGATCTGTGCCTGACATAAACTCTGTTGTCTTTTTTTTTTTTTTTTAATCACTTCCACCTGATGGGACTGCCTTACCAGGTCACAGAGTAAGTGGATCCACTCAATCCTGATGCCATTTGATTCACTGGAGTGGGTGGATGGGGGGCTGTACTTTTCTGAGGACTAAGGGAGGGGAGGGAGAAGATGGAGGGAGGATGAAAGGTTGGGATAGAAAGGAGAGGCATGAGGGGGCTATGAACAGGATGTAAAGTGAATAAATAAATTAATTTTAAAAAATCTTGTATGATGGGCAGATTCTTTTTATGTTGAGGAATCCACTCAGATACTCAGGCATTCAACTTTGCAGACTGGCACTACGAGGGAAAGAATGGAATCTGTTCAAATATAATATAAGGTCAAGTGAGAAACAGGGATAAAAATGTCTGATAAGTCTGTTTAAAATTTTGTAAAACTATCAATGACATTTAGAGAAATTATTGAATTGTAGTCAGAAAAAAACTAGGAAAAAACGACCTTGTTTTACCTCCCTTCAGTGATCCAAAAGTCAACACAAAATGTAAAAGTGTCTGACAGGGATGTAGAACGCGGAGTGAATATTTTAAAACTTGTAAAAAATTAAATATTTGATCCAATTCTTTGTATTGGTAACTTACTGAGTTCTAAGTTTGTTTTCGGTGCAACCAAAAACCTTTGAAATGTATAAAATGTTTGTAAATGTGTTTGGAATACTCCAAAGAAAAATTTAAAAATCAATTAAAATGTTTAAACCGACTGTAACAACTTTTTAAAAATCTACTTTTGTAGAACTTGGACATTGTGCTGTATGTTGACCTACCAAATTTATCCAACTTTAGAATTTTGATTATTTATTTATTTTTTAATAATTTATTCAGCTTACATCTCCATAGTTATCCTTTCATTCATCTCTTCCCATTCCTCTCTCACTCCCTCTTTCACCTTATTCCCCTCCCATAGGCCTGTGACAGAAGGGGACCTCCTCACACACCATATGATCACAGCCTATCCGATCTCATCCAGATAGCCTGCTTCTCCTTCTTCTGAGTGCTACTAGGCCTCCCTACCAAGGGGAAGTGGTCATATAGGGGCCACTAAAGTTCATGTCAGAGTCAGTCGCCACACTCCACACAACTGTGGATAATGCACTGTCCATTGCTAGATCTGACTAGTGGGTCTAGGTTTACTGCATACATTGTCCTTGATTGGTACAGCAGTTTGTTTAGGTCCCCCTAGGACCAGGTCCTCTACCCCTGATGGTCTTCCTGTAGTATTCCAGGACACTGTGGATCCTTCTAGCTCCCCATTTTCCCACAACTCTCTTATCTGGAGTCCAAGTAGCAAGTCCCAGCATCTGTCCCAATCCCCTGTTGAGTGAAGACTCTCAGAGGACATCCATATTGGACTAGTGTTCAATTATAAATGAGTATGTACCATGCATGTTTTTCTGGGTCTGGGTTATCTCACTCAGGATGATTGTTCTAGTTTCATCCATTTGCTTGCATTTTTCAAGATTTCCTTGTTTTTAATAGCTCAGTAGTATTTCACAGTTTAAATGTACCACAGTTTCTTTATCCATTCTTAGACTGAGGGACATCTAGGTTGTTTCCCCATTTACCTATCACTTTCTATTAGCAGCAGGCAGGAGAGATTAAAATTTTGTTTGAAATTCCAAAGTTCGTTCATAGCAGCCTTTATCATAATAGAAAATGGTAGTTTCCCTCACTCCACTCTACTTCCCCCTTGTACCCTTCAGAAAAAAAGAAGACCACCCAGGGATAGCAAATGAGCCTAGCCTAACAAGTTCCAATAACACTAGACAGAACTCTGACATTAATTTTGGATGAGGCCTCCAGTAGGAGGGAAAGGTTCTCAAGAGTAGGCAAGACATCCTATCTCCCGTTGTTAGGAGTCCTACAAGAACACTAAGTTACACACATAGAATAAATGCAGAGGCCCTAGTACAGTTCCTAGTACACATCAGGTTCTGTGATTGCCACTTCAGTCTCTCTGAGTTGCCATGAACCTTGCTTAGTTGGCTCGTGGGTTGTGTTTTCTTGGAGTCCTTGATCCATCTGGCTCCTCTAATCCTTCCTATGGTATTTTTTCCTCAGCTTTGTCTAATGTTTATCTATGGATCTCTGCTTCTGTTCCCATCAGTTTCTGGATGAAGCCTCTCTGACAATTGGGCTAGATATCAATCTATAAATACAGATGAATGTCATTAGGATTCTGTGTATGTGTGTGTTTTGTTGTTTGTTTTTTAAAGTCATATTTGGATATATCCTGGGTCTTTAAGCCATCCAGCCTTTTATTCCAGGTCATCCAAGCAGTGTGAGGCATGGTGTCTCCTAGGCTGGACTAGTCATTGGATGCCACTCTCACAAGGGATGATCCACCATTGCCCCAGCACATTTAGCAGGCAAAGCAAATTGTAGGTGGCAGGTTTTGTGACTGCATTGATGTCCTAGTCTCATCACTGGAAGCTTTGCCAGGTTACATAAAATGGTAATTTCAGGCTCTGTTTCCCCCATTAGTAGCTAGGTACACTCTTCTAGATTCCAGCAGTTTTCATTACACTGTTTCTACACTGATGCCAAATGGCCCCTAATTATAATTGTCTCCCCGTACTTCATCCCTACCTCCACCCCCAAATCTCTCTTGTTCTTATCCTAACCTGCCGCAGTCCACTTTCAAAGTCTACCATGGTTCCTCAGAAACCTGGGGATCAATCTACTTCAATACATAGTTATGCCACTCCTAGGCACATACTCAAGGAATGCTCCATCTGACAAGGAAACTTGCTCCACTATATTTATAACAGCTTTATTCATAATATACTAAACACCTTAGGTGTTCTTCAAAGAATGGATAAAGAAAATGTGATACATTCACACAATTGAGTATTACTCAGCTTTAAAAAAAACAACATCATGAAAACTGCAGGCAAATGGATGAAACAACAACAACAAAAAATTATCCTGAATGAGGTAGCCCAGACCCAAATGATAAACATGGTATGCACTCAATTAATTAGATATTACTGTTAAAAAAAGTTATGCTACAACCTACAGATGCAGAGAGGGTGTGCATGGACCTCCCTCTGAAGGGTAAATATAAGGATTCAGTCATAAATGAGATATGTTCATTAGTCCCCTCCCCTAAAAGCTCAGGGAGGCAGGTGCAGGTGGAGAAGAAATATTCTAAGCCCAGAAATTGCTCTATGACTCCAAGGAAATACCGTCTTCCAAGCACAACAGGATTGATACACATATGAACTCACAGAGACTTTGTTAGCATGCAAAAAGACTGAGTTATTGCTCAAAAAATTGAGCCTGTCACTATTATTATTATTATCAATTATTAACACATTACTATTTATTAATATGTTTAACTGGTTTTGTTTATTTGATTTTTTTCCATAGAGAAGGATAGAGAAAGTGCATAAAATTGGGTTGGTAGAGATGTGGGGAGGATTTGGGAGAACTGGAGGATTATAAACATGATCAAGATATTTTTATGAAATATAATTTATATAAAAATTAATAGATTAGTTTTCATTGGAATTTTTAAAATCCCAAAAAGTCTGGATCAATACATTCTAAATTCTAAAGATTTCATATAATAACTAAGGATATTTAACCAGAAAAATTATCTGCAAGAAGAAAATAAGAAAGAAAACTTAAACAAATTAGGCTAAAAACTCATTTCAAACAAATTAGCCTACAGAAGATACTGGAAACAATACTTCAGAACTATGGAACCAGAAACATGTCCCAGAGAGTACAATCAGGAAATGATTGAGTTGGAATTTGTTAAAATACAAAGAACTAAGAATACAAATAGAAAATAATCGATAGCATGACTTTAATTAACATATATTTCAATAATAACTTTAAATATCAGTGCCCTCAACACTCAAACTCAAAACAATCCAGACAGTGTGAATGTATAAAACAAAAACAAAAACAAAAACAAAAGCAAAAACATTACCCAAACTGTTGGTGTCTAAATGCATTTAAGGCCTTCTTAACATGAGAGTCTTCACAACTGATGGCATAATCTAGCCTGATAGTCATGCCTGGGGATGTCATAGACCCTAAGGGAGAATCTACTATTGCCATTTCCTGGAAATAATATAAATTTCAATTACATGCAATATATACTTATGCACACAGAGGTTCAGGTCTCACCAGCTATAAAATGAGCTATTAGAATGATTTGCAACAGGTTATAATGTAGACAATAAGTGATCCTGGAGTGTCCAACCACAATAGAGACAGCTACAGCACAACTGCTACACCTGCAGCTCAGGAAACATTACTGAAGAGAGGAACATTTTCTTGAAGTACATTCCTCATTATATGTATGTATACTTTATATGATTTACATATATATATATATATATATATATATATATATATATATAGTGTGTGTGTGTTATCCATTTGTGGATAGTTGTAGAAATGTCCACAGGCACTTGGACAACTTCTTAGTGGGTATAGTGATAAAGTGTGTCCACCTCCCAGAATAGCCAGTGACTGTCATTAATCCCTCAGTTAAGAGTGAACTTCAGGAATCCTTTCTTCTAATTTGCCATGTTTGTTGGACAATGGAACTCATAGCATTTATGGTTCCCTGTACAAATGTACAAGATCAAATCACTGAAAATGACAAGATGGACATATTTTTGGTGGAGTTTTAATAGTACATTTTTATGTCACAATAGTGAGTGTACATATAACTTAAGGGTCAATCTAAAACTCAATAGCCATGAAAAGTAATTGCTAGTTTACATAAAATAATTAAATTATCAGAAAAACACAAATAGCCTGTTTGTTCTTATTGCATTAGTCATGACAAATGTTTTAAGTTATTAATTATGCTATGCTCTTTAAATTGTTTCACAGTTTTTAAAGATAAATAATACTATTAGTGTGTATAAATTATAACATTAATCATTCAACTTCTTTATAAGAATTGAACTCTCAACTGTTGGCAGAAATAAAATAGCTAATAACAATTTAATAATGAATGAGACTTTGAATAATCCATTCTTTCCTAGTTTAAAATTTCCCATTACAAACAAATATTTTTCTAGAATTTTACATGTGTAGAAGTGGAAATCAGAAAAAAAAATACTGCTGGAAAATTGGTGACATTTTTGTTAGCATTTTGCTTTATACTTAGTGAGAATTTTGTTTTTGCAATTACACACACACACACACATATATGTATATATATATATTTAATCTTTGTCTTTTAATTGTGAATCAATTATATAAATTGAAAGTCAATCATTAAACTTTAGGTTATGCTTTCCTTTATTTCTTTGGTTCCTCCCTCCATGCCTCATTTTGTTCAGGTGAGAAAAATGCAAAGATGATCCCGGTTCAGAATTATTATGTCATGCTAAATCTACCAGATTTTCTGGAAACTGAATCACTAAAGAATAGAGAGCCAACACCTTTAATTTTGCCTTCACCCTTTTCCTAAATATTCAATTTTCTTATGCACAACTCTCTTTTTTCTTTTCATTGTAATATGAATAGCTATGATGTATTTTTTCTGTATTCTGTATGAAAAGCTGACTAGACGATATCCATTCCCTGTTATGTTTTATTATTGTCACTATCTTGACATAAACCACTTAAATATGAGTGTCTACTTATCAAAAATTATGAGCATAGATAGCAGGGAAAACATGGAAGCAGGGATTTGAGTCATACTTTCACATTACATCCAATATCAGCAAGAAGAGTTCTATGATACTTGTATTTACTTTAATTACAGTTTCAAATTTATATAATTTTCAGAAACCCAGCCTACGGAGTGGTGTCACTCATAGTGGGCAAGTCTTTCAATATTGAATTAATCTTAACAAAACAATATCCTACATATGTGTCCAGAAATTTATCCCTCCAATGATTATAGATTTCACCAAGTTGAGAGTTGAAATCAAATATCAGAATTCCACTGCTTGTAAACCTGAAACCTAAACATATCACTTTAAAATTTTTACTTTCCACCTTTGTTCCCATCATTTTCAACAGTTCCTATAGTCATATTGCAGTTGCAATAAGCATATAAAATTCAGATGTTTCTTATTTCTTTCTTTCTGAAAAATTACACATTGCATTCAGAGCTCAAATGAAGTATGTATTTTTCTGAAGCTATATGGATGCATTTTAAGCATACTTAGCATTTTGTCCTATAAGAAAAGATTTTTCTCATATGTATTGACTGCAATTCTAACAGTTATTGAAGCAGAAGACTTTAGAATTTAAAAGATATATTTTGAAACCAACTGTTTTAGGGAACTTCAAACAATATGAATTAACTTCTTTTATTTTACAAAAATTAAAGATGACTAAGTTTTTCTATATTAGAATATTAAAATCAGATTCTGCTTTTAAATTAGTATGTAATTTAAAATGTTTTATGATGCTTAAAAGAAAACTATTTAATTTGCACTTAAGATTTGTCTATTTAACTTGTATTTATTAAAGATAACAAATAAACTAATATTAAGCAGCATATTCATTAGCACGTACTATACAAATGTAAGTCAATATCAGAACTAATGTAAGCTATAAGAAGAAATCTTTTTGTTACCATATATAGAATCTTTTCAAATATAATTTATTTTACTCTTTGAAGAAATATTAAGTTTAGGAGATGGAGAAATGGTTCAGTGGTAAAGACTTCCACTCTGTCTGCTTTTCCAAAGGACCCAGGTTCAAGTCCCAGCATGCACATGGCACCTCACAGCTGTCTGTAACTCCAGTTCCAGGTGATCCGGCACCTTCACACCAATGTACATAAAATAAATTTAAATAAATTTTTAAAAAGAAATATTAAGTTTATAATATCTAAACACTAGAGGCTTATACTAAAGTAAATATCAATAATAAACAATTGGAACAACATTTAAAATTATCCTCTAATAATATCTTAAAATACATGTAATATTATACATGTTTTTCATTTTAAAAAGCATGATTGTTTAATGAAAAAATATATTTAAATATAAAATTACATTTCAAGAATAAAGTAGAATGCACAATGAGAACAATAATATATTTTGTCATTTTTACAAAACATTCATAATTACTTTGAAAAGAAGATAGTACCAAGTGTCTATCATATTTCTGTTATAGTGGTTGCACTTGAAGTAATGATGTACAACTTTTAAGCATGAATTTTCAATTTTTCAACCATTACTTGTTTTAAAGTGACACACGCATTATCATAAAAATGTAGAAGTCAGGGGAAACATGAAGAAATAGATTGTGGAGGTACTTTTATCATATAATCAAGACAATCTATCTACTGGTCAGTGAATTATAAAATATTATATGTACACAATTGGGCATGTTTCATTTGTCAGGGCAGAAGCAAGTGATAACATCATACAGAGAGCAGGCAAACTGTAAATATTCATGTCCAAAATTATATTTCAACATTAGAAATAGAAGAGATTCTGGCTAAGCCAAGGACATCTTATTTCAATTTGTTGCAGAATAATTAAGTGGAAAAGACACAGAAGCAAATGAGTCAGCATTTAAAAAGATTTTTAAAGTGCCACACAATTCCCCTGACTGAGGGCTCATATTAAAACATATCTGAATAAAGTGATAATGTTCTAAGTTTCTCTTAGATCCACCCTAATACATCCAATTCACTAAACTAGATCATCATAACTCCCAAGTGCATTCTAAAATGTATCCTTAAGACTACAAAAGAATGTATGAACAAAGAAACTTTTCTGTACACCACACAGAGACCATTCAGAACACCATAAGAGGTCATGATGCAGAAATCACTATATCTTGTGTGCCTCCATCCTAATTTAAAATACAGCTTGTGTTCCTAAGGCTAACAGAAGCTCGCTGATAAAGAGGTCTGAAAACCCATCATATCTGCTATGAGATTGTGTGTACTAGAAGTGACAGGGATGCTTCTCCCATGACACTGCAACAGTATAGCTGCCTGAAGGAGATACGAACAATAATAGTATCGATACAGCTGCGGCTAATGTAGAAAGAGAGACTCATAGGGGCGCCAAGACAAGGAAATACAGCCACCTAATGGCTACTGAGAAAGGAAGAATTATCCTTATCTTGGGTATGAGTGCCCTAAGGGGTGATCAAATACTAAGAGTTTGGCCCAGATAGCATATACACACAAGCTACACTAAATGCACTAACAGGTTGAATTTATATATCCAAATATATATAATTTTATATGATTACATATATGTGTGAAATGATAATAATGATAAAAAGTCAATCAGTCTGAAACAGAATGAGGCAGCATGGGAAGGTCTCGAGGGTGGAAACGGACCGGATAGAAAAGGGCAGGGCAAAGAAATCGAGCCAGAGGACACCAGGAGAACAGCCCACAGAATCAATTAAACATGGATCCTGTAGGTCGCAGAGACCTAAGCAGCGATCACAGAATCTGAATGGGTCTGCACTAGGTCCTCTGTCTATACATAGCAGTCCTGTAGCTTGTGGGTTTTGAGACTTCTGACACTGGGAAGAGGGGTTGTCTGTGTCTTTTTGCCTACTTTTGGGACGGCTTTTCTCCTACTGCATTCCCTTGCCTCGCATTGACGTGAGGGTTATGCCTGGGATTAATGGTATCTTGCCTTGATGTTCCTGGGAGGTTTGCTTTTTTTCTGGATGTAAATGTGGGTGGCAGAAAAAGGAACTGGGAAAGAGACATGTCAGGGTGGGGCTAGGAGAAGTGGAGGGAGAGAAAGCTGTAGTCAAGATGAGTTATTGTATGAAAGAAGAAACAAACAAACAAACAAAAAAACCCTAGATTATATTTTGTTCAGTATAAATGAGACAGTGTGGCTTTATTTATTATTAAGGACTGAAATATGGCAGTTTAATCACCTACCACCTTTTAGTCTTGATGAATATTTATTATATTAATGAAATTTCAAAATATTATGAAACTATCCTATCTTTGTTGCTTTATATTGTTGGAACATTTTTTGATCAGTACCCCAATTAAGAATCTTAATTAGGGACTGTTGTCCTAGTACTTGAAAATCTTTGTGGATTTTGCTGATCATCTGTTCATTGGATTAATGCCCAGAAAAAAAATATGGATTATTCATCAGTTCACAAAGCTGAACATTTTTTTCTACAGCCATACAATCCTACACTCCCCATTTTATATGAACATTTTTAATTAGGTAGAAATGGAAAGCATTGAATATGTCAATAGTGAAACAAACATTTGAAACTATATTATTAATTTAAACTTTAAATACTTAAAATGGGAATATAAAATACCTAAGAATATGCATTTGACATTTAATTTGTCATTAAGGTGTCACTACACATTATTATGTGTCCACCAGAAATGACATTGTACCAGTGGCAAGGGTTTCCCATTCGATCTACTATTATTGCTAGAATGGTAGTTACTATCCATAGGAAATTATTTTTAATAAGACAAATATACTAAATATAAGTAAAATATATGTGTGGTTGTCAACTAAGTACCTGCTTAGTTGGAATTTGGAATGCACAGTGCATGTTTGAAAGAGAAATGATCATATTTTATATCCTTAAGGCAACTGTAATTTGAGATTAGCTAAAGACCAAGAAAATATTTATGCTTCAAGTATTTTTAAGGCCATTCTATTTTATGCTGAATACATAACAATAAATAATAGCATTCATCATCAATCTCTGATGATTTATAAAACCAGTTACCCATTCATTTCCTGAAATTAATGTTTCTAGAGATATTCAAAAGCAGTCATAACTAGGCTTATTTACAGTTTCATATAATAAGAGACATTCAATATACTTTATGAAATGTTAAATGATAGCTAATTGCATTAAAGAAGCCAAGGACAATATGGAGTATGCAATGTCTGGTTTATCTATAAATTATACATTGCTTAAACAAGTTTAAAACCTGGATTTTTGACATTTATGAATGGTAAAGACTTTATGAATTGATCTTATAGATTTTTAAAAAATATTTGGTATGCTACTCTTACTATAGTCCCAATACTAAACATTCATCATGCAAAGATCCTTCATCCTGTCTTAAACTTATTATCCATTGATCAACGTTTCTTTTCCTTTTTGTATTGATTCCCAACTCCATATATATGTCTTTGGTGCTTCTTCCCCTAATGTCCCCAAGCACTGGTAATAATCATGCTTATCTCAATTTATGGAAAATCAACTTTTCCATATACAATATATGTGAAATGTCATACAATAATTATCTTTGTATTTTTCACTTGATTCATTCTTACAGTAGTCACAAGTTCCATCTATTTTGTTGCACAAATGACAGAATTTCTTTAATTTTATGGCTGATTCATTTTCCACTGCCTCTATTTTGATTTATGATTGTGATTCTGACTTACATTTTGCTGGTAATTAATGTTGTTGAACACTTTTATTTACTTATTGGCACTTGTATGCCTGCCTTTGAGTAATGTCTATTTAAATTTATTGACAACTTTTAAATCAGATTTTGTTCGTTTGTTTGTTTTTGAGGGTTTTCTGTCCTTACCACTAGATTCAGATATATTTGGATATCTATTTTATTCTCTGATTTAGAGATTTCAAATAATTTTACTCAATCTTGAGTTCTTTTTGAAACTCTCTAGAATATATTCAGATGAATATGCTTTTAAATATGAGCTACTTTTAAATTATATTAATTTGACATGAACAAAAAGATAACAGAAACAAAAGAGCAAGCAAATATTAGAAGTATAATCATTTGCAAACTTCTTGTGTTCTATTGTTTCCCATTTTTATTATATTTTTACAGTTACTCTAAGACAAATGGTGTTTAAAAAATTTATTATTATTGTAATTTATTCACATTACATCCTGATTGTAATCCCTCACTTGCTCTTATCTTCCTGTTCCAAACCTTCCTCCCTTTTCTGTTCTATTCCCCTACCCTAGACCTCTGACAGGGGTTGGGTCCTCCTCTCCCACTATCTGACCACAGCCTATCAGGTCTCATCTGGATAGCCTGCATCCCCTTCCTCTCTGCTTCCAGAGGGCCTCTGCCCTAAGGGGACAATGAACAAATCAAGGATTCCAGAGTTTTTGTCAGAGGCAATCCCCTGCTCCCTCCCCTATGGAAAATGAGTTGTCCATTGGCTATATCTGAATAGTGGGTATGGGTCTTCTGTTTTCAATGTCCTTGGTTGGTGCATCAGTATGTTCAGCCCCCACCCCCGGGTCCAGATCCACCATACTTGATAGTTTCCTTGTATAGCTCCTGACAACCCCTGTCTCCATCTGTCCATCCCCCAAGTTTTCTATACAAATCTTAATTCTTCAACAAGAGTTCTGCTGCATGTCCCAGGATCTGTCCCTATCACCTACTGGATAGAATTCTTCACAGGACATCTATGTTAGGCTAATATACACTTATAAGTGAGTATATATCATGTGTGTAATCCTGGGTTTAGGTTACCTCACTCAGGATGATCATTTCTAGTTCTATCCATCTGCCTGAAAATTTCAAACTTTCCTTTTTTGGAAAGGTAGATAGTATTCCATTGTGTAAAGGTACCAAAGGTACCACAATTTCTTTATTCATTTTTCAGTTGAGGAACATCTAGGTTTCTTCCAGATTCTGACTATTATAAATAGAGCTGCTATGAACATGGTTGAGCAAATGCCCTTGCTGTATGGTGGTACATCTTTTGGGTATATCCCCAGGAGTGGAATAGCTGGATCTTGAGCTATTACCAATTTCCAGAGAAGGCGGCAGATTGATGTCCAAAGTAGTTGTTCAAGTTTGTACTCCCACCAGCAATGGAGGAGTGTTCCCCCTTTTCCACATACTTGTCAGCATGTGCTGTCATTTGAGTTATTGATCTTTGCCATTGTGATAAGTGTAAGATAGAGTCTCAGAGTCATTTTGTTTTGCATTTCCCTGATGACTAGGGATATTGAACATTTCTTTACGTGCTTCTCAGCCATTTACTATTCTTCTGTTGAGAATTCTCTGTTTAGTTCTGTACCCCTTTTTTAAATTGAGTTATTTCATTTGTTGGTATTTAATTTCTTGAGTTCTTTATATATTTTAGATATTAGCTCTTTGCTGAATATAGGACAGTGAAGATCTTTTCCCAGTCTGTAGGCTGTTTTTTTTTTTTTCTTTCTTTCTGTCGACAGTGTCCTTTGTTTTACAGAAGCTTTTTGATTTCATGAGGTTCCATTTATTAAGTGTTGATCATAGAGCCTGAGCTGTTCGTGTTCTGCTGAGGAAGTTGTTTCCTATGACAATAAGTTCCAGACTTTCCCCCACTTTTTCTTTTATAAATTATTTATTTTTTACATATACATTTACATTACTAGATATATATATATAATAAATGACATATGGAAAATTTGCACTACCTCCATCAGTGCACAAGTTTTCTTTCTCCACATCCTCTCCACCTTGTGCTGTCATTGATCTTTGCCATTCAGATAGGTGTAAGAAGTAATCTCAAACTCATTTTGATTTGATTTGCCCTGATGACTAAGGATGTTAAGTATTTCTTTGAGTGTTTCTTAGCCATTCAATATTCCTCTGTTGAGAATTCTTTTTAGTTCTGTACCCTATTTCTAATTTGATTATTTGGCTTGGTGGTGTTTAAATGTCTCAAGTTCTTTATATATATATTTGATATAAGCCCTTTGTCTGATGTTGGGGTTGCAAAGATCTCTTCCCAATCTGTAGGCTGTATGTTCTGTTGACAGTATCTTTTACCTTAGAGAAGCTTTTCAGTCTCATGAGGTCCCATTTATTAACTGTTGATTTTAGAGCCTCAGCTGTTGGAGTTCTGTTTAGGAAGCTGTCTGCTGTGCCAATGAGTTCTAGGCTTTTTCTTCTAACAGATTTAGTGTGTCTGGTTTTATGTTGAGATCTTTAATCCATTTCAACTTTTGTGTTGTATAGGGTGATAAATATAGGTCTATTTGCAATTTTTTAAAAGTAGACATTCAGTTAGGCCAGCACCATTTGTTGAAGATGCTGTTTTTCTTCTATTGTATGGTTTTGCCTTCTTTGTCAAAAATCAAGTGTCGATAGGTGTGTGGATTTATTTCTGGATCTCCAATTTGATTCCATTGGTCAACTGGCCTATTTCTATGGCAGTACCATGCCGCTTTTATTACTGTTGCTCTATAGTGTCACTTGAAATCAGGGATGGAGACTTCTCCCTTAGATTTTTTTTTTTTGTCCAGAATTGTTTTAGCTATCCTGTTTCTGTTTTGTTTTTGTTTTTCCATGTGAATTTGAGAATTGCTCTTTCCAGTTCTGAAAAATATTGTGTTGGTATTTTGATAGGGATTGCATTGAATCTGTAGGTTGCTTTTGGTAGGATGGCCATTTTTATGTTGATTCTCCCAATCCATGAGCATGGGAGATCTTTCGGGAATTTTTTTCTGAATATCATTTTCAGAGAGCTTCTGTTTCCTTCTGCAAAGATTTGAAGCTTTTTCATATAAGTCTTTTACTTGCTTAGTTAGATTTACACCAAGATACTTTATATTATTTGTGGCTGTTGTGAAGGGTGTGGTATCTCTAATTTTTTTCTCAGCCAATTTGTCATTAGTATTCAGGACTGATTTTTTTCGTGTTAATTTTGTATCTTGCCACTTTGCTGAAGTTGTTTATCAGCTATAGGAGTTCCTTGATGGAATTTTGAGAGTCATTGATGTATACTATCATATCATCCTTGAATAATGAAATTTAAACTTCTTCCTTTCCTATTTGTGTCCTGTTGAACTCTTTTAGCTGTCTTATTGCTCTAGCCAGGATGTAGAGTACTATATTGAAGAGAAATGGATTGAGTAGGCAATATTGTCATGTCCCTCATTTCAGTGGAATTGATTTCAGTTTCTCCCACTTAGTTTGATGTTGATTATAGGCTTGCTGTATATTGCCTTTACTATATTTAGGTATATGCATTGTATGCCCAATCTCTCTAAGGCTTTTAAAATTAAAGGATGTTGGATTTTGTCAAATACTTTTTCAGCATCTAAAGAGATGACAACGTGTTTTTTCCTTCAGTTTGTTTATATGGTTGATTACATTAGTAGATTTTCATATATTGAACTATACCGCCTACTTGGTCATGGTGAATGAGATTTTTGATGTGATCTTGGATTCTGTTTGCCATCATTTTATTAAGTATTTTTGCTGTGTTCATAAATGAAATTGGTCTGAAATTCTCTTTCTTTGTTAGGTGTTTGCGTGGCTTAGGTACTAAGGTGACTGTGGCATCTTAGAATGAGTTTGGTATTGATCCTTCTGTTTCTATTTTGTGGAGTCATTTCAGGAGTATTGATATTAGTTCTTCTTTGAAGGTCTTGAAGACTTCTTTGCTGAATCCATCTGGCCCTGGGCTTTTTTGGGTTTGGAGAATTTTGATGACTGATTCTATTTCTTAGTGGATATAGGACTATTTAATTATTTTGGCTGATCTTGATTCAACTTTGGTAAGTTGGAATTTATCAAGGAATTTTTCCATATCACTTAGATTTTCAAATAGATGGCATATAGGTCTTGAAGTAAGACATCATGATTCTTTGAATTTCCTCAGTATCTGTTGTTATGTCTCCCTTTTCATTTCTGATTTTGTTAATTTGGGGATTATCCCTTGCCTTTTAGTTAGTTTGGCAAAGAATTTGTCTATCTTGTTGACTTTCTCAAAGAACCAGCTCTTGATTTCATTGATTCTTTGAATTGTTTTCTTTCTTTCTAATTTATTGATTTATATCCTGAGTTTATTTCCAGCCATCTACTCCTCTTGAGTTTGTCTGCTTCTTTTTTTTTCTAGAGTTTTTAGGTATTCCATTAAGTTGCTTGTATGTGGTGTGTCCAATTTCTTTGTGAAGCCACCTAGTACTATGAACCTTCCTCTAAGCTATGCTTTCATTGTGTCCTAAAGGTTTGTATATGTTGTGCCTTCATTTCCGTTTGATTCTAGTAAGTGTTTAATTTCTTTATTTCATGCCTAACACAGATGTCATTGAGTAAAACCTTGTGTTTTACTCATGTGTTTATAGGCTTTTTGTTAATTCTATTATAATCTATAGACCATAGTAGTCTGATAAGATGCAGAGGATTATTTCAATTTCTTTGTATCTGTTGAACCTTTATTTTGTGACCATGTATAGTCAATTTTGGAGAAAGTTCTGTGTGGGGCAGAGAAGAATATATATTCTTATCTGTTTGGTTGAAAAGTTCTGTGGATTTCCCTTATGTCCATTTGATTCATGACCTCTGTTAGTTTGACTATTTCTGTATTTAATTTCTGCCCTGAAGATCTGTCTGTTGGTGAGAGTGGGGTATTGAGGTTGCCGACTATTATTGTGTTGGGATCAATAGGTGATTTAAGCTTTAAAAATTTCTCTTACGTATGTGGGTGCCCTAGTATTTGAGACATAGATATTCAGGATAGTAATGTCTTCTTGGTGGATTTTTCCTTTGATGAGAATGAAGTGCCCTTCTCTATCTTCCTTGATCAATTTTAAGTCCAGCTTGTTTGTTAGGTCTGTTTGCTTGGTAAGTCTTTTTCCAGCCCTTTACTCTCAGGTAATGTCTACCTTTGTTTTTGAGATGGGTTTCTTGAATGCAACAAAATAATGGATCTTGTTTTTGCATCCATTTTGTTAGCCCATGTCTTTTTACTGGGGAGATGAGGCCATTGGTGTTGAGAGATAATAGTGACCAATGGTTGTTGGATCCTTTTATTGTGTAGTTGATGGTGACTGTGTGTGTCTGTGCCTATTTTCAGTTTTGCTGTTGTGGCATTATCTATATACTGTGTTTTCTTTGGTGTGGTTGACCTCATTGTGATGGAGTTTTCTTTCTACTATCTTCTGTAGAGCTGGGTTGGTGTTTAGGTGTTGTTTAAATTTGTTTTTATCATGGAATATCTTGTTTTCTCCATCTATGGTGATTGAAAGTTTTGCTAGATATAGTAGTATAGGAAGGCATCTGTGGTCTCTTAGTTTCTGGATGATGTCTGCCCATGCCTTTCTGGCTTTCATAGTCTATTTAGAAGTCAGGTGTAATTCTAATGGGTCTGCCTTTATATGTTACTTGGCCTTTTCCCCTTGCTGCTTTTTATATCTTTTCTTTGTTCTACAGATTTAGTGTTTTAATTATTATGTGTTGGAAGGAATTTTTTTCTGGTCTAGCCTATTTGGTGTTTTGTAGGCCTCTTATAAGGTTAATGGTATATCTTTCTTTAGGTTGGGGAAATTTTCTTGTATGATTTTATTGAAAACATTTTCTGCTCCTTGGGACTTTGCATCCTCTTTTTCATCTACTCCTATAATCCTGAGGTTGTGCCTTCTCATGACGTCTTTGATTTCTTGGATGTTTTATGTCACAATTTTTTCTGTTTTAATATTTTTTGAGAGATGTTCCAGCTTCCTCTAATGTATCATCAGCCCTGAGATTCTCTTCTCCATTTGTTGGATTCGGTTGGTTATACTTGTCTGTTGGATTCCTGCTTTCTTCTCTAATTGTCCCATTTACAGGGTTTTCTCAATTTGTGCTTTTTAAATTATGTCTAATTCCATTTTTATGTCTTGGACCATTTCACTTACTTCCTTTGCCTGTTTAATTGTGGTTTCTTGTTTCTGTTCAATGGCCTCTATTCGTTTGTTTGTATTTTCCTGAAAATTTTGAAAGATCTATTCATTTCCTATTTATAATTCTATGTCTCTCTGCCTCTCATTCTCTCTCCCTCTTTCCCTCCCTTCCTCCCTCCCTCCCCCTCTCTTTCTCTCTCTCTCTCTCTCTCTCTCTGACACACACTCCTTCTCTTTTCAGAGGATGTTTGTTTGTTGGAATTATTAAATGGATTGGAGCAGAAGTTTTCTCTTTTTTGCTTAGTTCTATGGAATTGAAGCATTTTTGTACGAAAGGTTGACTTTGTAGTGGGTGTTATATCCCATTGCCCAGTACTGTGGTTCACCACATTGAACCTGGAACATGATTTTAGGACCAAGGTACACAGGTTTTTTTCTCTTTATTTCCCTCAGAGGGAAAGTACCTCTTTCTGAACTTTGCTACTTGGAGACATTAAACCCCGTGGAGCAACCCGGAGAATCTTTTGCATTCCTTCTTTATTTTTATCATTTTCATGGTAAAATCCTAAGTTTAGTTCTGTAGTTTGAACTCAAGTCCTGCTGCATTCTTTACCTTTGAAATATCCACTTTTCTCCTTACTTTTTGATTTGTTATCTTGAAGGCAAGTACTGTGACCACATTCATTTAAGCTATTTCATTGGTGGTTCCAGACTTACTTGGTGTTTCTGCAAAATTGCCAGAGGAATCTCACTCAATAGCCATATTATTTTACCACGACTATATTTTCTTTATTGAAAACTTTAATTTTTTGTGTAAATTCATTTCTATAGTACAAGAAACAATTCTGAAGCTATTGCTCTAGTTCACATTGCATTTTCTTCAGAGACACTTTGACCTAAGAATTATGCTTATGTTTGTGACAAGTAGTTCTTAAGTTAGCTGAAGGTCATGATCTACCCTGAACCCCAGAAATATGTCCAGGACAAAACTGTCTTTACTTTGACAATGTGAAAGTCTCATGCATTCCTAAGTGAGTGCCAAAGGCATTGAGAAAAATAAGTGTTAAGTTAACTATTTATAAATTCAAGACTTGTTTCTCATATTTTATGAGTAGGAAATTTCATTCTTTTTAATGTAAAAAGATAACCTTTTAATAATGATTAAATATTAGATTAGATCACATTCAAACACCATTAATTTTCAACTTAAATACTGAAAACTTTACTAAAGTACTTTCTCTAGTGTGAAACGTATATAAAGAAAATACTAGCCCCCATAATTTATCTATAAATATAATACTTTGAAGAAGACTCTCCATTGTGACACAAGTGTGCTTGTGATTAAACATGGCATAATTTCCCAGTAGCATGAGACCTTCATCAGTAACACCAGCAGCTTAATATTCATTCATTATTACTGTTTTCTACAGCCAGTTGTTACATCCTTCTACAAAAAAACCCACAAGTTTATTTTGGGTTTCTTTGCCCCTTATAAAATTATTCTTCTCTTGCTTGAGTTACTGTTCAACTAGATTTATTAATCAAAAGACTACTCAGTACCTTTTAAAATCAAATAGTCAAAGCAAACATTAAAATTAACCCCATGTGATATATTAATAGTAAAAAGGTAAATGTTGAATTCTCCTTTGAATTCTGCATGTATAGGTATTGCTACAGGTACTTTATTAGGACACTGAGAAAAAAATTGTAAAGAAATATACCTGAACTATACCATGGTTAATATTTCAAATTAGTTTTTCTCTTATCAACAATGCATTTTATCTAATCTTAATTTTACTTATCGATTTATTTCACATACATTTGTGTGTTGGCCTTTGTGTGAGTCTCTGTGTGAGTTTGTGTTTCTGTGTGTGTTTGAGTGAAGGGACATGTACATGTCACAACAGTCATGTGATGGTTAAAGTATACATTTTTATAGTTATTGCTCTCCTTCCCTTTGTGTCTAAATACAGGTTTTCAGGCTGCATGGGAAGAGCTTTGTCAAGGGCACATCATGCTGGCCCAAGTACGTACTTTTAAGTTATTTTTTAAAAAATTAGTGACACATGGTATCACATTCTAATATTCATATTTATATACAAGCATGTTGACTTGATTGGTACATTTCTTAGACATCCAAGTATATGTGAAATTATGGAGGTAAGAAACTGGGAAAGCAGTGGCATTCAAATTTCAGTTTGAAGAATTTCAGTGCTTAGCAAGTGGTAGCTGGGTATCAGTTCCTATGCCGATGAAGATGCAGCCTTGATACAACGAAGATAGCTGGACAGAAGCACATTTTTATTGTTAGTAAACACATCACTTCTCCATTAGTAGTACATGAGATAGAAACTTTACCTCTAGAAAAATTAATAAAGTGTATCCCTGGCTTTGATATTTCTACTGATTGTTTTAAATGACGATGTCCCTTATTGATGTCCTTTTTCTTGATTCCACTTTTTCACTCTATGAAGGAAAACATATAACTATTGTTCTTTTCCTCTTTGTTAGGAAAAGTATTAATCAAGGTTGTTTGCATAGTTCTCATTTTATTCAGGATGAGTCTCTATTTCTATTCTTTATTTTTCTGTGATAGTTTCATACTTGTATATATTGAAATATATTACATATATTCTGCCCTTGTTCCTTTTTATATATCCCACATATTTTCCTTTCCTAGATTCTATCTTCCCCTTCTATGCCTCTTCCTCATCAATCTCCTCTTCTTTCTCAAACCCACTAGTACAACTTTCTGTACCTTTGTGTATATAGGTGTAGGCTCATCCACTGGAATCTAGGGAAACTAACAGTAAGCAGACCTTATGAGAAGAATGTTTCTTGCACCACAAATAGCTACAAACTGCCAATAGAGCCTCAGTTAATGGTTGAAGATGGAAATCATTACCACATTGTATGCTAAAAAAGTGACCAGTTTGATTTTAAACGTGACTACTGTATCCACATTGTGCATTCTAAATCCTTCTATGTGAGTTGAACCCCTCTCAAATTTATTACCTCTTGTTTATATTATTTTATGTATACACACATATGCACAAATACATAGGTATGTATGTACACATGTATGTGCTCACACATGTTTGTGTGTGCCCATTTACATCTGGTAACTTGGAATTTAAAAAAATATCAGAATTATGCCTAAAAGAAAGTTGATTCTACCTCTCAGTGACCATTGATTGCTTGAAGTTCTTCACCTAGTATTGGGGCCAATTGAAATTTCCACCTTATATTAAATCAGTTTTGGCTAGTGTAGTCATTAATTAGGTCTTGGTTAGGAAACCAATCTCATGTTTATGAGATTCCATGAATGCAACTTCCTTGCCATATCCGGAAGACGCTATCCCACAGATGCGACAGCAGGTATAATAGTCCTGTAGCTCTTACAATCTTTCTGTTCCCTCTTTCCCAGTGTTCCCTGAGCCTTAGGTGTATGGGTTACATTTTTACAAACTTCCATTTCCAATCATAAGAAATATCTTTTTGAGCTTTTTATGAGGAGCAAGTACAAGAAGCTATCCACCACTCTAATATAGTTTATTGATATTGTCCCTGACTAAATCCCAGAATTTGAAAGTAAAACCTTATTTATAAAGATGCAATACTTGGAAGAAATTGGCCTAGAGTTTCTTTCTGAGGAGTAGGTCTCTTCATATATGAAGGTGTTACGCAAGCTGCCAAGACAGAACCAGAATCACTAGTCCCATGTAGCTACAAGTGGGATAATGATAAGAGTGACCTGCCTGAGATTATATCCTGATGATGGAAAAGTGATATGTTTATCTGTAGAGCAGTCAACAGCTAGTTAATTGTATCTAAGGGCCACTCAATGGTAGGAAATTCATATCTAGTACTTTAAACTTAACCAGTTACCTATGGCTGGACAGATTCTACTACCTATACTCTGATAAACTAGTATAATTGTAATTGTATTCTAAATACTTATCTTTATATAAACAGATAAGTATGGCTCTCTCTTACTATCAGAAGAGCTACTTTTTTTAAGCATGTGCAAATTATTACAGAGATATACAACATTTCAAAGTGTAGAGTGACCTGCCCTACTTCAACCGAATTTTAAGCAAAACATATTAATTTTTAAATTGACACTTGATTATTACATTTTGATAACAACATTAAGTTTCACTCTTATGTGTACGTTTAGTTTTCTAAGTTGTAGAAACCTGAATGCTACAGAAATTCAGAACCACATTACTAACTCTAATGCCCTCTTAGTTTTCACCATTAACATGCAATGTAACGATGTTCCATGGTTTATAACAGAGCAATCTATTATTTCTGATATAATTAAAAATTTCCCTTGTTGCAAAATGAAGCTCAAGGATAGTGGCTTCTTTTAGGGGGGGCACTAATGTAAATCTCAGGTGTGAATAAAGGAATAATTCCATAATTCTATAAGTTGGCAAAAGGGACCTCATTCCTGCAGTGTGACGCATACTATGGTCTTCTTCACCAGTGTCCCAGTTCTGGTCCTATGATGTGGCTTCAGTGATGTTGATTGCTTGAGGGGCCATTCAGTTAACAACGAAATGACTGCTCCATTTGGTGATTGTCATCTGTGATCTGGCTACAAAACAGTTATTACTGGAACTCAAGGTCAACTGTCACTGCACTTTGATAAGAATACCTACAGCTTTTATACCTCCTTTTTTTTCAGGGTGTTGTAAAAGTGAATAACAAAATGCCCTCCTTCCCATCATCGTTGAACCACCAGCCTTGATGTAGGCAAAGAGTGGTTTTTATTGTCAGTCACACCTTGAGTGAATATTAGGCCTATGTGTCTCTTAAAGCAGGAGTCTACCTCAGATATAGATATTGAGAATAAATGAAAAAGTACATAGCTACCAGGCTCAGCTTTGATTTTTTCAGTCCCTTCATCAGGCCAGGTAAGAAGCCATAGTAGAATGGTTTTAGTGTTGATTGGCCACATAGAAGAAGTCAGTTTTCGTGCTACCTCATTCTATGTAGTTCAAGCTGGCTTTGAATTTGGATAATTCTAATTTAGCTTCCCAATTGCAAGTATGACAGGTATTTCTATCGGTTCAGGGACAGGACCTACTCCCATAACGGGACCCACATGATGACCATATGGCACATTTCCTACATATGTATAGGGGGATCTAGATTTTGTCTGTTCAAACTCTTTGCTTGGCAGTTCAGTCTCTGTGAGCCCCCGTGGGACCAGGTTAGATTAAGCTGTAGGTCTTCTTGTGGTGTCCTTGATGCCCCCTGGCTCCATCGATCCTTCCTCCCACTCTTCCACAGCACTCCCTACTTCTTGGCCATAAGACTCTGCATTTGTCTTCAACAGCTGCCAAAGTATCTCAGAAGTCATTTAGACTTGATTCCCATTTACTCTATTTTTTTATCATATTCTTTCCCCTCCACAAAACCCTATCAAGTGTTCTCTACAACCTACCTAACTTCAAATTTCATTTCTATCATATAAAAAAACTAACAATAAATACAATCCAAACCACACACACACACACACACACACACACACACACACACACACACACACACCCCACACACAGAATACACTTGGTGTTGGCCAAATATTCTGAACACTAGGCCTGCCCTAGCATGTGGTTGATATACCCAATGTTACTCAATAGATTAAAACTGATTTTCCTTCTCTCAGCAGCTATCATCTGCAAACAGTTTCTTTGCTACGGGTAGGATATCGCACCTATTTCCATTCTTCCATAATGGAATTTTTGCCTGGCTTGGATTTATGCAGACTTTTGCATACTGTCACACACTCGAATCCATCCTGGCCTCAGTCCTATTATGTCTAATAAGATACTGTATCCTTGAAGTCCTTCAGCACTCCTGGCCCTGCCAATCTTTCTGCTTGTCTTCCAAATAGATTCTTGAGCCTGAGAGGATGGATAAGATAAAGAGATCCAATGAAATGTTAGTGTTCGAATGTGCCTTACTCTCTACTCATTGGCCAGTTGAGAGCTTTTATGTTGATTTCACAAAGCTTTTCTGATAAAGGTTGAGTGACGCCATGAACTTTGGGTATAGCAACAGGTCATTTGGAGTCATTCTATGGTTCTTTTTCCTCAGCAGAATTATAATAGTGGGTTTTCCCTTTGGTTCCATTACCTATTTAATCTTGGGCTCATGGCCACATTAGCAGCATCAAGTATGAATTCCATCTGATGGAGTGGGTCCTAACTCAATCAATTAAAAACAAAATCATTTGATTACTCCCATAATTTTTGTCTCATTATTGTACCACTTTATTTTATAACCAGGACTCCATTATAAGTCACAAACTTATGGCTGTTTGATACTAATGATTACTTTTCTCCACCAGTAGCAATGTCACTTCCAGCAACATGGACATGAGTCAGAAGTAAGTCATATGGTTGGGCACCAGCTGGAATTACCCATGTTTGATGGCATAAGGATTTGTTATCTCTAGCAGTAGTCTCTTTTTGTTAGATGTAGAAGTTTGTGACATTTAGAGCAGTGTCAATGGGACCTCTTTTGCCAATGAATCAAAAATGTAGAACTCATAGTCATTAGCAAAGGCTTTGGTATTACACCATGTTTCCTTGGGGCATTTGATTGTATGTTAACTTTACTTAATTTCCTTTTATGCCTGTGCATATTTTACGAAGTTTCCATACTAGTATATTTTGATAATGGCTCTTTAAAAGGCTTTTAGTACTCCTAACATGACTTCCTAAGTTTTATTTTTAAAGACTTAGTATGTACTCAAAAATAAATATGTTTAATATATAAGAAAGTCAGTTAGTAATAATCATCGATGCTTCATAAAAACTTCTATGTGTGAAATTATGTTTTATATTTGATGCTGAATTTAGAATCTTTGATTCAGCAGGATAACTATAATTATGTGACTCTGATTTTTAATAGCTGTACTGAATTGACAAAATCAGCATTTTAAACACCTTACAAATTTCGGAGGTAGTGTAGGTGACCACACATAGAAACATTTTATGATGAACAAGTGCACAACCTGTACACAAACATAAAATCTCTCATTTAGTCAAAGCAAACAGGTATACACTAGCTCTTATATAGTACACACACACATAGAGACGCATGCCTTTTTGTATCATTTTAATTTGTAAAGAATTCAAAAGACTACTTGCTGTCCTTCCTCTGAGAGCCACCAGGTCTCCCCCTCCAGGGAAGAGACTTGATACCCTATGAGAATATACAGGGGGAGGTAATCCCCCTCAGGAACAGTCATAGGGGAGGGGAATAATGGAAAAATGGGGGGGGGAGGAATGGGAGGATACAAGGGATGGAATAAACATTGAGATGTAACAAGAATAAATTAATAAAAAAAATAAAAATAAAATAAAATAAAATAAAATAAAAAGAATTCAAAAGACATAAATATAAGGAATAATTTACCATTTTATAGATCAAAGTCCAGCTGTATTTACATATTGGTTAAAGCATTACATTATTGGTTTATGTGCTTCCATTAGCTTTAAATAATAGTATAAACTTTACCATAATTTTAGCCAAAGTTGGTAGTGAATCCATTACCTCTCAGCAGTATGCACAATTTCCACACTTAGGCATGTTAATTATGTTATAGGAACCCAAATGAATAATTCTCTGTGTAGCTAGGGTGGTGAGTGTTTGTTAAAAAAGAAGTTAACATAAAGAGAAACTTATATGATACTTGATTTTGCTGACTCTGGTTCTTAATTTCTTTCAAAGACTTAACAAAGGCAACAGAAAACACAAGTAGTCATCTTGGTAAAATAAAAAAAAAAAAACTTTTGATCTTTTAGGCCTCTTTTCTTTAGAAAGTTGCTGAGAACCAATAAATATTTCAAGAAAGACTTGTTGTTTTAAATATAGAGCATCGTGTACTAGGTTGACATTACTTTGTTAAAATTGGACCTTAAAATTTTTTTCCTAAAACTTTCTTAATTACCAATTTAAATACATATATAACCTTAAAAAATAGCATTTGTCTTTTATGTAACTTTTGTGCTTAGGTCAGCCAATTTCATCAACCTTCTTAAAGATAATGGAATTTGATTCCTTATTCTATTCCTCTCCTGCCATTTTTTTTAGCAAGCTTTTACTTTGCATAAAACTGAATTTACATTTCATCATTTATCTAAATAAATTTCCTTTATTCATTAACATTCTTTATCCAAAATATCCTTTTGTCTAAATTATATTTACCTTTTTTTATTTCCTGTTTTTCCCCTTCATTTTCATTAGATTCCGAATCACCATTTTTATTTCTTTCTTATTTACTTATTTACTGACTTGCCTACTTACTTAACTTACTTGTTGTGTTGTTTGACACAGGAATCATCCTGTAGCTTCGACCAGCCTGAAATTTGGAAGGAAGACCAGCCTGGCATAAAAAGGAAATACATTATATGGGTACACTCAGCACAAAACAAAAGAAAAACAGAAACAAACAAACAAATTAAAAAACGAAACAACAATCAGAAAAAGCTGTAATTTTCTTACAGTACTATGATTAAATAAGTACCAAATGCCCTGTTCTTTTTTTTTTTTTTTTTTTTTTTTTTTTTTTTTCCATTTAGGAAGAGAAATTCCTTTCAATAGCATTGGAATCTTGGAAAAGTAAAAAAAAAAAAAAAAAAAAAAATCCTCATTATTCTGGAGTATCAAACACTCAGTTACAAGCTAGATTTCTTCAGCATCTCAGAGGGGACATTCCATCTCCCGTGATATCAACCAGCAATCACTGGAACAGCTGTTTGATTTCTTCACAAATTAATCATCCCACATGTCCATGTCCATTTCTGCTGCCTCCACTGTCTCAACTGTGTTTAACTCTTCATCTACAAGTTGACTTGATTATGAACGTTCAGCTTGGACTTCAACATTTTCTGAAGGTCAGAACAAGATATTTGTTTAAGAGATTTGGAAATTATGAGTAAGACATATGCAAATGTCAGACTCCAAGTTGAGCCCAGGGCCTTCACACTGGGCTTGGGTTTAACCATAGCTTCTGCTGCTACCGTTTCTACTGCATCAGTACCTGGGAAAACTCAGTCATCATAAATAGCTTTTTGACAGCACTGAAGCCATACCTCACTGCATCCTTGAGTTGAGTTAGAGTGCTTATTTGATCCTTGGCCAGAAATGTGATAAAAAGAGGATTTTTTTTTACAGTCTTCATATTGTTGATCTTCACCTCTCCCATAAGTACACTCACAGACAAGCCCAGCGTATCCCAATTCAGGGTTAGGTCATCAAAGAAATTTAAAACTATGCCACCACAAGCATGTATCAGCCTCTCTATTTCACTCCTCTTGACTCTTGTTGAGAGCTACATTGCTTTCTATTGCAAGCACATCTGAGCAAAAAAGAGGACAGTTCTCACTCGATTAGCAACAACAAACCTTTACCGTAACAACCACATATTTTCATTTTCAGTTCTGTTACTGTTTCAAGTTAATTTTCTATCAGTATTTACAGTTTTTTCCTCTATGTTTTACACTCTAGTAATAAAATGAAGAACTCACTTCTGTTTTCTGATATTCTAAGGACACATTGCAGGTAAAGAAGTGGGGATTTTCTACTTTTTTCTTTATATCAGGATGCCGTATTCCACAATTCAAAACAAACCCCGTGATTAAATTCATATTTATGCTTTACCTCCATGATCCCAAATATAAAGAGGTCAATATGAAGGGATTATGTGATCCCTTAATAGCCAAAATGGAGCTCATTACAGCCTCTGTGAAGGCCTCTTCGAGTTCTGCAGCATGTGACTTTGTAAAGAGGGTCTGCCAACACTCACAAAAGTTTATCCACCCATCATTTTTCTAACATTGATTTTCCCCCCAAAATTAGAGTGCCTTTTCCTTGACACTTCCAACTTCAAATATCATCCAGGGGTAAAAAAAAAAAAAAAAAAAAAAAAAAAAAAAAAAAAAAAAAAAAAAAAACTCTCAGAAATAGGATGAGTCTTATTCCCAGTTCCATGCCAGTGAGTTTCATGATATAATTGTTTTTCTATACAAAATATTCCATCCTGTAAACATACCACATTTTCTTTAGGCATTCCTCTGTAGAGGGACATCTGGTGTGTTTCCAGTTTCTAGCTATTATGAACTGGGCAGAAACAGTTGATGAATAGTCTGGTAGAATGAGTCGTTCTTTGGAGATATTATATATATATATACACACACACACACACACACACACACACACACACACACACATATATATATATATATATGATATAACTGGGTCTTAAGATAGACACCATCTTCTTGAGGAACCCCCACACTGATTTGCACAGCAATTGTACAGGTTTACACACCCAGCACCAAAGGATGAATGTTCCATTTACTCCACCAGCATGAGCTTTGATTTGTTTTATTGATCTTAGTCATTCTGAGTGGTATAAGATGAAATTTGAAAGTAGTTTTGATTTGAATTTCTCTAATGGCTAAGGTTATTAAATATTTCTCTATATGTTTCTTAGGCAACAGAGTTTCTTCTTGTGAGAATTCTCTGTTTAGATCTGGACCAGGCTTTTATACTGGGTTATTTGTTTGGCTTTTGTTGTGGTTGTTTATTTGTTTGTTTGATATATAGCTTTTTTTTTTTTGAGCTCTTTATACATTTTGTATATTAGGCAGTGATTGAATTTGCAGTTGATAAAAAGTCTTTCCCCATTCTGTGGGCTGCCATTTTGTTGAAAGGATGGTCATTTTTTCCAAGCAGAAGCTTCTCAGTTTCATTAATTAATTATTAATCTTAATGTCTCTGCTAAGAGTGTTCTGTTCAAAAGGTCATTTATTGTAATAATGAGTACAAGAATATTCCTTATTTTCTCTCTTTTTGCTTTGTTTCCTTCTTTTTTTCCCAATTGTTATCCCCTCACTTGTATCTTCCTGTTTCTCCCTCCCTGCTTCTGTCCCCCAATTCCCCTCCTCTAGGCATGTGACAGAAGGGGACATTCTCCCACACCATGAGATTACAGCCTATCAGGTCTCATCCCGTTAGCCTGCTTACCCTTCTCCTGAGTGCCACCGGGCCTGCCCACACTGTCTCTTCCATCAGATGCAGTGCAGCTGATTTTAGGTTGATGTCTTTGATACACTGAGTATTGAGTTTGTGCAGTGTGATACGTATGTGTCTTTTTGGATTCTGCTACATGTAGCCATAGAGCTTAACAAGTAATATTTGTTGAAAATATTATATTTTCCATGAGTATTTCCTGCTTCTTTATCAAAAACTATTTATCTATAGGTGTGTGAATTTATACTGCGCCTTCAGTTCTATTCCATTGGTTGGCATGTCTGTTTTTGTAATATCATGCTGATTTCATTACAGTAGCTCTGTAGTACAATTTGAGTTTGAGGATGATGATACCTTCAGCTGTTCTTTAATTATTCACTTATTTTTCCAATCCTGATCCTCTTGTGTTTCCACTTGAAGTTAAAAGTTGTTCTTTCAAGATCTTCAAAGAAAGTCCAGAACAGCCAGGGCTACACAGAGAAACCTTGTCTTGAAAAACAAAACAAAACAAAATCAAGATCTGCATTGTTGTTTTATGTATGACGCTGAATTTTACTACAATAATCATACTGATCTTTCAGGACAGGCGATCTTTCAATTTCTGATATAGTTTTCATTTTCTTTAATGAATTAACATTTTATCATATAAGGCTTTCTTTTGCTTTGCTAGACTTACCCCATTATATTTTATATTACTTGAGGCTATTGTGTCAGGTGTTATTTCCCAGATTTCTTCATCCATTCATTCAAAATGTCCCCAATTTTATAAATCAAAGTTGAAATAAATTTATAATAAGCTTTGCTTAGTTTTCCAAACAGCTAATTAATTTCCATATGATCACCCGATAATTTGCTTTTATCGTTTCCAAGCATTTACCCTTGAATATCTGCAGTTATGTAAGACTAATAGAGATAAAATCTTGAAAAATGTTGAAAGAGGAAGAAAAAGGAAGGACAAGGATAGAAAGTGAAAACATGCAGAAAAATAAAAAGGCTCTGCAATGATCCTACAATTACAATTTCTAAGACTTATTTTAAAGACACACCCCACACACATACGTATACACATACACAACTTAAATTAGGCATACAGAATACAGCAATTCAAGTGTGCCAAATTAGGTGAAAAAAACCACGTAATTAAAATGACCACACAAACATTATTTTGTCATTTGTAAGTAATTTTATAGCCTGAGTACTTCTTACTCAAACACTTTTATAGAAACAGTTTACCTAGTGTTTCCTAGTGTTTGTAAGTAAAAGAGGAGTTATTGCTAAAGATGGTCATCTGGTGGATTGCTGTTGGTCCTTTACAGATTGTTACCAATGGACCAGCCACTATGTGTATGCGTATCAGAAGGATCCAACATCACTGGATAGGAGGAACAGCTAACCTTGGAGATTGGCCAGACCCTGGTGTACCTTCTGATGAGTGTCTGGAATTCTAGCTGACCTGGAAATCAGATAAGTCCAACAGAAGGTCCAATACCTCTGACATTGTAAGCTACTACTCACCGGGAGTGCCACAGATTGGGCAAAAGCTACAAGGGGAATTTGGCTTGCCTCTTATAAGTCTTTGAATTTTTTTGTGTATGTAAGCCTCTAATAGGACTGTTATTGCCAAGATAAATACTGTATCTTTATTTGCTGAATCTTCCGGAAACAGCTAACATCAACTTGATTGCAAAAACTACACATGAAAACAACAGATATATTTATTTAAAGGTCACTCAGATATTTTTCTTTTGTCCTCTTTATAATTATAAACCAACTCCTCTCATAGGCTTCTTTTTAGAAGGAACCAAGATATAACTAATTGTTTTTTTGTTTTTTTTTTTTGTTGTTGTTGTTGTTGTTGTAATACAAATCTGTAGCATTAATCATCCTGGTTCTTGTGTACAACATCCAATCACTCCCTACTGATTAGAAACACACATGCAGTGTACAGTTCCTATGTCAGACAAAAGGCAGAGCACAAACTAACTACAAAGATCTCAGTGTTTCAAAAGCTTTGGAAAAGCACATGGAAAGAAGCAAACAGAGTTCTACCAGTCAACCTTGTGGAGAAGAACGTTCTGGGTCCTCAAATCCCTGAGCAGTTCCAACACTCATCACTCTGCCTCAAGAAAAAGGTAGCTGTCACTGATACATTGTGCATGAAATGGAAGGACTGCAAAAATAAATGTGATTTAAATGGTATGAGTCTTCCTATCCTTTCTTCTTCCTGCACGTCAACTGGTCATGAGGAGTGGATACATTTTTCTCCTCACTAGGCTGACCACTGCTGAACACAAATGAAAACTGACTATGGCTACAATTTCATTGATTATAAATGTTTCTTCAGACATTTTCATCATTTTAAGTTATTCTTATTTGCTGAGTATTTTTATAGTAAATATGAATTCCTCTGTGTTTGCGAACTCTTAATTTCTTCTAAGTTGTTATTTTGAAATACTGGTGTCTACTAGCTTCACTTTAATATGTCCATGTTTTATATTTCAGGAAATAGAGTAATGTTGAAATTGTGTAAAATTAGAGGTAGACCAACAAAGAGCAAAACTTTGCTATATCAGTCCATGGTTGGTAAAATTAAAAAAAAAAAAAATGAAATATAGAGGTTCTTTCTCAATATCTAATAAAGGATTCATTAAAAGTATTTAGGTGATCTAATTTGTTCCAGGTCTGAAAGACTAAAAATGAAGAAATTTAAAAGTTATTCACCAAGAAACAGTATTACAAAGTCATTTCAACAGTTAAATTGTAAGTTCTTATCTTCGTAATGCTCTGGTCAATCTTGAGGTTTTCAGTGGAACCAATATAGCTGAGACTCTTTTATTCTAGACTGCTAATATCCTTTTTTAAAATTTATTTCTTTTGCAATATTCAAGAATTGCAAACTTGGAAAAATCATTCTTAAATGGTAATGTTCTGCCATCTGCCAAAACAAATTGCCACACAATAGTCCATAGACAAATCTTCACAACAGAGTCGTACACTGATTTTATTGCTTTACTAAATGGCTTCTGGACCAGGAAACCCATACCTTGCTTTTAAATCTTTTATAATATTCTTTTTCTTGCTCCTAAAGCTAGGGTTTACTCATTCTTCTCTTAAAGTGTTGTTCTTTTTATTGACTCCAAGATTGCTATCAGATGTCACCCAGACTATTTTGCTGTATATCATAGTACCCATTAAAGTATGTGACTACGAACATATGGAAATAATACTAAATAATGCTGGCCGCAGAGCCTCAGTGCACCCATGCGTCAGTAGTAAATGTTTACTGACTAGAGAGGTGGTACTTGACAACAGAGTTGCAAAGGATCCCTCGTGCCTTCTTTATGACAATATATCAGATCATTTCATTAGATGCTGTCTGCATGTAAACTAACCAGCTGGGGATTCAATATGCAAACCATCCTTCTCTTTACTAATCCATCACAAAGACAGAATCACTTGAGTATAAGGTTAATTTTAAGACGATAATTGTGTCTTTCCATCTTTCTCAAGTATTGGCACAGCTGGGTGTAACACATAACTGCACATATAAGGTGACTGTCATATTGAGTACACAGATCTTTAGTTTGTATCATGAGACTTTCTGCTAGGTTATCATAACAAACTAATAAACAGTCCCGACAGCAGCAAGGAAGTGATGCATGTGCAATGCATAATCAGAGAGCTGAACAATTGGTTATACACCGCTTTTTAATTCTTATATAGCATTTCTTTGATATTTATAGCCACTCTTTCAAAAGAGGTTAAAAAAAAAAACCTTAGCAACTAAAATAGCTAAACATCATTTACCTCCATTTAAATATTAAACAGCTCTCAGTGCTAGAAAGAAATGTTCATACATAATCAAAATGTTCCCTACAAATTTAGAGGAAAAATTGCTAAATAACATCCCTTAAATTAATTGTAATATTAGTGTGCATTGTATCATCTACCTCACCTTGAATATTAGTGTATAGTAACATGCCAAGACAGTACCATGTTTTAAAATGAATGTAAGTTACTAATTACTTAAATGACATTTTAGTAGTTATTTGATTTCTGCTGGCGCACAGTATAATCTTCTTAACTACCATGTTGAAGTAATGTGTTACTCTATGATCTGTTCTGTTTAGTGAGACTTGAGGGGAAATTACGTGTACTACCTCTGGAATCAGGTAAAATATTTCAAGAATTATTTTTTCTGCCATAATGATTATCTCTGTTCCTGACTTCTTCACTACTCTGTGTCGCTTAAGAAGCAAATAAAATTAAATTCAAGCCAACCAGCCCAGAATGTACACTAAACAAAAGGAAGAAACAATTTTTGTTGGGAACTATCATGTCGTGATTTAGACGATCTTAGCCTGCGTGACTAACAGGTTTCTGGAACCACACTGTATATAAGAAGTTGATATGTTAGTGATCAATTAGAAAGCCTTGAAAAAAACCTATGGAAGGCTGATGGCCTGAAGGCTACAGAAAAAAGCCCTTTCAAATGGCCAAGGAAATACATACCAAAAAAAAAAAAAAAAAAAAAAAAAAAAAAAAAAAAAAGTGCTTGGATCTAAAAGAACAGGTTGTAAATTAAAAAAATATATTGTTGTAAATTTTGTGTTCCTTGCTAGGTAGATGAGTCTGGGTTTGGGTAGGATGATATTGTAAAAAACAAAAGAAAGAAAAGATTTTGGTTGGGAAACTTTTTAATATAAACCTGCAAATCAGAACCCAAGAGGCCAGCTTTTGGTGAAATTGTGTCCTATAGAGGAATGTTGTAAGAAACCCTCTCTCAGAAAAACAAAACAAATACAAACAAAAATGCAAAAACAGAGGTCAATGTAAGTAGAAACGAGTCTTAAGTGCATGAACACAGGGAAAGAAAATGAAGAAATGTAGGGACTTGAACAGTGGCAAGGTCCATGGGAGGACCAAGGAAGTACCTCATTGATAAGGCATTCTTTAACTATGCTTAAGTTTATGGATTTGTTCTCAGCAAAAGATAGGCTCCCTAACTCTACAAGGTAGTAGTGAATCAATTCCACACATTTGTGAACATCCCTTTGCAGTGCTTATAATGTACAGATGCATTGTTCTCATTTTAAATAAATTCTCTCAAAGCAGACACTAAATTATGACAGCAACACACAGCCAATTCTTTCAACTTAAGAACCAGCAGGGGAAATACAGGGATCTAAACTTCAGAAAATCAATGTACCTAAAATGAAGTTGTGTTAAAATAGTTTTGGATGGAAATGGAGCATGTTGACATTTTTTCCTGGAAGAAGCAAATCTTTAGATATAGCTTTTAGTCCATGGAGACCAATGGACTTTGATATCTAAGAGGCCGTGCTAAGTATAATACAATTGCCTCAGTAAACAAGAAACCTACAAGCCATAGTTTGCTGTTCATATCTGCTCGGAAATTCAACAGCTTTGGACTTTCATTAGTACAAATCAGATTGAGAGATCTTCCATGCCAAAGGGAAAAAATATCCCTTAAGGACAATAAAATACCTAAAAATGCACAATTTTAAAACTAGAGTAGAATTATAGATTTAAAACTCTCCATAATAAAAATATTGAAGAATTATTATGAAGAAATATTCATCAGCAATGGTCCCATCTAAATAAATGCAGAATGAGATTTCAGAATTGTTATGATCTATCATACAGCCCTTTTCCAAGTAGCAGTGCTTATTGTAATTGTGCTAGTCCTAGTTCCACCATGACATATTTATTTTGTAGTTGTTTTCTTTGAATTGAAACATTCCCTTTAGGAGAGGGAAAGGAAACATAAGACTCAGAAAGTATGGGGAATTTACAGTCCTCTAGAAGCTTGGAATTGGAAAAAAAATCCACAGACATAAAAGCACAAACAGTTGTTGAGCGAGTATGGGAGACTCTATTGCTCTCCTGTTTGGGTTTCTGGAATTTGGATCCCCCATATATTCAGAAATTGTGTTTTTATGAATTCTGGGGTAGGCTTTCCTGGGATACAGCTGCTTTGCTAATGATTATCATTCTGTGAGCTACCCCAGTGAACTGGTTGGCTACCCAATCTAAGTACTGACGTAATTAAGTCAGTCAATGTGCTATTTATGGAGAAATAACCATTTGTTGTTGCTTCTTTCGAAAAATCTCACAGTGATATTTAAAGTGTAGAGCATTTACCTTCTTATGTTTAGAGAAAAAAGGAAAATATGTAAAAGAAAGAATAAAATACAAGACATCATCAAAAATTTTAAAATTTGACTTAAACCCAGTATCTCAATGGAATGTATGGGTTGACTGGAATGGTGAAGGCATGTATAAATTCAGCAAGGATGAATAACAATATGCTGAGTATAAGTGACAACATGGCAAATAAGGTCCTTTTTAAAATATCCCAAATAGCGGTTTAATACTGTGATGTGCATCTTTATGTAGGATGTATGATTCTTTACATTCTATCACATGAAGATTAAGTGAGATCATTTGATTGCAAATAAATATGAGGATTAACCTTTGCCCATTTGTATTGGGTAAACTTACCTGCATAGGCAAAATCCCCAGTACCACAAAGAACAACAGATCAGAGAACAATTCAAAACCAAATAAACACTGAAAAGGAAGTAGTAAGTACTTCTTTCAAAAATTTAATCTAACTTTATCATTGACAGTCACTCATGTTTAGAATAGAAAATAACCAAATCAGAGTTAAGGATTTTCTTCTTTCTTCTCTGTTCCTTTTAGGAATTAGAAAGGGGTGTATGAGTTCCTTACATACTCTTAATGCTCTGTTTTCTTTTCCATACAAATTATTCCAGACATTGTCTCCTTTGCAGATATAGTGAAAGAATGATAGAAAAGGCCTAAAGAACAGCCATTAGACAATTCTTTTATGTCTTCATAGTGTGTATATTTCCAGTATACAGATAATTTTAGTTTATGAAAATTTGAAGTTACTGTTATTAGAAAAGGACCTGGATTATCCTGAGCACTAAGGTGAGATGTAGTAAATCAAAGCATTTGTAATTGTGAAATGACTTTATTAATCATTATCTTTTGGATATTTGTCAGGAAAAAAAAGCCATCAGATTTCAGATATTATGAAACATGACAATAATTCTGTGAGGGATATGAATCTATAGTAAGTAAGGGTAAAATTTCAGCTATTGAATGTGTTAAATAGCAGAAATGCTTTTAATGACTTTATGATGTAAACATTATTCTCTTTGTTGCACCAAAAAATCACAAAATTAAATACCAATGGATCAATAATTGATATCACAAGGCCATCTTTATCACCACAACCAAAAAGATAATACTAGATGTTCAAAGTAGAACTAAGATAATAATTAACAATATTAAGAATTTTGCTATTATGTACATGTATGTACTGGATGCTTTAAGTCAATTAGATCTTGGAGTGGTCCACTGAAAAATTTTAATTCGTAGAATTCACATGTAAAGTACTTTGGGGCTCTGAAGAGACTGCACATTGGTTAAAGAGTTAAACATGTGTCAAACTCTTACAGAGAAACTAAGGGTACTACCCAGATTATGGCAACACCAATTTACCAAACTGAAATACCAAGAGAATTGAATCAACTAGTAATGGCGGCTATATTATTTCCTTGGTAGTATAGTCCTTAAATTTTCACCTGTGAACTTTCTGGTTATTGTGAAAAATTTTTGTAATAATTAATAGAGAAAAGTTAAATAGATAAATTAATGCAAAAGTGAAATCTAAACTAAACTTTATTATTGGAATGGAAAGTAAAAATCTTGATTTTTAGTTTTCCACAGAATATAAGAAAATTTCTTGTTGTAAGAATTAGTTGATCAGTAGATAACAACTAAAGTAAAAATCCCCAAAACTGTGTTTTTTCAAAAAAAAAAAAAAAAAAAGTAATAGACAAGACAGAGAAATGCCTTTAATTCTGGTGTAAATGGAATGTAGCTATTTTCTTTCTTTCTTTCTTTCTTTCTTTCTTTCTTTCTTTCTTTCTTCTTTCTTTCTTTCTTTTCTTTTTCATCAAATCTAAGCATTTTCTTTAATCATTTTATAACAAAACATGTCCTATTGACATAGCAGAACGTGGCTGAAGTACTGCAGTGAGCAGCAGAGTGTCTCCATATGTGACTGCTCTGGTTTCCTGTGTCTGGGACTCCCTGTTACTACCCTGAAATTTTTCTTTATTTCTTTTTAAAAATTATTTTTTTCTGTATACACTTATAATGTTACACACACACACACACACACACACACACACACACACACACACACACATATATATATAAAGTACTTACAGCGAGAAGAACCACGAAACAATCAGGAACTATATAAATGTTATATGTTCATAGTGTTTTGGCTATTTGTATTTGGCAATCTAAAGAAAACATCTTTCCTATTTTGGTACATCTAAACTACTGAATGTAAATCAATATTTATCATATTTTATCTCTATCAACTTAAAACATCAGTTTAGACATAAAAAAATCTTAACCACAAAGCAACTAAGCTTAATTCTAAAAATAAACTATCTGGTCTTCAACCACATCAGAGACTTGAGAAGGAATAAAATTCATTATTGGAGTAGACAGAAAGTTCAGGTGAGCAGATTTTACAAAGAAAAAATGACAGAGACAGTTTGCTGTCTGAACAGTCAACCAAAATTTGCTGTAATGGTAGAGCATTGTCATCAGCCTTCTGGCCCAATATAACTGACAGACATATTTGTGAGGCAGGAACTATTGAAGACTTGGTTACCCTGTCTTGGCAGAATTGCCTGCATGCAAACCTGCCCATTTTTGATAGAATTCTGTCTGTGGCTTAACGAGAAAATTTTGCCCAGTGACTGGTTTGCCATATTTGAAGCCACCTCCATAAGGAGGTTCTTTGATGCTCATCATCTTCTTTGAGGTAGACTGGGTGTTTCCAGGAGTTAAACTGCCTTATCGTCAAATAATCTTTAAAATAAAAGTATCTTTAAATGCCATATTCTGTAGGCCTTTGAGGTTTTTGCAGATCTTATCTGACTATTTTCACTTTCAATTCAAAGCATGAGTGTTAAATATATAATAAAATGTACATACGTTGAAATTATCCCTGGAAATTATATGAACTAAGGATCCAGAAGTTGAGCTGTATTGAAGGAGTATATATTTTATTTCAAGTGTCTGGATCACATCTACTGCGAAAAGACATTCTGTTGTGTTTACTTCATTGAAACAAGTTGCCCCTGAATAATCACTGCACTTCCTTAACAGTGCCTATAAACACAACTTAAAGGCCCTAACAGTTTACTTTTAATGTTGTTAGCTGTGACTTATATTGAAAGAAGAAATATATATTTTCAATAAAATAATAACAATTTTCTTTCATTCGGTGTTAATACATTAGTGAATAATTCAACAAATACAGCATCAGTAATATTTTATGTTGATTATTACTCAAACATACCTTCTATCAAAAGTAAATTTGACTTAAGATAATGTCGTAAGTGTTATAATCACTGTTTATAACACCTACTTCATAAAAATTATTGAAAATGTACTATTAAAAAACATAATAATGACCTAATTGCATTATACTTATGCAAGTTGATTTATAAAGAATTTTCTTCATAGAAGAGATTCAGCTTGGCAGTTATTTCTGAAGCCTTAAATATTTAATATTTTAAATAATATAGATGACAATCTTATTGCATCTGCTCTAATATTTGCATTAAATATAGACCCAGTGGCATTGAAATGATTGAGAAGTAATGTCTTCACTAATTATTTTACAATGTCATCACATTTTTAAATTAACAGTGTCCTTCAAGGTCATAAGTGACCTTGTGATACACTGAAAATTATCATGTGGTATAGGGCAACACTGCCTTCCTGAGTGTTTGCTCAATTTCCACATGCACCAACATCAATTTTAAGAAGAAAAGAACACAGTTCTGTATGGCTTAATGATATTTCATTTCCAGAGCTCTGTAGTACTTTCTTCTCCATCCACTCTAAAATTGTCACAGAAATTAGGTGAACTAAACAACTTTAAACCAATATTTTAACATCCAAAGGAATTTCTTGTATCATTAACAATGTAAAACAATTGATTGCAATGAAGATGATATGATCCTATTTTCTGTCAAAAATGTGGATGTTCAGTTATCTTAGCATCAAAAAAGTAACATCAATTTCAGAACTAACTTAAGAAGGAAGAATACATGTATGAAAAATTAGCATTAGCCACCTTACAAAAATGAAAAAATGCACATCCTATAAGTGTTTAATAAACATTAATGCACTCTTTTTGTAACATACTGTCATAAATCTATGTACAACTGCTTGCTGTCTTGATAATTCATCATTATACATAAGGCTTTGGTGTTATTTAAAAGTAGACTTTGCTGAATACTTATTTTTTGAAATAAAAAGAAAGATAATCAACTTAGTATCTTGAATCTTATTCGAGGACCGAATCAGTGTCACCCTTCCATGAGTAACTGTAGTCAATGGATGTAAAATCACACACCTCTCCCCAAACTTCAACTTTGGTGGGAAATAAAAACAGTTAGATAATCATTCAAACGCTTTGTTTTCTAACCTTTTTAGAAATAATTATTACATGCACAAATATTAAAAAGTAAAGTACCTCTTACTGATAGTATATAATTTTATGATAATAACAATGTGAAATATAGCACATCAGTATTTGGGCATCCAAAAAACCATATTACTGAATTTGAATCCTAGCCTTTTTTCCACTGATTTTTTTGAATTGCAATTCAATTTTACCATAATTATTCCTCTCTTATTAAACCAAATTGTAACAGGCCAAAATTTAAGAAATTGTTGTAAAGATCTGATCTATACTTAAATATTTATCAACAGTATAAATTCTAGTTAAGTTTTATCAGTTATATTATGTGACATTCACGGGAAACGTGCATAGTAGAAAAATGACGAAAGTGTGAAAATGTTACTAGTTAAAGAACACAAAAAGTGACTAATAGATAACAAACAGAAGGAATAATTTTAAAGATAAAATAAAAAAAAATTGAAGAGTTGGCTAAATGGATAAGAGCACTTAGAGTTCTCACAGAGCACCAAGCATGACTGCATTCCTAGGGACCACCTGGTGCCTCAAGATATTCTGCAACTTCAGTTACAGGGGAGTTAGCGCCCTCTTCTGGACCTTGCAGGTACCAGACACACATGAAGTTCACCTACATAGAAAACCATCAAAAGACTCATCATACACATTAAAACAAAACAAAAACAAAAACAAAAACACCTTTTTGGTTGTGAGCCTAGCCTTTAACGGCTGAGCCATCTCTCCAGCCAGAGGAAGGACAGCAGGTTACCAAGAAGATACTTGATGCCCTATGAGCATATACAGGGGGAGAAAATCCCCCTCAGGAACAGTCATAGGGGAGGGGAATAAGGGGAAAATGGGAGGGAGGGAAGAATGGGAGGATACAAGGGATGGGATAACCATTGAGATGTAACAAGAATAAATTAATAAAAAAAATTTTAAAAATTAAATTAAATAAAAAAAAAAAACAACACAAACAAAAACAAACAAACAAAAGCCTTGGGAAAATGTAACCAAACCAAACAAGTGCTGCCTGAAGTAATGAGATAAAATAGTTGTGCATATCACTCCTTTTTTAAAATATATTTTATTAATTTATTCATATTGCATCTCAATTGTTATCGCATACCTTGTATCCTCCCATTCCTCCCTCCCTCCCATTTTCCTCTTACTCCTCTTTGCTATGACTGTGACTGAGGGGGACATCCTCCCCCTGTATATGCTCATAGGCTATCAAGTCTCTTCTTGGTAGCCTGCTATCCTTCCTCTGAGTGCCACCAGGCCTCCCCATCCAGAGGATGTGGTCAAATATGGGGCACCACAGTTCGTGTGAAAGTCAGAACCCACTCTCCTCTCAATTGTGGAGAATGTCCTGTCGGTTAGCTAGATCTGAGTAGGGGGTTTGAAGTTTACTGTATGTATTGTCCTTGGCTGGTGCTATAGTTTGAGCAGGACCTCTGGGCCCAGATCTGCCCATCATAATGTTCTTGTAGGTTTCTAGGACCCTCTGGATCCTTCTATTGCCCCATTCTCCCATGCTTTTCTCATCTAGAGTCCCAATAGGATGTCCTCCCCTCTATTCCACTTTCCTGGTAAAGGAAGACTTTCATGGGACATATCCCTTGGGCTAGTCTCCAAGTATAAGTGAGTATATATCATTTGACTCTTTCTGCTTCTGGGCTGCATATTACTCCTATCCCCAGGCCCAACATAGTCTGGTGAGCATCATGGTACACCAGCAGCACTTTGAATAATTAAATCATTATTGGCACAAAGAGACAGAGCTGGAGACAGAGACACGGAAATGTAGAGAGATTACATTTTCCCACTGACAAGCTAATTGGTAATTGACAATTTATACTTCCATTAATTTCTTTATTTAATCACTTTACAGCCTGATCACCCCCTCCCTCCTCTCCTCCCAGTCCCCCACTCACACCACTCCACTATTTCCTCTCCACTTCTCTGAGGAAAAGGGTAGCACCCCCCACGTGTACCAACCCACCCTGGCACATCAAGTCACAGAAGGACTAAGTGCACCCTCTCTGACTGAGGCAAAACAAGGCAGCCAACTAGTGGAAAGGGATGCAAAGACATTTAACAGAGTCAAAGACAGAAGCTACTTAGGAGATTTACATGATGACCAAGCTACAGATTATTACATATATGCCAAAGTCCAGCCCATGCATGCTCTTTGTTTGCTAGTTCAGGCATTGTGAGCCCCACTGGGCTCAGGCTAGTTTACTATGTAGGTCTTCTTGTGCTTTCCTTGACTCCTGCCTCCCTCAAACCTTCCTCCCACTCTTCCACAAGTTTCTGCAAGCTCAGCCTATTGTTTGGCTCTTGGTCTCTGCATCTGTTTCCATCAGCTGCTTTATAAAAACCTCTCTGAAGGCAGTAATACTCAAGTGACAGCACATGCTGATGAGGATGTGGAGCAAGGGAATACTCCTCCATATTTGATGAGAAAGCAAACTTGTACAACAGCTTTGGAAATTTGTCTGGTGATTTCTCAGAAAATTGGCAATAGTTCTACCTCAAAACCCAGGGATACTACTCCTGAGCATATCCTCCCCAAATGTTCCTCCATACCTCAAGGAAGCTTGCCCAACTATTTTCATAGCAGCTTTATTCATAGTAGCCAGAAACTTGAGGCAACCTAGACCTCGCTCAAACTGAAGAATCGATAAACAAAATGAGGTATATTTAGAGAATGGAATACTACTAAGCTATGAAAAAACCATGATGTCATGGAAGTTGCAGTCAAAGGGATGGACCTAGAAAAGATCATCCTGAGTGAGGTAGCCCAGACCCAGAAAGGCACTCATATTATGTAGCCATTTATAAGTGGATATTAGCCATAACATACAGGATAACCATGTGACAAGCTACAGAGCCAAAGAAGCTAAGTAAAAAGGTGGTCCCAAGGTAGGATGCTTGAATCTGACTCAAAAGAAAAAATATAATAGACATCTGAAGTAGATGGAATGAGGGAGTAGGGTAGGTGAGGAGGTGGGGAGGGGAACTGAGGTAGGGATCAGGTGTGAGAAGAGGGAGATCTGAAGGAGAGATGGAAATCAGTGGTATAGTGTGTGTGGAATGGAGCAAGCTCCTGAGAGTCTATGGAGGTGGCACTAGGTGAGACCCTTAGCAGTGGGGAATAGGAGGCCTAAAGGCTACCTCCTATAGCCAGGTAGAGGGAGGGGGACACCAATCCACCCAAAAAGCCATTGACTCCAAATTTGTCCTACGTACAAGAAGTATAGGCATTAAGAGGCAGAAGATATTGAGGGAATGGCCAACCTAATCCTAGCCCAACCTGAGACCAACCCAATGCGAGAGAGCCAACCACTGACACTTTAAATGATGTTCTGTTGTGATGCACACAAGAGCCTAGCATGGCAATTTGTTAACTTTCTCTTGCTGTATTACCTATCTAGTACCTAACTAGAATTGATTGTTTACAAAAAACAATAAAAAGAGAACTACTTTTACTTACTGACAATAGGAGATATTGAAAGCGCAATTGCAAAGTGACAATATGCTTAAAACCTACATAAACTCAAGCTAGACAAGTCACAGCCTAGAGATGGACGAAATGTGATGTTCCACCTTTAGATAAGACCCCTTGGCATATGATAGATGCTGATAGAAGCAAGAGCTGGTTTTCTTTAAAGGTATGACCCCTGGTAAGTTGTCCACGCCCTAGTAGACAGCTATCCATCCATGACTATGTGGGCAGCAAAATTGGACTTGATTGGTATAAAAAAGTCGGATGGATAAGAAAGTGAACTCTGGCCATTGAAACAATTGAGGCAGTGGGGAGATAAATATGATCAAAGTAAACAGTAGAAAAATCTTTTAAAAAAGTAATAGAAAAAAATTGAATAAGTTGTCCTGTAGTAATTCTATTACAGTGGCTAAAATGCAATTTAATTAAAAAAAAACTATAGTGCTACTTTGAAACTACTACTGTTTTAAAATGTACAAGGCATTTTAAATCTCTAGACAAGGCCACATGCAAACTACAAATGCAAGTGCCTTATATACAGGAATAAGCAGCCACTTAGGAACTCAGTAAGAGACCATGCATTTTCCTAGTGGACAGAGTGCTTAACTCCATTAGGGCCACAGTCTGATTAAATCATCTACATTACATTTCCATGGTGTTTCAGCCAATTAAGCCCAGCTCAATTCATCTCTGCTTTCTGAGGACATAAAGACATTAGAAACAAATTTACGATCAGGCCTGTTAGTGAAATGACTTGTAGACTTATTTTCAAACTAGGATGGTAAAATTAATAATAATAAAAAAGTTAAGAAACGATATAAAACACGTTGATTTTTCAGTATCCAAAGTGATCTGGCTTTAATTGCATCCAGAAATGCGTCCTCCCTTTCTTTCTCTTAGCAGAGTTAGAAAACACTGCAGTGAGCAAACCAGCCAACTGGAACAGAACGAGAAAGAAGCTGAATTCATTTAGAGTCAGGTGACTCCACTGTGGAACTGTCTTCTCACAGTGTTGAGTTCACTTGAAGAATTCCAGCATCCTTACAGAGGAAAGGGTTGATGAATCTGCTGATTAGTGTCGCTGTTATTAGGTTAAGCAGTCTTTAGAACTATAGATACCACTACTGATGGCTCCTGCCTGAAAGACACTGTTTGTCAGCTCTTAGCTGACTTCTGGCCAAAATGAGGATGAACAGATCATGAGTCACAAGGGAAAGAAATTTGTGAGAGTTATAACAGCCAATGCTCTGTGAACAAATACATCTTAATCTCACTACAACCAAACCACAATTTTCAGAATTGTACATAAGGCGGTTTATAAAGGGATGATAGTCATTTAATTTTGAAGAGGATAGAGCTTGGCTATTTATCTTTAATGAAATTTTTGACAAAATATTTTTAACAGTAAACTTAATGATTACTAATTGTCTTTAAAATACTAATCTTTATACTCACAGAGGAGTGTACCTCTCACTAGTCAGCAAAGAAGCTTCTTCTTATAGGACAGAAAGAATATGGCAAAAGACTACATTTTGTCAAAATGCAGAGAACAACTGAACATTGTGTACTCAGCCATATGCATCTACAATACAGATCCTGCTCTTGAGGGTCAGTGAATATTTTAGAAGAGGAAGAAAAAAGAAGGTAAGAGACAAAAATATCATAAAAATGCTGATAAATGTGTCTCCTAGAAATGATTGGGAATCTAACCCTATAATTCCTCAGAAATATGGCTGCCTAAACAAGATCTAAACACATATAACAATAGACATGCTAACATGCAACACAAAACCCCATAGAGGCTCAAGCCATAGAAAATGAACAACAGGCAACTAACAACAGCTAAGGCAAGCAGATTAGTCTTTCTTAGGAATGAGCTGCTAATTGGTTATTAAGCACCAAATGGTCAGTCTTGAAATCATATAATAGAAAGAATACTAAATGGTTTCAGTAGGTTATACTAATGTATTTATGAATATTTATTATATATTTTATACGTATATATTATAACAATTTGAGAAGAAGTGGAGAGAGAATGGAGGGATTGGAAGGAGGAGATAAAGAGGAGGGTGGGATAATTGCATTCTATTTGAAATACACACATAAATGTTTAAATGAAATTAAGTATTAGTTATTTTATAAATTGTAAGATAAGCTCACTTTCAGTAGTTAGAATATGTTAATTTGGGGCCAATAAGTACATATGCTTTTTATATACCATAAATAATCTTTGCAGCCAAGGTGCCCAGGGTTAGTAGTTTAAGTAGAATAGAAGCAAGGATATGTCAGAAAGAAGGGGTAGTGAGTGGTTTGCTAAAACTAATTATGTGTATAAATGCCTATTAAAAACCCACTAGTTATTAATCTCATTTCAAAATTCAACTTTGAAAAAGAAAAACAAATGAGAGTTTGATGTAATTCCCAATACATAGGTGTATACTGGTGTTCCTGTAATACTTGGATTATTAAATAAAAACCACAATGCAAGGCATGGGATTACTCCATACTAGATGTTGGTCAGACAGACTCTAAAAGTATCCAAAACAACACATTCTGTTATAATTGCTATTGAAAACTGTGGTGACTGCACTGGAAGACCCTACTGCTGAAGACACCAAACACTTTAATGATATGACATAGAAAAATCAATCTCAAATTGGCCAGGAAAGCTTTATTTCTGCTGCTTAAGTTGCATAGGGTTGGAAAATGTTAGCTCATGTTTTTAGTGAGATAAAAAAGCATAAATGGGCTTATATGGTGTTGGGTCTTGCAGGCTACAATACCAACCTACCAGGCAAGATATGAGCAATGATGCAACGGTAACCCGACTGTTCTCAGGTAACTAATTCCTTTCTGACAGGATTTGAGGACTCCTCCATTATAGTGAATTTCATGCCAGGTACATTGTTCAATCCTCATCGAAAGCTCATACCTGCCTTGGAGGTGGGTCATAAGTACTAAGAAGAATCTCTTATTAATTTTCTAAATGTTCACACTCTAATTCTTCTGTCTAAACATTTATGTTTAAGCCCTTAGACCTAAACTTGGTCTGAGAAAATTCTTTCTGTAATTGGCAGCAGTCAATGGAAAGATACATAACTAGTTAAAATGCTGAGAACAAGAGAGTTAGTGCTTAGCCATAACGGGGCACCTATGTCAGCTCCACACTCCTCCAAAGCTCAGGTAGCATAGCAGAAGAAGACTGAGTCAGAATATAAGAGTTTGAGGTCCTCGAATCCTTCCCTCTAATGGTTCTATCAAGGAGCATCTCAAAGTGGAGCAATAAACAGCCAAAACTATTCCAAGTCTCCAAAGGCCCCGCCTCTTGTTTTTGGCTCATGTTTATATCTCTTCTCAGAATTTGTTCGAGGATGGTTTTCAGCTGGATAACAATCAATTTCCTCCACATGGTGGTTTGACCTCTAAGGGGATAAACCTTACCTGCTCTCTCATAAGTCTTTTTCTCATCCCCTACTTGTGCTCCAAACAAAAAACATGTTTCTCCTTCACACATCAAACCCATCAGTACCCATCTTCAGTAGTGAAACAGTATTAGATTTAAAAGCAGATCAACCCTACTGTAGAGATGGTGGTAATTTTAATACCTCATTTTCAGCCATAGAAGGGTAATATGAAAAAAACCAGGCTCTTGCTGAGATTCTGGATTCTGGTTGCTCCAGGTTCCAGCAGAAGAAATCCTGCTGATTATGCCAGGAGAATTGTTCCTTAGAACTGATATCCTTATGGTCCCATTATTGTATTCTTTAATCTCCTTTTCCTATTGTTTAGGTTAGTCAGGTTATAAGTGAGGTACTCTCGGTTAATAAGTTCATAATAAAATATACTTGTTTAATAAATTGAGCCTACACATGTGTACATGTTTAGGATTATGATTAAAAAAAAAAGAGTTTGAGGTTCCTGGAGGAAAGCTATCTATCAGTTTATAAGGAACTTAGTAATTAATATTCAGAGACCTATCTACAAAGGTGCATGAATAAATTTGGACTACTCCTGATATCCATAAGCTTTGATAAGGTTTCTAGTATGATGTAAGAAGATGAAAATACATATTTATATAATGAAAGAATGTTAGTGAATTCTGTTAACGATGGGAAAATACCTCTCTAGTTCATTTTAAGGAAGCAGCAAAGGTCTCACAGGAGCTACAAGGAGAATTTCATGCTGTTTGTTCTATAGTTATGAGGTGCTGAAAAGTGCATCTTCTGATAAAGCTGCCATCTGTGGTGTTCCTGAGACTAACCACCAACAAATGCAAGCTGACACTTCTGAAATGGATTAGTGTGCATATCAACAATCTTCTAATGGCTTTCATCCTTTCTATCACATTTGACCTTGCCTTTTGGAGGCATTTGATAAATGATTAATTATTCATTCTAGAACTTGATCCTTCAACAACTAAACTACTTCCCGGAAACAAATATGGATGTGTATTAGAGCATCAGAATGAATCAATTATTCATTGATTCTATGCTTTGTATTTGCCTAGTGTGTGTCAATCTCTATGTTAGGCAGTCTGTAAGATAAAAAAAAAAATGGAATACAGGATTTCTGATCCATTTTTTCCCCAGAATGAAACAGATACTAACATAATGTGTAGGCTGAGTACTATGATTAACTATTTGTATGTCCACCCTCAGTAATTTTCATTCAAACTGTAAACTTGTGTTAATGAAAAAAGAAGATACCAAATGAAGCAGCCTAAAATATACCCCAATATGTGATATCGGAAAGTGAACATCAATGGAAAAGTCAGTAGGAATTTAATGAAAAAAAATGCACCTAAAGTTAAAATTTACTACATTTAATCACTGAAAACACAGCAAAGCTGCAGACACACAAAACCCCTCAGGTGTGAGTACATCAAACCATTTCATGTGGCAAAATGGAACACACAAACACACACACACACACACACACACACACACACACACACACACACTTTCCAAATAGAAAGGGGTGAAAGCTGGAGGAATAGAAACTGAGATGAGAAAAAGAATGCCTCAGGGTAGAAAATCAAGTGCTGTGACTGAGGATGGAGATATTTCTATTTAAATCCAGGAAAAGAAATGAAGGAAATCTCAATTTTGTATTCTCTAAATGTGGTGTTACTCCATCGAAGGATGTGGGCTGTATTCCCAGATTGGCCGGCCTTCTGCTGTCTGGATCTTCTTAAGTATTTATTGATTCCTTTAAAGTTACACGTGTTCTTTTCCCTGTCCTCACTTGGAGCAATTGTGCCCTTACAGCTACTATACTGAGAAAACCACCGGTGTCTATTTTGGACATTCACCTCGCTCTTTTGGGAGTAGTTAATGATTCGCTTCACCACAAGGGAGAATATTATAAAAATAAATAAATAAATAAACAGCAAATTTGATGAGGAAATATAATTAATGAGAGCTTTCTGCCATTGTGTGATCCATTCTAAAGTTCTCTCATTTCACTTACATATGACATCTTGTGCTTTCTGGTATGGCTAGCTCCCAATTGAGAACAACAGGAGGCCTATAACATTATATACAAATATGTTTAATGTTTGTTCTCTCTCTCTCTCTCTCTCTATATATATATATATATATATATATATATATATATATATATATATATATATCTCCCTTGTGTAACACTCAACCCTCCCCTATACTTATGTATGGAAATCAGAGCAGAACTTTGAGATTCTGTTTCTTCTGTAGAGTCTCTCTCTCTCTCTTTTTTTTTTTTTTTTTTTTTTTGAGAACCTAGATAGTCAATGGAATGGTCTAATTTGCCTGAACAAGAATCCCAGGAATCATTCTGTCTGCATTTCCCACAAGTCTGGGAGCGCAGACAATTAGTACTTTTTATATGAGATCTGGGTATCTGAACTCAGGTCCTCACACTGCACTTTTAAGGAAACTTCCCATGTTAGTTTCTAAAGACAGGGATAGCAATAGATGTGCCTCTTCTTAAGAAATGAATACCATGAGGAAGTACGTAAAATCACTAAAAGGAAGAAAAAACGTAAGATTACCCACACAACTGAACAATACTGAATAAAAAGTAAAACTGACCGCCTTTCCAATAGTTTGTTGTTTTATTCCCAGCTTCTGCCTGGAGCTCAAAATCATCTTTAACTTCAGTTCCGGAGTATTTCTCCTTCCCTTCTGGCCTCGGTAGGCAGCAGCCATACAAACAGGGCACAATCAAAACACCCATACACAGCAAATGAAATTAAAAGAATAATTAGATAGTATAATAAAAGTGTAATTGTGTATTGATGTTTTCTGTTGGACAAAACCCATACATATTTGTAACATCAAATTCATTAACATTGCTCACAGAGAAGAATCTTAGAACTGCTGTCAGTTTTAACTAAACATGTACATCTACAGAACAAAAACCAAGCTACTAAGCAGGACAGGATAAGTAACGCAACGGCGCCTGCTTGGAAAGAATAATACTTGGATTGATTTCTAAGACAATGTTGACAAATGGTACATATCCCTTTGCCTGTATCAGAATTTCAAATCTTTCAAATGGACCACTCTCAATGATTATAATATCTTCAAAGATTGTCATATTAATATAAATATGATATTTCACTGTATTTTTATCTGATTTGTTTACACACATGTACTATAATATGGTAGTTAGCTTGGCATACCCTTACACTGTTGAAAAACTTATATCCAGAGTATATTTCCATTTAGCACCTTTGAAATAAATTTAAGATTGTGTATTTAATATAGTTGGTCACTCTGGATGTTCTATGCTTATATTATGCCTTCCAGTTTAGTGTTTTTATAGGATTCCTGAGTGTACTAATTGTTAGACTTCTGCTTTACTCTGCCAACCTGTGATGTCATGCCCTACCTGCCATGGGGCATGGCCCTGCGTATACCTATATAAAAGGACAGACCTTCCTCATTGCATGCTCTCTCTCTCTCTCTCTCTGTCTCTCTCTGTCTCTCTCTCTCACTTACTGTTTTTTTCTTACCCCATTTCTCTCTTTCTATGTCTCTGTCCCTCTGTCTCTCTCTCTGGGGTACTCCTTCCTCTTTCCTTCTCTCCTCATGCTCATTTAATAAATTCATCTACAACATAATATCTGGGACCTTATTGTCTTCTCATCATTTTCTTATATTAAACATAAAATTGACAAGTGAGTAGATAGCTGATGTTCAAGAGTAATTGATCAACAAATCATTGACTCCACAGCTTTTCTGTGTGCTTTTATTTGGCTAATGTTTGCACAGTATGGTCGGGATTTGGTTGTTGTTATTGTGTGTCTATATATTTTTTTTTCATTTTTTGGTGATGTATTTTGTTTTCTAGGTTTGGGGCACTTTGTTGTTATATTAGGATTTTGAAAGAACTGAAAGTTTTGTGGGATATGGAAGAGAGGATGTTTGTAAAATTGGGAAGGGGAAAAATATGATCAAAATCAATTTAAACTTAGGGATTATTTTAAACAATACAAAAGAATATATCATAGTATACAAAAAACAAAGAAATAAATAGTAATGCCTATATTACAGAGTTAAAAGACCAAATCACAAGAATTTATTTCTACCAAGTTCTGTCTATAGTATCAATAAATGGGTTGAACTTTTCCCTCCTAAGCATACTACAATTATTTAAGTGATAAAGTGTTATTTAGCATATTACCTGTAGGGTTGGAACATTGTTAGTAATATAATTATTAGAACTGTACCTGCTGGTACCACTGGGGCAACAATTCTACAATAAAAGACCAACATCTCCTCCTTAATGGTTTGCTTGTCACACTATAGTAAATAAAATTGTCAGTGAGAGGAAAGATGATGGTTTCACTAGTCTAACTACTATGCCAGTAAAGGTTAAAAGTTCAAAATAAGTATCTCTCCTGACTTCCTTTTCCTGAAGTTGTAAAAGAGAGTTTTCAGGGTGACACCAGCGGATCACAAACACACTCCTACTAAGTGTCAGGGCACTCATCGCTGTTCTTCAGTTGATGTTGGCTCAGCCAGATGCGAGTTCTGCTTCCTGCTTCCATGACATTTTTGCGGTTGAAAAATAAAGGCTGTAAGTTTTAACTAAGTTCTTTTCCATCGTCTGACACTTGCCTGGGTGTTGTCAGCACGGAAGCCTGTGGTATCAGCTTTTCTTTGAGATTTTGCTAGGTAAGAGCAGCTGCCATCCATCTACTGACAAAGCACAGAGATGGCTTCTGCATCAGGGGAATTTTCAGCTTTGGCAGAATCTTCTGCAAAGATGAGAGAAGAGAAATTACAATAGATGATGAGCCTGGAGAATTGTTGTTCTTAACTCATTAGGTACCCCAAAAGTATTAGGGATAAAGGAAATAAAATTACATATTGTAGGTACAATAAAATTGGCTCAAAAGGATTTTTTCAATATTTTCTGAAAATAATACAAAATTATGAGTACAAAAGTATATAACACTACAATTGAGAGAGTCATCCTATGTCCCCTGGTTGGGGAGACCTGGTGGCACTCAGAGGAAGGATAGCAGACTACGAAGAAAAGACTTGATACCCTATGAGCATATACAGGGGGAGGAGGTTCCCCCTCAGGCACAGTCATAGGAGGGGAGTAAGGGGAGAATGGGAGGGAGGGAAGAATGGGAGGATGCAAGGGATGGGGTTAACAATTGAGATGTAATATGAATAAATTAATAAAATATATTAAAAAAGAGAGAGTCATCCTAGTAAAATAATAATAACTGTTCTAATAATTTAATATAAGAAAAATGCTTCTTTTATAGAAAAATAATTCATTGCCGAGTGTATATATACAAAATCTGGTTGTGTGTGTATGTGTGTGTATGTGTGTAATTATTTTCAATACATATCTAAAATTCATTAAGAGATTCAAAATATAAAAAATTATTTTAACTTTTTAATTTTCATGATTTTTTGAGGAAGATAAAATCAAGAGGGTTATAAAAGCATAACTGTTAATGTTATTAAAATAATGTAATACATTCTCTAAATTGGTAAATAGTTGCCTCTTGTAGTCCGTAACTATGACTAAGGGGATGATATTTAAAATCATAAATGTAAGAAGTATCAGAAACATAAAAAAATATTAGTGAACTCAAAGTGAAGAATATATAGCTAGTGTGTGTGTGTGTGTGTGTGTGTGTGTGTGTGAAACATAAGAGTGTTGTTTACTGTGTTTGAGTGTCCTTGTGCCGCTGTGTGAAGACAAAAGGAAGATATAAGATGTCCTCCATTATCACTATCCAGAATATTCCATTGTCACAAAGACTACCACTGGAGCTAGAGCTTTCACATTTTTAGTTGGCCTGGCTGACCATCACCTTTTGTGATCCTTCATTCTAGGCACCAAAACACTGTGTTTACAGCTACCTGTGGCAGTACTCAGTTTTAGTAAGTATATTGGACATACAAACTCACATCTTAAATTTGCACAACAAGCATTTTTGCTTAATGTACCATTTCCTCAGTACAATGATTAGAGAAGAAAATGAAGAGGATGATGGTGAGGAGGTGAAAGAAGCAAGGAGGGAGGGAGGGAAGGAGAGAGAGGGAGAGGGAAAGAGAGGAGAGAAAGAGAAAGAAAGAAGGGAAAGAAAAAGTAAGAAAGAAAAGAAAGAAAGAAAGAAGAAAGAAAGAAAGAAAGAAAGAAAGAAAGAAAGAAAGAAAGAAAGAAAGAAAGAAAAAACACGGAATGTACTCTGGTGAAATATAAAATCTTTATCAACATGAAAGTTAACAGAAAGGGGACAAAAAATGAGACTTACTGCCATTTGTTATACATGGAATAGATATTTAAAGACTCACTACATTACCAAGGGATAAATCACATTTTAACCTTTCATTAAGATGATTTACAACATTAAGTACTCACATACTCCCGTGTAATGAAAACACCAATCAAAATTCAGAAAAATTTCTAAAACTTAGTCTAATTTATTGAGTTCTTTTAACCTCATTATTTGTCATTATTATAATCTCAGGCAAATGACATTTCCTCTCTGCCAGTTTTCTACAACCTTAATTTTGGTTTTACAATCTTCTTTCACATTTCTAACAAGACATTTATCTTCAAGCAAAAATATTCCTTCTGCATACAAATCATTATATATCTACATATATAATAAATATAATACCTAATACAGTCTAACATAATTATAATTAATCTTATTTCCTACCATATTTCCATTTCTGTTACCAAAATTGAGAAATGTATCTAAAATACAAGCATTTGCAAGCATTTTACACTCTAACCAAGATAATAGAACATAGAGACAAACAATATCCATGTATGTTATCATTGTATAGTTAAAAGTTAAAAAGGAAATTAACATTATAACATTATTATGTTACAATACATTACATACTATAATAACATTATTAAAATTACATTATAGCATGTAAAATTGAATATTTATTTTACATAAGTCTATCAGATTAATTAACTGATATATAAATTATTGTGTTTCTAAATAGCTATCATTCTTAATACCTATGCAAAATCGTAATTCTATTTTATTATCTTAGAAATTTAAGTTGTCATATTACTAATTAAGAACTCCTCATAGACTAGATGACTTCTATATTTGAGAATAGAAGAAGCCTGCTGCTCTATTTGCTTGCCCTTGGTAACCTTTTTCTCCTGTAGGTACAGGAAGAAAAATAGTAATGGAAGCTAGGATGTGATAATGATAAAGAAAAAAATTATGCAAAACACGTAATATTAATGTCATATTGAAACTCGTTACTTCACACTTCTAGTAGATGATAATAAAAGTAAAATATATTTTGCAAGGGGACATTCAATAACTTTCAAAATAGTTGTCAGAGTAACAACCATGTGTATATTCCTAGAAAATAAGTTACAAGTCTTAACTGGTATCTCACTCAACACTTAGATGCTAATCATTCCCAAAACTAGATCTTGACTAATTTCTACAAAGTATATTCCTGACACTCATTCAACCTTTGTAACTGAAGAAGTTTTAGTTCCAAGTACATGTAAGAAATTCTGAAACCTAGTTTGAATTAACATAGAACTTATATATTTTGTAACGAAAGAGTATACATATAATTGTTATTTGGTAAAAAAAAAAAAAAGTAATTTTTAGTATTGGAAAAATAACTGTATGCTTCTACATTTCCGTAAAATATCTGTCCTTTTCCTTTACTTCCTTCCTTTCTTCATCCCTTCCTTTCCTCACTTTAGACAATATCATTCACTATAATAAACATTGTATTTTAAAAAGCAGGAACACAAGCTGGGCATAGCTTTAATCCCAGCACTCTGGGCAGCAGAGTCAGGCAGATCTCTTGTGAGTTTGAGGGCAGCCTGGTCTACAAAGCGAGTCTAGGATGGCCAAGGCTACATAAAGAAAGATCCTTGTCTTGAAAGGATCTGACAAAGTATTTTTTCTTTTATTTACTTTATATCTGGTTTCTTTTGTCTTACCTGTAATTGCCACTGCTTAATGGATCTTTAGGCTTATGATTTTATCAACTCTGCTCAAATATTTTCTAATGTGTATTGTGTCCTCTACCTGTTCTAAGACTTACCTTATATTTGTGGTTTTGTCTTACAGACACACACAAGAGAGACAGAGAGACAGAGGCAGAGACAGACAGACAGACCGACAGACAGACAGACCGACAGACAGATAGACTGGCAGACACACAAACAGAGACAGAGAGACAGAGACAGAGAAACAGAGACAGGCAGAGACAGTAAGACAGAAAGACAGGAAAGGAGAGAGAGAGAAAGAGAGAGAGAAAGAGAGAGAGGGAAGAGAGAGATAGAAAGAGAGAGAGAGGAGAGGTGGACGAGGCGGGAGAGAGCGAGGGAGGTGAGGAGGAGAGAGAGAGAGAGAGAGAGAGAGAGAGATGTACACACAAGACGTATGTAAACAGAAAGATCTGATTGGCTCTAGTCTACTTTACTGAACCTTCATTCCATGAAATGGATCACAAATTTTTAGATACTATTCGCAATTTACATGGTTCTTGCTCCCTAGAACATTTAAAAATTTATTTAATTTTCCAATTATTTTGGTAATGGATTTTTGACCTTTCACCGTATCTAGTAATTTTAAAGTTGATGATTACTATTTTTCATTCTAAATTATTCAATGATGAATTGTGTTGTACTCTCTCAACTCTGACAAAGATATAATCTATGTATACTCAGTGTTGAATATTCTCTTGGCTATTGTTGTTTATTTATCTATCATGCACTTTTATTTATTTATTCTTATTTTAGTGGAAAGGAACATATTTACACTGTCATAATTCTGAGGTGAGTTGTATTTTCCCTATTCTCTTTTTGTGTATTTTTATTTAAATAAATCATATGTTATATTCTGATCCTCGTTTTTCCATACCACCTATCTCCACATTGTTTCTCTCTGTTTCTCTCTCTCTCTCTCTCTCTCTCTCTCTCTCTCTCTCTCTCTCTCTCTCTCTCTCTCTTCTCTTTCTCTCTCTCTCTCTCTCTCTCTCTCTCTTTCTCTCTCTCTCTCTGTCTCTCTTTCTCTGTCTCTCTGTCTCTCTCTGTCTCTTTCTCTCTCTCTCAAAGAAACAAACACAAACAAAAATAATAAAAAAGTAAAAAACAAAGGAAGCAGAGAGAGAAAGAGAGTGTGTGTGAGAGAGAGAGAGAGAGAGAGAGAGAGGGAGAGAAGAGAGAGGGAGAGAGAGAGAGCTCTCTTCTCTTTGTTAAATAGTTAAATAAATAATTTATTTATTTACTTTACATCTGGACCACAGTGTTCCAGTTTGCTCTTTGTCTCCTAACAGTCCTTCCCCCTACCTGCTCGCCTCCCCAACCACTCCTCTTCCTTTTCTCTTCAGAAAAGGGGAGGCCTCTGATGGATATCAACAAGCCCTTGCATATCTAGTTGCAGTAAATCTAGGCTCATGTTTCCCTTTTGAGGCTGTAAACGGTGGTCCAGTAGGGGGGAAAGGGTCCCAAAGGCAGGCAACAGGGTCAAAGACAGCTCCTTCTCCTTCTGTCAGGAGTCCCACATAAAAACTAAGCTACAGAGCTGTAACAGACTTCCAGAGAGCTCAGAACAAACCCATGCATGCCCCCTGCTTGGCAGTTTAGTCTTTGCCAGACCCTATCAGCCCAGATTAATTGATTATCAAGTTTGTGGTGTCCTTGACCCCTCGGGCTCCTTCAATTGTTCCTGCTCCTCTTCCACAAGATTCTAGAAGTTCTGCCTAATATTTAGCTGTGAGTCTTGAGAGACACTATTCTTATAGTGTGGTTAATCTATGGTTTTTACTTATCTGCCTTCTCCTCTCTCACCTTACTATCTCTACCATTGCATGTCAGCCAGGGGAACTATCATATCTTGTTCTTATTTAGGGAGCTTAATGCTGGGTGGGTGTATACTGATGGGTGTTTTGCTGAAGGCTTGAGTACCATTAATCTTGAAGTTTATTTCTCCTCATATAATCTGACTGTCAGATACTCTACCCCAAATACAACATCTGGATTGTCTCCTTGATTGTCAATTTCAGCTTGTTCAACTCAGGGAAACTGTGAGAACAACGTCAGGGTCACACTTTCCAGATTCTGTTCAGCACACGGTCCCCTAGGCAGAAGGCAAACTTTCACAGGCCTGAACCCTTCCTATCCCTTCTTTGGGGATCTTAGTGTTGTGCCCCTTGATGCTTTATGAAAATTGTTGTTTCCTACATTTTCTCCAAATATTTCCCTGTCTGCAGAGGAACGAGAAAGAGAATACCCATCAAGTTCTATAGTAATTACCTAAATAATTACAGAATACCATATTTTTAGACGAACAGTGTATTCTTAAGTAAACATATTATATTTTTTACTTTTAGTATTTAGAATTAATTAATTGATAAATATTTTTCCTAGTTTTATATTCACATTATATATTATTTATTGTTCTAAACCAATGATTATTAGTAATAAATTAATAGAAATAAATATAATTATATATAATTATATTATATAATACATAATAAATATATATGTTTAACTGTACATTTTTTACTTATTCAAAGTGAAACATTAGTATAGGCCCAATATTTGTTTCTTAAGTAGGAGATTTTTCAAATGCAAATATTTGTACTCTAACTTAGCGAAATGTTTAGCAAACATAAGAGAACAGCAGCACTTTTACCTTTTGTATCCGAAAGTCAGATTTGTGTGTGTGTGTGTGTGTTTGTTTGTTTGTTTGTTTTTTAGTGCAGCAGCTATATGTACTGTGGGTATACAATTTTGTATAGTTGCTACAATTTTGACAGTTTCTGTTGGAGGGAAGATGTTTTTGACGTGCTGTCTAGGTGCTCCAGAGACACACAGATGTTAATGGTGGTCTGGGAAGGGAGAATCTTTTACTGAGGTCATTTGACTTAAGGGTTTCTTCTGTTTTCTAAGGTTGGGAAACCAGTTTGTGCAGAATACTTTTAAGTGAAGCCTAACATTGTATTTTCAGAGTCCAGAAGGAAGGAAGAAATAAACATGACAGCAGAGCTTACTTACTCCTCAAAATGTAAGAAATCCACAACAGAAAACCAGAGCTCACTCTGTGGAAGGAGCAGCAGAAAATAAACTCATGTAAGGGCTTTTGGTCTTCATAAAACTTTGCTAGTTTTAACTTGTGGTTCTTCCTCTTGTATAACAATATACTGACAAAACGTGTTGCACACATCATTTTTCTATAACTTCCCCAATTAAATGAGGACAGAGCAGGTATAGTTTGCATAAGAAACTTAAGAACAGACTGTTTAGAGCCCATGGAAACTGATTAGATCACTTTGCACATCAATTCTAGTTTCTTGATATCAGCAAGTCTTTCTTGTTATTATAACTACACTATAAACCAGAATCATAAGTTCATTGTAAAATGAGTAGAATATACGGTCTTTTCTCTAAATAAAGAAACCACTTTTCTTCTGAAAGCATAGTTCTCCATGAAAATGGAAAGGGGCCATTACACAGACAAAGTAAATACTTACAGACACAAGAGCCCATGTCTTTACCATTTGAGGCAAATTGTATTATTTATTTTTTCTCCCTGGGTTCTGAGACAATGATGATACTCACAGAAAATAAATGGACAAAATTTTAAAAATAACAGTCATGTAACTGTCATGTTCGTCATTACCGTCTAGTTTACATTTGTGTGAATAAAAATTACAATATTATAAACCCACAAAGGCAAACCTTGTGCTCTTGCAATGCATATTATAGGTATAGAGGGAAAACACAGCTTATCATTAGCTGAAAAGAGGCTGCCTTTTCGCAATATTCCTCATTACTTTAAAATTTTAAATACTCTAACACTATAAGTATACCAAACATCCAAGTGCTATTGTTTGTTAGCAGTCTCCTTATGGATAACCATGGGACCTCTGCCTGTATGCAGCGGTATCGTTTTATACGGTAACCCTATGCTCAGAGGTTTTCTCTACATTAGGAAAGATGTGGGTGTCTGGGTATGGTGGCATGTGGCTGTACTTCTTGCACTCTTTAGGATGAAACAGAAGGATCATGGGTTTGATGCTGTCCTGAGCCAAATAGCAGGTATCGTTAGTATAGAAAGAGGATGGAGCAGAGGGAGAAGGAAAAGAAGAAAGAGGAAAAACAATCGAGATGAGGGGGAGAGATGAAGATGGAGAGAATAAATTTAAGCTAAAGAAGGAAGTCAGGGAGCAAATAACAAATGTACCTTTGTTATTTTAAGAATATCTACATACGTGTTTATATATGCTCATACACATAAAAGACACACGTGTATTTATTGTTAAAATACATACACACATTGCTTTGGCAATTTTTTTCTGAAAGCCATCTGACCACCTGATTTGCTGATCATATTTCTGCCAATACTAGTGTTTCATGGCCTTTGTCTGTGTAAGGGAGAGGAATTCTCCAGGCATAGTCCTAAGCACCCAAAACTACAAGTAATCCTGAGCCAGACGCAACATAATATACTGAAAATTGGCCCATGGGCTAGTTTCTTCTATGAGATCTACATGCAATGATACATACATTTGTCATAGGAACAATTACTGGTTGACTAACCGTATCCCTGACCTTGTTCTGTCTTCATCATAACAGTTACTCTTAATTAATGCTCGTAACAACCTATTGAAATAAGCGTTGTCACTTCATCACTTTTATCTACTCATATCACACAGATGAGTAGTGGGGAAGCTGGAATCCATGTGCAGAGTCTAAAACCCAACCTCTCACCCAGTATGCCTTACTTCTTCACAGTGTACCACAGCTTGTGCCAATAATACGAACTAAATAACTGTGAGTAGTAATGCTATATTATATAAAACATAATACATGTAACTTTAAAATGTGTTCTCATCAATATTTTACAGAGGTGACACATTTTAGAATGTAAAAATGTTTTTGTTAATCAACAAAAATTTTAAAAAGAGTCCTTCTGTTGGCATATTTTATTTAAATATGGATTAATTTTTTTTAACACCCATCTAAAAGTGAATGAATGGATGTGTTGACCCAGTTATTTGAAACTTTCTAAATGGCTACTTACCATTTTCAACAACTTTAGCCATGAACAGGTACTCCACAGTGCTTCACAGAATCCTTTCACTGAAATGCTTTTAGAGTGGAGTGAGGTTGCTCGCGCTTCTTTCATTTTGCACTTCTGAGAAAGAAAGATAAATAATTCTTAGCTACATTCTGCAGGCAGCTCACAAGAAGTAAATAAAAGATTCTGCGCATTCACAGAATTTTTGAGTTTTTCCTGACCCCCAGAGCGCCTTTATGCCCTTGGGATTCCCGCTTCTTGTAGATACATATTTATTCAATGTTTTTCACTGTGGATTCCAATGGTACTAAACAAATATATCAGGATTTAGAAAGAGAATAGTAGAGGCACTAGAACCATTTATATGTCATTTATAGACCCTTTAAAAATGAATACTTTTGATTTATTATTTACGTGACCTACTGTTTATTTTCTTAAATTGTATGATTCCTCATTTTTGTGTGTGCATGCATGAATGTGTGTGTGTGTGTGTGTGTGTGTGTGTGTGTGTACACATTAAGTGGTTTTTCATGCCATGACACAGTGCATGTGTAGAGTTCAGAGAGCAATGTTATACATTTTAGTTTCTCTCTCCTTCAGCCTTATTGCAGTTCAAGAAAAGGAACTCAAATCACCAGGTTTATTCCTTTACCCACTAAGACATCTCATCAGTCTCAGTATTTACCTAGCTCTGTTCTAACATCCCAATGTTTATATTTATCATCCTTTTGGGTGGGCTTCTTCTTTTTGCCCCTACTATGAATATTCCTGTCAAACTCCATATCATAAACAACCTAACTTCAGCCCTCATGAATCTGACACCCTCTTACAGTGACTTACTTTATTTTGTTGGCACTATATTTGTTTCACACCCTTCAAGTGACGTCCCCAGTGAAAGAACATTTTGCTTGTATCCCATTCATTTTCTTAGAATTATGCTGTGCTTATGTTTCCTTAGGAAGGTACACCTTATGATGTGACCATAAATGATGATCTGCTGTGTATTAATCATGTCCTGTGGTTTTGCTTATTATACTCTTTATACACATGGATAATAGGTAGCTTTTCTTTCCATTTTGTCTACGTCATCTCAGCTAAAATGGTAACAGGTAGATTATCATTTAACTAACACTATATTACACTATACTTTCTAGAAAATAAATATTGGTCAGTACCAGATAGTCTAGAATAGGGAGTCAATACACTTAATCAAAAATTAAATATGCTAACAGTATAATTATATTCCCCTTATGAATTATGCTATGAAATGTTTTGTCCTCATTTTACTAAAGTCATTAACATTAAAATTATAAAAAACACATCTACAGAAAAACTTCGCAACATTTACAAGTGTCAATTTTGCTTGTCTCCAAATAAACTGTAAGTAGTTATATTTTCTTGAAGACATACAGAGAGATTATAACATCACAGAAATGCTAATACTATATTTGTGTTGATATATTACCAATATATTTTTAGGAAGAAATATAAAAATTTAGCAAAATATCATCTTGAATCATAACATAAACTTTTTATTGTTCCACCTACAATATTTCCTCTGTTTACTGACATAGTTTCATTATGTAAACAACATGTTCATAAAACTGTTTACTTATGTCACCAGAGAATTTAGTTTTGTTCAAGGTAAAAAAGAAGTGCTCTGGCCTGGGAAGCATGTAAACAAATTTCAAATCTCCACCTCCCTCTGCTCCTCCAATCAACCCCTAGACTTAACAGCCAGCTCTATGGTAGACTACTTGCTACAGTCTCCCTTTGCCACCCTCCCATCTCCAATGGATCACACAGATCTTCCCCTCAACTCTCCTTCCTCCACTCATGGCTTTATACAAGGCCTAAACTCCTGCAAGCACTCTTTGGGGGGAACCTCTTCCTCAGTTGCTTCAAGTCCAATCCCACCCCCATCTCATCCTCAGCTCTGTTTCAGACCACTGTTGCTGCCTTACCTTCCTCTCTACCATACCTCAAAGGGATCTCATTAGCTTGTCCTAACACACACACACACACACACACACACACACACACACACACATTGTTTTATTCCATTCTCCAATTCCAGCAGGAATTCCTTGGAACCTTTGGGCTACTCTCCCCACAGAGAAGCAGGCAGGCTAACTGCAGATTCTCACCTACCCTTCCTCTCCTCCAATGGAGGACCCCAGACACCTCTGCAGCCAGGAATAGGAATGTCTGCAGCAGTGCAGCTTCCCCCATTCTCATTGTGTCTTGTCATGGTTTTGCTTTTTTTTTTTTTAAATATCTTTTTATTTTAATTTAAATTTATTTATGTATTTGTATTCTCTATGTCCTTTTCATATGTGTGATGGTTTCTTGTTTAGTGTACTTTTATACAGTTCCTGAATCTGTGAGACTGGGTTACTGCATTTAGAGCCTTCTCTGAGGCTTTAGCTTTCTAGTGTTTGTTTTACTTTTTCGATGTGTTAGATTTATTTTGTCGTATTTTCTTTTGCTTGTTTTATTTTATTTTATTATTACCCCTATTTGGTTTCTAATGAGAAACAGGAAGAGAGTTACCCCTGATAGAAGAGGAGCTAGGAAGGAACTAGGAGGAATAAAGGGAGGTGAACTGTAATCAGATATATTTTCTTTATATATTTACTGCTACAATAAATGAAAAAATGCAATTTTTTAAAACTAGTATAGACTGTTTCACCTGTCAAATGAAATCACCAATCATGGACACACACACACACACACATGGTATCTCATTCTTTTATGTTTCTCATACATGCAGGCGTACACACACACACACACACACACACACACACACACAGAGAATATCTTTTTATTTTATGTTTTTTAAGACAGAGTTTCTCTCATGATCCCTTTTGTCCTGGAACTTGTTATGTAGACCAGGCTGGCCTCAAATTTGCCTGCTTCTGCCTCATGAACACTGAGATAAAGGTGTGTGCCACCACATCCTGAATGGCTTTTTTAAACTGTTTTTTTCCTTTTTCATTGCTTAAGTATCTTCTGTAATCCAATAGAGTTTCATCAGCTCTACTTTCAGAATTAACCCAAGCCCAGGCTATTTTTTACAGTATATTCTATTTTTATGTATGACTTACTGATATTATCCATTTGACTTCACATTTTTTTGTTTGTTTTTTTTTTTACTAATTTATTCTTGTTACATCTCAATGGTTATCCCATCCCTTGTATCCTCCCATTGTTCCCTCCCTCCTAATTTCCCCTTACTCCCCACCTCTATGACTGTTCCTGAGGGGGATTACCTCCCCCTGTATATGCTCATAAGGTATCAAGTCTCTTCTTGGTAACCTGCTGTCCTTCCTCTGAGTGCCACCAGGTCTCCCCCTCCGGGGGACATGGTCAAATATGAGGCACCAGAGTACGCGACAGCCTACAGACTGGGAAAAGATCTTCACCAACTCTACAAAGGTCTAATATCCAAAATATATAAAGAACTCAAGAAATTAAACACCACCAAACCAAATAACGCAATTGAGAAATTGGGCTTGGAACTAAACAGAGAATTCTCAGCAGAGGAATATCAAGTGGCTGAGAAACCTTAAAGAAATGCTCAACCTCCTTAGTCATCAGGGAAATGCAAATCAAAACAACTTTGACTTCACATTTTATGAATCTATATATGTGAGACAATGAAAAAGGGGGGTTAATATACACATTCAAAGAGACACAAATTTGTGGCTACATCAGGTGTTTTTCAGTTTATCTGAACAAACAGATTAAAGAAGGAAATGTTGATTTTACTCATAGTTTAGGAGACATCAGTCCTTATGGCAGTGAATGAATGTCAACAGATCTGAAAATCAAGAGAAGACAGGAAGGGAAGAGGGTAAAGATGAATCAAGGAAGGTCTAGGGCAATGTAAAGCCCCAAAGGCATTGGCTAACCTATTTCTTCTAATTAGATCCCACTTCCACCTGGCCCCATATCCCAGCACTACTATCTTACTGTTCCCATCCAAATGATCCATCCACTCATTAGGTCTAGACTCAAGATCTGGACCTCTCTTCAGATTCCATCCCAGTCTTCCCAGTGATGTCCTTCCACCTGGGGACTTTTATTTTTTACCATCAGACAATATACTCAATTATTCACATTTGCAAAATTTAAAAAAAATTCATATTTTTTGCTGAATAGAGAAATATTAATGAAGAAAAAATGTACTTAAAATACACCTTTAATGAATGTGTGTAAGTATATGTAATGACTTTGTGGAATGAATATTTGCATGTGTGTAAGTGTATGTGTCAAAAACAGAAAGGAAAAACTAAAATACTTGGTTGTTGCTTCCCGAATGCCATTCATCTTCCACTATGTCCATGCAGTCAACTCTCCTTTAAAATGTTATCCATGGTAGATTTTTCATCTACATTCTCATCTTTATAATCTTAATAATACTAGTTAATACTCACAGCATGCTCCATCTTTTATAGTATTTTATAAATGATAACTGACATCAATTAATCTCTTGTTATCAATTGATATGTTGAATTAATCTCATTTTGAGACTTAATTTTTATTGAACTAATTAAGAAGGTGTCCAAACAGAATCTCAGGCCATTTCTAGCTGTATCCCTGTGCATATATTGTGTCTCATTAAGCAATAGAAAATCTTTTTCCTATTATATTTCTAAATTAGTACAGTTAAAATGACCTTCATCTTGCTCCTAATTCATTCAGTCGTTCACTTTTCCTTTCAGGTTTAAAAAAAAATTAAAAATATTCCCCAGTAATACACTTTTTTGTCTTTTGAGGCGAAAGGTGCTCACATGTGAGGTAAACAGCTCATTTGTCTTTCTTTGCCTCAATATACTGTTATTTTCCTATTTTCACTAACGAAAATTCGATTTTATGCCTATTTTTTCCAAAATAATTGGATCTTGAAATTGTGATACAATTAGACAAATTAAACAAAATTAGAACACAGTAAAACCATAATTAAGCCAAAGTAAAAATAATTTCAAAATTAATATTTCATACTACACAGATAACTTCTAACATGAAAATTTTGGTCTCAAGAAGAGTTTATGCTTTGGAGCCAGGTTAAGCTATCCCTCTCCTCCTTTGTCACCTCCCAATGACAGAATACCAAAACCCAAGAAGACTGAATGAAAATAAAGGAACTATTGTGTGTGTGTTTGTGTGTATGTGTGTTTTTTTATGTAAGCGGATGTATTTGTGTAAGTATGTTGATGTGTTTGTGTGTGTGTGTGTGTGTGTGTGTGTGTGTGTGTATGTTTGTGCTGTGACAGGGGTCATGCTCCTAGAAGGCCTGAAAACAAATCTCTTCCCGCTTCTCTACTTGTGTCAATGTAATGGCAGCATGTTCATGTTGGTATTCCCTGACTTGTCATTACATCTGTAACCGTTTCTGTCAATTTCCATGCCTGTATTTCCCTTTCTTTATGTAAAAGTTACCTTTTTAGGCCAAAAAGCAAAGTTGAAATTGCATCACATTAGCAAATAATTAGAAAGCTTGTTAAAAATATCAGTCACACTTAGAAAGTTACAGGTTGGAAATATAAATTTGGAAAGCTGACATAAATTGGTAGCACCTTTACTTTCAGTGCACTAGGACTATATTTATAAATGTATTATGCTGGTATGAATTCTCCTGGGTTACTAATTATGAAAAAGCACCATTGAGATAAACAATATATAACAAAGTATTGAACACTAAGAGACACCATAAGTGCTATTCCACTTTCTTCACCACTCCTCCTTAACCCTATACAGTGTTCACACCTAGGGCAATCAAAGTTTAGATATGGCATCAGTTACTTCACTCACATGACTACAAGACACACACATATATATATATGTATATATATATGGCTTGTAGATGTGTTCATTTTAGCTCTTAATTCTCTGAAAATCTTGATCTTTGCTACTTATTTTAGCTTCCAATCTTTCTTCTATGACTGATGTATAAAGCCTTTAGAATCTGAAATCCCTACATGCATCCCTAATTCCCAGGCTCTCTCGTATAAACCTTACAAAAGAAAAATAAACACGATAATACTGACCAAAATATTATTTAATCAATGAAATATTAACAAAGACTATCTAAAATCCACACAATAGCATAGACACTTAGATTTACTTGTGCTTCGCAGTCTGATTTCTTTTTTTTTTTAACTCGAGGTGCCAATTGGTGTTATGTTTATTATGAGCTGTACAGGGAACTTGGTCTGGGCAGAAAAAGATAATAATCAATATGGAAAGGAGCTACACATCACTCCTCCTGCTGTTCCTGAGCTGTGGTACCACTCACTGCAATGAGTGCTGGGCTCTTGGAAGGTGGGAACCAGTAGGGAGTGAGCACAGAGCTGTGAAGAAATAGATTAATTTTCTGGATATGTCTACTACTCATACATTTTCTAAAATTACCATGTAAGTACATTTGGCCCAGAAACACTAAACTAAGAACAGTGTTCTGAGAACAATATATTAAATATACTGCATTTTGATTCCTTCCTTCCTTCTTCTCTCCCTCCCTCACTGTCTCCTGCCCTCCCTCCTTTCTTTTTCTGGGAATTTTTCTCCCAAGACATATTTTTAGTACTCAGCTCTATTGAGGTCCTAGATATCTGATCTGACTCTCTTTATAAGCAGTCAAGGACTGAACATACTAGATTTTGTCTATCTGAATTAAAGCTCAGTCTCTCTCTAGGAACTTCTTTATCTTGTGCATGAGTGTATGCAAGTTGCTTAACTTCTGAGTCCCAATAGCTGCATAACATTCCTGCCTTGCTGTGTTGTTCTGACAATGGAATGAGAATGTATGTACATGAAAAAGTAAAGCCTAACAGTTTGGCACCTAACAAGCATCCTGGAAGCATGAGAGCCAGTTCATTATGTCTGCGCATGCCTCCGGGATACAAGATTGCAAGCCACAGTTAGAAGTCTCTTCCTACCTTTAATGGGGCTTAGATTAAATCTCAGGAAAAAAAAAACATTCATTTAACAAGCCTGGTGATTTCAGCCTGTTGTGCTCAAAGTACATTAAAAAGCACCTGTTTGGCTCCTGCTGAAAGTCAGGACTAATACATGACAAACCATGCAGCCAGATACTGCCAGGCGTGCTTCCTTAGACCAGGTTTTATGTTCACTAGGAAGGAAAGTGGGCAGGTTGTTCGAACAGACCCCAAACTGAGCAACAGGCAGCAGTGATGCTGAGCTGAAAGCAAGATGCGAAATGAAGAATGGAGCATTTCTGACAGGGGTAATGCAACTCAGAAATTATAGCTAAGTGTCTTTACTCCCATTCCTCAACTCAAGTTAAAAAGCATAAGTATTAACAACTTGGGAAAATCTTTATACAGAATTAACATAAGGCTTGTGCCTAAACCTTATAAAATAGTACTCTAAGCTCCATTCTGGTTGCTGGTAATACTGTATACGTGTTGGGGGGATGCCTGTGATGGTTGTGTGCATGGTGTATTCACACATATATATAAATGTGCATGCTCAAACATATGCACATATGGAGACCAGAGGACAATACCATGCACCCTGCTCTAACAGACTTAACTTTATTTAGTTGAGGTAAGTACTCTGTTCTGAATAGCTTCAAGGGTTTGCCAAACTGGGCCAGTAAGGGAATGGAGAAAGACAAACCTACAGGCACACACAGGGAAGCTGGGGTGGAGTGGTGTTGTTTCAGTAGCTAGGAAGATCACTGTGTTTATTATATACATTTGGCCAGAAGGTTGGTAACTTTCGTACAACTCAGTAGGAGGCAAGCTTAGCTAATCTTGGTAGCGTTAGGTAGCATTAAACTTCCCATTAGGGACCAGTCCCTGGATATCTGTGATATTCAGATGAAAAAGCTACAGCAAACATTTCCTACACATACTGTCAACAATTGGAACCTATGAAGACACTGCCATTACTCTGAGCCTGGGGAAGGCTTTTTCATTGCTATGGGGCTGAAGTATTGGGATCCTTGACATGACCTTTGCCATGTCAAACAAGACACTTTCCCTCGGAAGTTCACTCACTCCCTAGAGTACCGTTTTTCACTGAACCTGGAGCAAGGCTGGTGAGCAGGAAGCTCCATTAACCTTCCTGCCTCTGCTCTCCACAGGAATTTGACATCCACACTTGAATGTTTCCATGAATGGTGGGATTGAATCCCACCTTCAACCTCTTCAGATAGTGCCGCAGTCCCTTCTTCTAGCACCCCTAAAACTCAGAGGGCTTTGATTTGCTCTTCACGCTTTATCTCATAATCCTGTGAGCTCTGCTCTCAACTCAAGTTCCTTATAACAATAAAAATGTGATTTCATACATTTGATTCTACAACAGAAAAAGTTATATCCTTTTGGCATTTTAAAATGTTAGACGCCTCTTCTTCATTTTGTCCTATTTAAAATAATTCCCCAGTGCAAATATTTCATATAACAGGTTCATTTATGTAAGTAAACAGGATTGTTAAATGTAAGTGTTGAGTTTGCTTCAACCTTTGCTGTTGTTTTTAATAACAATGAAAGAAAGCATAACATGCCTATATACTTTGTAGATGACTCTAAAAGGATAATTTTCAACTGGGTACCTAGGGAATAAATAGTACTGTCCAAATCACAGTGAGATTAAGTGTCCCAGGTAAGAATAGAAGTGGCTTTATTCACAATGCGGTCATCAGAAGCTATCACTCTACTTCTTATCAGGCCTCACTTGATCAAGGAGCAAGCATGTCAGCAGGGAGATGCTTTGTAACCTAAGTGCAATGCGTATAGAGATAGATTTCACAGCACTCAAAAGAAGCAATTCTTACTCATTTGGTGTGGTTTGTAGCTAAACCCTTGCATCTGTGAATCAAAACTTACCTGGAAAAATTCTTAGTGAAGGTTATTACGGTTAACAATATAACCTGTTGTTTGAAAAGTTTCTGCTACTCTGTGGGACATTATAATGACTATACTAAGGAAAGACGTATTTCATATTTCAAAGCAGCTACCCCCCCCCAAAAAAAGGAAGGCACAAAGTCACAATAAACATCTGAGCAGAGCATTCCCATTGGCCTGATTTGATCTTTCTATAATGTGTACAGATGTCAAAGTATCTCACTGTACCTCTTAAGCTAATTATTTAATGGTTAGTATATAGTGAAATTTAATGTACAGTTTACTCACAAGTAAAATAGATTCAATTTGTCCTAATATAAATCAATGCTTTCCATATTAAAAAGTGTGTGTGTGTGTAAATTCAATAATTCCTGTAACAAAAGTCAAAAGTTAGTATCAAACATAGAACTGTGAAAACACATGAAGTATTTACATGGGTGCTGATGGCATGAATTTTAGTGAGGACCTATATTGTCGATAATCCATGTAACTGTAAAAATGCAAGGCCAATTTCTATGTAAAACACACTTTGGTCTGATAATGCCATTGTAATAAAAGAACTAAACAGAAAAAAGAAAAATAGTTATATTATTCATTGAGAATATTGTTGATTTATGAAATTGTCTAAGCCTTGTAAAAATCAGTGTGTACATGTATATTAATTTTATCACTTTTTCAAATCAATAAGCATTATAAATTTGCTAGTTGCTGTGTGAATAACCAAGTCTTAACTAGTACAGAGGCATTTTCTAGATCATTTCAGAAATTACTATAGGCAGGACTGCTAATGGACATTTAACCCAAACACTAGCAGTTTCAAGCAGAGGACTTTGGTGTAGAAAAAAGTGTCCAAAACTAGACAACAAGAACACAAGATTGAATGGGAAGGAAAAAGAGGAGGAATGAGGGAAGAAAAAGAGTTCAAATAACAGTGGACACACTCTGCTAGGTGTGTGGTTTGCCATGCGTCACAATGAAAACTCTGTAGTGGCTATGACGTACTTGTGATAGAAAGAATATTTTCACAGAAAATAATAAGCAGTGAAGATGACAAGGATGATTCTTAAAATGTCAAGAAAAGGGAAATGATTATATTACTTTAAACTTAAAAATCCTAACACCTATTCTAATGACTGTGGAGGAGTTGGCTATGAGAATTTGGTCCTGCTCAAAGAATAGAATATTTGACAAGACTCTTTAAGTGGGTACTAGCAATAGTTGCCTGTGTTTGGAGGATGGGAGACAAGAAGTCTGCCCTTCCAGGGCTCACAGGTTGAGCTTCTTTATAACAAGGTAGAATATAAGTCTAGTTTGCCAGTCCCTGAATGGCTAGTTTCTCTTTCTGAACTTCAATGCTGTCTTGCTCTTCATGTACCAACTTTAATGACGATGTAAAATTAATTTTAGTGGACAAATGGATTGATCTAGAAATTATCATAGTGAGTGAGTTCACCCAGAAGCAAAAAGAGACAAACGGTATATACTCACTTATATCAAAACACTAGTCCAAGGGAAAATCTTTACTTACCAAGAAAGTGGGTCAGAGGAGAGGATATCCAATTGAGAGTTTAGGCAAGAGTAGCATGGAAGAAAGAGGAAATAGTAGGACCCACAGGGTCCTGGAAACCTACAAGAAGAACTTTATGACAGGCAGATCTTGGTCCTGGGGTCCTCCTCAAACTAAGGCACCAGCCAAGGAGAATATAGGTAGTAAGCTTCGAACCCCTACCAAGACCTAGCCGACGAACAGGATATTCTCCACCGTTGAGTGGAGAGTGCGATCTGACTCTCACATGAACTCTGGTGCCCTTTTTCTGACCACGTCCCCCGGATGGGGAGGCCTGGTGGCACTCAGAGGAAGGATAGCAAGTTACCAAGAAGAGACTTCATATTCTGAGAGCATATTTAGTGGGAGGAGGTCTCCCTCAGTCACAGACATAGGGGAGGGGAGAAGGGGAGAAGTGGGATGGAGGGAAGAATGGGAGGAAACAGGGGAAGGGCTAACAATCGAGATGTAATATGAATAAATTAATAAAAAAAAAAAGAAAGAGGCAAAATGAATTAGCTTTTAGAATGTAAGTGATTTAAAGTTTGATGTTCATTTTTTTTTTTCGTGCTAAATTCAGAAATAGCAACTGTAATAAAGTGGTTTAGTGGCTATCATGCTGTGTTTGACACTGAGACCACCTGATAATATTATATATATAATATGTTGCCATTGTGAAGGGTGTTGTTTCCCTGGCTTCTTTTTTAGCCCGTTTATTGTTTGGATATAGTATGGCCTACTGATTTCTTTGGATAATCTTGTATCTAGTCACTTAACTGAAGGTGTTTTATCAGCTATAAGAGTTCCATGGGAAATTTTTTGGGTCACTTATATGTGCTATCATTACATCTGGAAACAACTGCGGTGACCGACAGCCAAACATTAGCCATGCTCTGGGAATCCTGTTAAAGAAGGGGAGAAAAGAGTCAGAAAGTGTCAAGGGCACCACAAGGAGACTCACAGAATCAACTAACCTGGGCTCATTGGGGCTCAGAGAGCCTGGACTGGCAACCAGAGAGTCTGCATGGGATTGACCAAGGCTTGCTACATATATGTTATGACTATGTAGATTGATCTTTAGTGGGACTCCTAAAAGTGATAGTGGGTCTGTGGCTGACTCTTTTGCCTACTTTTGGGACCTTTTCCTCATACTGGGATACCTAGTCCAGCCTTAATACAAGTAGAGATGCTGAGTAGTACTAAAACTTGATATGCCATGTTTGGTTGATATCCCTTGGGATGCCTGCCATTTTCTGAAGGGAAATGAGCATGGTTGGGGGAATGGGAGACTGGGGGGGGGGAAAGTAGGAGGGGAAACTGTTGTCAGGATGTAATATATGAAAGAAGAAAAAATTTAAAAGTCCTTTTTTCGATATTAACTAAAAGCAGGATAAAATGTGCACCCCTACCACTACCTCCACCACCACCACCGTCACCCCCCCAACCACCATCATTATCATCAACATCATCGCATTCAATAGTATTAGTGGGAAAAATTCTGAAAATATCATCACAAAAATTCAAACTGTAGTTTCCATAATTTCTACACTGTATTATATATTCATTAGAATCCACTAATAATGCTATAAAATGCAATTTTTATTTACCATAATCTTTCAAACTTTCTAAAGGACAAAATTTAGAGTGGTTTATTTTGTTTAAAAAGGTTTACTACTTTATGAGAAAACAAGAATAAGTTTTAAAGTCCTATTGCTTATCTCCTTCACATTAAATTCTTATTTGTATGGGTAAACCTTTTTAACTCAAATAATACTAATATTTTAAGGTTGATGTTTATCAACCTTATCAAACTATGAATTCATTTTGACATCATAAATAGCAATGTTGCATATATTGTGATCATATACTGCTGAACTTTCATTACAAGATGGCAGGACTGGTTTAAAATGTGATTCATGACAAAATATGCAATCAACAGAAAAAAACAAAAACATGAATGACGGATTAAAAGGGATTGGAAAGAGCAATGGAATGAAAGCTGAAAGAACTATCATGGACAATGGCTCAAGTTTAACATTTAAAAGAATTTTCACATGTGGCATTGGTAATACAGCTATTCAGTGCCATCACAGCATTTCTAACTACCCAGATGCCATAAAAATTCAATTAACTTCAATAATTTCTAGGTCTTCAAAGACCATGTGTTATCTCTAGGGAATACTTGTATAATCTTCTTGCCACATGTAAAAGCACAACATTCAACCAGCAATTTTTGGCTCAAAATTACTATATGCGTGATCTGATCTAATCATCCACATGAAGAATGAGTGAAGGTCTACTTCCTTTAGGATATGGTGTTGGGTGTAAGTGGTATGATCATGTGAATCATCTGAACCTGAACGTACAGAATTATGCCCTGCTACCTTTTACTTGCTCTCCTATGACACACCATGTGTGAGGCATTAGAAATGTATACAGCAATCTTTCTGGTCTACTCTATTGATTTTGCTTCTCTGGGTAACACTGAATTATTACATCAACATCTATACTCTCACGCAGGGCCAACTTTCCAGTGGTTCTATCATGTGTTCCTGAGCTTGAAAGCATTAACATCATCTGTGCACTTAACAGAAATGCTAATTTTATGGCTCCCATCCAGAGCTATTGACAAACGATCTGTCTTAACAAGTCCTCCAGGTGATTCTAATTAACTGAAAAATTTTGCCACCACGGTTTTAAATTTATGGCGTGTCTATATAGTTATGTATGAACTAATCTCTCCTACTAACAACTGTGAGAGTTTCTGATTTCTTTAAAAACTCAGTTGTGTCATGTGATGTTTCTCTGGAAATTGCCCTGTGAGAGGGCATGTGATATTTTGCTGAAATCAGCAATGTCCTTTGACAAGAATATAGCCTGTCTTGGAGAAAAGAGTCTTCAAAAGCCAGCTGTTCAGAGGGAGGAGAAACAACAGGGTATTCTTAGGCAAGATGAAATTCTAGCTAAGCTCAGAATGTGAACAACTCAAATGCTTCAGGAATTCTCTGAAACTGAAACAACCCAATAGCTTACAGAAGCAATTATGGATGCTGAATGACACTCCTAAAGAAGGCCATCTCCCCAAAGAACACAAACACCAGTTGTATTGTTTTGAAGAATCAGATGCCAGCTGTAATACCTGAAGGAGGCTCAGTTCATAAAAGGAAACCTTAAAAGATTGTGAGCTGCCTGTAAGCAAGCACTGCACTCCATGTCTCCAGTTTTAGTGAGCTACCATGCATGCTGCTGTGGACTTCGGTGATGCAATTGCTTTTGAGTTGCTTTTGCTCTTATAAATAAATGTTCACCCCTGCTCCTGTTGGTAACCCTAGTAAAACTCATTGGTTCATTAAGTTAGATTTTCCTGGTATCTGTACTTAATTCTATCATTAGTTTCCTGTTTACACTAATGAGATGCTTCTTCATACTTTATACGGAAAAGATAAATGTCTTCATAATTTAGAGGCATCTAAAATAGAGATTGGAAAATGAATACCCCACATCGACTTTATGAATATAGCTAAACAATTAAGAGCTCATAAAATCCAATGATATTTTATATCATAAAATGTATGGGAAATGAAGCTCTATAGTATAGAGTTAAGCTTTCCTCATACTTGGCATCTTGTAAATTACTTAGAAACAAATAAGAAAAACAGAAAAGATGCTCAATAGAAAGCATTCAACTTATTCATTCAAATCTTATTATTTCTATTGATTTAGTAACTGATAAACATCATTTTCCACTCTGTGAAGTGGTAATGTTCCTGGCCATCAGCTCTTTTCTTTCAGAACTTTAATTTGAAATATTTCAATCACCTCTGAAATTTGCAAAATAATCCATATGCTTATCTCCCAGAAGGAACATTCTAATTCAGATATGCTGTGCTTTGCGAGAACATACAGAATGCTAAAAGATCAGGTTACATTTCTTCTATGAAACCTACAGTGTACCCAAGATGTGAAATACAACTCTTATTTTGCTGGAGGCTCTAGGAGATACAGGCTGGCTGACAATGCTATCAAGTGGGTTCAAGTGGGGGAATGAAAGGTTAACAACAGTCCCTGTAATGGAAATGTAGACAAAAGATAATCCAAGTTTCTAGCTTTCAAGGGATTCACTGGTGGTGGCTGACTGTGAGCTTTCAGCTTTAAATCTAATAAAGTCCTCAGGCAGAGCAATGGTGAGGTTGTTACCTCTGAGAAATGGCAATGTGATTTTCAGTATTTGGGCACAGAGAAAGATTTCCAGAGCTCCTAATCTGAAATCAAGATTTACAGGCGACTCCTGGCTCCAGTTTTTATGCATATATTAACATTTCCAGGACAAAGAACTTAAATGAAAATAGTTTAACTACACAGGCTCCCAGCTATTTCCAAACCAGAAGCCGATCCAGAGACTGACAAGTAATTTTGAAACTGTACTTCGTCAAACCAGACATCTTTTTCCTAACTCAATTTTCTCCTAAACTAACTGTGCCATCACAGGAAGAGCCTCTAATGTAAGTACTAGTAATCACTTTAGCCTTAATTTGAATATAAAGCAGAATATTAGCTTGAGTGTAGGAGACCTAGAGTATGGAGGCTTGAAAATATGGTGAACTTGCTCACTCTGATCTCTGTTTACTCTCTTAAGGTGCCTTTCAGTGTAACCTTGGTGTCATTTGCAGTATCTTCCGAACAACCCAGTGTTGATTGAGGAATGGGTCCAGTCACTTCTCTAGGAAGAGCTAAGCAGATGTGATGGGTTTCTTGACGAGGTCTTCATATACTCACTGCGCTTACTACTATTTGACATCTTTACTCTCCATGGTGCCTTTGCCTTACATGACCTTTCTTCTCATCTCATTATTTTCAAAAACCGTAGTTTTAGCTAAACATAGTTTTTGAAATATACGTGTTTTGAAATTATACACACACACACACACACACACACACACACACACACACACAAATATCCCCATGTACCAAAACAGAGCGTAGAGAAAACAAGATTACCAACAACTCTCAAAGCAGAATGAAAACAATATCATTTTTTTCAATTATGGTGATGTTAAAAATATACTGTATTATTTTAAATGTTAACATGGATGTGGATCATAACTTTTATTGGTTATATTGATAGTTTAGTGTGCCTTTAGCAGGTAAGACACTGTATTTAAGAATATATATGAACATAAACATATTTATGAATAAACATATATATGTTAATATATAATAAACACACATATAAACATATATGTTTATTCATGCATTCCAAGGTGTAAAGATGTAGTAATGAGACTATTGTTTCTAAGATAATCAAGGATGATATTTTAATTTTCCATTAGTGGATATGACAAAATCAATAGGGGGATTCTGCCTAAAAATGGGCAAGCTTGGAGACAGGCAGAGTTGACGGCCAAACTCTGCTAAGACAGAATAAGCAAGTCCTCAATAGTTCCTGTCTCACAAATATGTCTGTCTGATACATTGGGCCAGATGTCTGAAAATGCTGCTGCAACGTTATAGTGAGTTTTGCGTAATCATTTAGGTAGTAAACTTTTTCTGTCATCTTCTCATTTGGGAAGCTACTAGCTTGCATTGCCAGTATACTCAGGTAATCAATTTTATTCCTTCTCAAGCCTCTGATGAAGTTGAAGACCAGAGAGTTTAGTTTTACAATTAAGTTTAGTTGATTAGTGGTTAAGATGTTTTTAGGTCTAGATAGATGTCTTAAGTTGATAATGATGACATATGATAGATATTGATTTACATTCAGAATTTTAATGTACCAATATAGGAAAGATGTTTCTTCAAGGCTGTCAAATACAAATACGTAAAGCACTTATAATGTAACATTTATATAAATCCAGATTGTGTCATTGTGTCATGGTTCTTCTTGCTATAGGTATTATATATATATATATATTGTATATGTAAAAATGTTTAAGAAAAGAAACATTAAAAAATAGCTCAGTCTGGGAGGATGGCTCAGCAGATTAAATGTGAACTTCTGCAGGCATCAAGACACCTATGAGAAGTTGGGTGCATACATGGGATCCAAGAGCTGGAGGCAGGACATTATCTATGTCTTGCTGGTTAATCAGTCTGTCTAATTTGGGATGCTTGAGGTTCATTGGCAGATACTGGTAAAACAAGTTTACTGTGAGATTATGTTTCCTAGTACTTTTAGTAGCTACATGCAAAGCTTTCATTATCATGACTACTTACACGTGAGCTAAATAAGGATTCTAACAATAGAAACACTAATGTGCCACTAATACATACTTGCATGTGTAAAACACAACACTCTCTTCATCCACTTGGCTGTGTCTAACAAATCTAATGTCAAACTGATGCAATGTTATAAAGTTTAGAAAACAAATTTGTTGGTTTGCTGAGATAAGTTAAATTTTTTTCTAATAAGAGAGATGAATTTTCTATAGGAGTCATTAAAAAGATTCAAATGCAAGTGATGATTTTAAAGAAACACTAAATATGCATTTATCTATCTATCTATCTGCCTGTTATTTATCATTCTACTATCTTTCTGTATGTCTGTACTGTCATCAAAAAATCTATGTAGATATATATTAGGAGATTCATTATAAAATAATGAATTAAATGATCAAGGAGACTATGAGACAATATTTTATTTTGACTGAATGATAGACATACAGAAAATCTAATTTTGTGAACATCTTCACACCTGAAATCCCCTAAAAGAGTAACACTATATTAATAGTGAGAGAAGATAATGTGCGATCTCAATCATAGAAGAGCTATTTGTTTTGACTTCACTCATGTCTTCCGTTGTGCAATCACAAGATTGAATAATATACTTTCCTAACTGCTAAAGAGTTACTTCCTAACTACACCCATACAAAGAACAGTCCATTTTAAGGTTATGCACATTATCAACTCTCTGCACATTTTAGGTAAATAAAGTGGTTATCTATAAAAGGTGACAACTATATGTCATGATATAATTATTTTTAAAAGTTTTGTTCAAAATTTTAGCTACATATATCTTTAGAATATATATAATTTATATATTTTATATAATTTATTTTAAGTTGGTTAAGTACCATGTTCTACATCTTGAGAAATAATCCTTCAAATGTCCATGATGTAAGCATGTGCTGTTCCGAGCATTGTTTCTCTTATATATGTCTCTATGGCACTGGTATCATTCCAAGAAGTAATTTTGCTGTTTCTTTTTCAATTATGGTGTGTGGTAGTTTTTGCTGTTATTCATTAATGACCAGAAATGTCACTTTTGACAAGTACCTAAAATGATAAATCACTGTCCCTGGAACAGAAGTTTGAAAACCAATTATAATAAGTATTTTTGTATAATGTTTCATTATGACTTATATTTTGATAAAGTAAAGCGAACATAATATAGCAGTAGATGGAATACTATTATATTTAAAAGGCCCTATTTATGATCTCTTCATACATCACACAGTTATTTCATATTGTCTGGGTAATAATTTTATACTAAGATAATTAGTTTTCTCTATTGCTGTGACAAGACTTTATAACCAAAGCAACATGTTTAAGAAAAAACTTTATTTGGGGTTTACAAGTTTAGAAGGTTAGAGTCCATGAATATCATAGCAGGGATCATGGTAGCAAGTAGGCAGGCATGGCTCTGGGGGAGTATCCCATATCTAAGGTAATGAAACATAAACATAAGGCAGGGGCTAGGAATGGCTTGAGTCCTTTGAAACCTTTAAGTGCAACCTCAATGACACATCTCTAATAAATGCATACCTTTTAACTCTTCTCAAATGTTGCCATGAAATGTTGACCAAGCATGAAAATATATGAGTCTGTGAAGGCTGCTCATAATGAAACCACTAGAAAAAGAGCTGTCATAATTTAATTACTTGAAATATATTATATCTAAAAATAATTATTTATTCAATATGAAATCTTTTTTATAATAAAACATATTGTTATTGATCATCATGTGCTAAAACAAGGAATCAGTAGAAAATTTTGACCTGATTATTTGTTTACGACCACTTGTCATATGAAAAAGGCAAATCTCCAATTGCAAGGAGAAATTTATAGAACCAAAAAATTTCTAAATATAACAATACAGGAAAACATATTATAGTGGAAAAAATAAGAATTTTTTGGTTCTAATCTTTATTACTGCATTACTATGTCCATGAGTAAATTGTGTGACCCTTCTACCTAAATTCTCCGTTTGTAAAGTAGAAGGGTATTCCATAATGAACTCTTAGGTTTTTATTTTTTGAAACGTATTTGTTGGTTTTGCTCCTGAAAATAGCTCTCAACTCACTTTAGTGCTTTGATATTAATCGTGGTCTGCTTCACTTATTCAGTAATATAAATTAATTATGTTCTCTTTAATTGTGGTGGCCATAACAAAAATCAATTGGAAGTCATTAAGAGATCATAATTACATTTAACCAGGCTCTATTATAATTCAAACTTCATGTTAAGTAAGTGGGAGCTTTTTAATAAACTCTCACTCATTAATTTTAGAAACCATTAGTAATTATAACTATCACTGTTGTGTCTTCATATTTGTCATAGGAATACAGGAAAATATTAAGCAAAATAAATAAATAAAAGAAGGAGAAATGCAAATCTCTGAATTTTTACACTAAATTCAGTCATTCAGACACATAGGTGATAGATACATAGATAGATAGATAGATAGATAGATAGATAGATAGATAGATAGATAGATACACAGACATATATGCATTCATATATATATGTAGCAAGCACACAACATTTTGAATAATAAAACAGAGTATTCAGATGAAACAATAATGCAAAGAAAATTGTGCTTTGAAATGTCACTTAACTTTTGATGAAGGGTAACATTGATCTATATGTGAAGAGGAAACTGATCCATAAGGAAACCACATCATACGCTATTTTCAGGTGAATAGCCATGTAAGATGAATTTCATTAAGGTCAGACCCTCAAGTCTAGATGAACTACTTGCTTCCTCAGTTTGAAGCCAGTATTGTTTGACCTGTGTCATACAGACAAAAGTGATCTGCTTATTTGTGTGGACTAATGTGTTAAAGTGGCATTTTCCAAAAGAACACAATTACCACTCCTATAAAATAAATACTAAGAAGTAAAAATAAGACAGACTTTTGTTTTAATTTTAAGTGGCTCTATCTAGAAAAATTGATTTAAAATACAGAACAGCCACAGTAGCAAAAACATGTTGCATTGTGCTTTTAAAATGAGTGAAAATGAAAAAATGTATTTAATATTGTTTAGATTAGTCATTGAGATATTACAAAAATGACAGTGTAGTAATATTATCATAGAATTGGTATTGTAATTTATCTGTTTCTCTTGAAGAAACAGATGGTTGTGGATTTAGTTAACTCAATGCAAATAGCATGAATTTAAAACCTGGTTAGAATTGTGAACTTATAAGCATTGGTAAACCTATGTTTAATCGTAGAATGAGTAGTTCCCATAATTTATGTAAGATTACAAATTTAGAGGTGGTATATTATGTAAGAAAGAAAACAGAAATAATAATGTCCTCATTTATTTTGAAAATAAATCTGCTTTATATTCATTTTAGTTGTATGAAAATACATATAATCAATATATACAAGTAATATGTTGGGAAAATATATTCATAATCAATTTGTTAATCAAAAATATTAAACTTAAAGTAAAAATAAATGCAGCTATGTTCATGAATCAGGGTTAGTCTTGTTGATAGAGAAGTTGGAATTTACAAAGATAATGAAGACAAACAGCACAAGAATTAGAATCAATATAACTTATGAAGCAAAAATAAAGACAAGCTATTATAGATATGTTACTATAAAAAAGAAAAGAAAAAGAACTCCAGAACAGTTACCTGCTTCATTAAGGGAGTAATTCAGGTACATTCAAATTTTATATAACTGCAATTCATCTTAGGGATCAAAATTATTTTTATATAAAAACACACTCAGAAATGCATGAAGAATGGGATAAGGATTTGATCACACTGCTATTTCCAGATGTCAAGAATACCTCAAGTAACAATACTCTTAATGCAATCTTATTGAACATTGATTTAACAGTATGGCAATAAGCATCTATTCTCTGTGTGTCATTAGACTTTCTTATTTGAAAGAAAGATCTTAGTAAATGTGTTTTGGGGCACAGTGATATATAAATGGTTCTTGTAATTATTAGCAAGAAGGTGCTATTGACTTTTCTCTTCATAACAAAAAGAGTCTTAGATATACAGGTAGTGTTTGAAGCATGAGAGGTAAACATCTCAAGCCCAACGAGTACCCACACACAGCAGTAGGCAGATGGTACTGCGGGTGACTAGGACACAGGGACATGTGAAAATAATCGCTTCTCATCTGCACATCATTTGTAGGTTTGTCCTAATTACTTTGTCTACTTAAAACTTTTGTTTCATTTGATCTGTGTGCTCCGGATTAAACATATAGTTGTTCTTATAGAAACTCTAATTAATGAGCATAACTCTTATTACATTTAGCATGGTTTGATGACATCAGTAATTTCCATAGAATTACAATGACTATTTGATCAAATATTAAAATTACTATGTACAATAGCATTTGCAAATAACTCAGGATACTTGCTTGTCCATTTTTAAGGATGTTCTATTTTTAACAACCAGGAGATGGAAACAACTAGATGTCTATCTGCTGATAAATAGATGGTGGAAATATGTTACAATTAACTATAGTATAATACTCAGCTGTAAAAAATTAAACTATTAAGTTCAGTGTAAATAGATGGACTTTGAAAAAAAAAATCAGCCTTAGGTAACTCAGACCCAAAATGAAAAATATTGTGTTTTGTCTTATAGGTAGTTATTAGCTTTTAGCTTTTTACATAGGTGTGCTACAATTGGAATAACCAGAGGGATCAGGGGTATCATAGACTCTCTCAAAGGGGAATAATAGATTATAGTGTTATGACATGATAATAGGAAAAATAAAAAGGAAGAATTAAAGAGAGTTATGGGAGAGAAGTGCAAGGAATAGAACATGGGGAAAGACAACTAATAAGAAAGCCTTCTTATTATATGGGAACCTGCTGCTGTAGAGCTTGCAAAATACATATGAAATACATATGGAGTCACCATATATAAGGAAGACAGTCACCCAGCTGGATACCTTATGAGACCGAGGAAAATGTCAAGTGAAAGAATGGGTTATATCTTGTTTATTCATTAGGCAAAGGAGTCATGTGGAACCCCCAAATTACCACAATTACCAAAGATACTGGTTGCTCTCCACGACTTGATGGTAAAGTCAATTTACTTAGGGCAACACTTTCTTATGACATGACATGGAACACAAAGACGTCAAACTAGCACCAGACCACTAAATTCCCTCCTATTGACTAGCATTCTTGGTTCTAGAAGGTACTTTTCATGACACTGGAGGAGAAAGGTATTCTATAGCACACAGTTACAACCCTTGCAGCACACTACCTGCAATATAATCTGGTGCAAAAGTGATTAAGAATGTAAATAACAATTTTCTGATTAAATTTATTATATGGAGCCTATAGCTGACACTACTAAAGTGACCAACTACTGGAGTCAAGGTTAAGGAAAGGTCTTAGAAAATAACCATTTGTCAAACCTCTAAGTATGCCCACCCCCCAAAAAATCACAGACAGGAACTGGCAATAAAAGTAACTTGATGATTGGCATTTACCACAACACGAGGAACTGTACTAAAGGGTTGCATCATTAAGAAGGTTGAGAACCACGGTGCTAAGGGAACATAGCAGTAAAATGACTCAAAATATTTCTAATCCTGTGCATCACTCAGCCTTCAGAGTAGCTGTAGATAGGAACTAACAGAGAGAAGCAGGACAAAACAATGTGAAGAGAGTGAAGAGAGGGAGAGAATTCGGTGTTCCATTTAAGATATCGTCATGGAACGCCTTCCCTCAAGGCCAGGGATCTTAGTGGAAGAGGTAAGAAGAGCCCGAGGACATGTTGAAAAAGAGCCTTGGTCCACCCTTTCACAGTGGGGCATGTAAGTGTCTGCCTGTGCTGCACCATGAGGACTTGGTGATGTGTGCAGTTGATGTGGGCAGTGGAAGATGTTTTGATGTCCATACTTTGAGCTGCCACCATAGCCCATGATGATGTCTGTTCAGAGGTCCACAGGAGGCCATGATGAGGACCAGGATATTGGTCAGTTCAGCTCCTGTCTGTTGTGGTCAAATGAAGTACTTGTTGCAGCTGTATCAATGACTCCAGACTCACAGTAAAGAATGAGAGACACTGAAGGCTTTGGCAATACCTCTCCACACACATAAAAGAAAAGAAGCAGTGTAGACAGAAAGCCATTGTGAAATGTCCTTAAAAATTGCTCAGCCAGGTTAATAGCAGGCTTATTTGTAATAACCAGAATTGCATACAACCTAGATGTCACACAACCAATGAAAGGATAAAGAAACTGTAGACATTTACATAATGGAACACTATTCAGCTATCAAAAACAAGGAGTTGAAATCTTAAAACTTCCAGGCAAATGGACAGAGCTAGAAATGATCATCCTGAGTGGGGTAACCCAGACCAAAAATGACACGCATGGTATATACTCATTTATAAGTGCATATTTACCCAACATAGATGTCCTCTGAGAGACTACTCTCAGAAGGGGATCAGGACAGATTGGGACTAGCAGATGGGCTCTGGTGAAGTGCTGTGTCTCTATGGAAGTGTTAGGGGATGGAAGGATGGGGTGGGGGTTCAGAAACCCAACAAGCAGACCATCAAGACTGGAGGATCTTGATCCAGGAAGACCTGCACAAACTGATGCACCAACTATGAAAAGAGCAATCAGAGAACCTAGAACCTCTGTTCAGATATAACTGATGGACAGATCATTTTCTACAAGGGAAAGAGGGCAAAGTTGGGAACTGCCTATGACAGGAACAGCAGTGCCCGTTGTTGCCCCTTGATGGAGAGGCCCTGTGGGACCACAGAGGAAAGGGATGCCGGCTATACAGATGAGACCTGAGAGGCTGTGGTCAGAAGGTGGGGAGGAGAATAGGCAGAAGTGGGGGGGAAGGTAGGAACAGAAAGCTAAGAGTGAGAAGATTACAATCAGGATGTGATATGAATAAATGATAATTAAAATTTGAAAAAATTGTGATACTGAGGTGTTCATAATCATTAACTTCTGGTGGGGTGGGGGGAAGGACTCAGTTATTTTTAAGGACCTGGGACTGTCCAATAGTAATTTGACTATACTTCATTGAATATAAGGATAACACAAATTGTACCCTGCATTTTTTTTTTTTTTTTTTTGGCCTGGGTGCTGGGGAGTCATATGGGTGGAGGAGTGATCCACAGAAGAATGAGAAGTGAGTCTGATAAGGATGTAATGTATGAAATTCCCAAATAATCAATAAAAATATTGTATTAAAAACAGGAGTAGAAATAAACAAAACAATAAAATATTTTTAAAAATCTAATTGCAAAATAACGTGAACTTAAATAAGTTCAGATTAAGCAAGAAATATTATATTTCATTATTTTAAATCTTCATTGACAATGAGACAGGTTAATTCATGGCAAGACCCAGCCTACATCAATGAGGATGATGAGCCTAAAACAACCTCCTTATGCAGATGGCTTCAAATGTGTCAAAGCAGCCACTGGGCAAAATGTCCTCCTTTCTGTCACAGACAGAATTCTGCCTAAAAATGGGCAAGCTTGGATGCAGGCAGAATCAACAGACAAACTCTGCTGAGACAGTGTAAGCAAGTCCTCAACAGTTCTTGCCTAACAAATTTGTCTGTCATATCTATTGGGCCAGAAGGCTGAAGATGATGCTCCAATGTTATAGAGAGTTTGGAGTGGCTGTTCAGGCAGTAAACTGTCTCTGTCATTTTTTTAGTTGTGGAAGCTGCTAACCTGCACTTCCAGTTCATTCAGCTAATTAAGTTTTATTCCTTCTCAAGCCTCTGATTGGGTTGAAGACCAGATAGTTTAGACTTACAATTAAGCTTAGCTGTTTAGGGGCTAATATGTTTTTAGGTCTAGGTAGATGTTTTAAGTTGATAGAGATGAGATATGATAGATACTCATTTTCATTCAGAATTCTAGTCTCACCAAGATAAGATAGTTGTTTTTTTCAACGTTGACAAATACAAATAGCCAAATCATTTATATATTTCTTCATTGTCTTGTGTTTTTCCTGCTATATGTTGTTTATTTTGTTTATGTGTACACATATAAATGTATATGTAAAAAATATAAAAATTTATTGAACATTATATTTCAAAATACAAGAAAATAAAAGAAAGAGAAAGATGGAGGTGAGAAATGATTCCAAAGGAAACAGTGTCTTGTAGTCATAACAGATCCGTTGCCCATAGGATCTCACAGAGGCTGTGGTAGAATTCACAAGACCTGCATATGCTCAAGGCAGATGATATACCATTATCAAAATAGAGAAAGAGAGAGACGTACACAAAGGCTCCCATGTGTAACTAAGAACCTACTTGCATTTGATATCTGCTGGCAAAGTTTCTCCAATGCAGAGTCACTGTTTATATCAGCCACACCAAAGGTCAGTCCAAGGGGCAGTCCCCATTCCCAGGGGTAGTTTGCTAATCCAATCAAACTCTAAATTTCATTTGGTTGGTGGGTACTGTTGGTTTGGTTTGGGCACTTTTTGTCTTACTGGTTTCCTTTTCACTTTTTCATTTTTACCTCTTTATGAAAGAAAGAGCCATGGGTACAGTGGTCAGAAGTAGCCGGAAAGAGGTTGGAGAGTAGAAACATTGTTAAACATATTCTATGAAAATTATTTTAAATAAAGAATGAAATAAATAATTCAAGATTTAGTCCAATATAATGTACTGAAAGAAATTGAAAATACTAATATTGGGATATATATCGTCATTTTTCAATGTACATTTTGCCCAGATTCATAAAGTCAGTAAAATAAAAATAAATGCCTAATTATATTTTCCTTGAGTGCTTTGGGAGTTCAGTGCTTTGTAAATTTCTATTAAAGAGAGAATTGTTTATAAAAGTAAAATATGACTTTAAAGGGGAGAAATTTGAAGAATTACAAAATCTGATTTAAAGAACATAATGACAATACAAGCAGAGTCATTACCAAAAAGATACAGTAGAGTTCAGAGGCAAGACAGTATTTTCATTTTCATAAGTTTGTCAGTTTGATGTAGTAATTCTGTAAAAGCTGTTTGTAAAATTTTAAAAAGATTTTATTTTTGTAAAATTACAAAAATTTCTGATATAATGTTGCCTACAAAACTGTGTATGTCCTTTGAGTAACAGTGATAATCAAAATGCTTCTGCACCATGAAAGTAAGCAGCATTATAAAACATGAAATGCAGGACTGGGGAGACGGCACCATCAGGCATGTCTTGCTGCAATGTATGAGGATATAGTTCAAGTTTTCAGCACCTAACAAGCAAATCAGGTTGATGAATAATTAGATGATCCATACTGGGGAGCCACAGACAGGAGTCTCCAAGAGGCTATATGTCCTCCTAGACAAACCCATCAGGGTCACTTAGAGTCCCTATCCCAAAACATCGTGTGTAGAATACTTGTGGAAGATGTTAGAATTAAGCTGTGAACTTCTTGTGCACATGTAATCACACATATACACATGTATACAAATACCACAAAACTTAAAATATGGCTCCTGGAGAGTGTGTAATAATACGTTAATATACCACTACACAAGGGCATGTCAGTGTTGATCCAGTTCCCTTTTATTGTTTAGAAAATAAAAAAAAAACCTGAGGAGTAAGACTTCAGCAGGAAATGGCTTGTTTAAATTACACTTCCAGGTTATCATCCACAGCTGTGGGGAAGTCACACAACAAGAGCTTGAGAAAACTAGTCACATACACGTCTGTAGTCAAAAGGGGAGTTAATGCCTCCAAGGTCGATTGCTTGCTTGTACTCAGTCAGTGAACACATGTGTAGGGATTAGTGATACCACTTTGGGCTAGATCCACCATAATCAATTAAGTTAACTAATACTATCTCCTAGACAAGCACCCAGGCCGACTAAATGCAAACACGCTCTCCTTGAAACTACCTTCCCAGGAGGTGATTCTATGTTGTGTCAAATGACCAGTAATCTAATTATTACAGATGTGTGTGTGTGTGTGTGTGTGTGTGTTCAAAGTCACAAATGAACTGAAAATACTTCCTTGTTTTGTTTTGTTTTGTTTTTCTGTATTGGCTTTGCTGAAACAGTTTTTCACTACCATTTCTTAAGCTTTCATCCTCCAGAAGTGGTTTACAGATAGTATATAAATTTCTTAATGAGTCAAAGGTGTACTTTTAATTAAAAAATACATGTTTATATATTCCTTTCGATTGACTTTTCATAATTTTGGAATTACTACTGCTATAGTGGTTAACACTCACCAGACGCTTCATTTGAAGTAAGGAAACTCCTAACTGCATAATTAAACCTGAGCTATGTGAACAATAAAATTGTTTCTGATGTATTACATCTTGTGAATAGAAACAGAAATTCAGTTGTGACTTTGATTCCATATATTCACAACACACACACTACACACACACACAACACACACACACACACACACACACACACACACCTAATATCCAACTCTTAAAGAGAAACTGAATCTAGAAAAGACCTTCCTATTATATGAGAAATAGTTATCTTTGTTCAACTCAGTTTTTGCTCTGCTTTGTTTGTTTTTGTTTTTGTTTTTGTTTTCTGTATTAAGTTTGCTTAAACACTTTTTCTCTTCCTTTCATAAGACATATATTAAGCTTTCTTCCCCCAGATGCAGTTTACAGATGGTCTATGAATTTCCCAACAAGAGCTGAAGGAGTAGTTTTATTCATAGAGTAGAGGAAGCACCATTTTTATTTAAAAACTACAAGGATGAGAACAGGCATTCTACACACACACACACACACACACACACACACACACACACACACAAATACACACCACAAAACATTACAGGTATAATATGTATATGTATATATAGTATATATAATATTTAGTATGTATGTATATATGTAGTGCAGAGCCTACAACTTACATATGTTTATATAAATGTTGTAAATAATTATATAAATATATTAGCATATATATAATGGATATGACCACATCACTTTGTAATTTTCAGAGATCTTCTATTAATTCCAGATAAATTAATAATTTAAACACCATGCTACTCTTGAACCATGTTATTTTGGACACCGTGTTACTGGAATGGAAGAAAAATAGTGTCACTTCTCCTCTACTCTGGTCCTGAATGCTGCAGGATTATCTCTAGAGAAATACTGCACATCTTCAGAGTCAAAGCATGCTACCTTAGGGTTCTGGTGGGTACCTAGTGAAAGGATGTGAAGGAGAAGAGATGGGTTTTATGGGAGGGGGGGTTAATGTTGAAGAGTGTCTAGGCATAGTAATGAAAAACTGTGAAGCCCAGGCATTACCGCTTTAAAATAAAGTTCATTTACCGTATTCAGTACTATGTAATATTATTAAATGTATTTGTGCCAACTAATAACACATTATTAAATAGTCAATGATTTTTATTCCATGGTGGCACTCAGAGGAAGGACAGCAAGTAGCCAAGAAGAGACTTGATACCCTATGAGAATATATAGGGGGACGTAATCCCCCTCAGGAACAGTCATAGGGGAGGGGAATAATGGGAAAATGGGGGGGGGAGGAATGGGAGGATACAAGGGATGGGATAAACATTGAGATGTAACAAGAATAAATTAATAAAAAAAAAGGGAAAAAATAAAGCAATATATTTTCTCTAAGTACTATTCAAATATTGTGGACTATATAAATGTATGCCTATGTAGTTAAAACTATTCAGAAAATATTTCTCCTAGACACATTAACACATTATGTGGTCAGAAGTTTTATTTTGTAATACAAATTTGTTTAAGATGTTTACAGCTTGTATGTTGACTGCGAGTACATTCATCGTTTTCTTATTTTGTGTATATTCACTAACTGTCTTTTTTATGTAAATCATTGAGTTACATATTACTAACATCCAAGAAAAAAATCCCTATAAAGAAGGTCATGTTATATCTGGAACTGTTCCATTTAAATGTTTCATAGTTTACATGAATATTTCCTATCGTATCTTTCACAAAGTTGCTGTAAGTCAAAATATTTAAATATAAGTAGCAATAAAAATGATCTTGAATACAAATAACAAATATACTAAAATATAAGCATAAATTCCCACAATTTATGTCTTTTAGCCCCAAGTTGAATGAATTAAAGTAGAGCATTTTGTTGCCATAGGAACCTCACTGATAACAGTGATTGTTTGGATTTTGTTTATGAGCATTGCTATGATACTGGAACATATTTCTGTACTATGGTATAATGTATAGAGAGCATCTGTCAATATATCTGGAATAAGCTTGGTGATATAGTTTATAAGATCCCACTTAAACCGTACTCTTAAAATATTACACATCCTTGGAGATTTGTTCTCCAATTTCTATTCCTAAAAGCAAAATAAATGGGAAAATGATATGGTATAGATACACATCATGGTGTCTTGAAAGCAGTCCAGAGGGATACGTGTCTTACCTGGAGAATTATCCTTATAGAAACAAAGAAAAAGAGGAAACTAACATTAAAAAATAATCTAGATGAAAGTGTTCCAAGATTGTAGGCAGGAGAAAACAGAATTACAATCAGAGACAATAGAGGACGTATTAAAAAGAAAAGAGAACAAGGCCAAGAAAAACTTGGAGACCCACCATAAAGTTACAAAGAAACAAGTGATACTTTTTGGCTCCTATCCTAGCAAGAATTACACAGTAATGATAAATGACTCTAATTTGGACATTTCAGTTAAAATCAAAGACAAAACATTCTAGCAAGCTTTTGGAGTATAAAAGACAGGTTGTGTTGTACATTTTCACTTAACTCAGTAGGGGTGAGATGTTGTTTCTTATCTACTAGGATTTTTTGTAATTAATTCATTTATTTATGCACTTTACATCCCGGTTGTAGCTCATCTCTTTTCCCTTCCAGTCCCAGCCTCCTTCCCTCTCCCCTGTCCTCTGAAAATGGGTGTTCATCTCCCATCTACCCCAGTTCATTAAGTCATATCAGGAATAGGCATGTCCTCTTCCCCCATGGCCTGAAAAGGCAATCTCTCAAGGGGGAAATGATCAAAAAGCTAGCAAGAAAGTCCATGTCAGAGACATCCCGCGCTCCCCTTACTAGAGGGCTGACACAAGCCCTGAGCTACCCACAGGTGACATCTTTGTAGGGGTTCTAGGTCGAGTCATGCAAGGTCGTTGGTTGGTACATCAGTCTAAGCAGGCCTCTTAGGGCCCTGGTTTGTTGCCTCCATTGGTCTTCTTGTGAAGTGCTTGCCATCTCCAGGTTCTCGTCTCCTTTCCTCGATGCTTCCACAAGACTGTATTTCTCAGTGTTGTGCTATGAGTCTCAGCATCTGTTTTGAAGGCACTGCTGAGTGAACCTCCCAGACGGCAACTCAGCTAGGCTCCTGCCTGCAAGCAAAGCAGGGTATCATTAATAGTGCCAGGGGTTTCTTTGTTCTCTCCCATGGGGTGGATGTTGGCTTGGCCAGGAATTGGTCGGACATTCCCTCAATCTCTGCTCTATCTCCTCTAGTTTTATGCCTGCACATCTTGTAAGCAAGATAAGTTTTAAGTCGAAGTTGTTGTGAGTGGGTTTGGTTTCCCCTCCCTCTACTAGAAGACTTCACTAGTTAGAGGGTGTCCTCTTGACTCTCCATGGCCCTTGTTACTAGGAGTCGCTGCTAGAGTCCTTCTCCTATCTTCCAGGAGCCCACCATGACTTAGGTCTCCAGCTTGTCACAGAGATGCTCCTACCCTTAATTTCTCTTTTCTCTGTAGCCCTTCTGTCCTTCTGCCCACACTCTCCCCAGGTATGATGTCCACCCTCATATCTCTCTGTGCTCTCTTTCCTACATTGTTCCCTCTCTATTATCTGATGATGTGAAAGTGACCCCCAAAATTCCACCAGAGAACTATAACAATATGAAACAAACTGACTCTCGGAGGCACACTAGAATATATTATGCACTTAACAACTCTAATGTTGCATTTTAATAATAGCACTTATTTAATATTAAAGTGCCAAACCTGTATTTAAATGTGTTTTAGTGAACACATAGACACATAATAAGTTATCAAAGATAGCAATTTACAAATCCTGCTCAGATATATTGTATGTGAAAATTAGAAAATTTTAGTTAGCTATAAAGTATTCTAAGATTGACTCTTTTTTTTAATTAATTAAACATTTTTTTACTTTTTATATATTCATTTATATTATTACACATATATACAATAGACTACCTAATGCAAGAAGAACCGTGATACAATCAGGAATTATATAAATGTTACATTCTTAGTTTTTTGGTTATTTGTATTTGACAGCAGTGAAGGAAACATCTTTCCTACTTGGTACGTCTAAATTTCTGAATGTAAGTCAATCTCCATAACATATTGCCATTATTAACTTAAAACATCTATCTAGACCTAAACACATCTTAACCCCTAAACAACTACATTTAATTGTAAAACTAGGTACCTAGTCTTCAACTCCATCAGAGACTTGACAAGGAATAAACTTGATTACCTGAGTATGTTGGGAATGCAGGTTACTAACTTTCCAAATGAGAAGATGACAGGGACATTTTGCTACCTGCATAGTCACGCAAAACTCTCTATTATGTTGGAGTATCTTCCTCAGTCTCTGGCCTAACATATGTGACCGACATATATGTGAGGCAGCAACTATTGAGGACTTGCTTACCCTGTCTTGGCAGAGTTTGTCTGTTGACTCTGTCTGCATCCAAGCTTGCCCATTTTTAGGCAGAATTCTGTCTGTGACAGAAATGAGGACATTTGGCCCAGTGGCTTGTTTGTCACATTGGAAACCATCCCAATAATGAGGTTCTTTGATGTTCATCACCTTAGGTAGGCTGGGTGTTGCCAGGAGTTAACCTGTCTCACTGTCAGTGAACCTTTAAAATAATTAAAAAATTTTAAATGCCATATTCTGCATGTCTCTGAGGTTTTTGAAGACCTTTTCTAATTATTCTATCTTATCTTTCTATAGAATCATATCTCACTGTGCACCTAAGATGTATATTCTTCTGGTAAAAGTAGACTAGTAATTGACATAACCATGATGTGATTGTTAGTTGAAAGATTGACTCTTGATTTAACTGATAGTGACGTTATCAACTGTAAAGGAAACTCAACAGCTTTATACCCATACTGCTCACAGTTTTAGCATCCAGGTTATGGAAAATTGTAACATAGAAAGGGTTAGAAAAATAGCATTTTCTCTATATATTATACAACTTCATGATAATGTTAATATATACACATGATATTTTGATAACAGCCTTACTAGGGGAAAGAATAAGTAACTAAAGATACTCCTGATAACAGCCTCTGAGAGAATAGCATTATTAATCAACTTGGCTATAGCACTTCATTTTGTTGTCACATATATCTTAACGCTACTTTGAAGGTGCTTTTAAGACAGGACAAACATTATTTTTTATAATAGATTTTGAATAAAGATTACCTTTCATAACACAAGTTGGCCTCATCTATCAGTTGTACTAACCAAAAATGACAGAGGCTTCTGCAGGTGAATCGAATTCTACCTCAGGCTGCTCATGAACACAGACTGTAATATTAATATCTCTTGCCTGCCCGTTTGCACATTAGTCTTGCAAAATTTGCTACGTCCCACACCTGAGAGAGCCAAATACTAGTTATTTTCACATCCCTACTTTTCCACATATGCAAATGTATTTAAAATGTCTGTAAGGATCAAAAGTGTTCTAATTTCTCCAAATCATACTGCACAGCTCAACAATATGAGTGACCATATACCTACATATTTACATATTAGTTTATAGATGTATATGTACATATACGTGTGAATATATAGCAAATGTACTTGTGCATTACTGTGGTTTTTATTCTTTGTGGAGTATTAACACATTAATTCACAGAAACCAAACTTTGTCTTTAGTTCATTCACAGTATATGTTGATCGCTTGCCTTTTGGCTCCCTCTACATCATCCTAGAAGTAAAATAACGAGAAACAATTATCACATAGAAAATTACATTATAATTATCGATGGTTTCTAAGAAAACAACAACAAATCTAAGAATGTGTTTGCACATTATGTAACTTGACCAGGCTGGTTAATCATCATCTTCTTCAGGTATAAATCAAAAAGTCTAAGGTGCTTTATAGATTTTTAGTTCTCATTTTATGGTAATCTACAACATCTTCTGGTTAAGTGTAAACACATTTCCCAGACATTGGACAAACATGCCCAAGTCCCCTCTCACAAGTGTGGCTCCACATCACTACTACTGTAAATGTTTTAGTTACCTCCAGCTCAGAATTCATCCCTTAACAGTCAATGCCAGGATGATTAATGTGGAGATACCGAAAGTAAAGCCCATTCATACGTGCAACCAGGTGTTATCATCGCAGGTTTATGCTGCCAGCCATGATTATCTCCTGAGAATATCTGTATTAAATATTCCATGACCCTTCTTCTGCTGGATACTGGCATTACACTGGTGCCTCACACAATACTTTGATAAAAAATGCACATTACAGGTGCATTTATAAAGAATAATGTGTCATCGATGTTAGAATTTCCTACTTTTGGCCATCTAAGCTTTCTTATAGTAAAATTTTAAGTAACTACTCACTCCAATTTTGAGAGAAGTGGTTATATTTTCAGGTAGCAGTTCTGAATAGACTATAATTCCTACTGTCCTCCAACATCAATTCTTCATTAATGTGTTCTTTTAAGTCTATGCTCGTGGTTCGCCCCGATGCTCACTTTCTATGTCATCCCTATGATCCCTTCCATCACCCAAGCTTCAGAGCTTTAGCTTTTAATTTTCTATGTGTTCTTTGTTTTGGTTGAGACAAAGTCTTGTAGCCGGGGCTGGCTTCTTACATAACAAATTGTGTAGACGTGCATCTTTCAAATCTTGGAACCACAGGTGTGTGCCCACTTCCCTAGCATACATATCTTGAGTGTTAACTGTTTCTAGGCACAGGCAAAGAATCTGAAGTCGATCTAGTTCTCTAAGTAACAATAGCATATTTGATAATATAAGACTATAATAAATACATAAGTCATGTATTACACTATATATTACTTATAAGTACAAATATAAAGATATTAGTGATATTGTAAGATGTTAGTTATGGTTTTATTAAATAAACTCAAATTTTTAAGTTAAAACCAATTTAAAGATTTTATTCACTACTACACACTAAAAGGAATTTTCTAATGCCTTTTTATAAATGTATTATAAATATTAAAATATTAAAAAGTAAAAAATTTAACCTTTAATTATTATTTTTAAAATTAAATGTAAAAAGTAAGAAAATAAACCTGGAAGAATCCAATGTTTACAGAAAAAAATTTTGGTTAGAATGGTTAAAGTATTTTCTTTAAGTGTAAATAGCAATTAAAATGCTAAATCAAGAAATATGTTAGAAAGTACATCTGGAAGATTTTGGCATTTTTAGTGTAAAGGAACTAATACTGTCTTCATTTATAACTGAGTGTACTGATGTGGTAAAAAAAAAAAAAAAGGAGATTGTGTTGCAAGTTATAAGGTCAGAGAGTTTATTATATAAATCAATCACCCAATCAAGAAGTATTGAGTTCCAAGCAAAAAGAAAGAAAGCACATAAAAGATGACCTTTCAGTAAATTTTGCAATTATTCTAAGATGACTATTTTTCATGGACATGAAACCTCGTGCCTTGAGTAACAAAATATCATATACTTTAGCCTGAGTTTTTTTCAGAGGCTCAAAAGATGACCCACAATCAGATGGGATGTATTGATTCAATGTGAACAGGACTAGACCACCTTGTGCACAGAGGAGACACCTGAGATGACATATCTTTAGGAAAACAGGCTACACTAATGAGGATATAGGTAGGGGAAGGTTTGTAAAGTTTGAAAGTGACATGTTAGACTTTATAGGAGTCTTTTTATTGTTAATGTGTCTCCAAAACAGCATCAGAAAGACCAAAGGATATTTTTTAAACGAATATCACCCCCAAAATGTAATTTTCTGATGTTACATACTAAAAATTATTACTGTAAGTAATAGGTAATTCTCAAAGATAATTAAACAGAATTATGACAGAGAAACATGTAGAAGAGAAAATAAAATAAAATAAAATGATTACCAAAGGTGAAGAAACATGGAGAAATGATCTTCAGCACATTTATAAATATCAAACTTTATTTAATTAGCTAATTCATATTTCTTTTGCATTAAAAACTGACTTTTTAAGCTCATTCTCTCTCTCTCTCTCTCTCTCTCTCTCTCTCTCTCTCTCTCTCTCTCTCTCTCTCTCTCTCTCTTTGTATACCTCTTCTCTTGCTCTCCTTGGTGGTATTTGTATGTCTGTGTGTGGATGCCTGTGCTTATTTGTGTGGTGCTGAGAGATAAAGGTTGTTGGTCTGATGATTTAATAAATAATACTTTGAAGATACACACTAAAATTAAATCCTTGAACAGTGACATCAGTAAGCCAAAAACAACATTCTATCTAAGTCTCAGTGGGTTTCTAGCGGAACAAATGTCTACTAAAAATACTCTTCTAATTGACACAGAAAACATCCATGCAAAGGCTTAGGCTCAGATGGATGCCAAGTAACAACTACTAAAATGAAACAATGAATTTCTTTATGCAAAAAAAAATCTTTCTAGCAAATAATATTAGTGATTAATGTTTAGAAAAAATTAAATCTGTGTTGTTTTATTTCTTAAATTTCAATTAAATGTCCTTGAATTACGAAATTTTAAAATATAATATGTGTGTGCTCTGAGTGCCTACATGCAAATGTGTATATGTCGTGCACTGTCAAAAACTGGAAATTGGATTCTTTGAAGAGGAAGTCAAAGGCACCTGTGACATACCTGGTATTTTGAATACTTAATTCCTGTCCACTGAATGTATCTAATTGCTGGCCGATCTTTTCAGCACCATAATTCTGGCAATTTCAGAGAAATTTTCAGGGAAGACAATGTATGGAGTTATCCAATATGATTATAAAATGAGCTTTGTGTTTAGATGATTTTAACGAATCAATGGTAAGTTCATTTAACACTTGTTTGACAGTAGTGAGGTTAAGTATTATTATTCAGTAGGTGTGAGATATTAAATGCATGATTTTTCCTAAAATATTTTCAATTTGTAATGGATATTTGGGAACTTAATTACCTTGAAAGTTGAGGCATTTGTATTTGTATTTGTATTTATTTTCTCTGGTATAAATTATATTCCAATTTCAGTTCTCAATTTGTTTTTAGGGTCACAGAATGTACACATGGTCAAAATATTTAAATGTGATGTTTTATAGACAAATAAAAGAAAGTCAATCCAACCAAAAGCATAAAGCTAAGCATGGTGGCATGGATATATTATCTCATCATTTGTACTGAAGTACAAAACCAAAATAAATTTGATGCAGTAATTGACCCATAATCCTTTAAATGTAGTGAAAGATGGGGGGATTGGGGAAAATCCTGAAACCCTTTTAAATGCTTAGACTACCTCATAACCTTTTCCTTTGAATTCTATAACATTTCCCAGTGCAGTTATAATGAAGAAAATGATGTAATGGGACTTTTCCATGATTATTGTACAATTGCTCTGAACTGATCTGAGCTTTTGAAAAACAATATAGCTCAGTGATCAAATTAGGGGCTAAGGAGGAGAAAGGGTGATTGGAGTGTCATGGACATAGTGATCCTCTGAACTTGCCTTATGATTAGAATCTTAATTCTTTAAAACAAAATTCTCTATGTTGTGAGTTTTACTCTAAAACTGAAGAAGATTCATGTTTTGACATTCTCTTTTGTACAGGGAGAAGTGCTGGGGACCAGCCTGAGAGCACCTCTAAAACCACCTCTATCTATAAAGATGGCAAAACTACATTTCTACAGGGACTGCAGAGATAAATGTCATTGATATGGACAAGAAAGGTTATATAAGTGACATTTTCTACTATTTCAACCTGTCTCTATATGAGTTAAACAGAAGATGGATTAAAGAGTGTGATAGTAGATTTTTTTTTAAAAGAGGTACCGTATAATAAGTTAACTTGCAGCTGCTGTACAATACATGGCTCTGCAGCCCGAATAAATCAATACATCTCTTGGTACATAGTGTATAATTAGTGATATCATACTGTTTTTAAGTTAAACATAATAACAACCTTCAAAACAAATGAAGTTCCTTTAATATGTATCCATTTCCCTTTCTAGGGTTATGATAATTCCCTGTCCTTATCATATTTTAATAGGCAGAAATTTGTTATTACGTTTTCTTTAAAATTCAGCCTTCCCGTCCAATTGAGTAATTGCACCCAACAAATACAAAGTAGCAACTAATCGTGAGATACCTATAAAACATATGTATGGCAGATGTTCTAGGACCCACTAAATCCATTCTCTCAAGTATCTTGAAGATTCTTTATAAGCATAAGTACCTGTATCTATCCGGACTTCCAGACTCAACACTCAAATATTTTATGTGCAACCTTATCAATAAAAACAAAGCAAAAGAAAACAAAAACAAAACCAAAACAAAACAAAAAGCAAACGAACAACAACAACAAAAAACCAACCCTAACTATTCAAAAGGATACCATTTTAAATGAAAGATGCAATAACATAAATTGTGTATCACGTCTGAACTACCATGCAATTTGCTTACCCCTGGTACTACATAACTCAGCAGCTTTAGAGACTTGAAAATTTTAGTGGACTGTGCAGTCTATTTGCAGCATTTGGTCAATACTGTTAAGATTCATGTATGAATGTAAACCTATGCCACCAGGATTTGAGAAATATGGTTTGTGTGTGTGTGTGTGTGTGTGTGTGTGTGTGTGTGTGTGTGTGTGTGTGTGTGTGTTTACAGAGTAAAATAAAAAGAAATTGTAGAGATCCCGAGTTTGACTATGGAAGTCAAAAGAACATGAGCAGAGTATTTAAACAAACAAATGGCCTGTGGTAAACCAATATGTGTACATTAAATGGCACCACTGCATCAAATATAAGTCATATATGTTGATTCAAAAGTCCTAATGACCAGGCACTGATACCTAAACAACTGATACCTAAAGAAGATTCTGTGTCATGTATTTTTTTTTTCACCAACTTTTCTCAGCAGGTTCACACTTAAACTCAGTCACAGATAATTACTCATGCAAAATGGATACTATCCAAAAGCAGACAAGAAGAAACATGAATAAAAGAGAAAGAGCTATGAATGGATCCCTTTCAGTGAATACGATAATAAATGGATTTAACCGGGGTGAAAGGGTTTCAAAAAGATGATCTCAGCAGAGGACTATTTAAACAATCAAGTGGAAGAAAAGCTGACTCACTTCATGACTCTTGACATGGTGAACAAATTGTCCATGTTAGTGCAAGTGAAGACAGCAATAGGTTCAGTCACAAGGCTTTCCACTCACCAGTGCACTTTGAGTAATAGCCATAGATAAGTGAATGACAATGAAGCTAACCATACCCTGGTCAAACCACATAATTGGGTCGTGTAATGGTTTGTTTTCCTCCTGTCATGGTGATAAAAAAAAAGAAAAGAATTATTTCTCCAGAGTGAACTTAATGTAACCCTCAGTTAGTTGCATGAAGCAATCTTTACAAAGTGATGAAAGCTGAAGATATCGAAACTATCTATATAATCAATCAATAAATAAATGTCACCAAGCATTAATTGCTCCTTGAAAATGAAAGATGATATATAACTCATGCCAGTTGTACACACTGTACTGATAACATTAAAGACATGATAATTGTCAGAAGCCAAATTTATTTCAATGGCAAGACTCAATGATATTTTAGTAACAGGGAAGAGATGAAAGCAAATTTTATTATAATTTTTTTCTCTTCACCTCCTCACAAATCATATAGTCCTCTGAGGAAGTTTCCTACTGAAAGATTTTCCAAAATTAGAAAAAGTATTTTTTTCCTTAGCTGGAAGGTATAATGTTGCTTCTTCTCTTCAGACTATTCTGTTTTATTTTTTTTGTTTTGTTTTGTTTTTTGTTTTTTTTGTTTGTTTGTTTGGTTGGTTGTTTTTTGGTTTTTTGTTTTTTTAGACAGGGTCTCTCTGTGTTTGCCTTGGCTGTCTTGGTCTTGCTTTATAGATGAGGGGGGTCTTGAACTCACAGCGATCCACTTGCCTCTGCCTCCCAAGTGCTGGGATTAAAGAAATGCACCACCACGCCTAGCCCAGACTATTCTTTCCAGCAAATCAATAGGTAAGGTAATGGGGGAATAATTGTACTGGTTAGGTTCATCATTAAACTAACAGAAGATATTGTTGGGTGCATTATATGGGGCAAAAATGAAAAATACCTATAATCAAGATAACTAATACACACTCTAGTAGTCATGCAAAAACAATACTTTGAAAGCCATGACACAAAAAACTGCTATCAGCAACACTGTCTTGAAATTTACACATGGAAAGCACCACTAATTAAGATATTGGTCCCAAGTCCATAAGAGTAGAGAATTAGGCATGGACAGTGGAGTAAGACAATAGCTATGAAAGTATGATCAGTTATACAAATATACGATATGGCTAAAATAATTTCCTGTAATGGATGTAAACCTGTTTTTATTTTGATCCCAAGTGTGGAATGTGAAACAGACTTGTGTGAGGGTGTGTTGTGTTTTCCCACTGGAAACAGATGTGTGAGAGAGCAGGTGATGTTCGTCCACTAGAAGAGAAAATGCCTCTTGTGGGGGCGTGGTCATTGTCAACTGATAAACATCCTTGTATGGACTCTGAGAGGATGTATATACATATACATAATTCCAAAACAAAAGGTTTGGCTTTTTTTTTTTTTTTTTTTTTTTTTTTTTTGGCTCTTTGCTTTGGTTACTGCTTCTTATTGTTTAGCTATTCGTCATTCTTCTGCAAGACACTCCTCAAGAGAACCACTCAAGAGAACTTTTCGAGGTTCCAGCTGTCACTCCTGGTCCTAGCTGCCGCTCCGCATTCCTGCTCCTGTGGTTTCAGTCACCTTTGCTGCTTTGCTGCTTTGCTGATTTACATTCTCCTGGAATCCTGACTATGAAGAGTGAATCCTTCCAAGGAGCTGAGTCTAAAAATGTCTACTTCTCCTGTTCCCACTTTGAAAAAGTTCAAAGCCTCCATTATTCCATTCTGTTATGATTGCATATGCACAGAGATTTCCTCACTCTTTCTCTTTCTCATTCATTTCTTACCTAAAGTAACAATTATAGATAATAAGCTACACTACATATTAGTCATTGAATAACAGAATATCAAAGAGGTATAAGATTCAACTAGGAGAAGAACGAACATCATCAAAGTTTTATATATAATTTTGTATCACCTTTTGAAAAATTAATGTGGTTAAATTTCACAGAGGAGAATGATATTATGCAAAACAGAATCTTGACTTTGTTAATAGGTTTATAGAGTGAAAATTTGTTAGAAGATATATGTGTGCACTGATTGAAGAAAAGGAAGACACTAAAGATTTTGAAATATGTTATGTTCATGAGACTGAATTTCATTTTAGAGAGTATGCTTTCTTAGGTTTTTCTTAGGTAAAATAGGTCACAAGAGAGATTGTAGTGAAGATATGGAGAACAGAGGTATATTTGCTTGCTGAAACATATGCTGTGCATCTCACTAAAATTTTGTTGAGTAGAGTCAGGGATGAAAGATATTTTTTTCTGGAACACCTTTCAAGGGTCAGATGTTTGTGGTTACCAACATGACAAATCTATCCAGCCGGTACAGAACACTCATGCTAATAGCATTCTCGTACACATTGTAAGAAAGTAATTCAACCCATTTTCCAAGGCTTTAGCTTGTGTGTTTTCAGACTTTACTGCCTTCCATGTAAATTTTCATTTCGTTTTCCTTTAACAGTTGCCTACCCTTCATGCTCCAGCATCAGTTGACAATACAATAGCAACAACAAGACTAAATAAATAGCTGCTAAAATTGTAAAGGATTTCACTTCTGTGGAACAAATAATTACATATTATTTTGAAACTGATTGAGCTTTGATTGATATACACAATAATTTAGAAAGCTAATATTAGGAATTTCCAAGTTACCAATCTCATTTATGCTTTATGCCATTGAAAATATGGTACACAAATGTTCAATTTATCAAGCTCTAATAGTTAACTGTCGAGCAAACTAAAAGAGTAAAATATCAGATAGGTAAGTCAGTAAAAATGCAGACATACTGACTCCTTGGCTAATGAGTTTTTAAAGGTCCCTCTTGGATTTGATGTAATCAACATTAGTGTTCTTGTCACTTTCCATTACCATTGACCTATTGACTTTCTGAAAATCATTTTCTTCTATTTCTAAGGGCATTAGAAGGCACGAGATTTTGTATAATGTTGAATGCATTGCTATGTGAGAGTATGTAGATCTGTTGATCCTACAATGCTTACTTAATTAAAACTGTTAAAATGTTTTAGTTTAAGGTTAATTATTAAGGCTTAAACATACATATAATTCTCAAAAAGAAAAATGTAAATTAGTTGATGTTGCTACTCAGATACTTCTGTAGTAACGAAGTAAGGAGGCATATTGTTAATGTTAAGCTTGCTTTAATTTTTTTCTGTCACCTCAACCTATGAAAAAGTGACAACACTCAGGTATTTCTGAAAACACATTCAAAAAGAACCCAGAGGTATATTTCATTAGTGCTTAAAATATAGTAAGTGTACAATAAAGAAAAATTGCTCATATATAGTAAAGTTGATGAAAAGCTATAGAGAGATAAATCCAGTCATAGTCTCAGTAGCTATGTCCAAGAACATTTTTAATTCTCCCTGAATTAATGGTGAGCTATTGAAATTAATATAGACTGTTTGTCCACAGGAAAGATTTTGAAGACTTTATATGACTTATGCAATTTCAGAATTTATTTTTTTTAATATTTTATTAATTTATTCATATTACATCTCAATTGTTATCCCATCCTTTGTATCCTCCCATTCCTCCCTCCCTCCCATTTTCCCCTTACTCCCCTCCCCTAATGACTGTGACTGAGGGGGACCTCTTCCCCCTTTAAATGCTTATAAGTTATCAAGTCTCTTCTTGGTAGCCTGCTATCCTTCCTCTGAGTGCCACCAGGCCTCTGCATCCAGATGATGTGGTCAAATATGGGGCACCAGAGTTTGTGTGAAAGTCAGACCCCACTCTCTACTCCTCTGTGAAGAATGTCCTGTCCCTTGGCTAGACCTGGGTAGAGGTTCGAAGTTTACTACATGTATTGTCTTTGGCTGGTGCCACAGTTTGAGCAGGACCCCTGGGCCCAGATCTGTCCATCATAATGTGCTTATTGTAGGTTTCTGGGACAGATGGGAGGACATCCTATTGGCAATTTCAGACTTTAAATGGTCTCTTTTTTAAACAAAAAATCTCCCTCTGTCCCAAATATATATTTGGTGGTCTTGCTAACATATGAAAAATACAGAACTCATAAGCACTGTAAGGAAGTGCACAGCAGTGATGGACAGGGGGATTAGAGAAGAGCCAGTGTTGAGAAAAAGAATGAGATGGGTTGATGATGATTCTGTTAGTATACAAAATGTGGTAGGCAATTAAAGATGATAACAATAGGTGATTACAGATGCAACACAATAATGAGCTCTTAATGTCCACATAAGATATAATAATAGTTTAAATTAACACGGCATAGTGTATTTTAAAGTCACAATTTAGAGAATTGAGAGATATCTCAGCAATGAAGAGAACTCACAGCTCCTGCAGATCCTGAATTCACTCGAAGCACCCATATTGGTTGGCTCACAGCCTCCATGTAGTTCAAAGTTTAGGAGATCCCAATACCTTCTCTGGCTTCTGTAGACACTGGCATACGTGTGGTTCTAATGGATAAACAAAGGCGTATATACACATATAATAAAAATATCTTTAGGAAAAGACATTTTAAATTAATAACTCTTTTGGAGACAGATATGTCAGGTAGAGAATCTAGGTATCATAATGGATAATTGTGGCTTCTTCACGATTACGGTACTTGGAAAGTACTCATAGTCGAGAAAATTAAAAATACATCTGAATATGTACAGCACCATTTGTATTATATATATATATAGAAGTAAAATTTTATGTACAATCAAGGTCCACGGAAGAACTCATGGTTTGTAAATAAACTGAATTTTCACTTGTAATAACGGAAGAGAGAGTGTACATTAGGGTTTTCAAGGTTAAGGTTTGATGACGCGAAAAAAACCTGCACTGTGCGGAGAGAAAGGATCGCACTCAGAAGCTTGTTGATAAACTACTTCTAAATGTTTTTAAGCAGCAAAGATATTTGAAGAAGTTTGTAATTCCAAGTAAGAGCCCGATAAGATATTCATTCAATGACATGGTATGAAACTGATTGTAAATTGGTTGCCAATTCATATTTCAAGAAGTTTTCCAGAGGGGAAAAAAAAAAACATGTTGGGTCAAGAAGTAGATGTTTAATATAAGATCTTATGTGCACATACTTTCAACAAGATGGTTAAAACTAAGAAGAACAGTAGCACTGAATAAAGTTATGTTTTTATTATTGCTGAAAATACAGGCCAGAGTCCATGTCAGAAGTAGTCCCTACTCTCCATATTATGAGATCCACAATGAAACTGTGCTGCCTATATACTACATCTGAGCAGAGGGCTTAGGTCCTCACCATGCATGGACCTTGGTTGGTGCATCAATTTTTGCAGGTACCCCTAAGACCAGATTTGTTCATTCTATTGTACTCCTTGTGAAGCTCCTGTCCCCTTCAGGTCCTTTTGTACATCAACTCTTCCATTAGTCTCCCTGCGCTCATCCTCAAAATTGGGGGGTGGAATCTGATGGGTGGAGCCTTCCAGAGGACATCTATGGTAGGCTCTTGCCTTGTTTTTTTTCTTCAATCAATCCCCGTGTCTATTCTATTTGTACTTCTGAGTGACCATTAAGCATCCTGCCTAGGCTTCTCCCTGTTACATAGCTTCTTTAGGTCTGGGGATTGTATTATGGTTATCCTATAGGATATGGCTAATATCTCCTGGGTGGGGTCTCTCAGAGGACATCAATGTTGGGCTAATATCCACTTATAAGTGAATATATACCATGCATGTATTTCTGGGTCTAAGTTACTCATGCAGGTTAATTGTTTCTAGTTCCATTCATTACCCTGCAAATTTCAAGATCTCTTTGTTTTTAATAGCTGAGTAGTATTCTATTGTGTAAATGTACCACAGTTTCTTTATCTATTCCTTGGTTGAGAGATATGTGGATTGTTACTAGATTCAGACTATTAAGAATAAAGCTACCATGAACATAACTGAGCAATGTATCCACCATACAACAATGTCCTAGTTGTATGGTGGAGCATCTTTCATATATATGGCCAGCAGTTGTATACTGGGTCTTGTGGTATCACTATTTCCAGTTTTCTGAGAAAGCACCAGATTGATTTTGAAAGTGGTGGTAAAAGGTTGTGGTCCGACTAGGAATAGAGGTCACTTGAGTTTTTGATCTATCCATTCTGATGAGTGTAAAATGAACCTCAGAGTTGTTTTGAATTGCATTTACCTGATCACTAAGGATGTTGAGTATTTCTTTACGTGATTCTGGCCATTCAATAGTCCTCTGTTGAGAATTTTATGTTTAGCTCTGTACCACATTGTTATTTGTATTATTCAGTTTATTGGTATTTAATTTCTAGAGTTCTTTATATATTTTGGATATTACCTCTTTCTTGCATATAAGGTTGGTGAAGATCTTCTCCCAGTCTATAGGCTGTCATTTTGTTGACAGTGTCCTTTGATTATAGAGGCTTTTTAGTTTCATGAGGTCATATTTATTAATTGTTGATCTTAGAGCCTGAGCTGTTGGTGTTCTGTTCAGGAAGCTGTCTCCTGTTCCAACGAGTTCAAGATTTTTTTCCACTTTTCTTCTAATAGACTTAGTGAGTCTGGTTTTATGTTGAGTACTTTAATCCTCATGGACTTGAGTTTTTGTGCATGGTGATGAATATAAGTCCGTTTACCTTTTTCTACATGTAGACATCCAGTTAGACCAGCACCACTCATTGAAGATACTGTATTTTTTTCATTGTATGGGTTTGATTTCTTTGTCAAAGATAAAGTGTCCATAGGTGTGTTGGTTAATTTCTGAGTCTTTGATTTGATTCCATTGCTCAACCAGTCTATTTCTATGCCAGTACCATGCAGATTTATTACTGCTGCTCTATAGTAGAATTTGAGATCAGACATGAAGATATCTCCAGGTAATTTTTCATTGTACAGATCAGGATTTTTTTCTTTCCCATATGATGTTGAGAATTGTTTTTTCAAGGTCTGTAAAAATTATATTGCCATTTTGATGAAAATTATGATGAACTATAGATTGTGCTTGGTAAGATGGGTATTTTATTATGTTAATTCTATCTATCCATGAGCATGAAAGATCTTTCCATATTATTTAATTTCTTTCTTCAGAAACATGAAGTATTTCCTTTTTAAAAAAAAAAATTTCCAACTGGTTGGTTAGAGTTACATCAAGATATTTTATGGGTTTTTTTTTTTTTTTTTTTTTTTTTTTGTGTGTGTGGCTATTTTGAAGGGTATTGTTTTACTAATTTCTTTCTTGGCCTGTTTGTCTTTTGTACATAGGAGGCCCCTGATTATTTTGATTTCATTTTGTATTAGCTACTTAGCTGAAGACATTTGTCATATAGGAGTTCCTTGGCAGAATGTTTGGTGTCACTTACATAGATGATCATATCATGTGGGAATAGTAATATTCTCTCTTTCCAATTTGTATCCCCGTGATCTCCTTTAGCTGTCTTATTGTTCTACCTAGGATTTCAAATACTATATTGAAGAGATACAGAGAGATTGGAGAGCCTTGTCTTTTACCTGATTTCAGTGGAATTGATTTAAGTATCTTCCTATTTAGTTTGATGTTGGCTTTTGGTTAGCTGTATATTTCCTTTACCATTTTTAGGAATTTGCCTTGTATCCCTGATCACTCCAAAACTTAACATGAATGGGTGTTGGATTTTTAAGTGCTTTTTTGGCATCTAAGTAGATGATCATGTGGATTTTTTTTTTCTGTCAGCTTGTTTATATTGTGGATTACATTAGTGGGTTTCCATATATTGAGCCTCTGCTGCATACCTGAGATGAAGCATACTCAGTCATGGTAGATGATACCTTTGGTTTGTTCTTAGATTCAGTTTGTGAGTATTTTACTGAGTATTTTTGCATCAATGTTCAGAAGTTATTGAAGTCCAGCTGTTCAGTTTCCAGATATTGAAGTCCATCTTCATTATCAACTAAGGAGACTGAGGCAGGATGTAGATGCCTCAGCTGGCTCCTGAACCCGCAGACCTTCTCTGAGGGCAGACTCCCATGCTGAAGCTAATTGATATTGGCAATAGCTTCCACTGAAGGTGTCAATCAGGGCCTTCCACTGATGTTGCCAAGTGGGATCTTCCACTCATGGTGGCAAGTATGGTCTTCCACTCATTGTGGCAAGTGGGATCTAGGGCTGATGGCTCCTAACAGGTGCTTCTGCTGATGGTTGCAATCATCTGAAAAAGTAAGGGAAGAAAGAAGAGAAAAGAAACACATACACACACTCACACACATACACACACACACAAACACTCTTACATTTGATGGTGAAATAAGACAGAGTCCAACAGGTAGTTATCAACAAGTTTACACACACACACACACACACACACACACACACACACACACACACACACACACATCTTGGTGGGTGGAACAAACTCCAAAGAGCAAGTTCTAACCCAACCAGCTACTATACATATGCACATAAAGTTTGGTTGATGGAACAAACTCCAAAGAGTGAGTTCCAATAACATTATACATACACATACACAAGTACAGACATCTTTGTGCATGGAGAAAGATTCCAAGAATCTTATTTCTCCCACAGCTTATATATCCCAGCAAAATATTTCAAGTACTATAAAAACCACAATGTGTTTACATTCTCTTTCTTTAAGTGAATGATTACAATGAATATAGATAAGAAAACATGTTCTTCAATACCTCCACATGATCAAGTATTTTACATTATATAGGTAAGAAATAAATATGAAAAACAAGTTATTCCCAAGGACTCATATACATTTGTAACTAAGCAACTTGTTATGTATTAACAGAATATAAGCAAGCAAGTTAATTTCTTATCCAGATTTTCTTTACTGACAGGTTGCAATTTGTGGTCACAAAGAAGGAATCAAATATCTCAAAAAACAATCCTATAAAGATCTTAAGGGAATCACAAACCTAACTTTTATATAAAAAAAAAATAGCCATTTCTACATTACACCCTAAATGTGCTCATCTACTTAGTAATAGTTTCTGTTAAATCATATCAGAAATCTGAGGGGAAAATATGGATAAGAAATTAGTCCCCTTGATGTCCAGTTTCAGTGAGAAAGTTACCTCAGCTAATGCTAAATGGGGCATTGTCTTTGCTCACCAACTTCAAAAAGTCCCTAGCTTTACTATTAAGAGTGTACTTTTTCTTAACTTCAAATCATTCCCTAAGATTTTCTGCATCAGAGCCAACAGTAAAAATATTTTACTGTGCAGATATAAGTGAGTATATACCATTTGAGTCTTTCTGCTTCTGGGTTAACTCACTCATTATGATCATTTCTAGTTCAATCCATTTGTCCATAGTGTATATGTACCACAGTTTCTTTATCCATTCTTCTACTGAGGGACACTTAGGCTGTTTCCATGATCTGGCTATTATGAATAAGGCTGCTATGAACATGGTTGAGCAAATGTTCTTGTGTGCTGGAGCATCTTCTGGGTATATTCCAAGGAGTAGTATAGCTGGGTCTTGAGGAAGCCCTATTCCCAGTTTTCCACAGGGCGAGGAGGTCCCCTTCAGTCACAGTCATAGGGGAGGGGAGTAAGGGGAAAATGGGAGGATGGAGGAATGGGAGGATACAAGGGAAAAAACATTTTGCCTAAACTTGCTAAACAATTTATTTTCTCTAAGATTTTGTTATCTCAGAGGCGCTAGCAAAAACATCTTTATCTCACCTTGTTGAACAATGTACTTTTCCACATTCTTTCTAAGGGTCATTGTTAGCAATCTACATCTGTAGGTTCTTTTCAAAGGTGGTGGTTGAATCATTAAACTGCTCTAGCAGCAATGCCTCAAGGAACTCAAGCATTATTGCATATGCCAATGATATTGCCTAGTGAGCGTCTGTAAACCCCTTTCATAGTACTCCCACAATTCATATATTAAAGGGATTATGAGGACCACAAAGGTAACAAGCAGAGATATGCTCCATAACAGTATAAAGTCCTCAGGACACTTAGTTCTTGGGGATTCTGCCACCATGAGTATCCTAACCAGTGGGCCATAGTCCATGAGTTATAGAGCTATTTTGCTGTTCCTCCTGTACTGACCCCTGCAATAAGGGAAATTAGTCTGAAATTCTCTTTGTTGAGTCTTCCTGTGGTTTAGGTACCTAGGTCACTGTGGCTTCATAAAATGACTTTGGTAATATTCCTTCTATCTCTATTTTGTGGAATATTGAAGCATATCAATATTAGTTCTTCTTTGTCTGAATCCATTTGGCCCTGGGCTTTTTTTTGTTTGGGAGACTTTGATGACTGTTTCTATTTCCTTAGAGGTTATAGGACTGTTTAAACTGTTTACCTGAGCTTTATTCAATTTTGATAAATGGAACATATCAAGAAAATTGCTCATAGCATTGAGGTTTTCAAATTTTGTGTCATATAGGTTTTTGAAGTAAGACCTATGGTTTCCTAGGTATCTGTTCTTAAGTCTTCCTTTTCATTCTGATTTGATAATAGGTCTGATAGTTTGTCTATCATGTTGATTTTCTCAAAGAACCAGCTCTTGGTTTTATTGATTCTTTGAATAAGAATAATTTCTCTTATTTATACACTTTACTACTGGAACCATAGCCCAGAAATATCTCATCATGGTGAGTTGAGTGAGACTGGCCCCAATAGTCTCATGCATTTGAATACTTGGTCATGAAGGAATAGCATTATTTGAAAGCAGTGTTTGAAAGGAGGTGTGGCTTACTTGGAAGAAGTGTTTCACTTGGGATTGGGATTTGACAGTTCAAAAAGCCCACTTCAAACCCAGAGTCTCTTTTTTCCTAATGGCAGAGGATCCAGTTGTAGAACTCTAAGTCACTTCTCATGCACCATGCCTGCCTGCATGCAACCATGCTCTTTGTCATGATGACAATAGACTAAACTTCTGAAATTGTAAGCCAGCCTTATTTAAATGATTTCTTTTATAATATTTCCCATCTTCATGATATCTCTTCAAAACAATAGAACTGAATAGACATGTTTGGTACCAGGAAGCTGGGAATTGCTGTGACTGACCTGACTATACTGCTTGTTGGTGGAATGTGGACTTTATATTGGAATCACAGTTGAAGACTTTAAACAGGCTTAGTGGGTCATATTAGTAGGACCACAAAAAAAAAAAAAAAAAAAAAAAAAAAAAAAAAAAAAAAAAACAAAAACAAAAACAAAAATAAAAAACAGTGCTGAAGGTCAGCTTCTTTTCTTTCTTTCTGGTTTTTGTTTTGTTTTTCAAGACAGGATTCCTCTGTGTAGCCCTAGCTGTCCTGGACTCTCTTTGTCAACCAGGCTGGCCTAGACCTCACAGAGATTTGCTTGACTCTGCCTCCTGAGTGATGGCATTAAAGGTGTGTACCACCAAGTCTGGCTCTCACTGAGATCAGTTTAAAATGTGGGAACCCAACTCAAGAGGTCTCAGTGGTGTAAATATTAGTAAGTGTCCTACAGATCATTATTGTAATATTTTGTCAATCAATATGGATGCCTTTTGCCCCTGTTCTAAAAATCTGCCTGTGGCTATAGGAAAGAGTTTCAAATTAATGGCTCTTTTAGAGGAGGTTTTAAAACAGCCCAGTATTGACTTTGTGGTTTATTAGTGGTCATTCTTTTTTTTTTTTTTTTAATTTATTTATTTTAATATTTTATTAATTTATTCATATTACCTCTCAGTTGTTAGCCCATCCCTTGTATCCTCCCATTCTTCTCTCCCTCCCGCTTCCCCCCCTATTCCCCTCCCCTATGTCGGTGACTGAGGGGGACCGCCTCCCTCTGTATATGCTCATAGGGTATCAAGTCTCTTCTTGGTGACCTGTTATCCTTCCTCTGAGTGCCACCACACCACATCAAGGGGACGTGGTCAAAAATGGGACACCAGAGTTCATATGAAAGTCAGACCCCACTTTCCACTCAAGGGTGGAGAATGTCCTGTCCATCAGCTGGTCTGAGTAGGGGTTCGATGCTTACTGCCTATATTGTCCTTGACTGGTGTCATAGTTTGAGAAGAACTCCAGGACCCAGATCCGCCCATCATAATGATCTTCTTGTAGGTTTGCAGGACCCTCTGGATCCTTCTATTTCCCCATTCTCCCATGATTCTCTCACCTAAAGTCTCAATAGGATGTCATCTCATCTGACCCACTTTCCTGGTAAGTGAAGACTTTCATTGGACATGCCCCTTGGGCTACTCTTGATATGTGAGTATGTACCATTTGACTCTTACTGCTTCTGGGTTATATCACTCTTTATGATGATTTCTAGTTCAATCCATTTGTCCACAAATTTTGGGAATTCCTTGTTTTTAATAACTGAGTAGTATTCCATAGTGTAAATGTACCACAGTTTTTTTTTTTTTATCCATTCTTCTACTGAGGGACACTTAGGCTGTTTCTATGTTCTGGCTATTATGAATAAGGCAGCTATGAACATGGTTGAGCATATGTCTGGGTATATTCCAAAAAGTGGAAAGCTGGGTCTTGAGGAAGCCCTATTTCCAGTTTTCTGAGATAGTACCAGAGAGATTTGCAAAGTGGTTGTACTAGTTTGCATTCCCACCAGCAATGAAGGAGTGTTCCTCTTTCTCCACATCCTCGCCAGCATGTGCTTTCACTTGAGGTTTTTTATTTTAGCCATTCTGATGGTTGTAAGATGGAATCTCAGAGTCGTTTTGATATGCATTTCTCTGATGACTAACAAGGCTGAGCATTTTTTTAAGTGTTTCTCAGCCATTTGATATTCCTCTGTTGAGAATTCTGTTTAGTTCTGAGCCCCATTTTTCAACTGGGTTATTTGGTTTGGTGGTGTTTAATTTTTTTTTTATTATTAATTTATTCTTGTTACATCTCAATGTTTATCCCAGCCCTTGTATCCTCCCATTCCTCCCCCACCCCATTTTCCCATTATTCCCCTCCCCTATGACTGTTCTTGAGGGGGATTACGTCCCCCTATATATTCTCATAGGGTATCAAGTCTCTTCTTGGCTACTTGCTGTCCTTCCTCTGAGTGCCACCAGGTCTCCCCCTCCAGGGGACATGGTCAAATGTGAGGCACCAGAGTACGTGAGAAAGTTGTATCACACTCTCCACTCAATTGTGGAGAATATTCTGACCATTGGCTAGATCTGGGAAGGGGTTTAAAGTTTACCTCCTGTATTGTCCTTGGCTGGTGCCTTACTTTGAGCGGGACCCCTGGCTGCTTAGTGGTCATTCTTATACAGAAAATCATGAAAAGGAGTAAATTGAGCAAGGAAAAATACAAAATGTACAAATTTGAGAAAAAGGGAGTACCAGGAAATTTTATGGAATTAAGCCTTCAGTGCTGAAAGAGATTTTCTTTTTCACTTGAAAGAAAAGTCTTGTGCTAAATGGAAAGAAAAAAAGAGGGCAGTGGAGGGATTGTTGATCTCAGGGCATTCCATTTAGTTAAGTTTCCAGATTATAAAGGGAATTAAAGAAAAGCTTAACCACTGAAGGAAACCAACAACAGAATGCTGAAAGTAATGCAATTGAACAAGCAAGCCAAATTCCAACACCAGCTAGCAGAAGAACTTGGCAGTTTCACCCAAATGGTTCTGGGTTTAGAGCTCAAAATACAAGAAAAGGTTGTAAAATCTCATCTCACTCTGTGGCTAAGGATAACTGCTGAATCCAGTCGTGTTCCATGGGTGTCCCTCTGTGAAAGTCCGGGAAGGTCATCACATGAAACTGAAAGTGAGGCCTAGCATTCATTGGAGAAACCAAGATGTTGAAGGTTCTAGAACTGTGGGATACCTGTCAAGGTGAACTGCTAACACCTTGTTGAACTCTCCCAAGAGAGAGAAGTATGTTACACTCAACAAAGATGAAAGTACATGGAACTTAGGCTGTGCCCTGCTGAGTTTTGTTCTGATTTTTAGTGAATATTTCATCACTATGCTCTCTTTCCTCCCCTTTTAGAATGGAAAAGAATATTCTGTACCACTCTATGTTGAAATTACGAGATATGCTTTTTTGATTTTACAAGAGTTAGAGTTAAGAGATCGTTTTGAGTCTCAGAAAAGACTTTGGACATTTAAACAGAATTGGGACTGTAATAGACTATGGAGATTCTTAAAGTTTTACTAAATGTACTTTGCCTTATGATGTGGCTACAAGCCTATGGGGGGACAGGGGTAGAATGGGTGAGAATGGCCTCCATAGGCTCATAGATTTGAACACTTCATCACTAGGTAGTGGCACTACTTAAAAGCATTAGGAAGTGTGACCTTTTTGAAGGAAGTGTGTCACTGGAGGTGGGTTTTGGGGTTTATAAAAGGCAACTCTAAGCTCAGAGTATCTTTCTTCCTGCTGCTTGAAGATCTAAATGTAGAAATCTCAGCTAGTTCTCCAGAACTATGTCTGCCTGATATGTTGCCATGTTCTCTTCCATATGATAATGGACTAAACCTCTGAAACTGTAAGCAAGCCCAAATTAAATGCTTTTTTAAATAAGAGTTGCCATGGTCATGGTGTCACATCACAGCAATAGAGCATTGACTAGGATATTTATTGAGGAAAGAAAGCATAAAACCCTATGACTGTCCTCTCAGAAACTTTTAGAGATATCATCTTTATTATTCAAAAGCTATTTACTAAAGCTAACTCAAATTTTCATGAATAATCACATCCATTTAAAATATAAAGCCCCTGTGATGTGATCTAGGCTAAAGTGTTTCTTCAGAAGAGGAAATAAGCTAAGTGTATAAACAGATACCTAATTGAACTGTGAGATTTTACTCTTGTTATTGTGTTCAATTTACTTTGTTGAATTTTAATGTTAGAAGATTATAAACACACAGTCATAGTAAAATGTCCTGCATTGCAAATGTATATACAGAATTTCATGAATGTTAATTATTATGTTCACACCAAATACTCTAGTCAGTGAAACATTTGACTTTTGGTATTTATAATGATTTCTAATAAAAATGTGTTAATGAGTTGCAGGTATTTACTCTGACCCTAAATTGTAAAACACGTCTTTTGCTAGTATGGCTGTTTAGTTTAATAAACAACTAAAGGGAAGGATCTATACGCTCTTTTTTGTTAACATTTCAAGGACATTTCCACATGTCTGTCAATAGAAAACGTAGTCTACATGCATAGAATCAGCTATGTGTAAACCACAATGTATGATGAAGGAGTTTTGCTTTTCAATACCGCAAATGGGAAAATTAAAATGCCAGGAAATGTATGGAACTTGAAGAATATGCATTCTACCTTTATTTGACAAGAGAAATTTGTCAAAGTCTCAGTTGTACTTATTGACCACAGGGCTCCTGAGGAACACATTTTTATCTCTCCTTTTCAATGACATTATGAACCTGGCTTTCTACTTAGCAATATACTCAAACACAAGAAGACGTACATTGCCTATGTACTAATTGTGATGATGTCTCAACCAATAATCTTGATTGATAACATTTAAAAATTTTTTGAATGGTTGAAAACAAGCGTGGTCCCCAGGGTTGACAGTTTGGTCCTATATTATTCTTAGTTCTGAACAGTGAAGATAAAATGGAAAGAGTGGAGGTGCTAAGAGCAACAGGTGGTATTTCCTAACAGGACATCACTGCTGAGCTTATTTATATTAGATGATTACCCTTTCATTACCTTTTTCTGCTGAGGCCCAACTGAATGTTACTCCATAGGGAATACATATGGAAATACTGCAGTTTTACAGCTACCTCAGATTTATTTGGTGGCAAAAATTGAATATGTAAAATAAGAAAAAAATAAGATTGTAATCAGATATTTTTTCCTTTTTTCTTTTTTTATTTTTATTTTTTAATTTTTTAAAATTAATTTATTCTTGTTACATCTCAATGTTTATCCCATCCCTTGTATCCTCCCATTCTTCCCTCCCCCTCCCGCATTTTCCCATTATTCCCCTCCCCTATGACTGTTCCTGAGGGGACTTCATAGGGTATAAAGTCTCTTCTTGGCAACCTGCTGTCCTTCCTCTGAGTGCAACCGGGTCTCCCCCTCCAGGGGACATGATCAAATGTGAGGCACCAGAGTACGTGAGAAAGTCATATCCCACTCTCCACTTCACTTACCAGATATTTTTTTCTTATAGCTCAAAGTATGCAGTTTCATTTTCTAAATCACACTTATATACCATCAACACATGTTTTTATTGCCCTGTCTTTTGGGCAATGGTTTACAAAGCACTACCTCAAGAATTAGAAACAACAAGTTCTAAAGGATCAATATTTTTCCTCACATAAACTGCATATTTTTACTCTTAAAGTACAAGGCTCATCAGATGGTACAGAAAATTATTTTTCTTTACAAAGTTAGATAAATAAATACATGATATAAATAGAGATAAATAATAAATGATGCATAGCAGATGAGAGAGCAAGACAGAAAGACGAAGATGTAGAAAGAAACTTAGACTTAACTAGCTATTATTCCTGCGACTTTATCTTAATTAACAACCTGTTTTTTTGCAGTAGTATCATCTCTACTATTTCATCTGCTGAGGTTGCTTGAAGTGTTGCAAGGCTGGGGATAAATGACCCATATTTTCTCTTAGGCATGGGAGGAGTATTTCACCAAATTCAATTAAAAAAGATATTTGTGTAAAGAGTTCAGTTAGCCTTACTTTTTTAAAATTCCCAGGTAGTGGTTGTGTATTGGTGTTTTAAAGACAAAATCTGTTGTGCTTTTCCTGACATCTGGTGCAGAAAATAAGCAAGCTAAACACAGCAGAAGAAGGCAGTGGTATACTGAAGCACTTCCTCACTCCGCAGCCCCCACCATAGACAGAAAGCAACTCCTCCTCTATTCTACACTCTCTCAATTCTGAGACCTTCCTAGGTTTGTCCTGTATTGAAGAGTCACTCCTTAATTTTAGGCTTCTTGCTGTTCTAATCTCCAGACAAAACATACATGTAAACACGTAATGGCTGTACCTATCAGATACGTAAGAAAATATGTTTAATTGTTAAGTGATCCTTAACCATATATTGAAAGTTGTTGACTACTTTGTGTGTAAAGGGACAGTTTTCATTCTACAAAATATAATTTGCCATCAGTTCAGTCCTTTGCTCAAAATTGCACACATTCTCTCATTGAAACAAATTAAAACCACTTGATTTATCTCTTACACAAAGCTGAAAAACCCAGTTTCCTATGGCATGTTTCCTGCTCGCCCCTAAAAAATTCTCTACAATTTTTCAAATGCCCTGCCCCACAGGCACTTTCTTTTCCCATTCCTTCTTGCTTAAGACACCTGTCAGTTTATTTAACATTTTTTATTGTCAGTTTAACAGAAAAGGCCTCAGGCTACAGCTTGACAAAAAGACACAGGGGTATTGACATCCAGGTAAGCTCCAGCTGTCCCTGCCTCTCTGGTCCTCTTGTTCACAACACAGAATGGTTAAAGTGTTTGCTCTAAAGATGCTTTAACATTTATTTAAGTCTCATTTAGTGTCAGGTCTTTAAGAAATAGAAGATACAGGTCCTCCCTCCACGGAGCTTCTCTTCCAAGATATTCAAAGAAAGCAGATGTATAAAGTGACTCTTTGAAATGATTTTTCCCCTAGTGTATGCCAATAGGGGCTGTTAAAAGAATTTGTGATAAGCCAAACAGAATCTCTCTCTCTCTCTCTCTCTCTCTCTCTCTCTCTCTCTCTCTCTCTCTCTCTCTCTCTCTCTCTCCTCCTCTCTCTCTCTCTCTCTCTCTCTCTCTCTCTCTCTCTCTCTCTCTCTCTCTCTCTCTCTCTCTCTCTCTCCCCCTCCCTCTTGCCATTTTATGTTGGAGACAGCCTTAAGCCTGCTACATAAGTCATAATATATTATCAAATTGGTTGAAGTTTAACTGCTTTACTTCATTATTCTTCATGTTTTTATAATTCCCAGTGTGAATATTGATTTAGGGATAATATAAGACGTCTCATTTCAGTACTAATCTATGTGAAAAAGAAAATTCCTTGAGAAGTTGTGAAGATTTTTATATTCTTGCTTTCAAAGCTAGGGTACAAAGGTCAGGAAAGTGCTCATTATCTCTTGGATTTGACATTTGCAAATTAGAAGAGGTGTACGCATTCATTGATAGATTGTAATCTGCTCTAGAAGAAAAGGCAACATGCAGAGGAGTGACCAGAGGAGAGGGTTGAAGAATTGCAGCTGTTTGTGGTGTTGTTGTTGTTCTAATTTATTTACAGTCAAATTTTAATACTATCTTTCTACACCATGTGAGATTCAGCTGTCAGGAAACTTACCACTCTTATAAGAGACACCCAAATATTTCAATTGCAGGGAATAGTCCTGGATAAACCATAAGAGACCACATAAAAGTACGGAATGACACAAAACCATGTATTCTCAGAGAGAAAACTTTTCTCAGGGCATAAAACACTTACAAAGTCTATAACCACAAGTGTAGCTATTTATAGTCATTTTAATGCTAAAATTATTTTTCCAGGAAAGCAATCAGAATGATAATCAAAGAGGAGCCAAACTTTCCTTTACATAGCTATGGAGTAATTTGTGATATTTATGTACCGTATATATGTATATGTTTTCAGCAGATAGGAAACTTGGCTTATACAGCGTGACACAGCCATTTAAATGGCCCTGATCCAGCAAACCTTTATTCCCCCAAACAGGTGTCTTGCCAGATTTGGATGAGGATTTGACAACATGTTGTCATGATCCACTGGAATGACTAGAGAAGTGATTTAAGGTGGTAGTTTTAATGCCCTATTACGACATTTTAATTTTTTAGCATTATAATTCCAATTATTACAAAAAGGTGTAACTTTATAAGTAAATTGCGTAAGCCTAAATATCCATAATGGTTTGGGTCATTATAGTAGACAACATGTTTTCACTGAAAAACTTACTTAGCATCATCTCACGTTTCTTTGCTTTACCTGGCTTTCTAAGCATCAGTCCCATCATGACACATTTGTAAAAAAATTTTTGTCATGTACTTCCATAACTATTACAGATCACTTCTCACCAAGCCATGAAATGCTAACTGTTCTCCACTCTTTGCATATTTCTCAAAAGTAATCACCAGTGTGTTTGCCATGGCTCATTACTAAGGTGATATTTTTAGCTCATAGTCTGCACATTATTAAGAAAAAAAATACCAGAACTCAAGCTGACATTATTTTAACCAGGAGGCTATGATGGTGCATCTTCATCCTATAACCATACAAATTTATTAGCCAAAGTCGCTGAATTAATATATCACATAGTAATATATTGAATAATTTCCGCTTTTCTAAAACAGGCTCTATGCCTCCATGATCAAGTAATTACTTAATGCATTACATAACTCACTGTGGAGACTTTCAGAACACAGAGGCTTGAGGTAGTTTCATGAAGCTGTGGGAGGTAATGACTCAACAAAAACAAACCAAACAAAAACAAAAATCATTTATCAGTTATCAGTCTTTTAAGGATTATGAATTTCAAGTTCAGAAACAATAAAGAAAAACTAACCTCCAATATTTTAGTAGAATAGTAGTGTTAATATATTAATTTATTTGTAGATTTTACAACTATTTTGAGTTACTGAATTTTACCTAACAGTGAATTCACATTTATCATCAAACCAATGTAACTACGATCTTTACGTTTTCGTAATTGTGGGACCCATTGTAGTGATTATTATCAAACCAAAGAAAATCTTCAAAAGGTTCATTGAACCTCTACCTCAGAACGCACAGAAACAGAGTACCTTTGAAATGCACAGAGTCAAGCCTCATAGTGATTAAGCCTTCACAAATCACCAGACACCTGATTCCAATACAATTAGCTACAAAAGAGATTGACAGCAAATTCCCTAATGCAATCTCTGAGGAGAAACTGAAGGTTTTCAAAGGAAGCTCATGTCAAAATGCTGATCGGAAAAATGCCTTTGAAAGATGAAAATGCCTTTCTGAAAACAGGTGGACCTTCTAAATATTTTGAACACCCATTCGAACAAACTATTAAAGTTTACACAGGCCGTTTTCTTTGTTGGAATTTTAACCCAGTGATACTGTCACACGTTACCAGCTCACTGAGACTTCCTTTAGCCTGTCCCTTCAGAGATTAAAGCAAATGGTCACCCATATTTTATTCTGCAAGATGTCCGTTAGCAGATAAATGGAGAAAGACAATGTGGCAAATTTTCACATGGAGTATTACTTAGACATTGAAAAAAATTAAATTTACATGTAAATAAATGGAACTACAAAAAAATGCTACTTTAAGTAACCTGAACCAGAAAGACAAATATAGTATGCATTTACTTATATCTGGAAATTGTCTGCTCAATCAATGATTTAGACACTATCCACAAAATAACAGTGGCTAGGTGTAGAGTAAGGGACTGGGATGATAAATAGATTTCCCTAGAAAAGGGGCATAGAATAGGTAAATATTGATTGATGAAGCAGAGTCAGTGGCCTAGAATGGAGGATCTGATGGAGAAAGGGAGGGAAGAGGGTGACAGGCGAGGGGATATTTGAAGAGACAGCTTAAATGAGGAGCCATGAGCACGTGGCCAGGAGGGCTGGCCTGATGGAGCAGAAGCAGCCCAGAAAGGAAGAATAATGGCAAGTAAGTTGGGTATGTGTCTGTGAAATAGCAAAAGAGCTTAGAGGATTGATATCTGCCCAGTTATTCTTCCTTAAAGCTTTTTATATTTCTTAATTATTTGGAACTATCTGGGGAAAAGAATACATCTAGATACTAATAGCTCTTTCCATAACTATCTGTATCATATATATATATATATATATATATATATATATATATATATAAACACCCTTGTCATGAGGTAAAATCATCCAATACAAGGAATGCTTTTGGCAGAACTGGGTCTCATTGGACCTCAGAACAATCCATTTGTTTTCAAGGCTATAGGTGGACTCCACAATCCAACAGCAATGTCCCATTGCTGAACACAACACCTGTACAAACAACTGGACATGGAGAAAATGAGCTAATGCCTGCCTATAGCTTTCATCCATACAGACTAGTATTCATGGCACTGAAAACTATTCTGCATATTACCAAAGGAGAAAAGTAAACATCGTCTTAGCTTCAAACCCTTTAATCTACAGATATATATTTTCTGCAAGATCTGCTAGTGCAATGGTGACAAAAAGCTTATAGGAGTAAACAATCAATATCTTATTTAACTGAAGGCTACTCCATATGATGGGGCTCATACCCAATCGAGCTTCAGTAACTCAGGACTTGAGACCAGATAAACCAGGGACCTGGGGTAAAACCAAATACTACTGATCTACCAAAGGAATATAACAATAAAATGACTTCTAATGACATTGTGTTGTAGTCATAGGTCAGTGCCTTACTCAGCTATTATAAAAGAGGCTGCCATTTGCAAAAACTGGGACCAAAACCAGAAATGAACATCCAGACAATATGCAGAGAAAATACGGGGGAAAAGGTTAAAACTAACGGCACTTGAAGGTTAGTATGAAAATGTAATACAGTAGATGCTTCCTAATATAAGTAAATTTGAGGGTACACTAAGCTCTATGTGTGATGTCTCCAGCAAATCCATCCTCTCCTGCAGAAGAGGAGGCAGGAATAGTGTTAAGAGCCAGAAGAAGCGGAGGATATCAAGGAAGCAAGACTGGTGTGCATATAAACTGAGGTAGCATGTCAGGGCCGGCACAGGCGTGTACCAGATGAGAATCCTAGAATTGTAAGAAAAAGTAGACACATGCCTGCATCTCTTACAACCCATTGATAACCACTTACAAATATGAAATTAATTTCTTCTGAGTCTCACATGGGAAATAAACCACTCTTAAGAGTAAGCAACATGCCCAGCATAAATAAACAACAAAAGATAAACTTAGTGGCATCTTTGGAAATTCTTTGTCTCAATGTCCTCTAAGGGCTTTTTCTTTTTTCTTTTCTTTTATCTTTCTTCTTAATGCCTTAATTCTCTCTCTCTCTCTCTCTCTCTCTCTCTCTCTCTCTCTCTCTCTCTCTCTCTCTCTCTCTCTCTCTCTCTCTCTGTGTGTGTGTGTGTGTGTGTGTGTGTGTGTGTGTGTGTGTGTGTGTGTCCTCGCTGGTTCTTTGCATATATATTATAGTTTTATAGTTTCTGGTTGTATGTTTTTATGGGATTACTGAGAATGTAAAAAGATTGCCTTGTTTCTTGTGCCTTCTTGTGGGCTCTTTTCCATCTATTTCTTTTGCCCAATTCTGTTTCCTAATGTTGTTATCCTTTAATACAATTCCTAATGTTGTAGTGAGCCCAAACGATACAATTATTTTTGTTGCTACTTCGTAACTGTTATTTTGCAACTGTTATGAATCATAATGTAAATCTATGTGCTTACACAGGTGTCTTCTTTGACCCCAAACCAGTTGCAACCCAAAGGTTGAGAACCACTGCTTTAAAAGCCTATTTTTAATTTTTAAGTTTATTATAATTTATTCAGATTACATCCTGATTGTTATCCCCTTGCTTATATCCTCCCATTTCTACCCTTTCTCCCTCTTTCACCCCCCCTATTCCCCTCCCCTAGACCTCTGACAGAAGGGGACTTCCTCCCCCACCATATGACCATGGCCTATCACTTTTCATTCAGATTGCTTGCTTCTCCGTCCTCTGTGTGCCCAATGGGCCTCACCAAGGGGAAGTGATCAAATTGGGGGCACCAGAGTTCATGTCAGAGACATGAACACACACAAAACAGATAAAACACAAAATTGTGAAAATATATATATATATATTTTTTTTTTTTCCAAAATAACACAAATGTAACATGCCGTATAACTATGTTCAAGGCAGGTCTAAGAGGAGCTTGGACATAAGCATCTGAGCTTACTTTTAAAGCTTAACAGAAAAAGAGGATATTCTTTAAAAATATCAGAAGAGATTGGCTGGAGAAACCCAAGATTGTTCTAACATTGACACTGCCTATATCTCCAGCTCTAGGGGGTATCTGATGCCCTCTTCTAGCCTTTGTGAGCAAGTAAACACATATAAATGGCATATTCTTATACAAAAAAAAAAAAAAACAAAAACAAAAAGGAAGAAAATGAGATGATTGAAAGGGGGCTCCTGGAATACTGTTGAAATCAAAGATAAACAAGACCTTCAAAAGCCATCTTCTTTCTCTGGTCACCATCATCAAATTCACCCAAGACAGAAGATTGACATGCAGTACAGTAAAGAGAGTTCATTCATATAAAAGCGGAAAACAAAAATCTTGGTACCAGGTGTAGAATACATCACTATTAGTTGTTGGCCAAGTAGACTCTGGTGATTATTTTCATTTTTATTGGTTTCCTGCTAGACTTAAATGACAAAACACTTTGCTGATGACATCACACATCACACATTTGGACAATCAACCTAGAACTTACCTGAAAGCTTCTCCCCTACTGGTTAATACTCAATGCCATAAAGCCCCGTGCAGGCTATTAGAAGAGAAACACCTTCTGTGATTTAAAACAGCGATACACTATACACCACAACAGAGAACTTTCAGAGGTTATAATGCCCAATAGCACAATGGTAGAATGTCTGTTTTGCAATTCTCAGAAGCTTTCTGATTGTATTTGATGCTTACCCTGTGAGAAGCGACAGATGCTTCTTGTTATTAAGCTGGTCAAAATACTATGGGCTATGGAAGTTAAAGTCATAAATGGAAACCTACTATTATTTTGCTAAATTGATGTGTAGACAAACTACAGACTACCTTCTATGTAGTTATGTGTCTATCCATGACTATTTTGCTTTCAACTTTGATCAGAAAATTTTATTAAAATAGAGGATGGTCAGTGAAGATACTCATAAATAGTCAAATTGTTATGAATAACTGATGAGTCCTTAGCCTGAAATAGAAGCATTGTATCATCTCCATCCAGGACCAGGAAACACTATGTAACTGAGATTGAGGAATTTGTAAGGACCAGAGGAGAGGAAGATTTCTGTGAATGGCTCTTCTCTAGATATCTCCTGACTATTGCATAATTGGCCACAGCTGTGTGGCTGTTTGCATAAATGTGTAAGCAGGTAAAGGACTACTTTGGAAGAAATAAATCCTTAGGAGTGAGAGGTGGATGACAAAGAATAATCAAGAATAAACATATGTGAAATACATAACACACATACAAATGTGAGAAAACTGAAAAAAAAAGTAACATAATATCTCATTGAGAAAAAAATGGAAATAAAAATAATGGCATCTTTACTGATAAAAGTTAACAGCTCAATTTTCAATATCTGGAAAACCACCATATTAACTTCTAAAGTGGCTGTTAAGAGTTTACACTCCCTCCAGCAGTGGAGAAGATTTCCTCTTGTTCCACATCCTTGCCAGCGTGAGCTGTCACTTTTGCTTTTTATCTTAGCCATTTTGACAGGTGTAAGATGGAATCTTAAAGTCATTTTGATTTGCATTTCCCTGATGGCTAAGGATGTTGAACATTTCTTTAAGTGTTTCTTGGCCAATTGCGATTCCTTTGTTGCGAATTCTCTGTTTAGATCTGTACCTCATTTTAAATTGGATTATTTAGTTTGGTAACATCCAGTTTCTTGAGTTATTTATACATTTTGGATATTAGCCCTCTGTTAGAAGTGAAAAACTTGTTCAATGTAAACTCCAAAAGTACCTCTAGCAAAGACTCCTAGTAGCTGGGGACAGGAAACAGGGTCTGAATCAGCCATCATCTGTAATCAGGCAATGCCTTAAGTGGAAGGATTAGGACACCAACCCAGCCACAAAATATTTGACCTACAGTTTGTCCTGCCGGCAAAGTATTCTGGGATGGAGTTTAGCTGAACCTTCAACAAACGGACCAGCGAGACTTCGTCCAGCAACTGATGGAAGCAGATGCAGAGTCCCATAGGCAACATTAACTAGAGCTGCGGGTTATCCTGCTGAGAAAAAGGAGGAAGGGTTGGGGAAACCAAAGAAGACAGGAGCATACCATGAGAACAAGGCCCACAGAATCAATTGACCAGACTCATTGGGACTCTCAGAAATAGAACCCAGAGGAACCTGACTTTATGCTCTCTGTATATATTATGGATGAGTAACTTAGTGTTCTATTGGGAATACTAACAGTGGCAGTGGGGATATTTCTGGCTCTTCTACCTACATATGGGACACATTTACTTCTACAGTGTATCCTTGTCTAGCCTTGTTGTGTTGGTATGTTTCTGGCATTTTTGTAGCTTGTTGTACCATCTTTGTTTAATGTTCCTGGGAGCCTTGCTCTTTCCTGCATAAGGCAAAGAGAGTTGGATCTGGGATAGAAAGGATGTAGGGGAAGGTAGAGACTGGGACAAGGGAATGGAGGGGAAACTGCAGATGGGATAGAATTTGTAAGACAAAAAAATAAGAAGGAGGGAAATTAACAGCTCATATCCTTATTATATAAGAACAAAAGCTCATTTTAGCACAATATTTCAAACTGCAATAGATAGTCGCAACATAACAAAGATAAACAAAAGGAAATAGCATTAATGTGTAAAAACCAGAATAGAAATGAATCAAAGCATAAAAAGTTAATAAAATGTAAAATTACCTTATAGAGTTCATTTAAATCAGAGATTAAGAAGAATGACAACATCATTTCCATTGAAGACTGTATTAAAAACTGACCAAAGATGTTTAACTCTGTGGTTTTTTTTTTAAATTTTTTTATTAATTTATTCTTGTTTCATCTCAATGTTTATCCCATCCCTTGTATCCTCCCATTCCTCCCCCCCATTTTCCCATTATTCCCCTCCCCTATGACTGTTCCTGAGGGGGATTACGTCCCCCTATATATTCTCATAGGGTATCAAGTCTCTTCTTGGCTACTTGCTGTCCTTCCTCTGAGTGCCTCTGTGTTATATTAATAAAATTATCAAGTTTAACAACAGATACCATGTTTTTGTAACTATAGACAAATGTTCAAACTACTTATAAGGGTAAAATAAATAGACATGATCCTAACTGCTTGTTTCCTATGGCTGATTCTCTCTCTCTCTCTCTCTCTCTCTCTCTCTCTCTCTCTCTCTCTCTCTCCCCCACCTCTCTCTCTCTCTCCCCCACCCCTCTCTCTCTCTCTCTTTCTTTCCTTGGAAAAACTAGTCCTATTTTGTGAACCCAGAGCTAAAAAGACCATAACACCTACCATGGTATTGAAACAACAGGACAGATCCTAGGAGAGAAAAAAGATTATATTAATTTTGAGGTTGACAGACTGAAAAGTTCAATGGTACATTTTGTGACCAAGAAGTGTTTTTCATTTAGGAAACTAATAAAAGCCTATCGTTGATGACAATTCGCAAATGGGGGAAATCAGATTAAAAGTTGATGAGCAACAAACGAATGAAACAAACATATCACAATGGTTAGAGGATGGAGAACACTGATGTATACTATATGCAGTATTAAACACCAAAAATTAAAAGAAAGAAAGAAAAGAAGGAAGGCAGGATGGAAGGAAAGAAGGAAGAAAGAAACTGATACAGGCAAAACTAAAAAGAGCATGGAGCTGATACTTACAACTTTGCTATTGTAAACAAGATACATCATTAGTAAATAAGCAATTTAATTCTACCATATCCTTCCTTGTGAACACTTCTTTTCCTCTCTCCATTCCTTTCAATTATATAAGAAAACTGTTTTCCTACTTTCCTTGAACACATTTCCATAATATTTTAACAAACTTAATCAATGGTCTATATTGATGAATATTAAATCAGAATCAGGTGATTAATAGACCAGCTTTATGAAAAATATTTTTCTTTTAGGTTTTGCAACTTCAGACTTCACATAAGCCAACAGTGACTATTTTCTTTCTGTGCAGTAGATGCAACACACAGGCAGAGCTTTGAGTTTTAATTTGACAGGAAGATTGTATCATACCCAGACCACAGGATCTAAATTGAATTCCTTCATAGTCCACATTCTGCATTTCCTAAGAGCTCTCTTCCTGCCTCAGGATTGGATGTTTATGATGAGCCTCTTACTCATCCTGTTTATCAACATGATGTCATAACTTAACTAAATCTACGTTAAGTTCTACATCATGTTCAGTTGTCCTGGTCCTTTCAAATGTTATTATGACAGAGTGCAGAAACATTGACCCATGTCAGCATGAGGCAACGTTGGAATTGATATTCTTCTTCACCACGCATGAATGCTAATATTCATAGTTTTCTCTTTTGGTTGGGATAAAATAAATATTTTTCTCCAGTCAGTGGTCATAAATCATGGGCACATGTGAAGATTTGTCATCTGTTTTAGCAAGAGTGTAATGAGTATCAGTCACTTAGGACCACCATTGAATAAAATTTTCAGTAATTCCATTAATCATCCCCATCAAATGTGTGAATCACAGAGAAAGGACCACTCATCTATGTGTGCATGTAGAATCTTTAATGGGACAATTAAGATAACCCATTCCTAGTCACACACTCACACATACCGAAATGGAACTTTTCTTTTGATTTACATATGATATTAGCTAAAGGGGATTATAGATGACTACACCTTCAGGAAAACATTAAGAAACTTTTTTATGATAACAATTCCAAGTGTCAAGTATGTAAAAACAGATTTTGTGCTTGAATTAGGGAAATGATATGCCACACATTCAGTGTATCAAAACGAATATTCATCAAAACCAGATTTATCTGGGACCTCATTTATCTCCTGGGCCTAAATACCTCCTCTCCTCTCCAGAAGACAATAATTCTGATTTGCATATTCTTTCTCAGTGCCCATTAAGATCATCTTGCCTGTAGTTTAAAACATAGTCTGGGTGTTTCCTTTTTCTAGTGTCCATCAGTGGTATATAGATAAAGGCCCTTGTGCATAAAGACTGACAAAATGTTTCCAGGCATTTTCTATCTGGATGCCTAGATAGATAAACAAAACCAAAAACAAACACAAACAAAAAACCCAAATGTTTTAGGTTTACAAAATATAGCCTCATTAGCATCTGTAGTTTCAAGAATACTATGAAGTAACTTTTTTTTATAACAAATTTGCAAGTTTACTTAGGACATTTTCATATATATTTTGTTTTCTGTGATCTTTCCTATCACTGTTTGTCCCATTCTATCTCCTGGCCCCTATGTCTCATCAAACCCATTCTCAAAAATATACCATTGAATTATCTCTTTCTTTTAAGCTGCTGTATCATGAATAGAAGACAGCATTCTCTGGCTTTTACATTCTTTCTGTATCCTCTTTCTTTTCTGGGGACGCTATTTTGTCTTTGAAAATAATTACCTGTGCAAGACTTGCTCAAGATTAAAATTGAAATATTCCATATGAATAGAAGAGATCTTCAAATCTCTCCAACCCTAACTGAGGACCTACTGAGAGTTGACAATTTCTAGGACAGTGATAACCAGTTTAATGATCAGGAGATACGATATAGCTTAGAGTGCACTGTCCATGTTCCTTTGGATGGCCCCATACCCATATTCATATGGGAAACACTAATTTGACTGAAAGATTGTTGTTTTATTTTTAATGAGTAAGAATATAATATTGAAAGAAGTATATGTTGCAGGGAAATCAGAGAGCACAGAAGTGGGAAAGCTGGGAGTAGATATTATCAAATATATACATGCATACATACATACATACATACATGCATGCATATATACATACATGCATATACAGGAACATTTTAAGAATAAATAATATTATAAAAATTGATTGAAAAAAAAAACAGCCTATTGATGTGATCTTACATAAGGTTAATAGACATGGTCAAAATTATTTAATTAGCTATTATAACATATAAATAAAAAATTAAATATTTCAAAATAAGAAAAAATAACAAAAACGCCAGAATATTTAATAATAAAATAATGTGTGAAAATAATATAACAAACAAATAAAATGTAAGTAACTTAATTAATGAACAGATCAAAAAGAACAGATGTAGGAATCAATTACCTGAAAGAAAAGCACTATATATTCATCACAATAAATCATGACAAAGAAAATACACTAAAAAAAGAAAGTCAAAGACTCAAGGAACACTAAAAGGTTCAATATTTTCATCATGAGATTCCTCAGAGGACACCGGAACGATGACCAGGCTAACAATAGAATCCAAATAGTAATCGCTAGAACCACCCACGTTTTGTCAAATTCATAAATTTAGCGATGCAGAAATGAAGGGACTTCTAACATATTAGATTGAACAAAATATTTACACTGAAATATCAAAATCAAACTAAAATCTGAAGAGAAGGAAAAAAGTGTTGAAAATTCAAAAGAAAATGGTCTCTGACCTATGAGAGGAAAAAATGTTCAGATAAGATTTTTTTTCTCATATAACAAGAAGGCCAGAAGCTTATGATACAGTATTTTTCACAGTATTAAAGAAAGTAACTGTCAAACAGACTGTCAGAGGCACCAGACATATTCCACGAGCAAGAAGGGACATCCAAAACATATTCAATGAAGGGAAAATATGAGAATTTGTTGCTAGGAGACTTCCTCTGAGAGTGGTTCTCAACCTGTTGCCTGCAATCCTTTTGCATTCGGCATATCAGATATCCTGCATATCAGATAGTTACATCACAATTCATAATAGCAGCAAAATTACAGTTTTGAAGTACCATCAAAATAATTTTTATGTTTGGGAGGAACTTTATCAAGGGGTCACAGCATTAGAAAGAGTCAGAACCAGAAACAAAATAGCTTATAGAAGTTCTCTTATAGAGGGACGCCTGGAAGACAAATTGAAATTACAAAGAAAGATAGAATACACATAAAATCACTTTCTTTCTCTTGAATTTTATAAATCATGATTCACAGCAAAACAAAAACCGCGCCCCTGTAAAATGTGGTTATAAATGAATACTGAACAAATAGTCAAGGAAAGTTAAGTGGGAGTCAGATGCAATGGAGATTGAGTTATAGGTGGCTGTGATCCACCCATTGTGTATTCTGGGACCAAACACAAGTCCTTTGAAGGACTTGTTGAACCAGCCATCTAGATTTCAGAGAGAGTTAGAAAGGGTGAGCCTATTCAGCAGTAAACCTCTGAGTATTACAAGTAGTTTACTCTTTGTTTGCTGCGACCAAAAGGAACATGAAGAAAAGTCTTCTATTTCTTCTGCCCATTCATCTTTCACTGGGGGATATCGTGTTATGGACTCAAAGAGAGGGAATGGTGCTTCTTGGCTCATTCTCATACTTGGTCACAGGCCCGTGGAACTACATTTCTTATACATTTCATAGAAATTTCAACTCCAGAGTAGCTTGACGGAGTAACATGCTTCCTCCATTTTTGCTTGAAAGGATTAGGAAGCACAACATTAGGAAAGCATTCTATTCAGAACCTTTGTTGGTATCTCTGTGTTATTCTTTCCTCTCTTTTCTCACAGGTTTAGTCTGTATTTCTCCTTCTCTCTATCCACTAAATTCCTCAGCCCTCATTTCTTCTTCCCTCCACTTGCCCATATTTCTTTCTCCCCTTCTCAATTCCTGCCTTATGCCATCTTTGTATTACCCATTTCATTGAACAACAAGAAGAATGCTATCATCATCAACAGCAAAAATAGTAAGTTAAAATACAGTCTTATTTACAAATACTATATACCAGAAGAAAACCCCTAATGACATTTATAAAATGTATACAACATTAATGTAGTTTTACTTGAGATGACTTTTCCACTAGAAATAATATAACTTGATGGCAAGGGAAAGATACTGTACAGTGGTCCAAATTCAATATTTTCTATGTTTCTTTTTCATCCAAGTCACTACATCAGTGAATGTGACATGCTAAAAATAAGTAATATGTGACGCATATAATAAAAATTATGACTATGTAAAATTAATATATTATGTAAATATATACCATAATATTTATAAGAATAGAGAATAAGTATAGTTATTAACTTAAAGTATCCATTTTGTTAGTATAAACTTGATGTGTCAAATTCCTATTACATACTTCCTACAAATATTTCATACCTATAAGTCGATGCTACTAAAGTCATATTAAGCATGAGGAATAACTGAATCTTATCTGAGAAGTTTATGAGAAAACAGCACTTTGCCTAGCTTCTCTTTTAGTGAGGGTCACTAATGTGCGTTACAAAATGAAGGTTTAATTCATATACTATAAAATCCTTGACATATCATTTTCTTAAAGCTAGCACATATGAATTGCTGTCTTTTAAACAAGAATGAGGTGTTTCTTAATGTCTACACATCACAAGTAAATTCTAATTTATAGATAACAATATTATATAGTCTTTTATTTATATTACTATATGTGTCAATTGTATGTAATATAAAACATACATAATAAACTAGGTACAAACAATAAACTGATATACTTTTGTATTGTGTAAGAATAAGAATATGGATATTTTATTTAATATAGAAACAGGAGAGGAAAGTTATAGACAGTCAATACACTAAGTGTTGATAATAATGACAGGAAAGGTATACCTTATGTTGGAATGAGACATTTCAATAAGTAGATTTTATTGCTATTATGAATGTTACAACGAAAGAATAATCTCAGGATGTTCCTTTGGAAAAGCAAATAAAATACAAATGAGGATTGAGTCCTTTCCCATCTGCACATTTTGCAGCCATGATGAGAAAGTAGTGATTTGACACCATGGGCTTTATTAAACACAGGGTTTTGCCAGCTTAGCTTTCATACATAACAGATTATACCAATTATCTGCAGTGGCAAATTCACACTCTGGCTATTAACTCTTATTTACCTGAATAGACAAAATTAAGCATACACCAAATAGAGGCCAGCAATTCCAAAAACTGAAATAATTGGACTACAAGATGTCATTAACTGTCTATTGCTTCCTGATAACAGTTTCATTTCCAATTTGGTAAATAAATACAAACATTATACCACATTGAATTGGGTTTATTGATTCTAAATATTATTCTAGTCACATTATTCCAAAGAAACCAGTCATAGGCTGCACTTCAAAATTTTGGCCTAACAATCTAACAATTTTCTTCAATTCATTGTGTTCAGGTTTTTTCAATGTTACTATTTTAGTTTTTATTAGCTGAGTGAGATGGGGAAATGGTGTAGGATGCCTTAATATATATCATTGGATAGTTTTTATAATCTTTTATATAAATGTTTATTTTAAAATTTACCTGTAAATATATATAAATCATAGTCTTCCAAATCTTCATTTTTGAAAGTATCTATTTTATTTTTATGTGTATACTTGTACACTTGTTTTTTCTATTTATGTTAGTGCAGGTTCCTGTGGACTCCAGTATAGGCGTTGTTATATTAATGGAGTCAGAGTTAAAGTCAATTGTAAGCCATCCCACATGTGTGATGGACAAGAGTATAAGAGCAACAAGGTTTCTTAACCCCTGAGCCATTTCCCCGGCTTCCCTATTTCTTTCTTTTGTGCATGTTCCTATTGAAATAATGGAAGTTCTACATGCACTTACATTATGATTCAATTGTATCCTACAATTGAGGACAGAGTTCTGATTTTAGCATTAATAAACCAATAATAAGTGCCTATACCTGAGCTTTTGACTTTCATAATGGTTTGATAATGGTTTGATACAAAAGATTTGATTGGAGCAATTCTGTCCAGGACTGTGCTGGGCTGTTGTGTGTTTGTTTAATTGTCTGGTTTGGTTTGGTTTGTTGTTTGTTTTTGAATCAAGAGGAAGAAGGATCACCTGGGAAGAGAAAACCTCGGTTGAGAAAATGCCCCCACCACATTTGCCGGCAGGTAGCAAGTCTGTAGAACAATACACATGGGAAGTCCAATCACTAGTAAGCTTTGGTATCACCAAGAAGTTGGTGCTATATTGTATTAAAAAGTAGGCATGGAAACAGATGTAGAAACCTACTCACAAACATTAGGTGGAACTCTGGCAATTCTTCTGAGGATAGGAGGAAGGAACGTAGAGCTATGTGGGTCAAATACACAAGAGGAAAACACACTGCGTCAAGTAATCTGGGCACAAATGGGCTCATAGAGATTGAACCAACCATGAGAGAGCCAGCACAGTTCTAATCTATATATATTACGGTTATGTAGCTTCATCTTCTTGTTTTTTGATATATACTTATTTATTTTCCTTTTTATTTTTTTTTACATATACCTTTATTTTATTATATGTATATACAATAAACTACCTATAGCAAGATGACCATGACACAATCAGGAATTATGTGAATGTTACATTCTTAGTGTTTTGGCTGTTCATATTTGACAGCCTTGAAGAAAACATCTTTGGTATCTTGGTGCATCTAAAATTCTCCTAAAAGTGGTAGTGGGGGCTTGTTTCTAATTCTTTTGCCTACAATTTGGGACTCTTTTGCTCCTAATGGGTTACCTCATCCAGCCTGTGTAGTCTTATTGCAACTTGATATACAGCAATTAGCTGACATCTGGGGTGGGACGAGGTGCCCTTTTCTGAAAGGAAAGGGAGGAGAGTGGATCTGGGGGAGCGGTAAGGTAGGGAATGAGAGTATTCTGTGGTTAGGATGTAGTTTGTGAGAGAAGAATAAAAATGTTTAATAAAAGCGGGCTAAAAGAGTGACTGGGAGCAAGACAAAAAGTATTGTCTCTCCACAGTTCTGCTTCAGTTCGTGTGTAAATGGTTTTGTTTCCTTCGATAAGAGGATAAAATGAGAGCTATCCCTAAATAAGCCTTTCTAGCTCTAAACTCTCACTGGCTGGCTCAATTTAGCTGTCCTGGCCTAAACCCCTCTACAATATTACTGATTAAAAGTGGCTTCTCTTGGCTTCTGACTGAATTGCTCTGCCTGGCCTTAACCTAATTCTGGCAATATATTCTAATTTGCTGGCTCCTTCTCATTCTCTGGATCATTACTAAGGTGTCTACTAGGGCATGTCTGCATTTCAGGCAGATCATACTGTAATTTAGAGTATGTCTGCATTCCAGATAGAACACATAGATCTAGATGTAATATGGAGGAATATGGGCTAGAGGATATATTTGCAAAGGAAACAGTGAAGGATTGAAATTATACAACAATTAACAAGCCAGGACCCAAATTTCTTTAAGAATTATTTCTTCACACACACACACACATACACACACACATACACACACACACACGCACATACTTCTTTGTTATCTAATCAAAGTCACTTTATGAGATATCGAATTTATTGAACATTTGACTCATGACTCAAGCCTCCTTCTGTTCTTCGCTGTATTATATTTTACCACCTCCTAAACATCTCCCAGATCCTCTTGTCCATCTTTACCAATCCAAATTCCTGCTCTCTCTCTCTCTCTGAAAAATCAAAATAAGACAAACAACCAAAATCTACCACCAGTGAAAAGACAAACATTACTGAAGCAAAAGCCCCCTGAAAACAGAGTTCCTTTTGTGTTGGCCAGTTACTCCTGAGACTGGGACTTGTCTTGGGCTGTGGTTGATATACTCAGTGACATTCAATTGATGGAAATTGATTTTCCATCTCCTGGCAGCTGCCAATTGCAAATAACTTTTGGGTAAGAATTGTTAACTAAATCTATTCTCACTGACATCTCTCTCTGGCTTCTCTACCTGTAGCCCTGACATTTACATGATTCAGGAGTCTGTTGAATTTCCCATTCCACACTTTTCAACTTTTCAAATATGATTTTTGTTTTTCTTCTTCTGAGATTATATTACTCAGCTTTCCCTGCCTCTTAAATTTCCTCATTCACTGTTTTTAGGTTTTGTTACCAACATGTTTAACTATCTGCTTTTAAAATATTGATTGTAAATTTTTATGTTTCGTATTTTCTTCATCATTTGTATGTATGTTACTTTTAAATTTATTTTTCCTCCCACTCATTCTGTTAGCTCCATCTGTCCATTTTATTCCCACAAATTTTGTGATAATCTATACACTAATAGATTTAATCAATGCTTCAACTCAGAGCTCTACTGAGTTTGGGCCAGTATGTGTAGGTGTTATTTACCTGGGCAGTTTGATGGGAAGATTTCAAATGAACCAGCATGTAATCAACTCTCATGGACCTTTTCATTTCCTACCTGATGTATCTTCCACCATTAACACGTACTACATTCCTCAATAATGTTCACATTTAAAAATTTAAGTATGAATATAACTTATTGATGGAAAACCAATAACAATATATTTGACACTATTGTCAACTATCACTTATGTATAACATATACACAGACATCGTCTTTGGGTATTTAAAGGTTAGCTACCATGCTTTTAAATAAATAACAAATTTCTTATTAAGTCACCACATCTTAAAACACAATGTTTTGCTCTTAAGCCATTGTGGATTTCACACAGTCTGACAAATTCAAACCTCTGCTGAAATTATTATTCAAATAATTATGCAATGGAATTAATAAAAATATATTTTTATATTATATCTTAAGATAGCATGCTAAGAAAGAGCTTCTTTGGGCATTTCTATACATTCTTTGTTCTTACTATTCTTTATTCGTGCTGTTCTCCACTGACTTTATCTTCTTACCCCCCTCTTGATGGTCCATTTCCTTCCCCTCAGGGATCTCCACTGGCTCTCTGGCCACATGTGTTCCATCCTCCTCCTTTGTCTCCTTTTCCTCACTTAAGGCCTCCTTTTTGCCACATTGTTTTCAAACTTATTTCAAGAACAGCACAAGTTATGTGCATGCCCATAGATCCACATGTATTCATACACACACACACACACACACACACACACACACACGGGGTTCCAATGAGATGCAGTGTGATAGACTCCTTTTGTATTGAAAATATATTCTTCTCTCATTCTGTGCAAACTGATGGTTCTATTTTTTATTTGAAGAGAAACTTTTATAACACTTTAAAATATTATTCATGATATCAGTAGTTTGCATACACACTCCCAGTGGGGGAAAAAAGGTCATTTCTCCCATATACTTGCCAATATTTGTTTCTCCCTGTTAATGCAAGTAGTTATAAGTGAATGTTGATAAAACTTCAATTCAGTTCAATTAGCATTTTCTTGATGGTAATGATGTGAAAATTTCATCAGAAGTTTGTTATAAATTTGAGTTTCTAAAGCATACTCAATAATTATCTCATTCATTGAGTAGTTTGCATATGTGTCTTTTTTTTTTTTTTTTTACAATTTCGTATATATTCTACATATTAATCCTCCAGTGATGCATAGTACATAAATACCTTTTGCCACCTGGAGGTTTCCTTTCCACTCCCTTGATTGTTTGCTTTGATATGAGGAAACTGTTGAATTTTCTGTAATCCCGTATGTCAATTTGATGCTTATTTCTTGAATTCCTGGAGTTCTTCAAGGGAAGTTCCTGTTATGCCTATACTTTAAAAGTATTTTACATATGTTTTGTTCTAGCAACTGCCAATCTCCAGATCTTTCATTAAGTTCCTCAAACGTTTTAAAATTTATTTTTGTATTCCATGGAGATATATATGTACCTAACTTGATTCTTTACATGTGAATATCCAGTTTCTCTGAACTATTTTTTGAGCATTTTGCTTTTTACCCATTAAATTCTTTTGACATTTTGTCAAATATTATGTTACAATAACTTTTGCATTTACTTTTGGGTACTGTGTTTGATTCCATTGGTCTTTATGCCTGGTTCTATGAGAAAACCATGGTGCTTTAGTCACAATGGCTCTTTAGTATAATCTGTGGTGAAACAGTTCTTTTTCTGCTAAAATTGCTTAGGCTTTTGGCAGGGTATTTTGGGTTTCCTGCTGAACTTTAGGATTTTCCTTTTTATATTTTAGTTGTGTAAAAATGATTGTGGTTTCAATTAAGACTTTTTTGAATCAGTAGACTTTACTTTTATAATATAACAATTTTCACATATAAAAGCTGCCAAGAAGATGAAGATGAGAAGCCTTTCCTTGTTCTAGTATCTTCCTCAATGTTTTCTCCCATGCCTTACAGCTTTCATTTTAGATATCACCAGTTTAGTTGCATCAGTTTATCCCTAGGCATTTTACTTATTGAAAATTTCAAGCTATTACAAATGCTTTATTTTCCCAATTTCTTTTTCAGCTAAAATATTATTGGTGTAGAAAGTAAAATAAATTAAAATACTAAAATAAAATAAACTGAAGTTAGGCGTTTTTGTGTCCTGCTTCTATTTAGAAAATATTTTGGTAACTTCCATATTGATTTTCTCAAAGGCTATGCTAAGTTACTCTTCACCAACAGTTCGAAGGATTCATTCCTAAGACTCTTCACCTGCATTTTATCTTTTTTCTTTATCATATCCTATTGGCTGTGGTAGAGTGTATTTCAACTTAGTTTTCACTCACAGTTTACTAATAGATGAGGCTATTGAACACAGCAACTGTTCAGCTGTTCATTTGTGTTTCTCTAATTTATTTTCCTTTTCTAATATCATATTTATTTGTTTTGCAATTATTACCTTATTTCTGCTCTTAGATAAGTTTATAGGTTGGGTTACAATTACTAATGTGCATCTGTTAACTCAAATTTACATCTCTGGAAGGAAACTTATATCATTTTGAGATATAGTCATTTTTATTTGTTTTCAATTCAACTTGCTTTTTAACATAAGAATCCAAAGAATATCTGAACAGAACATCATTACCACAGACACTAAAATCAGCAATTAATAAATGAGACCTCATGAAACAAAGGACACTGTCACCGAGAAAAAAAAAATCAGCACATAACAAAATTGAAAGAAAAATGTAATAAATAGGTATCTGCTAGATGTTATATATCCAAAATATGTAAAGAATGCAAAACCCTGAATATCAAGAAAACAAATAACACAATGAAAAAGAAGAAAAAAGAAGAAGAAGAAGAAGAAGAAGAAGAAGAAGAAGAAGAAGAAGAAGAAGAAGAAGAAGAAGAACCAAAGGTAAAGGGAGAATTCTCAAAAGAGGAAACTCAAAGGCCCTAGAAACACTTAAAGAAATGTTCAGCATTGTAGCAACAGGGAAAATGCAAAACAAACATACTTTGCGATTTCATTAGAGTGGCTAAGATTACTAGAACATTGTACAGCCACTATTGGTATCAGTATGGTGGTTCCTCAGGAGCATGAAATGTACCTCAAGATCCAGCGAGATCGCTACTGGATACATGCAAAGGCCCTCAGCAAGAAAAATAAGTGATATCTGTTGATTAGGCATGTATCCAGCACAGAATCTTCTTTATAAATCTACTGCTGCTACTACTACTATTATTATTATCATCATCACCACTACCACCACCACCACCATCATCATCATCTTTATTAATTATTATTTATTCACATTACATCCCAATTGTAATATCCTGCTCTCATCTTCATGTTCCTACCCTCCCTCCCTTTTCCATTCTATTCCCCTCCCCATGTCCACTGACAAGTGGGGATTTCCTCCCCCATTGTCTGACCACAGTCTATCAGGTTTCATCTGGTTAGCCTGCATCCCCTTCCTCTTTGTTCCAACAGGACCTCTCCACTAAGGGGCAATGATCAAATGGAGGGCACCAGACTTCTTGTCAGAGGCTCCCTCCCCACCCGCGTGTGGAGAATGAGATGTCCATAGGTTATATCTGATCAGGGAGACTATGTCCTCTGCTTGCCATGTCCTTGGTTAGTGCATCAGGTTTTGCAGGCTCTCCAGGATCCAGATCACCCAGCCTTGATTGTTGCCTTTTGGGGATTCTGACAATCAACCAGGCCGCCCGTCTTTACATCTTCAGCTTTTGCATACAGTTCATAGCTCCTCACCCAGACTCCCGTTGTATGTCCCAGTATCTTTCCTTACTTAATATCCAAGTATTTACATAATTTCTACTGCTGAGTTCTACTAACATGTAATAATGAAATTTGTTATGTTTGTACATTGAGACTTTCATTTTGGCCTACAATAAGATATGTTGTACAGATGATTCTTTGAGATTCTGATGATGATGCATATTCTGTTTATAAAACATTCTGTATTTACTTGTTAAGTTCAATTAGTAGATGGTATAATTAAAGTGTGAATTTTAATGTCTGACTATAGGTCTTGTAGATTAAAAGTACACACCTGTGCTGAGTACATGGCTCAGCACTTAGGATCACTTATTTTCCTCTCTGAAGACTTAGGTTTAGTTCCCAGCACCTATATGAGACAGTTCAAATTAATTATCCATTTGCATGACATAACTAATGATAAGAGTAGGCAAAAGCAGTCACTCAATGTTTCTATACCAAAATCTACCCACTATTGTATTTTCATTAGTGTTTGTTTTATGAAACTGAAGTGTACATTTTAAGTATAGATATATTTAAAGTGTATTTCATTTTATCAGTTAATTATTCATTTTATTAATATGTAGGGAACTTCTTTGAGCTCCCTTAATTAGTTTTTCTGAGGTATGCATTATCTTATATCAGAATTTCTAAGCCAACTTGTTTTCAACTTCCATTTTTTGATAACTCAATTTCTACTCTTTAGTCTGTAGCTTTTGCCAGTGAGGCATATTTCTGGGAGAAGATGTTTAGTTGGTTCTTGTTTATTAATCATGTCTGAATCTTTTACATGGAATCTTTAGGTCATTTACATTTAAGGTTCATATTGATAATGTCCTTTTGGTGTCTATTGTCTGTTGCTCTCATAACAGCCTAGACTGGTATAAATCTTCCTCTTCACCCTTGGTCAATATCAAGCTTTGGCCAGTTCAATGAAAAGACTTGATAGACATCATCCCTTGCTCACCTTTGTTCATCTATTCCATATTTCAACCTGGGGTTCCTATTTCCTGTGCACTAATGAATATGACAATTTTTCATCTGCCTTTGTGTGTTTTCTGAAATGTTGGCTTATGTTTTAGTTTGAACTTGTCTTGGGACCTTCTTATTTCTCCATTGGTTTAGAAGATGACTAGATGACTTTATAATCGTGGCTGTCAGTTAGTACTTTCAGGCGGCACAAAAATATATCATTCCATGAGTTTTTTTTTTTTTTTTTTTTTTTTTTTTTTTTTTTTTTTTTTTTTTGGATTTTAGGATTCCTGAAGAGATATATCTAAAGTCTTTGCTTTTGAAAGTAATTTGTGTTTTTCTCTGATAGCATAATTTTAAAATTATCATTATTCTTATTATTATTGTGTATGCCCATGTGTGCATGCAAGCTCTCCTCCTCTCTCTGTGTGTATAAGATTTATCTAGGGTAGGGACATGCCTATCATGGCATGCATGTGAAGGGCAAAGGGTCTACTTTGTTAAGATGGTTCTCTCTTTCTGGCTTTATGTGGATTTTATTGACTAAACTCTGGTTGTCAGATTTATGAAGCAAGACAATTGGCCCACTGAGCTATCTCTGGAGCCTCCTTAGAGATTCTAATATTCTCTCTTTTTTTTTTTTAATTTCAGTTCTTAATGTGTCAACTATGAATTGACTTGGAGAGCCTCCTCTCTGTCATGTTCCATCCAACTTGTGCTTTCTAGGCAGGTCATGTGATGTGAAAGAGCACAGTTCTACCCTGCTCTGGTTTCTTTTTCCCCAGGTTGAATTATACATTTACACATATCCATGTCATATGGATATTGCCGAATACTCCTAATTGTAGGACTGTGACAAGTGCAGCACATCTGCTGGTTCTTATAAAGTCATTTTCTAAGGTAGTGTAAGGCATCATTCTTTCTCAGTCCAGCTGCAGGAGGAAATTCTTAGAAAACTTCATCACCAGGTTCCCTCTATATTTCTGCCTTTGTCTCCATGCCCAGGAAACTTTTTCTATCTCTCCACTGATATAACACATCCAGGCCTGTCTCTAATCTCTGAGTCTCGCAGATATGCCTCCTGAGCTCATTGCTGTTCTGGTATTATGACCATGAGCAGGGAATATCTCTTTGATGTTTTCAGGAGACTCCATTCTGGTGGAAGCAGCAGAGTACAGCCAGACACTTCTGCTTCTTTAGTACAAAACTCTATTTCTTTTTTTTTTTTTTTTTGAATATTCCAAAAGTTTATTGCCGTTTTTTTAAATTAATTTTATTAATTTATTCATATTACATCTTGATTGTTAGCCCTTCCCCTGTTTCCTCCCATTCTTCCCTCCCTCCCACTTCTCCCCTTCTCCCCTCCCCTATGTCTGTAACTGAGGGAGACCTCCTCCCCCTATATATGCTCTTAGAATATCAAGTCTCTTCTTGGTAACTTACTATCCTTCCTCTGAGTGCCACCAGGTCTCCCCATCCAGGGGACGTGGTCAGAAAAGGGGCACCAGAGTTCATGTGAGAGTCAGATCTCAGTCTCCACTCAACGGTGGAGAATATCCTGTTCGTCGGCTAGGTCTTGGTAGGGGTTCGAAGCTTACTGCCTATATTCTCCTTGGCTGGTGCCTTAGTTTGAGGAGGACCCCAGGATCCAGATCTGCCTGTCATAAAGTTCTTCTTGTAGGTTTCCAGGACCCTGTGGTTTCTTTTAACTGGTTCATCCCCTAAGGATGTAGACAGTGCTTGTTGACCCTAGCTTCTCATTGTCAGATCGTACAGTAGTAAGTTTTAAACCATCATCTTACATGGATCTCTAAAAGTCCAATGATTTTTATCAATTTTAGAATCATGAATTTGGTGATCTATCCAGGACCTACTAGCACTGTTTGTTTGTTCAAAAGAAATGGTTTCACGTTCAACTATTTGAATTCCTTGATCATTTACAAAACTGTTCTCATGTTTAAGTCTTGTATGCTCAGATACCTCTAGATGAAGTAGAGACTCTCACTTACCAACCCATTCCCGTTTTAAAGTAAATGATACAAGACAGTTTCTTTTCCTGGATAGTTTAAATTGCCACCCATATATTCACGTAATGTCCTACAAGTACTATCAGGAATAATACTTTATCAGATGGCAGCTTTCCTAAATCACACTGTTGGATCATATGAAAATATAAATGGCTTTCGAAAGACACAATTTTTTTGTTGTTAAGCTTTGAGAGTATGGTACAATGATGTCAAATGCCACATTCTTCGCAAAGGGAAGCAATTATTGACTTAGAGCTCTATGTATAAGTAGGATGGCTTGATCAGGTTGAATTCTGCTACAAACAAGCTTGCTAAATCATAAAGGAACTATTGTTTTTGGACTTTTCAACTTGTAACCAAGTGTAGATAGATGATATATATCCCATCTTCCTTATAATAAATTATATCAAGGAAACATGTTCCCTTGAGCCACAACTATGCTAGGACCCTATCTATCATGTGAGTGCATTCTAATAAGTTATAGTTGTGTTAAGGCTGCCCGTTTTTCTTTTCTAAAATACAACTTAGTATTTGTATTAGTGTGAGAAGCAACTTATTTATTAGGAGAAGGAAGGCTATTATTAAATGAAATTTTTATCACATTCTTAGCTCTTGCCTAGCAGAGCTATACTTTTTAAAACCAATCCCATAAATATGTTAAGTGACAATTTATGACAAATGGAAAAGCAAAATTATGATATAGTGTATGATATATCAAGTGCAACAAGCTACCGTAGACATTTATTTAATCAAACACTAGTCTTTGTTTTGATGGGAAATTATTATGTTGATGTGATTGATATCTGTAGTGTGTTAACCTTTGATTTTTAAATGATCCTAGATAATCTGCAGAGGCAAGATTACATCATTTTAATGGTGGTAAAGACAGAGCTGAATCTTTTCTAAACTAAAAGCCAACACTGTCAGTGACACAGATTCAAACATTTCCATGAGAACCAGTCCATCATTTCTGACAGACCCTTTGCTGATTTCAGTTTGTGTAACTAGCCAACACATAATAAGCTTTTTCCTTATAATTAAATCTATGAACACATATGCCCTAGTGGTTCTGTTCCTCTGGTTTGAGCACTGATTGAAACAAGAAAAAAAAAAAACAAACAAACAAACAAAACGGGGCTAAGGTGTTAGCTTAGTTGGTGAAGAGCTTGCCATGCATGTATAAGAAACAGAGTTTAATCCACTGAACTAAAAAACAAATAGAAGAACTGAGTGCAGGTTTAGGTACCTGTACTCCCAACCATAGAAGCTTGCAGATTCTTGGAAATTGCTGGTCCAAAAACTTAGACTACTTATGAAGATGAGTCCAGTGAAAAATATTGCTTCAATAATTGAAAATAATAATACAAGAAAGAAAGATAGAGAGAAGAATGGATGGACGGAGGGTGGGGTGGAGGGAGGGAGGGAGGGAAAGGGAGAAGGAACAGAGAGGGAGGGAGAGAGTGAAAGAGAGTGGCAGGGAAGGAGGGAGATAAAGAGAGAGAAAAAATGTTAATGGGGCCTAAGGAAAACTATCCAAGACTGTCCTCAGACCTCCAATATGTACAGATGCACACACACATAGGTGCACCTCACTACACATGTACTTTGCACATATACATGTGTAATCTCTGAATAAACATGGGCACACATACTGATACATGTATGCATAAACACACTCACTCATACACACACAAACACACACACACTAAAGAACAAAGAATAATACCAATGCAAAGCTCATATATGAGAAGCAAATACATGTATGCAAAGGGAGAGATGGGCACCTAAAAGTTTTATAAAATACTTGGCATCTCTATTAGTCATTGAAGGATAAATAAAAATGCATGATACAGAAGAAAATAAGTCAAGGTCAACCAGAAAAATTTGTTGTTGTTAATTTACCAGTATGACCTAATAATGTTTATTATTAGGCCTATATTTATTATTATGGCAGTATAACTGGCTAGCAATCAATCAAGATGCAGAAACCTGTTTTAATAGCCTTAATTAACCTGGGGCAGGGCAGATATTAATCTTCTAAGCTACTCTCCATAGTGAAGCAGGTATGGAATACTTGTCCCAGCCCCATGCTATTGGGGTCTAATAATTTCTATCAACCTACCTCCCATCCATAATCCCATATACTCGCCAATGTTCTCCATCTGGGCACAATCTCCATCCATGCTAACCATGTACTTCTCCTCCATCTAATCCATGGTGGCCTTCTTCTCCTCTCTTCTCCTCCGGTTTTCTCCTCTGCCCAAGATTCTCTTGGTTTCCCCATGTACTAGAAACTTAGCCTTGCCTATCTCATTTGCCCTGCCCAGGTGTGATGGCCTTTTATTAATTAACATCACAATACATCAGACCAACAAAAAGTGGAAAACCTTACACACAAAATATGACACATAAGGGCACTGGACATTCTCATACTTAATAGAAGGATATACAATATAGTCATGCTCATTTTAATTACAGATATATAATCTTATAAATCAAATATGAAAAATGTACCTATTGATGTGTGTGGAAACAATGGCCAAGTGTAATGGTGCATGTAATTGATGCTGAGATCATGTTCTAGCACAGCACTGATGTAGGTGAAAGAAAAGGCAAGTAATTATAAATACCTTCAGAAGGATGTAGCTGCAGTTGAAAGTATGGAGGGAGGAAATTATTTAGGTCTAGAAAAGCAGTCCATCTAATAATGCTTAAAGGTCCAGTAGACACCTTATGTTACATGGATCAAATAGGGAAATGGAATATCTGAGAATAAAAGAAATACATGTGTCTCAAATTAAATATCTTGCAGTTGAGATACATGTAGTTACCAGAGAAATGTTGATGTTAGGGTTGCGTTCAGTCGTGAAGTTTAGATACGTTTCACATGAGATAAAATGAAGTTCATCTGTGGCACATTATTTAGTCCTGAGTTTAACAATACAAGCATTTTTCAGGATACTGATCATTGATGCTGGTTCTTCATGCCCTTTCTACCGATCTTAACATAAGAAAAGACCATTGTTCCTTCCAATGATCAGAGTAGTTCTAATATAACTTAGAGATTGTACCTGTTCAAGAAAGAAGAGTAGGGAAATTGGGTCCGAGCAAAATACCGTTTACTTCCTGAGGTTCTGTGTGTGTGTGTGTGTGTGTGTGTGTGTGTGTGTATCTGTGTAAAAAAATCTACATATACTTCAAACATAATCTACCATTAGTAAAATTTGTGCTGCACGGTCCATTTCCTGCCAGAAGCAAGATCATTTTGCTGAATAATTTAAGTTTCCTATAGTGGAGATAACATAACACAAAGAAAATATTACTTGATATGTCTCCTAACATACTTATTGGCTACACAGATTTCCCTAGGATCATAAGAGCAAATAAGATTAAACATATTGGTAGGAATCAGAGAATAGGGATTATGAGATAATGACTGAGGAACAATAACTTCCATAGTTCCTATTCTAGGTAGTCTGGACAATTCTGTGTTTATGAATAAAAATAAAATAAAAATAAAAAATAGCCAGGCACAGTGGTGTATGCCTGTAAACCTAGCAGTCAGGAAGGCAGAGGCAGTCAGCTCTCTCTGTGAATTTGAGACCAGCCTGGTCTACAAAGCTTGGCCAGGATAGCCAAGGCTACAAAGAAAAAAACATGACCTTCTCTTTAGTTGCAAGTCACCTATAAAACAATTTTTCTTGGTGGTGTTTCCCCATGTCTATAAAGTGTCTACTGACTAACAGGCACATGGATTTGCTTTCTTATGCATTTCAGTTGATAGACCTATCATATAATCATATAACTTTCAATACTGTATTGTATTTGACATTCTTGTATTCATTTTTCATTCCTATTGGCTCTCTATTGTTGGGATACACTCTAGAGAAAACCAACTTGTGATGTAGAGTTTTTATTTGTCTTAAACATTCTGACCATAGTGTATCATAGAAGAACGTCAGGGCAGGAATTCAAGGAGCAAAGATTAGAACAGATCCACTAAGAAATGTTACTAATACTATTGCTCTTATAGCTTTCACAGCTCTCAGGTTTTATAAGACACCATGAAGTACCCAGGGACAGCACCAGCCACAGTAGTCTTGGAGCTCTTTCACAAAATATTAATAAAACAAAATGCAGCAAAAATTTCATATAATCCAATCTGAGTTTTCTCAATTGGGATTCTGTCTTTATAGTTAACCCTACCTTATATCAAGTAAACAAAAATTATCCAGGACAAATAACCTTGTTAATATGACATATAAATATATCATTATTAAACAAAGTATGTTCTTTCTTGCTCATTCCAAAGGTCTCATGTTATATCTCAATATAAAAAAGTATCCATTCTTCAACTGAGGGACAGTTAGGCTGTTTCCAGGTCCTGGCTATTATGAATAAGGCTGCTATGAACATGGTTGAGCATATGTCCCTGTTGTGTGGTGTACCATTTTCTGGGTATATTCCAAGGAGTGGAATACCTGGGCCTTGTGGAAGCCCTATTTCCAGTTTTCTGAGAAAGTGCCAGATATCTTTCCAAAGTGGTTGTACAAGTTTGCATTCCCAACAGCAATGAAGGAGTGTTCCTCTTTCTCCACATCCTCACCAGCATATGGTGTGACTTGAAGTTTTGATCTTAGCTATTCTGATGGGTATAAGATGGAATCTCAGACTTATTTTGATTTGCATTTCTCTGATGACTCAAGATGTTAAGCATTTCTTTGCATGTTTCTCAGGACAAAAGGCATGTCCCATGAAAGTCTTCACTTACCAGGAGATTGGGACAGATGTGAGGACATCCTACTGGGACTCTAGGTAAAAGAAATATAGGGAGATGGGGAAATAGAAGGATCTAGAGGATCTTAGAGACCTACAAGAAAAACATCGTAATGGGTGGATTAGGAACCAGGGGTGTCTGCTCAAACTATTGCACTAACTAAGGACAATACAAAAACAACACAAGTAGTAAGCACCAAACCCCTATTCTGATATAGCCACCGTACTGGACATTCTCCACATTTATATGGAGAGCAGGCACTAACTCTGACATGAACTCTGGTTCCCTCTATTTCACGACCTACCCTTGGTGGGGAGGCCTGGTGACACTCAAAGAAAGAATAGGTAGGCTACCGAGGTGAGACTTGATAGCCTGCAACCATAAAGAGGGGGGAAAATCCTCCTTGATCATAGACCTAGGGGAAGGAAATAGGATGGGGGTGGAAGAGAGGAAGAATGAGAGGATACAAGTGATGGGAGAAAGATTGAGTTGTAATCAGAATAAATTAATTAATAAAAAAAAATTAAGAGCATATGGGCAGAAAAAATGTATAAGTTCAGAAGTTTCATAATCTTTAAAAAATTCAAACACATTAAAATTTTAATGTTTGTTGTTTTTGTTGTTGTTTTGTTTTGTTTCTAACCAGGGAAGGTCTCACCTTGTAGCTCTGGCTCTATTAGAACTCATTATGTTACCAGGCTGTCTTCAAATTTATAGATATCAACCTACATATGCCTCTCGTGTATTGGGATCAAAGGTGTATTTGCCCAGGTAAAATTTAATTTCTTTAAGGAATATAAAATCTCTTTAAAAGTTTAAGGTCTCTTAACCGATGTTCCTTGAAATGGAAACCAAACCAAAAAAAAAAAACCAAAAAAAAAAAACAAAAAAAAAAAAACAAAAAAAAACAAAGACAATAAACAAACAAATGACAGGACGAACAGCAAAAGTTTCATACTTCTCATTTTAAGGAGGAAGAACCGGGATGCATTTCCAATAAAATCAAGGGAAACTCAATATTCAAAAGTATAAATAAAATCTTGTAGCTCATTGTTTGGCATCTGGGATTTACTGAAGCCTCTGCTTCAGACCATGACATCTTCAATCCTGGGGTTCCTACTGAGACTGACATTGAAACTTCACCACTGGGTTTTCAGGGTCTCCCATGGTACCAATCATGTGTCCTCTACAATCCTTTAAGTCCTGAATGTTTCATGAGCCAAATATATATCACAATCCCTTCAGTCCTGAGGTTTCATGTGCCAACCAATACGACACTAGAGACTCACTCTCATACACTACCAGTTTTATCTACTTGCATGAGATACAGCCTGGGACCCACTGTGCCACAAATATACTCCCCCAAATATTTCTTCCCAATGATGTTGGTCTTTAGCCACAGATGATTTATCAACTCTAGCTAACCATCATCAACTATTCCAGTAAATCGAAGATTTCACTTCAGTAAATTTAGATCTCTTCTTAATTACATTGAATTCTTCAGGTCCAGCTGATGAAAACAAAAACAGAATCTTAATTCAAAATTTCATATGAATCAACCCGCTAGGATATTTGAGGTATTTTGTTAACACTAGCTGCCATAATGAAGAACACAAAAAATCTTAATTTCTCTGTAGATTTTTTTTTTTTTTACTATCCTTACTAAATATTTTTTTCAGAATGGGTAAGGTCGCTCACATAGTAATTATATTTGCTACTAAGCCTGCAAAATGGCTTGGTTAATCTCCAGGATCCATGTGGTAGTCATGAAGATATATATGACCATACATATATATGATTTATATATATATTTGTGTGTGTGTGTGTGTGTGTGTGTGTGTGTGTGTGTGTGTGTGTGTGTGTGTGTAATTCATAAAATCAAAGTCCTGGAACCTGAGACAATACAACCTTAGAACAATTTAAAGGTTAAAAGCATAGAATGATTTCAGCATTTACAGGAGGAAAGGAGTGTTTTCCTAAGCAAACAAAACAAAACACACACACACATACACACACACAGGAGAGAGAGACAGAGAGACAGAGACAGAGAGAGACAGAGAGAGAGATCACAGAAGGTAGATAGATGATAGGTAGATAGATAGATGGACGATAGTTAAGATAGTTCATTTAAGGGTCTGTGAAAGAAAGAATCTTAAAATTCAGAACATGAAAAATCTTCCAAATATAACTAAGAAGCAAATTAAAATCAGAAAGAAAAACTGAAAAGGTTAATCACACATATCTAGGACTCATAGGGTTTACTTAAACACTTTCCTGAAATGTACTTTAGTTAGATAATAACAAACAAAATAGTAGTAGGTGCGTGGAGTGAGGCAGAGACAATAAAAGAAGAGGCAGACATAGGATTTTACTGCTCTCACCAATAGGTCTGGTGGATTATCTAATGTTCATTTTTATTTTAGTTATAACATTCTTTTTAATAGATTTATTTATTTTTTTTTATACAGGATGCTGCCTGCATGTGTGCCTGCATACTAGCAGGCATAAGATCCTGTTATAGATGGTTCTGAGCCACTATATGGTTGCTGGGAATTGAACTCACCACCTTTGGATGTATAGACAGTGCCCTTAAGCTCTGAGAAGTCTCTCTGGCCGCTGTTTTATAATATTCTTGAATGTAAGAAAGATATTAACAATATTTACAATAACACCCATAATAATAAACTAACTTAACATTGGAATTCTTTATATTAACACCTCTAATTTTGGTATTAATTTAGTTTTACATGGTCATGTCATAAATACTCTTGTTTTATGAAAAGGAAAGTTTTAAATGTTCATAACCATTAGAATTATGTGAATTAAATTACAATATTAACAATGATAGTCATAAGTTCGTGGGTAAATATTTTTATGACAAAAATGCATCACATTTAAATGAAGAGATGTCAAACACAGTGAAATTGGAATATCTTTGCTGATCCCCTTCTTATGTAAAATCATAGAATCTTTAATAGTCTCTTGACTATCTGACCTCACAAAGACTTTAAATGTTAAAACACTGAATCTCTATGCTCTGAAAGAAAAAAAATTAACCTTCTAATTTAATGCCCAAATTTTCTGTTATACTGGGCATTGACACATCTTTTCTGTGAATTTATAAAATCAAAGAGTCTAGGAACCTGAGATAATTCAACTTTTGAAGGTTTTAAAGGTTAAAGGCATAGAGTGATTTAAGTATTTAGAGGAGTAAAGGAGTGTTTTCTGAAGCAAAGAAATCACTCTAAGTTATTCAAAGGCTTCCTTTTCCTCAGGGCAGCTTAAATAATTGGATTCATGGATATCTGAATCCCTGGCTGGGTGTAGGGAGGAACCAATGTCATTTTCTATATTCATCCCGAAATATTTGTTCCATTTTACTATTTCAGTTAAAATGAATTTTTGACAGAGATAAACACTAAATATATAAACCAAGACCTTGGGGAGGTTATTTTAACAAAATGCAAATGTATATCAACCACTTAACAACATAACAGATAGTGAATGTAAGAGAAATGATTACTGAAGTCACTGTTTAACAGTCTGTTTGAATAATTATTCTATATATTTAATTCACGATGAAGAGATATATTTGTATTGAGAAACTAATACCAAATTTAGTGCAAATATTAATTATATTGGTATATATATATTTTATGTAAAATTGATAACTACTAGACAACTTTTACTTATAGACAATGGGCTAAAGAGGTATAAAAAGAGGACAAAACATAACAGTTTGATTAAATTTACAATTTTTATACAAATACCAGATGTGTATCCTCATCTTAGCTGATGTGGATCAATTTTATATAAGAATTATAGTTATCCTAGGATATCATGGATTTATGATAAAAATACAAAGTAATGCAGAACAGTATGGACTTTAAAAAGGAGAATGAACTGGACTAGGAAAGTAAGAGCACATCTTAACAGAAAGGGATTCTTAAACAAAATTTGTCATAGTTTGATAGGTGGTCCTATTTTTCAAACAAGAAAGACAGTGAATTGGTAAAAACTCTGATGTTAAAAACATTTTAACTGAAATAATTAAAGACTATAATTAGAATTTTTGTAAAATTTTATACACGAGTATAATAGGTCCATCAATTTTACCCCTTTAATCTTCACCTTCCACCTCATTCTGTGGCCATTTCTCCTTCTCAAATTCATGACCTTGTAATTCTTTAATCACTACAGTTACATATGTAATCTATCATCTATATGTCATCTATCTATATTTAAATAGAGTGCTATTTTTACATACCTAGACAACATGCTAAGTACAATTAAGGTTCATTTGTATGTGTGAAAGAAAGAAATTCTCAAATAACTATTAAAACTGACTAGGAAAAATAATGAAATATGAACCTCTCTAGCCAGACAGAATATACAGGGGTTTCAGAAATTTCAATTGGAGAGTCTGTGGTTGGTGATCAGCTGAATAGTGTATTTAGTTGATAACACTGGTAATTCTGTTGCAACTGGTCACATCACAAAGAAAAATGTTAGGCCAGCAATGCATTTATATGCTACTTATGGAGGCATGAATCAAAAATAGGTGCACACAGTGCACCACTCAATCAATCATGCCTGGCCAAGTGGGAAATAAGAGCTAAGTAACGAACTGGTGAACTATCTCTGTGTCCTTGTTTCCCTGAGGACTGCAGAGCAGTCATGATCATTCACAGAGGTGCTTCTTGTACTATTAAACCCCACTAAAAATCATTATGTCACATATCAATCGTGGGATTTGGGACAAATATTAACTTTTCACACCTCTGATATGCTTCATTCAAGGAATTTAACTTACTATGGATAACTAATTAACTATAATGTCTACTTACTTTTTATATATTGACCTATACTTTGGAAGGTGTTTTTGACCAGATTTAAATTTTTTTTTAAATGTTAAATGGTCATATAAATATAATGAACAAAGGGTAAGGACCAGTGACTCTAAATATAAATGAAAAAAGCCGCAGCAACACATTGTACCAGTTAGTATTTACTGCTGCATGTTTAAGATTGCCTGTGTGTAAGAAAGTACATTGGTGAAAACATTATAAAGATAGATGGATAACAGGACAATTTAAATATGGTAAGCTACTGTATTAATAGGAGGAGGTCCCCCTCAGTCACAGTCAGAGCGGAGGGGAGTAAGGGGAAACGGGAGGGAGGGAGGAATGGGAGGATACAAGGCATAGGATAACAATTGAGATGTAATATAAATAAATAAAATATATATTTAAAAACCCACTTCTCCTATATTTGGGGTTGTCATCTCAAATCCTGCATTTAGGGAGAAGTAGTCACCAGACTAGTTATATCATGCATATATAATAAAGCTTACTTATATTTGGCTAAAATAAAGTTTTTCTATCTGACTAGTTGACAATGTATTTTCAAAATATTTAGAAATACATTTGGAAAGATCGCCTCTCCATACAAAATAACTCTATCACATAGAGTCTTATCCTATTTGTTACCTTGATCAGAAATTTTAAATAATGTATGATTAAGCAGCACTTAATTTAATAAAGGTGAATGGAGTAATGTTATTGTGTTAAATTATCAAAGGAATATGATCAAAAATCCAATATACAATAAAAAATATTACTGTAAAAACAAAACATTTCTAATTAACGTGTGTTAACTGCTTATCACAGAATGGCTTAAATTGATCTCAATCATCCCAAGATTAAAATCATGTGCTATAGCTTCTACTCCCAGAGGGTGCAGAATATAACATCCTGGTGACGATTTTACGATTGTGAAAACAAAACTTCAATCAGACTAAGTGAAATCAGAGTCGACCCAAAGTTCCTTTGTTTGCAACGAATACTTGGGATATAATACCAGTTCCTCTTGCTCATAAGCTAACCTTCAAAAAGCCCCTCCAGGAAATATAATTAGAGGATTAAGTTGAAAGAGAGTGAGATTTCACGCAGGGAATAAATTAACAAATTTTTGCCAAGTACCCTAGAAAGAATAAATTTGACTCCCTAAAACATGAACCAGAAAGCAAGCCAGTAGCATGCTCAAACCCAGCAGCATACTTCCTTCAGAGAGACCACTCCTACTAAACTTAGGTAATAACTATCTTAGTGAGCATCTTTATTGCTGTGAAGACACACCATGACTTCCCCAACTCTTACAAAGAAAAGCGTTTAATTGGGACTGGCTGCCAGTTTCAGAGGCTTATCTCTTATCATCATGGCAGGAAACATGGCAGCCTGCAGGCAGACATGGTGCTGCATAGGAGCTTAGAGTTCTATATCCTGATTTGTAGGCCGCAGCAGGAGGCTAGTCCCACCCACATCATACTGGACATAGGTTGGGAATATGAGACCTCCGGAGGTTGCCCAGTGACAGCACTTCCTCCAACAAGGCCAGGCATACTGCAACAAGGCCATACTTCCTAGTTGTGCCACTCTCATGGGGCCAAATAAATGCTAGCAGATATATCTGGATCATTTATACTCAGACCACCAAAGTTACCAACAGAGATCACATGTTCAAATGTATGAATGATGAGCAAACATTCTAATTTAAATCATGACACCACTTTTTGGAAATAAAAAAAAAAATTGCTTACATTAGTTTTTGTAATGCCAGAAGGTTTTGACATCCATATAAACATTGAAGGGGTGTCAGCTGGGAGAAATATATGTAAAGCTATAGAAAGCAGGTGACTATCAAGATGCTGTGAAAGAAACTTGCTTGAAATATAAGCCTCTTGAACTGAGGGTAAATATTTTCACTTATTTAAGTTCATCTAAAGTTCTGTTATAAGAGTCCAAGCAAATGGTGTATTCTGTTATACAATTAATTTGAAATTTTGATATTGTAAAAGATTTTGTTTTTTATTTTTATTTTTTTATTATTAATTTATTCTTGTTACATCTCAATGGTTATCCCATACCTTGTATCTTCTCATTCTTCCCTCCCTCCCATTTTCCCCTTACTCCCCTCCCCTATGACTGTGACTGAGGGGGACCTCCTCCCCCTGTATATGCTCATAGGGTATCAAGTCTCTCCTTTGTAGCCTGCTGTCCTTCCTCTGAGTGCCACCAGGTCTCCCCCTCCAGGGGACATGGTCAGATATGAGGCACCAGAGTACGTGTGAAAGTCATACTCCACTCTACACTCAACTGTGGAGAATGTCCTGTCCATTGGCTAGATCTGGGTAGGGGGTTAAAGTTTACGGCCAGAGGGGAGGACATCCTATTGGGACTCTAGATGAGAGAAGCATTGAAGAATAGCAAAGTAGAAGGATCCAGAGGGTCCTAGAAACCTACAAGAAGAACATTATGATAGGCAAATTTGGGCCAAGGGGTCCCACTCAAATTATGGCACCAGCCAAGGACAATACAGGCCATAAACTTTAAACCCCCACCCAGATATTGTAAAATTTTTATATTGTCTTTTTTTCCCCATTTTTCAGACACAGTATGATTTTTTGTGCTCAGTTCTCACACTTAAACTCTCAGTCTTGCCTGAGCCTCCTCCCTGTGTTTGGGCTGTAGACTTGGTCCACTGTGCTGAAATACTTTGTGTGGGTTTTGAAAATGGTGCCCTACAATTTTGGTACAAACACCAAATTTGCAAATACCTAATGTTGATTTTAGGAGAAATAAAGGAGTGTCCTACCACCAGCATCTGATCACTGTTATTCACCAATAAAGGAACAAATTTCTTTGCTTAATATGTGTTTGTATTTGAAAACATTTCATATGATACATATATAGTTGACTCATAAACATTAAATTCATAGCCAAGAACGCTACAATTATTGCTGGATCCAAACATATTTACAAATTAAGTTACTTTTTATTGTTTTGATAAAATAACCGGAAGAGAACCAACTATAAAAGGAAAAATTTATTTAGGACCTACAGCTCCCGATGAGGACTCCCATTACCATAATGAGAGGGAGCATGGCAAAAGGCAGGCAGCCATATTGTTGGAGCGTCACCTCAAAGTTCATATCACAATTTACAAACAAGAAACAGAGAGGTGGTAAAGATGGTGAGAGGCTTTAGAAACCACAAGCCTGCACCTTTGACAGACTTTCCCCAGCAAAGCCACACCTCCTAATCCTTAAAAATGACCAACAACTGGGGACAAAGTAGGGCAAACTGGGGACCCTCCCAGGACTTGAATGAACATAAAGGGGCAGAACCCAGGGATGCATTGCCTTATAGCAAGCTGTGAATCAATTATTTTTAAAGAAAAGAGGAACTGGGCAGTGGTGGCACATGCCTTTAATCCACGCACTCTGGAGGCAGAGTCAGGAAAATCTTCGTGAGTTGGAGGCCGGCCTGGTCTACAAAGGGAGGCCAGCATAGCCAAGGCTATACAGAGAAATCTTGTCTTGAAAAACCAAAAAATAATAAATAAATAAATAAGTAAGTAAATAAATATTTAAATATTTAAAAAGAGGAGTACAGATAGCAAAACCACAACTATTGGATTGCTACAAAGTTGATTGTGATCGTAAGCCCTGGCTTCCAGAAAAATGATCTTTAGATGAAGAGGTGTGGCACAGAGTCCTAAGGAACATTGAAAAAGGCATACAAACAAGGAGAAATCCCCATTCAATTTTGGGCCACTTGAGCATTAATTCAGACTATTAATAACATACTTAAGGAAGATATGGAGGATTTTAATCATAATGTGTAATTGCGTGAATGAATATAAACTGGATGATCTAACCTTAAGTTTGGTAAAAGAGGCCAAAAAAAGAGATTTTTTTTCCACTCAAGTAAAATCACTGCTATACAAATACAACTCTCTTAGCTTCCTCCCTGGAGCCTCCTTTAGATAAGGAGGGTACTTATTCTCCATTGACTTTAAATGACCCAGGAGCATGGGATGAGAAATCTGATAATCAGCATAATTTTAAATACTGTCCACATTTGATGTGGGCTTAGGAGAGCCTGTACAAGAGCTAACTTTACAACTCTGGGAAGCTATAGCATAGCAGGAAAAAGAAATTCCAGTTCTTTCCCAGCCTTGTGAGCTTCATTTGCTATTTACAGTGCAAGTTCAGCAAAATCCAAATGCATACCTTATTATGCATTAAATAATATGTTTCAAACTCTAGAAATAGGAACAGAATTAGAAAATCCTTACATACTATCTCAGGAGGAAAGAAAAGAACTACAGCTATTTGAATCTAGACTAAATCAGGCACTTTTAGACCATGTAGATCTTTCACTGACTTTATACTTACTATTTTATCCACTACATTGTCTCCCACAGGTACTATAGCACAAGAGGATAAACCTTTGGAGTGGATCTATTTACAACATAAGTGCCATAAAATACTACCTGATAACCTTACTCTTATTCAATAAGTAAATCAGAGGAAGACCCAAGGTCAGCAATTATATGGTTTTAATCCTTTCTTCATTATCTTACCTTTAACTAACAACCAGTGTTTACCATGTTACTGAACTCTACAGATTTTTCAAATTTCATTCACAGATTACTACAGAAAGACAGGAAATCATTATCCAGTTGGTAAACTTGGATTTTCTCATATGGACTGAATTTGTGATCGCAAAAATTGTTCAACCTTCTCAGACCATTCCACAGCAGGTCCTTATTTTATGAATGGCTCATCTAAGGGGATTGGAGGGATTCATGGTACAGAGAATCATCTAATAGTACATCCTCTTTTCCCTGCACTGCAACACTTGTAACTGGTTGTTTTAATTAGTCTATTATGGCTAATTTGTAAATCCTTAATTATTGTTTCATATTCTGAGTAGTAGATTCACACATGTTGTAACAACCCTGGTTTTATTTCAAAAGTAACTAAGCAAAGCAATGCATTAACTTGCCCTAATTTCACCTCTCCAGAAGAAAAAATGAGAAGGACTGTATGTCTGTCACTGCAGATGAATACACTGAAACATTGCAGATTCTTGTCCAGTTCTCTCAGCCTCAGGCTGGTAGGAATGACTGTGGAGAACAAGGAGAGAGTGATCATCACCAGAATGACAGCAAATCTCCCTCCAGCTACAGGGCAAAAATAGCCATGTCTGTGTTGCCACCAAAGTCCATGTGGATATTGGTGGTTGTGCTGTGATAGAGACCATGCTGAGTTCTGTGGTCTGTACTGCCACCAGAGATAATCCTGAAGTCCTTGGTGCATGCTGTCATTACCAACCATGTGGAAGCCATCTATAACCCCTGCAGCCACTGACTGCAAAGGGCAAGGAAATTTCTTTTGCAGTGGTATAGATGACTGCAGTGTCACAGTTGAGAACTTGAGACATCGAAGACTTCTATGACAATCTCTACCACCATCCCATACCCAAAAGAGACAGAGAACTCTTAAAAACTGAGATAAGGATGCTGAAGTGTACCTCTGAACAGCTGATGGCTTCTGACAGAAGTGGGGGTGGGCAAGTACTAAGTTTTCTTTTCAGGCATGATCACTAGGAGTTTGACCATGATCCAGTGACTATATGGGCAACAGAAATTGGGCTTAGCAATTTTTTTTCTGTTTTTCTCTTCTTTAATGGAGGGGGTGGGGGTGAGAAAGGTCACAAGAGTTGGTAGGTGGACCTGAGAGGTAAGTTTGACCTGGGGAAACTATGTGAAATTCCCAGATAATCAATGAAACATCATGCTAAACAAACAAACAAAACAAAACAAGACAAAAAAGGAAAAAGAGAAAGAAGAACAAGAAAAAGTAATATTAACCATATCATCAGAAATCAAATCTTAGTCTTTGTGTTGGAAGCAAGAAGTTATTATTTACTAATGACTGTGTTTATTACTGGACCTTGGGAACACGACAGACTCATTCATTCATCTGTAAAAGAGATTGGGTCTAATTTGGTGGGATTTAAATTACTTCCTATTTGTATGGGACATCATAACATTTGTATTCTCTTTAAAGCCAAATATGGGCTTACGTTCTGTATGATCCCAGGACTACTAATCATACGTGTCTCCTTTAAAATTGTTCTCTAGATTTTTCTGATCCATATAGTAAAGTAGTTGATAGTATTGGACATAGTTTAAACATTGGTTCTCGGTGGCAGAGTGTTATGCACAAGCTCACATTGTTCTAATATTATAATTTGCTTGCTTATAGGATAATCATGCATCAAAGGATAATTAGATTTATCTACAAGATCTCAAATCCAGACATGCTGCAGGACTCTGCTATTAAAAATTTTAAAGGGGAAGATGTCAGAAAACAGTCCATGAGCAAAACTCTGGGATGAGATTCCTGAGACCCTGTGAGAAAACTCAAAGTAAACAAGAGTCTTGTAATCTCTGTGCCCCAGCCACGGGTGTATCAGATAGGAGCAAATTACAATAATCCATTATGTCTGGCTACTGTTGTTTCTTTATATCCGTCTATGAAAAAATATGTTTTTGCAATGTGCTACTTGTCCGTGAGATTATATACTGAGATGATCTTTTTTAATACTCAGGGTATAAATTGTCTAATACTCTGCATAAAGTTAGCTGTTGCATGAGGCTTTGGTTAGCCTCGTTTTTAGGCTCCATTCTCACAGGTTCCATGGCCATTCTAGAGTGCAAAGTGACCATAAATTCACTGGAACTTCAAATGTATACAGACATATGTTTCTGAGTTAGTTTTCTCTGATCTCCACAGTATATTTCTGCCATGACAAAAAGTAAATCATTCAATAATTAGAATCATCAGAAGAGCATTATGTAGACAAAGGTATCATTGGTTAAAAACAGTGGAGGCAAAGTCACCACTCTCACCCTATCTCAGTGCACTAATTATTGGATTGTTCTTTTCAGTACAACTATGCTCTAAGAGACATTTATTTATTTTTCTCCTATATATATATATATATATATATATATATATATATATATATATATATATATATATATTAATCCCACTCACTAAAACACCAAATGATTTAATAGGGCATAACTTTTGTAAATAAGATAAGCTACCACTCATCTTTCTTGATGGATTTTCATTTTTCCCCTTTTACCCACATTGGAAGTTGCTAAGGCCATCACCCATAATATTGCTTAATCTCTTCTATAAGTCAAAATAATAACTTAATCATGTTCATAACCCTTTTAATCCAGTGGCATATCTCTCTTATGCTTTCATGTTTTTATATAACTAAAAGACCAAAGTAATCCAAAAACTGTATATAACAGAAGTCAAGTATAAAATTTCACCATAATAAATTGTTTTAATAACAGAAAGTGACCAAACTAAAATGCCCTTATTTATATTTATACCTATATTTAGATTCTGAATAAATATTTTAAAATTATTTTAAGAAGTAATTATTTTGCTGTTCAGGCAGCAAACTATCTCTGCCATTTTTTTTTTTTTTTCCATTTTGGAAGCTGCTAACCTGCGCTTCCAGTTCACTAAGGTAATTAAGTTTTATTCCTTTTCAAGTCTCTGATGAAGTTGAAGACCAGATAGTTTAGCTTTACAATTAAGCTTAGTTGTTTAGGGGTTAAGATGTTTTTAGGTCTAGTTCTAAGTTAATGGAGATGAGATATGATAGTTATTGATTTTTATTCAGAATGTTAGACTCACCAAGATAGGAAAGATGTTCTTTTCAAGTTTGCCAAATACAAATAGCCAAAATACTATGAATGTAACATTTATATAATTCCTGATAGCCTCATGGTTCTTCCTGCTGTAAGTAGTTTACTTTATTTATTTGTAATAATATCAGTGTATATGAAAAGGAAATATTATAAAATATAAAATTAAAAATTAGAAACAAAAAGAGCAATTATTTTTAACAGTTTATATCTTTAGAAAACAATATGACTTGAAATCCAGATGGCTAATATATTATATCATATTTTATTATAGTATAATAGGAATATACCTTATATAAATAAAATGTTAATATAAAGTATATCTGAAAATGCCAAATTATGTACATTTACTTATGAGTTAATAAAATATGATAAATATGGACTGATTCTCATAATTAAATTTTATGTTTTAAGAATGCGATTAGAGAAGAAAATGAAAACAATAATTAAAAACAAGTATTTTAATGAATTTCATATTTATTATTTTACTCTAACTTTAGGTGAAATTACTTGTGGCAGGATGTTTGATCTCAATGTGATCCATGAGATTGTGAACTATAAACCCTTGTTTCTTGTGGTTGAGCCCTAATTCACCTTTAATCTGAGAACTTTCTGTTTATTGTAAACAGGTGATAATAATATGGTTCAGCCAGCCTTACACATACCTTCAATCAAGAGCATTCTGTACATAGGAGTTAATAAAGTTAAGCCTAGGTCAAGATGGGGAGCAAGAAACCAGCAGACAGGGATTAAAGAGTAGGAGGGACTTTGCGTTGAGGGGTATTTAAGACAGTGTATAAGTAGAAGGGATCTTGGTGCTTTAGTTCTTTGGCTCTTGAGAATCTTGGGCTTTGGAACTTTGGGCCTTGAGCTTGCAAGCCTTTGGCCTTTTTTTTTTTAACCTTTCCTTCCTGGGAAGTAAGCTGAGCTAATAAGCCTTTTGGATCTTTTCTATTGGGAAAATAAATGAGTAGGAAGGTCAGGTGAGTGCTTTTTCTGCCTCTGTAAGCTAGTAGTTTTCTACAACATCTGGCTCATGAGTCTTTATTGGTAAAGTAGACTGATCTGAAAATTTCAATTAAAATAATTAGTTTCATTTTTTTAACCTCAACTCCTTCACTTACATAAAGCCAAACAAATTCACCAACTTTCATTAACCACTCATATCCTTAGACTTCTAGTTGGTTTAGTGGGTTAGGGTACTGGACGTCACTACTGTACAGTAGTGTACAGTACTGTACAGTCAAGTACAATTGAGTTCTAATTCTGAAACTCATAGAGTAGAGAAAAGCAACTCCCACCAATTGCTCTTGACCTCCATGGATGGAGTGTTTTGTGGCATACATGAATGTGTGTGTGTGTGTGTGTGTGTGTGTGTGTGTGTGTCTGTGTGTGTCAGATATTTTTATAAAACTAATTTAAAAATGATTATTGCAGTCAAAGTTTCTTTTCATCTAGAATCTTCTTTGTCAATCTCATTCTCCATATCACAGATAGTATGATAAAGTAAAATAAAGGAATTAAGAAAGAGACAAGGTATCAAGTCTCTTCTTGGTAGCCTGCAATCCTTCCTCTGAGTGCCACCAGGTCTCCCCCTCCAGGGGACATGGTCAAATATGAGGCACCAGAGTATGTGTGAAAGTCATACCCTACTCTCCACTAAACTGTGGAGAATATCCTGTCCATTGGCTCCCCCTCAGGCACAGTCATAGGGGAGGGGAGTAAGAGGAAATGGGAGGGAGGGAAGAATGAGAGGATACAAGGGATGGGATAACCATTGAGATATAACAAGAATAAATTAATAAAAAAATGACGGGCTAAGTAAAAATTGGCTGAACAAAAAAAAATAATAATAAAAATAAATAAAAAATGGACAAGCAAGAATCTGAAAACAACCTATGTCCTTTAACTGAAGAATGATAAAGAAACTGTCACGTTTACACAATGGAATACTACTCAACTATTCAAAACAAGGAATTCTTGAAATTTGCTGAAAAATGGATGGAATTAGAGATGATCATCCTGTAGAGACCAAACCAACACTATTTTGCGTTCAGGGCCTGAGAACTTGACAACTCTCCTCGCCTCACTTTCCAGTGAGAGCCACAAACATACAGCTAGTAATGTTCTTAGGACTTGCACTGTGGGCAAACCAATCAGAGCTACAGGTCATAGTGACCAGAACAAATAAACCCACCCCCCCCCCAGGTCTGGTCCTGTTCCCTAGCTTAGCACTGGTCTCCCAGCCAATCAGCTTAAAGTGCAACTTTCTTGTACCCTCTAACCTATCATGTACAGCAAAGCTTGGAAATGTCTTGGTATCCCCACCCTCCCCCCACCCCAGCTGGCAGTATTTTCCTGTAAAATCCCTATTCCCCTAGCACATAGTGGTGGCATATTCCCTCCTCATGAGGGGGCTGATGGTCCAGGCTCTAAGCCTGAATAATAAACCAGACCCTGTGTGATTTGCATTCAGCTGATTCCTGGTGGTCTTTAGGGGTTTCACAACTTGGACATTAAAATCCTGAGTGCATTACCCTAGACCCAGAAAGATATGCACGGTGTATATTCACTTATAAGTGGATATTAGCCCAACATAGCTGTTCTCTGAGAGACTCCACCTAATAGGATATTGGGACAGATGCCAGGACATGCCACTGGGCCCAGGGAGGAAGACTGACAGTGGTATGAAAGAGTGGGGGATGGAAAGGCCTGGAGGGTTCAGGAACCACACAGGGAGATCATCAAACCTGGCTGATCTGGACCCAGGAGGGCCTGCACAAACTGTTGCACCAACGAAGGACAATATATACAGTAAACCTAGCCCCCTTGTTCAAAGATAGCCAATTGACAGAAGACTCCTTAGTCTGGCAAGGGAGGGAGCATAGACTGCCTCTGCCATGAACTCTGGTGCTCATCATTTGGTGACTTTCCCTTGGCAGGGAGGCCCTGTGGGCTCACAGAGGAAGGTGGTGCAGGCTACCAGGATGGGACGTGATTGTTTGTGGCCAGCTAGTAGGAGATGAGCCCACCCTACCCAACCCCTGTCAGAGGTCTAGGGCAGGAGATGGAAGGAGGGTGGGAGCAGGGGGATAAGAGCTAGAGAATAACAATTGGGATATAATGTTGATAAATTATAATAAAAATTAAACTAAAAAAGAAAGAGACAAAAATAATGCCTGTGCAGAATATACATAGTGGTTTAAGCTGAAAAGATAAAAGAGAGGATGTTCAAAATAAGTAAGAGCATTTGAAAACAGAACAGCAAAAGAAACCATCTGTTGTACTTATTACAGAGTTTTCTGTACGCCTTGCATGCCCCAAATTTACTTGTAGCTGAGGATTACCTTTAAATTCTGTTCTTCCTTCCTCTACGTCCCAAGTCCTAGGATTATATGTATGTTTGGCCATGCTTTTATTTTTACATATTGCTGGGAATCAAACTCAGAATTTGGTGAATCAGGCAAGCAAGGAAAATGCCTTTTAATAGTTTTCAATCTTTCCATCATGATTTTTCTCACCCCTTTAACATCCATTTTATTGCTGTTTATCATACTTTTTCTGAAATGTCTCCCCCATCTTATAAGGCAGTGGTCTAAATGAGATTGCCCCACTTATATGCCCATATATTTACCTGCTTAGCACACAGCTCATGAGCTGTTAAGGAAGTAGTAGAGGAGCTGTGGCCTTGTTGAAGAGGGTGTGTCACTAGGATTGGACTTTGAATTTGCATAAGCCTACATATGACAGGCCCAGCCCCCTTTACCCACTCCATTTCCTCTCTCCCTCTTTAAGGAGTAGTGTGTAAAACTACTCCTCCAGCACAAAGCCTGCCTGCTTGCTCCCATGCTCCCTATCTTGAGGATCACAGATAACATCCACTAAGCCCCGGAAACTGTAAAGAAGTCTCCCATAATTTGTTTTATGAGAATCTGCATGGCCATGGAGCCATCTCAAAGCAAGATGACATTAGCTAATACACTTACCTTAATAGAAGACAAAGATACATTATAATCTGGTCATTAAATTTAAATGTGTTCAGTTATGTTTTCTCTTTTACTTTCATTTTAGTCAAATCAATTAGTGATTATTATAAATATGTTAAAAACAAGCATGATTAGGATAACAAAAATGAATTATACACACAACATGGGGTTTTATTACATTGAAAAGAATGAAATAATGCCATTGAGAAAATATATGTGCGATTGGAGATTATTATATACATACATATATATACATATATGTGTGATTATATAGAAAGAGAGAAGAAGTTGACAAAAATGAAGACAGGTAAGGGAGAGAAATGAAGAAGGTACATGACATTAAATAATCGGATGTCATAATGCAACACTTGATATAGCTAATCAAAAAGGTAAGATAATTATAATTAAGAACTTTTTAAAGCTGTTTCAATATTGAAGAAACAAAGAAAATAGCCACCTAAATTTACGTTTCTTAAAAAAAATCTGCATTCACTCCTTGGTGGTACTATATATAATCAATCACGCACTCTTTGAAGAAACAAAGCAGAGAGACTTTATGTCAATATTTAAAGTTAGAAATGTAAGAGGAGTTTGACCTGGTGTAAAGTAAAAGCTGCCGAGTGCTTTCAGAGTTTCATAATTTCACATTGGTCCTTATTTTTTAATAAGTTAAATGTAGCATGTGATGTGGATGATCAATGTTTCAGTGGCTTCAATTAACAATATAAAGTTCATTTTAAAGTATCATTTATATCTACCATATTAGATAAAAATAAAGATGATTATGTCCTTAAAATAGGGCCATATTACCCTAGCATGTAGACTTTCTTGCTTAAAGGAACTGCAAATGGATATTGAATACTTGGAAAGTGTTTCAACATGATTCACATACATAGCAGCATAATATTTGAGAATAGAATAAAATATTTTTAATTTTTTATTTATTAATTAAACATTTTTATTTTTTACATATACATTTATATTATTGTACATCTATACAAAAACAGGAATTCTATAAATGTTATATTCTTCGTGTTTTAGCTTTTTGCATTTGGAAGCCATGAAGAAAACATCTTTCCTATCTTGTGCATCTAAAATTCTGTTTACCATCATGACCAAGTAGGCTTCATTCCAGGCATGCAAGGATGGTTTAATATACGGGAATCCATCAATGTAATCCACCATATAAACAAACTGAAGAGAAAAAAACACAAGATCATCTATTTAGATGCAGAGAAAGCATTTGATAAAATCCAACACCCATTCATGTTTAAAGTTTTAGAGAGATGGGGGATACAAGGTACTTTGCTCAACATAATAAAGGATATATACAGCAAGCCAATAGCCAAAATCAAAGTAAATGGTGAGATACCCAAGGAAATTCCTCTAAAATAGGGAACAAGGCAAGGCTGCCCACTCTCTCCATATCTCTTCAATATAGTACTCGAAGTTCTAGCCAGAGCAATAAGACAACAAAAGGAGATCAAGGGTATCCAAATGGGAAAGGAAGAAGTCAAATTATCCCTATTTGCAGATGATATGATAGTGTACATAAGTGACCCTCAAAATTCCACCAGAGAACCCCTACAACTGATAAACACCTTCAGCGAATTAGCTGGATACAAAATTAACTCAAAAAAGTCTGTAGCCTTCCTATACACAAATGACAAGCTTGCAGAGGAAGAAATTAAGAAAACCACACCCTTCACATTAGCCACAAGCAATATAAAATATTTAGGAGTTACTCTAACTAAGCAAGTAAAGGACTTGTTTGAAAAAAATTTCAAAACTCTGAGGAAAGAGAGTGAAGATGACATGAGAAGATGGAATGATCTTCCTTGTTCATGGATCGGGAGAATGAACATAGTAAAAATGGCCATCCTACCAAAAGCAATCTACAGATTCAATGCAATCCCTATAGAAATACCTACACAATTTTTTAAATCCATTGAAAGTTCAATTCTGAACTTCATATGGAAAAACAAAAAACCCAGAATAGCTAAAACAATCTTGTACAATAAAAGGTGCTTTGGAGGAATTTCCATACCTGATCTCAAACTGTACTATAAAGCAATAGTAATTAAAACAGCATGGTACTGGCACAGCAACAGGCTGTTTGATCAGTGGAATCGAATCAAAGACCCAGATATGAATCCACACACATATGGTCACTTGATTTTTGACAAAGAAGCCAAATCCGTTCAATGGAAAAAGGATAGCATCTTCAACAAATGGTGCTGGTCTAACTGGAGGTCTATGTATAAAAAAATGTAACTGGACCCATATTTGTCACTTTGCACAAAACTCAAATCCAAGTGGATTAAAGACCTCAACATAAAACCAGAGACACTAACACACTTAGAAGAAAAAGTGGGGAAGAGCCTGGAACATATTAGCACAGGGGACAACTTCCTGAACTGAACACCAACGGCCCAGGCCATAATGTCAACAATCAATAAATGGGACCTCATGAGGCTGAGAAGCTTCTGTAAGGCAGGAGACACTGTCAAGAGAACAAAGCGAAAGCCTACAGACTGGGAAAAGATCTTCACCAACCCTACATCTGCCAAAGTCTAATATCCCAAATATATAAAGAACACAAGAAATTAAATACCACCAAACCAAATAACCCAATTGAGAAATGGGGCTTGGAACTAAACAGAGAGTTCTCAACAGAGGAATATCAAATGGCTTAGAAACACTTAAAGAGATGCTCAACCTCCTTAGTCATCAGGGAAATGCAAATCAAAACAACTCTGAGATTCCATCTTACACCCATCAGAATGGCTAAGATCAAAAAATCAAGCGATACCACATGCTGGCGAGGATGTGGGGAGAGAGGAACACTCCTTCATTGCTGGTAGGAAGACAAACTAGTACAGCCACTTTGGAAATCTATCTGGTGCTATCTCAGAAAAATGAGAATTGGGCTTCCTCAAGACCCAGCTATTCCACTCCTTGGAATATACCCAGAAGATGCTCCAGTACACAACAAGAAAATTTGCTCAACCATATTCATAGCAGCCTTATTCATAATAGCCAGAACATGGAAACAGCATTAGTGTCCATCAGTAGAAGAATGGATAAAGAAACTGTGGTATATATACACTATGGACTACTACTCAGCTATTAAAAACAAGGAATTCCCGAAATTTGTGGATAACTGGATTGAGCTAGAAATGATCATAATGAGTGAGTTAACCCAGAAGCAGAAAGACTCAAATGGTATATACTCACTTATATCTGCATACTAGCCCAAGGGGCATGTCCCATGAAAGCCTTCACTTCCCAGGAAACCGGGACAGAGGGAAGGACATCCAATGGGACTCTAGATGAGAGAAGCATGGGAGAATAGCAAAGTAGAAGGATCCAGAGGGTCCTAGAAACCTACAAGTAGAACATTATGATAGACAGATTTGGGCCCAGGGTTTCCACTCAAACACCAGCCAAGGACAATACAGGCAGTAAACTTTAAACCCCTACCGAGATCTAGCCAATGGTCAAAACATTCTCCACAGTTGAGTGGAGAGTGGGATATGACTTTCTCACGTACTCTAGTGCCTCACATTTGACCATGTCCACTGGAGGGGGGACCTGGTGACACTCAGAGGAAGGACAGCAGGTTACCAAGAAGAGACTTGATACCCTATGAGCAGATACAGGGGGAGGTAATCCCCCTCAGGAACAGTCACAGGGGAGGGGAATAAGGGGAAAATGGGAGGGAGGGAAAAATGGGAGGATACAAGGGATGGGATAACCATTGAGATGTAACAAGAATAAATTAATAATTAAAAAAATAAATAGAGAGAGATTCCAAAATGGCGCCGACCAATAAGCCACATATCTGATCTACTCTGAGGAAACCAGAGACATAAGTGGACCAACAGATTGCTGGACTTTGAGAACTGTAAGTGAGTGGGTCCCCAAAGGCCACAGACCAAACTGGTGGCCTACTGCCCTGGGTCAAGTAACATCCCGGAGGTGCCAAATGCACTCCTCAAACTCTGGAACAGAATCCACATGCAAACTGCAGCCTGTATATAAAGCACAGACTCACTGTCTGAGGAGGGGATTTTCCAGAGTCCCCAGTCAGAGGAGTCTCAGTGAAGAGGGTAAATCTGCCCTAGGATTCCTCCTTCTATACCACCCCAAACTGTGGAGGTCACCTGCCTAGGCTGAGTGGACCCAACAGAGACAACTAAAGTGGGACTGCAGCTTGCTGGCCATCTGGGTCCCAACCTAACACCAATCACAGCGGACTGAGCCTGCAAACAGTGGCAGTGAGAAATCAGCTTGGACTGCTTCCACAGACCTATCGGGAGACGTGGGTCTTGCCTAAAGTGATAGCTGAACATCTTAGCCCTGTGGGAAGACCTGGTTCCGTGGGCTTCTGCCAGAGCTCTGCAACCCTATTGTTCCCACCCAGCTGCAGGGCATTGTCCCTGCATTCCCTGAAGGAGAGAGCCTAGCTGGGGATCCTGGCCTGAGCAAGGCGGGTGACCGCCAGAGCTCTGCAACCCTAGTCTTCCTAACCACCCAGCCACAAGGCACTGGCCCTGCACTCCTGGAACGAGAGAGCACAGCTAAGGATCCTGGCCCGAGCAAGGCAGGCAATCTCACATTATCGGGAGACGAGACGTGGGTGGGTCGTGTTTGCAGTGTCTAGTTGTTGACCTAGAGCGTTAGGGGAGCATCATAGCCTGGCGGAAAGATCTGATTCCGCGGGCGACCACCAGAGCTCTGCAATCCTAGTCTGCCTAGCCTCCCAGCTGCAAGGCACTGGCCCTGCACTCCTTGAATGAGAGAGCCTAGCTAGGGCTCCTGGCCAGAGCAAGGCAGGTACTCTTACATTATCGGGAGACGAAACATGGGTCTTACTTGCAGTTTCTAATTGCTGACCAAGAGTGACCTTGGTCCCTCCAGTCATATAGTTCTGGGAGAGGTTGGACACCACTACAGGGTATAGAGACAGAGCTAAAAGACAGCTACACCCCCAGAAGATCTGATCTACCTGGGGTCTTGACTACAAAGCCACAGGTGGGACAGGCAGCTGGGATCAACCTACTCCACCAGAACGTTTGTGTGTGAACCTAATTCTCGGTCCCAAAACTGCTGATCTGAATTACAGCAGTAAAGTCCAAACAGATATCTACTTTGGCTGGCTCAGCATGGAGCCCACGGTGCAGAGGAAAATCACCAGGAGTGAAACCGGATCACCTACCTTTTCCACGGAAATACTCCCTGATCCCCACAGGCAAGAGCACCTGACCTATAATCAGTCATCAATTAACCACTCTCAACCAGCAAAGGTCAGTACAAAATACCTTCCAACAACAGAGCCATCAAAATGACAGGAGGACAGTGAAAGAACGCTAACAAAAACCAAAACAGTTTGGCATCTCGAATCCCAACATTCCCAATGAAAACAACCTGGAGAACCTAACAGCAATGGAAAGGCAAGAAAATGACCTCAAGTCCTTAGTAAAGAAGATGATAATGGAAGAAACAAATAAAACCTGTAAACACATGCAGGAGGAGGCAAACAAGAGGGCTGAAGAGTTAAAAGAGTCATATAAAGAGGCACTTGAAGAATTTCAGAAAAATATAAAAAACCAGAAGAAGAAAATCATTAAAACAGTCCAAGACATGAAGATAAAAATGGAAGCTATGATACAGGAACACACAGAAGAAAAATGTGATCAAGAGGATCAGAGAAGAAAGCAAGCATCTCAGAGGTGGCCTTATCTAACAGATTGTAAGAAATGGAAGAACGAATATCGGGACTTGAAGATACAATCGCAGAACTGGAAACAACCATCCAGGGAAATGCTAAATCTGAACAATTCCTGACACAAAACATTCAAGAAATAAAAGACAACATGAAAAGACGAAACTTGAGAATAATAGGGATACAGGAGAGAGTGGACAGCCGACTCCACAGCCCAGAAAAATATCTTTAATCGAATAATGTAAGAAAATTTTCCCAATTTGAAGAAGGAGATGCATACGAGCATACAAGAGGCCTACAGAACACCAAATAGAATAGACCTGAAAAGATTTTTGAGTTTTGTTTTTTCCATTGTACTGTTGTGTATAAGTGAACCAATGCAATGAACTAAAGTTAGAAATCATTATTTGTTCTTGGAAAACAGGAAAGCTATTTGTTTACTGTCTTAAATTGACCACAAAAAAATAGAAATTAAGTTTCAAATAGTTTTAGTTTTAAATCCACTTACTTTATAACATACAAAACATTTCTGGAATTGCAGCCATGGCCTTTGTTCTCATGAGTCACTTGCATTGAGCATGAGAAAACACTCAAAATTTAGAAAATATATCTATTATTTTATGTGCTCTTTATGTATGTATACTTTTCTGTGTGGATGCCCAAGAGAGCAAAAGAGGGCAGATGATTCCCTGGAAACATATCCCCTTGTGTCTCAGAAGGTTGTAAGTGGACTCAAGTAGGTACTGGGAGCTAAACTTGCATCCTTTGAGGGATTAGCAAATACTATCAAAAAGTGTACTATCTCTACAGCTACCAAAATGGCTCAAAACCAAATCTCTTAAAACAAATTGGTAAAACCTTTCTTAGAAAATACACCTAGATATTATTAAGCTACTTTAGTGTTTATGACAAAATGGTCCGAGAACGTAACACTTTGGGGAAAATAGTGACATGACATTTGTTATCTGTACCATTAAATCACTGTTTACATTTTGCTATTTCTTATGTGTTTTAATTTACAAGGAACCAATTCATCAAACCCGAGCAAGCTCACATGGTATGAACTATAAATTAAAATCTCCTGATTCAGTCTCTAAACTTTTAGATCAAGGCAATATTCATTCTGGATGAATGCAAACAGAACAAAACTGTCTCTATTTTCATTATAAGCCCTTCTTTATAAATGATGAGAGTGTGCTTTAAAAATGCATGCAATTTTGACCTCAAAATAGCAAACCGTTAACTTTAAGAACTGTGTTGGATAACCTCTTTGAAAATGCTCAAAATTCCTGGGCATCATCCAGAAAAGCAATTAAAAAATGGCATATGTGGGCGTGGGGGAATAAAGGGGTCCATAAACTTGTGCTGCTAAAACCTTTGCCATAGGGAAAAGAGGCATTAGCTCCATTTAATAACCTTCCATATCCTTACTATGATCACCTTAGAAAGCCTTTCTCTTAAGCACATGATAAAGGAAATGCTCCATTTTCATTATAGTTCATTTGTATTGATTTAACACTGCATTACCTTTGAGGGTTTTGATACACTGTATTGAATTCATAGAATTACAGAAATTAGAATTGTAAAAGGCCAATTGGCTCATCTTGTTCAACTCATTAGTGAAAGATTATTTGGTGTAGCATATTATTCAGTGTTTAGTCAAATTTTAAATTAGTTAACCAGTAGTACTTTTGGGAAATGATCTAAATGATAGGAAATCTTGGAGCATATACTTTTCATCATTATCATCAAAAATATTTAACCATATCACTATCACTAGACTTCTAATAATGGGGGTAGATTTTCTCAATATTTGAATAGTTTTCCACAATGCAAATTACAGAAGAAATATGACCTCAGTAACTGGAAACTGTACACTTTAAAAATGGTGCTTCTTTCATAGGAAAGGTAAAGCAATTTTTTAAACAAAACATAACACACAAATTATTAAGTTAAAATGTATTCCATTCTAAATGTTTGAGTTGCAGGAAGTCTACTGATGGCTACTACACCTGCCAGTGTGTGTGTGTCTGTACATATTACACATCACAGACTCTTCAGAACATGTCAAAGCAATCATTGCAGATTAATTTTGACAAATGACATATTTGAGACATTTTACTTCAGTATGTTGAATGGGTTCCTAACCCATCATAAAGTCAGTCTATTTTGATTTTTTAAAACAAACTATTGTGCCTGTTTCCTACATTTAGCATTGGAAACTAAACTGGAACAAATGAGGGTCTATTTCAAATCCAGCTGCAATCCATCCCTTCTGTCAGTGACTCAGTATCATAATTAAAGTCCCCATCTGACAGAAATATAATAGTTTTGGAAAGTTTTAAAAAATTGAAATAAACTTTTATTTTAAAATTTTTAATTTTGAATTGCATCAAATGAATAATGCAAATGCATTTTGCTCATTTATTTCTGCATTCTTTTTAAAGAAATGAAATGCCTTTAGGCAATGAAAATTATTATTATTATTAGTTTTTATTTCTCCTTGTACACATACCTTATGACTATTACAAAGTTATATATCTGGAGAATTTCTCCTAATACCGTCCTTCTATGTTTACATATCTATATATTAAGTATAAAGTAATATTGGTGCAGCTTACCAATCAATTTTAATGCACTTCATTTCACACTACATCATTTTTTTCTGATTTATTTTCTGTGCCATCATCTGCAGTATGATGGCCAATACTGATACACGTCTACTTTTGCTTCCTGTTCCTCCTCTCCTGTAGATCATGTCTTCAAATATTCTGTCTTGAAACCTTTCTGTTCAGCATCATCATTTCTCTTTTTGGTTGTTGGGATCTGATTTACTGTTTTTACACTGCAATTAATTTTTCCAAAGCCACCTTGGAGAAGTATGGAAAGAATATCATCTTACTTTGGTTGAAATTGTTTTCATTCACACCCCAGATGCCTCTTACATCGTATTTAATTATCAGCAGTTACTCTAGCTTTCTGCCTGATTACCTACTCTCCCAAGTGTGCCTGTGTTGAGAAAAGTAGTAGTCAATGGACGTGGTATAAGATAGGTCTTTATTTTATAGTGTCAAACTAAGAATGCAGGCAGTGGTGCATGATACTCTTACAGGACATTCTAAATGTGTCCTTTCTGTGATTGTGTAGCATTAAGAACTGAGAAGCAGGAGCCAACCCAATAATGAAAAAAAAATTGAAAAGCTGTTACCAACAAAGAAATATATTGTATAACTCAGAAGTATGACTATTGTGCTTATCTATTTTCTATAAATATATGATAAACTGATAATTGAGGAGGCACACTATGCAATTGTTTGCACTAGGTAGCGGTGAAGCATTATTTTCTGTCCCTTAAATTTTAAGCAACTAGAAATGGTCATACTGAGTGAGTTAACCCAGAAGCAGAAATAATCGCATGGTATATATTCATTTATAATAGGGTCTAGGCCGAAATGCATGTCACATGAACGTCTTCACTTACCAGGAGATTGGGATGTATGTGAGAACATCCCACTGGGACTTTAGGTAAGAGAAATATAGGAAATGGGGAAATACAAGGACCCAGAGGGTCCTAGAAACCTATAAGAAGAACATCATGATGGGTGGATCGGGGCTCAGGGGGGTCTGCTCAGATATTGCACTATCCAAGGACAATACAAATAGTAAACATTGAACCCCTACTCTGATATTGCCAATGGACAGGACATTTTCCACAGTTATGTGGAGAGCACTGACTGGCTTAGACATGAACTCTAGTGCCGCATATATGACCACCTCCCCTTGGTGGGGAGGCCTGGTGGCACTCAAAGGAAGAATAAGCAGGCTACCAAGATGAGACTTGATAGCCTATGACCATATAGTGGGGGAGGAGGTTCCCATCGGTCATAGACCTAGGGAAGGGGAATAGGGTGAAAGCGAGAGGGAGGGAGGAATGGGAGGATATAAGTGATGGGATAACAATTTAATTTTAATCTGAATAAATTAATTTTTACAATTTATTTATTATGGATACAGTACACCTTCAGGCCAGAAGAGGGCATCAGATCACATTATAGATGGTTGTGAACTACCATGTGATTGCTGGGAATTGAACTCAGGACCTCTGGAAGAGCAGTTCGTGCCCTTAACCTCTGAGCCATCTCTCCAGCCCCTGAATAAATCAATTTAAGAATTAAAAATAAGGAAAAATATTTAAACAAATGGTGCAGATAACACTTCGGCTGAGATATTCATTATCACCGTGTAATGAATAGTTCTCTTCCTCCCATTGCTTGGGGCTTATACAAAAAAGTCATAGAGTAATGAACAAGAACATGACTTAAATGCAGGAGCATAATAACAAGGACAACATCACATAAGCAGATTTTAAAACTCTGGAAGTGGTTCAATCTGATGCTGACCACTATCAAATGGCACAGAGATGCACCCTTGGTGGAGGTACACATCTACAATCCCAGCTTAACAGGACAGTCATGAGTTCAGGGCCTATAAGAGCTATAGAATTGAGACACTTTCTCACAAAAACAAAACAAAGTCAATAAAAGGAAAGAGTGGAATACGAGATTAATCATCCAACAAATTCCATATCCTGAATTCACTCAGTTGAAAGGCTATAATATCAGATAGTCACAAGAGAGATTAAGAAATACTTTGTAGCCTGCTATCCTTCCTAAGAGTGCCACTAGGCCTCCCCATCCAGGGGACGTGGTCAAACATGGGTACCAGAGTTTGTGTAGGGGAGGGGAGTAAGGGGAGAATGAGTGGGAGGGAAGAATAGGAGGATACAAGAGATGGGATAACAATTGAGATGTAATATGAATAAATTAATAAAGTATATTTTAAAAAATTCAAAAGAAAAGAGTGCACATGGAGGAATAAAAGAAAAGGAAATATCTTGTAAATGTTAAATGCTATTTCTAACTCTTGAACTATTTTGTTATTTGAGAATATTGCTATTGTTTACCGTAATGGTCCACCATCAGAAATGAATTATTTCATTTAAAAAATTACTATAATTTCTTCACATTACATCCTGATCGTTATCCCCTTGCTCGTATGCCCCTGTTCCCACCATCCCTCTCTCTTTTTCCCTCTTCCCTTCACCTAGACCGCCTACAGGGAGGGCCTGCCTCTCTTATCATCTGATCACAGCCTATCAGGTCGCATTAGCATAGCCTGCATCTGCTTCCTCTGTGTACCCACAGGGCCTCCTAACCAAGGGGAAGTGATCAAATTAGGTAGTGCAGTTGGGCACCAGAGTTCTGGTGAGAAACTGTCCCCACTTTCCCTGCCCTCAACCATAGAAATGAGCAGTCCATGGGCTACATCTGAACTGGGTGTCTAGGTTTCTCTGCATGCATTTTCCTTGGTTGGTGTGGGAGGGGGTTGGCCCTGGGTCCAGATGCCCCAGCCTTAATGGTCTCCCTGTGGAGCTTCTGATACCTCTGGGTCCTTCCATCTCCCAACTCTTCCATAAACTCTCAGGGTTCTGCCAAGAGTCCAGTTGCAAGTCCCAGTATCTGTCCTGATCCACCACTGGTTATGATTTTCTGCACACAACATATTTGTTTAGCTTTAGTAAAATATCTTAGTAGTGTTAAGCAAGGAACATTTTCTTTGGTCACTCATGTTCTATATCACGGTGGGTAATAACTAATGAACTTAATATATAAAAAGACTTGTACACTAAGTTGGGAGTAGTATACTTTTATGTGTGGGACACTCCATAGTCAAGTTCTCAAACAGCAAGTATACTCATAGTCTTATTAATGAATAAGCACTTTCAAATCAATAGTTAAGGAGATAGGAGCTGTGAAGATGATTGACAGCAAGGCAGAGTGCATGGAAAGTGTGGGATAAAAAAAAGGAAAGGAAGAAAATGGTGTAATCTTATTTAGATTTTTAAAAATAAAGGTATTATAAGAATACGCTAAACTTATTGGAAGGCATAGGAAAAATGGAAGTTTTGGCTTCCAGGGAGGTAAGATGAGGGGCAAAGACTGTGAAAATTATCGTAGGAAAGAGATAGATGATAGATAGATGATAGATAGATAGATAGATAGATAGATAGATAGATAGATATCATCCTTTAAGATACAAGTTTATCATCTCTTTATAGAACATAAAAAACTAACATCTTTAAAATTTTAATATTTTTAACATATGAAAATTTCCTTTACAGAAGGAAAATATTTGCCCTGATTTTACTAAAATAGTGGAAGATCAAAGAGTTCCTGAGAGCTTTTCTTGATTGCTCACCATAAATCATATGTCAAAAGGGTATATTTGATCCCATTCAGTAACCACACTTCAAAGCTATAGTTCTCACAAGCATACTCACTTGACAGAGTTAAATAAACCACATACATCCCAGAGCATTTTCTCCCACACATAATTTTTCAGTTCAAATTAATAGTATTGCTAGTGTTGGAAACCATGGCTAAGAGCACTTAGGGAAGGTTCATATAATCTGTACTAAATTAACGAACATTAAATTAAATAGTGGCACATGGAGGAAATAGTGTGAGGTTAAGAAAGAAAGTAGAACTCCTGAAAACAGCTTTATTATTTGTAAAAGGATTTTGAAGGCAGCACTGAGGAGAAGCCGACTTGCTGCTGCAAATGGAGGGTGTTTAATGTTGTCTGATTGGGAAAATTATTCTATCATGAACAGGGAAAATTTAGCTGAGTAAAACTATGGAAAGTTCTTACTCAAAAGGTAAGCAGGCATTAAAGAATGAAAGGCTAGAAGCAAGGGCAAAGCTTTAAACCTTTATAATGGGTCTTATTTTATTTTTTTTTATACTGAAATCTTAGCATTGAAAACTGATTTGATGGCATAGTAGAAATACGAAGAAAATGAGAGGACTCTAGGAAGAATTATATCAAGGGATAAAGTAAAGGCAAATCGCTCTGCCTGAGAATGAACATTTACCACTGTAGATTACAGAACTCTGAAAGCATTTTTTATGATCTGAACTTTGGAGACTGCTAAGAAACTAGAACTTTGTGTCTCAGAGTTGATACATAGTGTCTATAGTGTTCTGCATGTGACACTAAAGAACTAAAGAGGAATAACTGGCCCAGGCTCTAAGCTAGAAGTGAGGGTACTGTTAATAATTAAGGGGAAGTTGGAAACGGAAAATGTGCTAGATAGTGTCACATTCATTGTATTTGTTTCTGATACGCAGTCAAGGGTTTATCCACTCGGATTTTCTAATTATTGCCAACTCTTGCTAACTAATATATGCTCCTTACTATAATATAAAAGAAATTAGGCTGCCAGACCTGGACCCGGGGGTGGGGGGTACTGCACAAACCAAGGACAATGAATGCAGTAAACCTAGACCCTCCATTCAGATCTAGCCAATGGACAGCTAATTCTCCATGGTTGCGGGTAGAGTGGGGACTGCCTCTGATGTGGACTCTGGTGCCCCCTCTTTGACAACTTCCTCTTGGTGGGGAGGCCTGTTGGCACTCAGAGGAAGTAGAAACAGGCTATCCAGATGAGACCTGATAGGCTGTGTTCATATGGTGGGGGAGGATGTCCTCTTCTGGCACAGACTTAGGGAAGGGAAAAAGGGTGAAAGAGAGAGGAAGGGAGGAATGGGAAGATACAAGTGAGGGAACAACAATCAAGATGTAATCTAGATAAGTTACTTTAAATATAAAAATAAAAAAAAAATGAACAAAAAAAGAAGAAAATTAATTAGGTGCATGCTACAGGGTTCAGTTAAGTGTATCTCTCTGCTCTCCCAAGCAAATTTTTTCCTCCTTTAAGAGAAAAAGAAAGCATTAATCTGTGGAGCTATTGCAGAGATGTTTCCAGAAAAGGCTTCAGAGACACAATTACTTAAATACTCATACAACCAGTTTGAGTGAGGACTGACAGTGGTAAGAGTGATGAGTGTGGTACTCAAAGATTCTGGCAAAAAAAAATAAAAATTTATCAGCTAGGTGCTTTTTTATTCTTTTTCATGCTACGTCAAAGAGTTTTTTGTTTTTTGTTTTTGTTTTTTTTTTTTTTTTTTTTTTTGTTGTTGTTGTTTCTCATTTGTTCTTGGTTTTGTTTTTGACTTGAGACAAGGTTTCTATGTGTTAGCCTTGGCTGTACAGGACTTGCTTTGCAGACCAGGCTGGCCTTGAATTCACAGCAATCGGCCTGGCTCTGCCCCCGAAGTGCTAGGATTAAAGGCATGCACCAACATGTCTGGCCCAAAGACAGTTCTTCAAAAGAGGATGGCAATAAACTTTTAACCAGATGGATTTACATATTGAGGCACTGTTTCACACACACACACACACACACACACACACACACACACACACACACAGACAGAGAAAGACAGAGAGAGAGACAGAGAGACAGAGTAGGAGAGAGACAGAGAAACAGAGACAGAGAGAGAGAGAGAGACAGAGAGAGAGAGAGAGAGAGAGAGAGAGAGAGAGAGAGAGAGAGAGAGAGAGAGAGAGACAGAGAGAGAGAGAGAGAATAGAGAACAAAAGAAAAAAAGATAGGTCAAATAATGTTCTAGTATCTTTATTTCATCATCCTACATTTCAATCTGTCAACCTTCTAATCATATAAGCTAGGTGGGTAAATCTTTACCTTGACATCTTTATTATATGAGCTGCATATCCTTGACAACACCATCTTTGTTTACTGTAGTCCTTTTTGTTTCCCTATTCAGGATAGAACTTTTTGCAACTGAATTCATTTGTGTGCCCTCGTTGCATTTCAATTAGTTTTTCTCCAATGCAGCCAGATAACCACTACCAAGTCAACACATCAGTGTAAACTAAATGTTGTAGACAAAGGTTGACATGCTTGAAATGGTCATTATGCCATCATAGTTTTTCATCTTTCTTTACTCTTTCAAGTCACTTTGGTATTACTGTTTTCTACTTGAGTTATCTCAAATTAACTCAAATTTGCTTTACAAAATCAAAGGAAAATATTATGAATTTATTTTGTATGCCACTTCACACACACGAACTTTAAAAAGTAAGGCTTCTCTGTCCAATCTTTCTTATTGTTTACCTTATTGCTCTTAGAATGATATAAAAATTATAAAGTCCTAAAATTCCAATAAATATCTAACTGACAAAAGCATCTGGATTATATAAAAATTTGGATTGTATATTTATGATTGTATAGGTGCATAAATCTCATTATGGGCTAGCTACACAGCACTGCTCCGAGAAACGGAATATCCTAAGCAACCCAAATCATCAACCATCTGCTCATGTGAATAGGCACTAATAGGAAGCTTTCTTTGTCATGTCTACCCAAGACTGCTGAGCAGCACAACATCTTACTTTAAAGAACTGCATGCATTTTCTAGTTTTACAAGTAGAAATGAATGTGCTCTCAGTGGATTAGAGACACATCATTCATTTTACAATTCATTTTGATGACTAGAAATGTGAAATTAATTGGTTTGCATACTCTTTCCAAAGGTGAAAATGAAGAAGTCTGGCTCCCTCCACCGTGTAAAAACACTGCAACACACCTTGGTTTATAGCAACAGTTTATATGTTTGTTACTTTATTTATAACTTATGCTTGCATTTTTACATGACCTTCTTTTATCTGCTTCATATGCAATATCTCTATTTTCAGTTATAAGTAAACCAACCACTGCCTCATTCCTGATCCTCATACCCACAATCATACTATCTTTACATCAGCTATTACAAATATCTGCTAAGATTAATACCTGGATATATACAATAGTATATAATATATTATAAATTACCCATATAGTGTATACATATACATACTATATAATGTTATAGGTGGTATAATGCATATTACCCATACTATATAGTAATATGGTATATATTACACATATATTATGTTTAATTTATAAAGACATATATGCTATATATATGATATGGGTAGTACATAAAATTCCTATATTCCTATATGTGTCATATTGAGTTTTAATCAACCACTATAATTCCTGATTTTTATTAAAACATGTCACTTTAGGGCTAAAGAACTGGCTCGGAGATTAAGAGCGTTTACTGCTGTTGGAAATGTCCTGGGTTTGATTAACTGTACCAAACAATGCTTTTAATCCACTGTCACTCCAGTTCAAAGGGTTTCAGGGCTCTGTTCTGGATTCTATGGGCACCATTTACTCATTTGGTGTATGTACATGCATTCATACAAATCATTCATAGATGTGAAATGGAAAATATTTTTTAAAAGATCTTCTTATACACTATCAGCTGAAGTTACCAACTAGTATTATCTTGTAACATTTTAATGTTCTATGCTTATTACATATTATACACATCAACAAAGATGATTCATAGGTAGATAGATAGATAGATAAATAGATAGATAGATAGATGATAGATGATAGATATATTTATTGAATACATAGATACATAGACAAATAGATAGGTGATAAATGAGAAACAGATAACAAGGTAGAGTGTAATAAAAATAAAGAATTTGTATTGATTGTTAATACATTTGTAAATTTCATGAGACTAGCGACATTATATTAAAAAGAGAATATTGATATTACGTTTTGAAATTTTGAAATGGATTTTCCATACAATATTTTATTATTATAATTTCCCCTTTTCTACTCTTCCAACATCCTCTCTGACTCCACACTCATCCAAATTTACAATTTTGCTCTTTCCCTCATTAGAATAAAATAGGCATCCCAAAAGACAATAAAATAGAATAATAACAATAAAACAGAAATAGGGTAAACAAAGTAACAGGAGAAAAAGTCCCATAGGAAAAAAACCACACATACGTGTCGAGAATCACATATACACACAAAGAGAAGTTCCATACAAACACAATACTGGAAATCATAGCATGTGCACAAAATACCTGTAAGAAAATATGCATGAAAATAATGCCCATACAAAACATAATAGGATGAGGAACCTCTAAATGTGCCTATTAGTTAGCTTTGAATTGGCCTACTGATACTCAGTGTGTGTTCTGTCTTTAAAAGGTGTTTATGTATATCGTGAGACTCCATTGGAGACAACTAGTTTTTCATTTGAAAGAGAATATTATAGGGAGATGGCATCTGCTTTAGGAATGGATCTTGTGACTACTTTTCTTGTTAGGTCTGAAATTCCATCTGGCTTAGACCAGGACTGGTCCTGCGCATGCTGCCACAACCTCTACAAGTTCGAATGTGTATCAATCCTGCCGTGTTTGGAAAACCTTGATTCCTTGGTACCTTCTGTCTCTACTGGCTCTTACAATACTTTTACCTCTTCTCCAACAGGGTTCCCTCTGTTCTGAGGGAAGGGATTTGATCCTATTTTGGAGGAGGTGTTCGAAGTTCTTTGACTCTGCACAGCGTCCCAATGCATGTCTCTGTTTTTGTTAACATCTACTGGAAAAGAAAGCTTCTTTGGTGATGGCTGAGAATGACACTGATCTGTGCATGTAGAGGAACATTTTTAGTAGTCATTTGGTTGCAGTGTTTCTTAAGCAGAGACGCAGCATTTCATTTTGCCATAGGTCCCTGGCCTATCTACTCTCAGGTTCTTAGCAGCAGTGGGCATGGGTTCCATAACATGGTGTGAGATTTAAATCCAATCCAACTGGAAGCAGTTGAAGAGAACATAGAGGAAGAGAGGTCCTCTGAAAGACTCCACCCAGCATGAGATCAAAGCAGATGGTGAGACACACAGACCAACTTAGAGGTGCTGCGAAGGGAATCTTTTGGAAGACTTGGAGAATAGGGGATCTGGAAGGATGAGGAACTCTGCAAGGATATCAATGGAGCCAACGAATCTGGGCAGATGAGGGATGTGCTGAAGAAACGGATGCAGCAGCCAAGGACAATGCATGGTGATGACCTAGACCCTCTGCTCAGATGTAGTACATAGGCTGCACAGTTTCCTTGTGGGTCCCATAATATGGGGGGTAGGGACCACTTCTAACATGGACTCTGGTCCCCACATGTTGATCACTTCCCTCTGGCAGGGAAGACCTGCCAGGCCACAGAGGAAGAGGATACAGGCAGTCCAGACGAGACTTGACAGGCTGAGGTCAGATGTTAGAGGAGGAGGAGGGCTCCCCTTTCTGAGGACTAGGGAAGGGAGGGAGGGTATGTGGCGTGGGACCGGGAAACAACTAGGGAGGGGCTACAATTGGGATGTGGCACAGAAGAAGTTGATGTCAGCGGTCCAGATGAGACTTGATAGGCTGAGGTCAGATATTAGGGCAGGAGGACTCCACCTTTCTGAAGACTAGGGGACTGGGGATGGGGTATGCGGGAGGAAGAGTGGAACCAGGAGGTAATAGGGAGGGAGATACAATTGAGAATTAAGTGAACAAATTAAAAATAATAATAATAAATTTTGAATATAAGAGTTTAATAAAATATACAAATAAATTGCTTCCCTTCCTTTTAAAAATGATTTTTATTAAATATTTTTACATATACATTTATGTTATTACACATATATACAATAAACTACCTACTGAAAGAAGAACCACAAAACAATGCAGAATTATATAAATGTTACATTCATAGAGAGTTTTGATTATTTGTATTTGGCAGCCTTGATGAAAATATCTATCCTATGTTGATAATTCTATTTCAACTGATTGTAGAAATATAGAAATATCTAACAAGTATATGCATAGCAATGAGTCAAAACCTGGTTATTTTCATGTACATATAGGTAGGTACATATGCTTAAATAGATATATAGACATATGTATAGATATAATATAGATATTATCTTTTACTTTAGTATTAATAATATTTTGCCACAATTTGATAATGTAGTATAATTAAAGAAAATTTTAATATTTTAAACTAGACTATGGGAACTAACTATAATTATAAATGTCACTTTCAGTCATATGAAGAAATACTTCATTATGAGGAATTCATACAAAATCAATGCACTCTATATATGTGTGCAAAAATGTATTAAATCCATCATATTTATCAATGAATATTTGTTGTCAATAAGATATTTTATTACCTTCTAATTTAATATCTGTAAATAAATATCTTAACGTAAATACATGTTCTGAGTTTCAAAAGATCAACACATATATGTACATATTTACTTCAATATAAACTAAATTTACTGACTAAGCACTTCATGGGAGTAAGTAATATTAATTAAAAGTGAATTGTCTTGGTATAATATGATTGAAGATGAAAAGCAAATTCTACATAGTTCATTAGAAGAATATTCAAGGCCAACTCAGAGAATTCTATTTTTAATTCTTGGATTTTATTTTGTAAATCCAATGACATATCACAAATAGCTATAAAAATATTCAATCACACAAAAATATAAGCATGAGTTGCAAAACAGTAAAAAGTGTTGGTTTAATTTTGTTAATTGTTAGAAAATAAACATGAGTTCAATTTTTAAAAAACTTGAAGAAATAATTTATGTGATAAAAATCACTAAGGAAAAAGAGTCACTACAATTCTCTCCTTAAAGTTAAAGTCTGAACTCACAAAGAAATCCACTCTGCTACCGTCTGAATCAATGGCTCATTAAGAACCTTTTAAGGGAAAATCAATGCATTTTAACCACTCTGTACACTAAAACTGCATCGGCCACTTCAGCCACCACTTACAGTTCGTTTATAGCACTTGTGTATTCATGTTTCTTCCCTACTTGGCTACTTACTATATATTAGATAGAGAATTGTTCCTGCATTCGATTTAGTTTGGGATCATTTTAATTTTTACATTTTTGGGAACATTTATTTATTGGGCAGAATTGAAATAAAATTTGTTATTTTAATCACAATTCAAATCATATAATGCCTTCCCTTAGCATTTTTGCAAACATAAATATTTCATTCTTAAATATATTGAAAAGTAAATTAGTTACAATAAATATATTTAGACTTTTTAATAAAAAAATTTAATTTAAATTGTTCAAGACTTCTAAATCCAAACTTTGTATTTTTAAAGCAAATTTCCTTGATTTTTTCATTAATTTCTGAAATTATATAAATAAAATATTTAGCATTTGTGATTAATACATTTAACAATATTTTAGATACTGTACAAATAATTGCCAATGAGAACTAATAGTGCATTCCTTGCTTTTAAACAATTTAAAGTATTTAAATTGGGGACAGATATGAAAGATAAAAATGTCTGCTGATAGATTTTATTTTTTGTCTTTTATTCTACTGGTGGCACTTTATTTTTCACGTTAAGTCTATCTTGGTTTCCTGGAATAGCTTCATAAAGTTTCCTTCCACTATGTGGATGCCGAGAATGAAACCCAGGCCACCACGCATGTTTGTCAGCAGGCACCTGACCTGATAACCTTTACACTGGCCTATCAGAGATGCAGTGAATAAATTATTTTGTTTCAAATTATTTTGAAATTTTAAATATTTATTAGCTATTTACATTCTAGTTTTGTTTATTTGAACTCAGTGAGATAGTCAATATTCTTGTTTTTATTCTTGTTTTTATTTAATTAGTTTGAAACATTTAAAGTTTTCATTTTAAATTAGTTTTAATTTGTTTATGAAGCAGAGTACTTGAATACCATATTTGATTTATTTAATATCTGTGTTAGAATATATATAACTTTTGCAAATTCAATATACCTCAACACCCCTTTATATTCTGTTGTAATTATGGAGAAAATTCCATAAGTATTAATTATGAAATTTCCTTGGATAATTTGGTTCAGTTGTGTCAATATTCACATTAATTTCTGGCCCCTACTTTTATTTAATTTTATGATTGAGTAGAGCTTTGTGACTCTTCCACGGTTCCTGCTCACCCTCCCCTTAAATTTTGACAAGCAAAGCTTTCTTGACATTCTTCCGGGTTTCTACAAGAATATCAGTGAGTAATTATAGAAAAACTAAACCTCCCAGAAAGAGATAGTCACACTGTCCATGTCCATGTTCTGCAGAAGCTTCAGCTTGCTGCTTTTTTCCTTGCCAGAGAGTTTGCACCAGCTTCTGTAAGGCCCCGGTTTCATTTTTCCTGCTTTCTCTGGCTATGACTCAACAAGGGAACAGGGTCCACCCATCCGTTTATGTCTCTCATAAAATTGTGACTGATTAGCTCTTCTTTTAGTCAAGGTCTCAATAATTAACAAGTTTCTAAAAATTTCCACATTGTCTGATTTTAACCTAGTTAAACTTTTACATTCAAGCTGTCAAAATCCCTGAAAGAACTTCAAGGCTCAAATCTTCCTTCTATGCTTATCTTGTTGAGTTGGAACTAGGCAATATATTTAGTATTTATGATGAATAATTTCTTCTTACCCATGTGTGAACAGTGAAAATCTTGGGATTATTAACTGTAGTTATGTATTTTTTTAAACAGAAGTTCTGACTGTAATGATCTAGTTTTAATTCTCAGATCTTTTATCTTATTTACCATGTTTCCATTTATCTTAAAATTTTCTATCATTCTATTCAGAATATATTAGAAATTATATTGTATTCTTGTGTACTGCTTTGCCGTTATAATGAATCACTCTGACTCGGTAATATGGGAAGGATATGGTTTATTTATCTTTCCAGTCCAGGTAAAAACCATAGCTGAGGAAATTCAGAGCAGTAGCTGAGGGAAGGAGTTTAGACAGGAATCTAGAGGCAGCAACCATGAAGGAACTGTTTGCTTGCTTGCTTAATCTGAGGTTTATGTTTAATTAGTTCCCTTTTAGGGCCCAGGACCTCCTGCCTAGGAATAATACTGCCCACAATGGGCTTGGCTCTCTTACAACAATCAGCACAAGAAAGAATGCTCTCACATGTATGTCCCAGGGCCAGTCTGTTCTAAATGATTCTTCACTTAAGGATTCCCTTCTCAGATGACTCTGCTCTGTATTAAATGGAGAATCAAAGCCAATCAAGACATATATCACCTAATATATAATCTTAGTGTACAATCAGTAAGCCTAATTTATTTCATTTTTTGTGTCTCATCTATTGTATTTATTTTTAATTACCTGATTGAATTGAATACTTAAAAACCAACAAATAAACCAACAAACAAGAAACACCTAGACTATCCTTGAATGTCCAGAATGCTTTTAAATATTTTTAAATATGTCTGTGTCAAATTCCTCAGTATTTCTTTGGAAATGTCAGGACTGAGACTGTTGTAATGTTCTTCATGAGCAGTTCTGTAAATATTGCTTGCTTATGTTAGGTTCATTTTTGCTCCATGCTTTTGAAAACCTTAAATGTCCTAAGATTTATTTCTTGTAAGAAAGGTGTTAATAAGAAACCAATAAAAAGCCCTGGGAAGGCTGAATTATAGATATAGGTGCTTAATCACTGTTGCTAGTTCCTGATCCATTCAGTATTTCTTTTCCCATAGTTACTTTCATTCATTCTTATTTTTTAAAAAATCCTTTATTTTAATTGTAATATTATGGCACAGCTGGTCATAACATTACTTAAATGCATATATTATGAAGCTTAAAATGTATTTTTTTAAATATGAAAAATGAAAATTTGTCATGATAAATGATTTGTTTAAATTTAACCTTCATAACCGGAGCTGATGGAGTAACCAGTGACTTACTGTGAAAAATGTTCTGGGCTCAATTTCTAGCATATTTAAAACACTCCTGTGCAAATTTCTGAAATATAAACTTTTTTCTGTTATTAGTTGTTCAGGCACTGATTTTAGTTGATTTAGGGGATTTATTTTGCTATGTTTAGAATTAACAACATCTTGATTAAATTTTTTTCAAGATCTCTCACTAAAATAACTAGAATATGTCTTACTTAAAATTAAAATAAATGAATATTCTATGGCTTGGTGAGCTCTTAGGAGACTTTTTTCTCATTTACCCAATATGTTTATACTATATGTATACCATGCATTCATAATAAAATAATTAGAACCTCTACAAATGTACGTACAGTATAATGAATCTTTCATTTTTCCTTTTGAGAATTACTGGTGCAAGCATCAGTGGGTTTCTGAGAAAGTTTAGAAAGTAAGGATACCTTGAACTTTTAAAAGGGAAACCAGGAAAGAAGCACAGGGGTAGCATGTGTCTTCCTTTAGGTAGAGTACTTGAAAAACTTTGCAGGAGTTCTTGGATGGGAATAATATTACACGGAACTGAGTTAGATATGAGTTTGTAAGAAACATAAAGGTATCTTACTGCCAGTCTGACTGATAGAATTTACAACATTACTAATGAAAACCTGAGGATTTCCTAACTTACTGCAGGATTGACCCAATACTAGGTAAAACTGCACCTTGGATGCTGATATAGAGAAAAAGAAACTGGAAACATTTTATAACACACATGCACATACACGCACGCACACACACACACACACACACACACACACACACACACACATCCTATACCATATAAATGTTAATGTGTTTTATATAGACATATATAGTATGTGTGTAATTTTTGTTTCCTTTGCATATGATTTGAGCAATTTATAGGATAATTATTATATACTTGCAATAATGTAATTATGTATAGTTTCCCTTGTAGTTATCTGGAAATAACATTTTCTAAAAACAACACTAGTATTATGTCAGAATATTGGCAGCAGTTCTACTCAAAATTATGAAAAAAAAATGTCTTATCAAGGTTTAATCTGCTTCCAGAAGTTGTATTTTGAGTGTGCGTGGTTGAGTTTAACTTATAAAGACATATGTTCAATTGCCTTTAGTGTGAAATATAAACTTGCAGTTAAGTCTGATTTTAAACAACAATGCATAATTATTTGTTTAAAGTACATGAAACGTTTTTTGTACCATTTTACAGTATGGTACTACTGACTGAAAAAAGAGGATAAACTACGTGTTACCAAATTAATTTCTTAAAGTCCTGTTGCTCGGATAAAAAAAATACCATCACCTAAGAAAAGCAATTACTTGTAACTACTGTTGCAGAGAGAGAGTCCAGAATGGCAGGGAAGGAATCTTGGTATGTGGCAGAAACAAGGAGTGCAGATCACCTTCTGATGTAAAGAGGAAGAGGAGACAGCAAATTAGAAATGGGGTACTGTTCTAAACTCTCAAAGTTCACCCCAGTTCTGTACTTCCTATAGCATGACCCCCTCATACACTTGTCCATACTATCATTAACCGGGGTACAAATGTTCCAATATGTAAGCCTATACGGAACATTTCTCATTTTCATTAAGACAACACCATTATATATGGAGAAATTCTCTTGATATTTAATTGATTTCATTGCAAAAAATTGTAGCTATATAATGGATGGCATAAAAGTGAAAAGGGGGGATACTTATAGGAATGGAAGAAGTTAAAGTTTCACTATTTGCAGATGATATGATAATCTCCATCAGTGACCCTCAAAATTCTACCATAGTACTACTACAGCTAATAAACAACTTCAGCAAAGTGGCAGGATACAAAATTAACATGAAAAACTATCAACAGCCCTCCTGTATACAGATGACAATGGGTAGAGAAAGAAATTAGGGAAACTACTCCTTTCACAATAACTTGAAATAATATAAAGTATCTTGGTGTAAATCTAGCCAAGCAAGTGAAAGACCTATATGTAAAAATTTAAAGTTTCTGCAGAAGAAAATTGAAGAGGATATCAGAAAATGGAAAGATCTCCCATGCTCATGGTTTGGGAGAATCAACATAGTAAAAATGGCCATCCTACCAAAAACAATTTACAGATTCAATGCAATCCCTATCAAAATACCAACACAATATTTTACAGAACTAGAACGATCAAATCTCAACTCCATATGGAAAAACAAAAAAACCCAGGATAGCCAAAACAATCCTATACGAAGATCTGCGGGAAGAATCTCTATCCCTGATATCAAGTTGTACTATAGAGCAACAGTAATAAAAACAGCATGGTACAGGCATAGAAATAGGCTAATTAAACAATGGAATCGAATTGAAGACCCAAATATACATCCACACACCTATGGACATTTGATTATAGACAAGAAGCCAAAACAATACAGTGCAAAAAAGACAGCGTTTTCAACACATGATGCTGGTGGAACTGGATGTCTACTTGTAAAAAAATGCAAATATATCTATATTTATCACCCTGTTTGAAACTAAAGTCCAAGTGGATCAAAGACCTTAACATCAAGCCAGAGATACTAAATCTATTAGGAAAAAAGTGGGAAAGAGCCTGGAATTCATTGGCACAGGAGACAACTTCCTAGTCAGAACACCAACAGCCCAGGCCTTAATGTCAACAATTAATAAATGGGACCTCATGAGGCTGAGAAGCTTCTGTAAGGCAGGAGACACTGTCAACAGAACAAAGCGACAGCCCACAGATTGGGAAAAGATCTTTACCAACCCTACATCTGACAAAAGGCTAATATCTAAAATATATAAAGAACTCAAGAAATTAAACACCACCAGACCAAATAATCCAATTAAAAATGGGGTACAGAACTAAACAGAGAATTTTCAATAGAGGAATATTGAATGGCTGAGAAAAACTTAAAGAAATGCTCAACATCTCTAGCCATCAGGGAAACACAAATCAAAACTATCTTGAGATTCCATCTCACACCTATCAGAATGGTGAAAATCAGTAACTCGAATAACAGCACATGCTGTTGAGGTTGTGGCGAAAGGGGAACACTCCTCCACTGCTGGTGGGAGTGCAAACTTGTACAACCACTATGAAAAGTAATATGGCACTTTCTCAGAAAAATGGGAATAGTTCTACCCCAACACCCAGTGACACAATTGCTGGGCATATATCTGAAAAATGTTCCACCATACAAGGACATTTGCTCAACTATGTTCATAGCAGTCTTATTCATAATAGCTAGAACCTGGAAACATCCAAGACATCCCTCAACTGCAGAATGGATAAAGAAACTGTGGTACATCTACACAATGGAAAACTACTCAGCTATTAAAAACAAGGAAGTCTTGAATTTTGCAGGTAAATGGATAAAATTAGAAATGGTCATACTAAGTGAGACAACTCAGACCCAAATAGACAAATTTGGTATATACTCACTTATATATGGATTTTTGTCCAACATAGACATCCTCTGAAAGACTCCACCAAGCAGGGGATAGGGACAGATACAGAGGCTGGAAGCTGGACTCTAGACAGAGTGCCAAGAGTGTAGGGTGGCCCTGCCAGACCACAGAGGAAGAAGTCATATGTAGTAGAGGGGACACTATATAAGCTAAGGTCAGACATTAGGAGAGGCGGGCTCCCCTTTCTAAGGATAAGGGAGGAAGAAAAGGGAATGAGGGAGGGAATGGGATCAGTAGTTGATGAGGGAAGGCATGAGATTGGGAGTTGATGAGGTAGGGGTCTGCCATTGAGATGTAAAGAATTCAAACTACAGAACAAACAGGTAATTTATGTTCCTAATCGCACTACTTGGGAATAGCTCTGAGACTGGCAGAGATTTGAAATGTAAGTGCGTAGAGATGCTTCAGAAAGGCCACATGTTAGCCACAGGCTCTCTGTAACTTATTACGAGACACCATTCTTAGTATAGCATGAAGGGAAGATTTACAGATGCTTCACAACTGCTCATACAATGAGCAGAGAACTAGCCTTAATTGTTCTGTGCATCCGGCACACCTCATACAATTACAATGTTAGAAGTGTATAACACTTGTGAGAAAATTTGTTTGCAGAACAAAAGAACCAGACACTGATGCTGGATCAGACTTGACATGATCCATTCCTCTCAGTATGCTGGATGCTGACATCCTGCATCCTCCTTGCTCCAACTCCAGATGCCTCTGTTGCTGTTACTCATCAGATTTGGACAACTTCCCAGATAGCATTGTAGTAAGCCTCTGATCCAATTTGGACCAGCATCTCAGTCTCCTATTAAGCCTGGAATCTCTCAACATTTAGAACCTGGACCAAAACTACAGTCTCTGACTTGCTTAAACACCTTTTCCACTTGGTTGGCACCCCTTCTAAGGTATTATTTGTCCCATTCAGCCTGAAGAAACCTCAAGAGAACAATGTCCCATTACCTATAAAGGGGGTCGGGTAGGTTTCTGTTTGCTCCCTTGGTGTACAAATGCTTATTTTCATCAGGAGGTGGTTATAAGCTACTATTGTTCTTTTTTTTTTTTTTTTTTTTTCCTTTTCTTTTTCTTTTTTTTTTTTTTTTTTTATTAATTTATTCTTGTTACATCTCAATGTTTATCCCATCCCTTGTATCCTCCCATTCCTCCCCCCCCCATTTTCCCATTATTCCCCTCCCCCTATGACTGTTCCTGAGGGGGATTACGTCCCCCCTATATATTCTCATAGGGTATCAAGTCTCTTCTTGGCTACTTGCTGTCCTTCCTCTGAGTGCCACAGGTCTCCCCCTCCAGGGGACATGGTCAAATGTGAGGCACCAGAGTATGTGAGAAAGTCGTATCATACTTTCCTCTCAACTGTGGAGAATATTCTGACCATTGGCTAGATCTGGAAGGGGTTTTAAAGTTTACCTCCTGTATTGTCCTTGGCTGGTCCTTAGTTTGAGCGGGACCCCTGGGCCCAAATCTGCCTATCATATTGTTCTACTTGTAGATTTCTAGGACCCTCTGGATCCTTTTATTTGCTGTTCTCCCATGCGTCTCTCATTTAGAGTCCCAATAGGATGCCTTCCCCTCTGTCCCAGTTTCCTGGTAAGTGAAGGCTTTCGTGGGACATGCCCCTGGGCTAGTATGCAGATATAAGTGAGTATATACCATTTGATTCTTTCTGCTTCTGGGTTAACTCACTCATTATGATCATTTCTAGCTCAATCCATTTATCCACAAATTTCGGGAATTCCTTGTTTTTAATAGCTGAGTAGTATTCCCTAGTGTATATGTACCACAGTTTCTTTATCCACTCTTCTACTGAGGGACACTTAGGCTGTTTCCATGTTCTGGCTCTATTAGGAATAAGGCTGCTATGAACATGGTTGAGCAAATTTTCTTGTTGTGTGCTGGAGCATCTTCTGGGTATATTCCAAGGAGTGGGATAGCTGGGTCTTGAGGAGCCCTATCCCATTTTTCTGAGATAGCACCAGATTAGATTTCCAAAGTGGCTGTACTAGTTTGCATTCCCACCAGCAATGAAGGAGTGTTCCTCTCTCCCCACATCCTCGCCAGCATGTGGTGTCGCTTGAATTTTTGATCTTAGCCATTCTGATGGGTGTAAGATGGAATCTCAGAGTTGTTTTGATTTGCATTTCCCTGATGACTAAGGAGGTGAGCATTTCTTTAAGTGTTTCTCAGCCATTTGATACTCCTCTGTTGAGAATTCTCTGTTTAGTTCCAAGCCCCATTTCTCAATTGGGTTATTCGGTTTGGTGGTGTTTAATTTCTTGAGTTCTTTATATATTTTGGATATTAGACCTTTGTCAGATGTAGGGTTGGTGAAGATTTTTTTCCCAGTCTGTAGGCTGTCGCTTTTGTTCTCTTGACAGTGTCTCCTGCCTTACAGAAGCTTCTCAGCCTCATGAGGTCCCATTTATTAATGGTTGACATAAGGCCTGGGCCGTTGGTGTTCTGTTCAGGAAGTTGTCTCCTGTGCCAATATGTTCCAGGCTCTTTCCCACTTTTTCTTCTAAGTGAGTTAGTGTCTCTGGTTTTATGTTGAGGTCTTTAATCCACTTGGATTTGAGTTTTGTGCAAGGTGACAAATATGGGTCCAGTTTCATTTTTTTACACATAGACCTCCAGTTAGACCAGCACCATTTGTTGAAGATGCTATCCTTTTTCCATTGAATGGATTTGGCTTCTTTGTCAAAAATCAAGTGACCATATGTGTGTGGATTCATATCTGGGTCTTCGATTCGATTCCACTGATCAACCAGCCTGTTGCTGTGCCAGTACCATGCTGTTTTAAGTACTATTGCTTTATAGTACAGTTTGAGATCAGGTATGGAGATTCCTCCGGAGCATCTTTTATTGTACAAGATTGTTTTAGCTATTCTGGGTTTTTTGTTTTTCCATATGAAGTTCAGAATTGAACTTTCAATGTCTTTAAAAAATTGTGTAGTTATTTTGATAGGGATTGCATTGAATCTGTAGATTACTTTTGGTAGGATGGCCATTTTTACTATGTTAATTCTCCCGATCCATGAGCAAGGAAGATCACGCCATCTTCTCAGGTCATCTTCAATCTCTTTCTTCAGAGTTTTGAAATTTTTTTCATACAAGTCCTTCACTTGCTTAGTTAGGGTAACTCCTAGATATTTTATATTGCTTGTGGCTAATGTGAAGGGTGTGGTTTTCCTAATTTCTTCCTCTGCAAGCTTGTCATTTGTGTATAGGAAGGCTACAGACTTTTTGAGTTAATTTTGTATCCAGCCAATTTGCTGAAGGTGTTTATCAGCTTTAGGAGTTCTCTGGTGGAGTTTTGAGGGTCACTTATGTACACTATCATATCATCTGCAAAGAGGGATAATTTGACTTCCTCCTTTCCCATTTGGATCCCCTTGATCTCCTTTTGTTGTCTTATTGCTCTGGCTAGAACTTCGAGTACTATATTGAAGAGATATGGAGAGAGTGGGCAGCCTTGCCTTGTTCCGATTTGAGAGGAATTTCCTTGAGTATCTCACCATTTACTTTGATTTTGGCTATTGGCTTGCTGTATATAGCCTTTATTATGTTGAGGAAAGTGCCTTGTATCCCCGATCTCTCTAAAACTTTAAACATGAATGGGTGTTGAATTTTATCAAATGCTTTCTCTGCATCCAAGGAGATAATCATGTGGTTTTTTATTTTCAGTTTGTTTATATGATGGATTACATTGATGGATTTCCGTATATTAAACCATCCCTGCATGCCTGGAATGAAGCCTACTTGGTCATGATGAATGATATCTTTGATGTGCTCCTGTATTCGTTTTGCAAGTATTTTATTTAGTATTTTTGCATCTATGTTCATAAGAGAAATTGGTCTGAAATTCTCTTTCTTTGTTGAGTCTTTGTGAGGTTTAGGTATCAATGAGACTATGGCCTCATAGAATGAATTTGGTAATTTTCCATCCATTTCTATCTTTTGGAGTAGCTTGAAGAGTATCGGTATTAGCTCGCCCTTAAAGGTCTGGTAGAATTCTGCACTGAAACCATCTGGCCCTGGGCTTTTTTTGGTTGGGAGACCATCGATGATTGCTTCTATTTCTGTCGGGGAAATGGGACTATTTAACTTGTTTATCTGTTCTTCACTCAACTTTGGCAAGTGAACTTGATCAAGAAAATCGTCCATTTCCCTTAGATTTTCAAATTTTGTGGCGTATATGCCTTCAAAGTAGGATCTTATGATTCTTTGAATTTCTTCAGTGTCTGTTGTTATGTCTCCCTTTTCATTTCTGATTTTGTTGATTTCAATACTGTCTCTCTGCCTTTTAGTTAGTTTGGCTAATGGTCTGTCTATCTTGTTGATTTTCTCAAAGAACCAGCTTTTGGTTTTGTTGATTCTTTGGACTGTTTTCTTAGTTTCTAATTTGTTAATTTCAGCCCTGAGTTTGATAATTTCCAGGCGTCTACTCCTCTTGGGTGTTTCTGCTTCTTTTTTTTTCTAGGGCTTCCAGTTGTGTTGTTAAGATGCTTATGTGCGATGTTTCCAATTTCTTTTTAAAGGCACTTAGTGCTATGAATTTTCCTCTAGCACTGCTTTCAATGTTATCCCACAAATTTGGGTATGTTGTTTCTTCATTTTCATTGAATTTCAGAAACTCCTTGATTTCTTTCTTTATTTCTTCCCTGACCCAGGTGTCATTAGCAGAGAGTTGTTTAGTTTCCACAAACGTGTAGGCTTTTTGTTATTTCTGTTGTTGTTGAATTGCAGCCTAAGAGCATGGTGATCTGATAGGATACAAGGTATTATTCAATCCTCTTGTATCTGTGAGGCTTGCTTTGTGACCTACGATGTTGATCAATTTTGGAGAAGGTTCCATGGGGTGCAGAGAAGAAGGTGTATTCTTTCTTGTTTGGGTGAAGGTTCTATAGATATCTGTTAGATCCATTTGACCCATGGCATTGGTTAATGATGTTATTTCTCGGCTTAGTTTCTGTTTCAATGACTTATCCTTCAGTGAGAGTGGGGTGTTGAAGTCTCCACTATATTTGTGTGGGGATCGATGTGTGGTTTAAGCTTTTTTAGGAGATCTTTTACATATGTGGGTGCCCTGTATTGGGAGCATAGATGTTCAGAATTGTGATGTCATCTTGGTTGACTTTACCTTTGATGAGTATGAAGTGTCTTCCTCATCCCTTTTGATTAATTTTGGTTGAAAGTCTATTTTGTTCGATACTAAAATGGCTACACCTGCTTGCTTCTTGTGACCATTTGCTTGGAATATTTTTTTCCAACCTTTTACCCTGAGGTAATGCCTTTCATTATGGGTGAGATGTGTTTCTTGGATGCAGAAGAATGTTGGGTCTTGTTTATGTACCCATTCGGTTAGTCTGTGTCTTTTTATTGGAGAATTGAGGCCATTGATGTTGAGAGATATTAATGACCAGTGACTGTTAAGAGTCTTAATTTTGATGTTGTTTCCAGTCGAGCGTTTGTGTAGTTGTGTTTTTGCCATGGGATAGTTATCTATTCCTGGTAGTTTTGGTTGTAGCTTGACCCTTTGGGATGGAGTTTTCCTTCTAGTACCTTCTGTAAAGCTGGGTTTGTGGATAGGTACTGTTTGAATTTGTTTTTGTCATGGAATATTTTGTTTTCTCCATCAATGGTTATTGATAATTTGCTGGGTAAAGTAGTCTGGCCTGGCATCTGTGTTCTCTTAGGGTTTGCAGGATCTCTGTCCAGGACCTTCTGCTTTTTATGGTCTCTGCTGAGAAGTCAGGTGTAATTCTGATAGGTTTACCATTAAATGTTATTTGGCCCTTTTCCCTTGCAGCTTTTAATATTTTTCTTTGTTCTGCATGTTTTGTGTTTTGATTATTATGTGGCGGGCAGTTTTTTCCTTTTTCTGATCAATTCTATTTGGTGTTCTGTAGGCCTCTTGTATGTTTTATAGGCATCTCTTTCTTTAGATTGGGAAATTTCTTCTATGATTTTGTTGAGAATAGTTTCTGGGCCCTGGAGTCTGATGTCTTCTCTTTCTTCAATGCCTATTATCCGCAAATTTCTCTTTTCATGGTGTCCTTAATTTCTTGGATGTTTTGTGTCAGGAGTTTTCCAGATTTGGCATTTTCTTTAATGGTTGATTCAATATCTGTGATTGTATCTTCTAGCCCTGAGATTCGTTCTTCCATCTCTGGATTCTGTTAGAAAAGCTCACCTCTGTGTGCTCGCCTTCTTCTCTGAGGTCTCCACGTTCTCGTTTTTCTTCTGTCTGTGTGTTTATCATTGAATCCATTTTCATTTTCAGATCTTGAACTGATTTTTTGATTTCTTTCATCTGATTTTTTGTATATTCCTGAGTTTCTTCCATTGCCTCTTTATAGGTCTTCAGAGCTTGAACCGTTTTTAGTTATTTCTTTCATCTGGTTGTTTGCATTTCCTGCAATTTTCCAGTTCCACTCTATGTGCTTCTTTTATGTCTCTCACCTGTTTGTCTGCGTCTTCCTGCATTTGATTACGAATTTTATTGTTTCCTCCATTATCATCCTCATTACTAAGGATTTGAGGTCATTTTCTTGTATTTCCGTTGTATTGAGTTCTCTGGGTGGTTTCTTTGGGATAGCTGGAAACTGGAGATGCCATGTTGTTTTGGGTTTTTTGCGTATGCTTTTTCGTTGTCCTTTAGACATCTTGCTGTCTTTGTTTTTGTTGGGTAGCTTCCAGAGTTGAATGGAGGGTGTTCTGATGATAGATCACTTGTTTTCTTACGATTTCCCTAGGCTGCGAGCTCAAAGCTTCACTGGTGTGGAAGTTAGGAGGTTAGCCCTGTTGTTCTGGTCTCTCACAGCCAGTGATCCTCAGTCCCTCTCTGCTGTGGATCCTGCAATTGTTCTGGGTCTTTGAATGAGCGTTGGGTCAGGCCAAGGTATCCACAGCCTTCTGTGTCCCTGTCAAGTCCAGCCAGAGCACTGGGACCGAACCACGGGCAGAACTCAGCTAGATTCTCAGGGCCAGAACCGTCTGCCAAGCTCAGCTAGGGATTTGGGCCCAAAATGCACACAGGGCCCAGCCAGAATTTTTGGGCTGGGACTACGCACCAAGCTCCACTAGGCCTTTTGGCCCAAAGTGCGTGCTGTGGTCAGTTATTGACTCAGGGCCCGAACTGACCACCAATCTCAGCCAGGAATTCTGGATTCAAACTGTAACACTGTGTCCAACCAGAGTCTTAGAGCTGTGGAACCGAGAGCTCTGTCCAGCCTGTGCCACAGCAGGAGAACTGCGGCCTGCTTGAGTTTAGCGCCAGTGGTGGAACAATTGTCCGCCCGCACTGTGTCACCGCAGGGGAGCTGCCGCTGAGCTGAGGTGGTGCCTAGGATGGAACCGAGCTCGTCACCAAGCCTGCGCCACAGCAGGAGAACTGCGGCTGCTCTGAGTTAGCGCCAGTGGTGGAACAAGTGCTCCGCCCGCACTGTGTCCCCGCAGGGGAGCTGCCGCTGAGCTGAGGTGGTGCCTAGGATGGAACCGAGCTGGTCACCAAGCCTGCGCCACAGCAGGAGAACTGCGGCTGCTCTGAGTTAGCGCCAGTGGTGGGACAAGTGCTCCGCCCAGACTGTGTCCCCGCAGGGGAGCTGCCGCTGAGCTGAGGTGGTGCCTAGGATGGAACCGAGCACGTCACCAAGCCTGCGCCACAGCAGGAGAAACTGCGGCTGCTCTGAGTTAGCGCCAGTGGTGGAACAAGTGCTCCGCCCGCACTGTGTCCCCGCAGGGGAGCTGCCGCTGAGCTGAGGTGGTGCCTAGGATGGAACCGAGCACGTCACCAAGCCTGCGCCACAGCAGGAGAACTGCGGCTGCTCTGAGTTAGCGCCAGTGGTGGGACAAGTGCTCCGCCCGGACTGTGTCACCGCAGGGGAGCTGCCGCTGAGCTGAGGTGGTGCCCTAGGATGGAACCGAGCACGTCACCAGCCTGCGCCACAGCAGGAGAACTGCGGCTGCTCTGAGTTAGCGCCTGTGGTGAAACCAAAGTGCTCCGCCCAGACTGTGTCACCGCAGGGAGCTGCCGCTGAGCTGAGGTAGTGCCTAGTGTGGAGCAGCGTGCTCAACTAAGGCCTGCGCCACAGCAGGGGAGCTATGGCCACGCTGAGTTAGTGCCTCAGGCAGAATTGTTTGCTGGGCCGGGCCAATACCCGGGACTCTGGGGCCGAACTGTCCGCCGAGTCCAATCTGGGTCCAAAGGCCTCACGAGACCCAAATCCTGCCCCTAGTCCCCTCTCCCGCAGCAATTCCCACCAGCCACCACACCAATCGCCTCCACCGGAAGGCTATGAGCTGCAAACCTCAGCCGCCGCTGCTGGTGCCGCTGGTGCTGCCGCCTCTACCGCTGCCGCTCCGATCAGAGAAAAACCACGCTCCTCCCGTGTGCAGGGGCACGCAGGTCCTCCGCACCCTGGTCCCTCCGAACCGTGGAGCACTCCCGCTGCCGTGATGTTCGGACCTCGGTGTTCCTGGCTCAGAAATCTGTGCAATTCCCTGAATTGTTCACTGGAGCCTCCAAACGCGGTCCACACTGCTCGCCGCCATCTTGGATCCGCTACTATTGTTCTTATACGGAGAAAAAACTAGCTAGAACTCAGGGACATCTCTCTTTTCCTTTATCTTTCATCCATAGGTAAGGAGATATGAACAGAAAAGAAAGAAAGGGAGATATAGAAATATAGAGGGAGGATAGAACTCTTTAACTCAAAGCCTTAATTGTTATTCATAATGAAGATTATCTCTAAGTCATTGGTATAGAATTTAGTATATTGATACCAAACAAGGGCATGTCAAATACCTGTCAGATTATAGTACAAGAATATATATCCTAAGTCTAACAGACAGACACTACTCTATAGATACATGAGGTAAAATAGTTAAATAAGGTCTTCAAAAGCATCAGAGACACACAGAAGATGGTATTTCAAGATGTTTTTATTATCTTAAAGTTTCCTTGACAAGACAAGTTAACATCTGACAATATCCAGCCGACCTAAAAAAAATGATGAGCATCAAAGAACCTCTTTATGGAAATGGCTTCAAATGTGGCACAGCAGCCACTGGGCAAAATGTCCTCGTTCATGCCACAAACAGATTTCTTCCTAAAAATGGTCACCTTAGATGCAGGCAGAGTTAACTGCTGAATTCTGCCAAGACAAGGTAAACAAGTCCTCAATAGTTCCTGCCTTGTGAATTAGTCTGGCAGAGACATTGGGCCAGAAGGCCGAAGATGATGCTCCAACATTATAGAGCGCATTGGGTGATTGTTCAGGCAGTAAAGTGCCTCAGTCATTTTGTTCATTTTGGAAGCTGCTAACCTGCTCTGCTGGTTCATCCAGGAATTTAAGTCTTATTCCTTCTCAAGTCTCTGAGGGATTTTGAAGACAGATAGTTTAGTTCTACAATCAAGTTTAGTTGGTTAGGGAATAATATCTTTTTTTTTTAATTAATTTATTCTTGTTACATCTCAATGTTTATCCCATCCCTTGTATCCTCCCATTCCCCCCCCATTTTCCCATTATTCCCCTCCCTTATGACTGTTCCTGAGGGGGATTACGTCCCCCTATATATTCTCATAGGGTATCAAGTCTCTTCTTGGCTACTTGCTGTCCTTCCTCTGAGTGCCACCAGGTCTCCCCCTAATATCTTTTTAGATCAAGATAAAGGAGTTAAGTTAAAACAGATGAGCTAGGATAGATACTGAATTTCATTTAGAAATTTAGACTCAATAAGACAGGAAAGATGTTTACTTCAAGTTTGGCAAACACAAATAGCCAAATCTTTATGAATGTAACATTTATAGAACTTACGATTGTCACATTTCTCCCTGTTGTATGTAGTGTGTTTTATGCATGTGTAATAAAATAAATATATATATAAAAAAGTGAAAAGAGAAAGAAATACACAGGATAGGAAAGGAAGTAAATTAAATATAAACTTAATTCTGAGATTAATATATAACCATGAAAAATATAGCAGTCTACTCAGTTGTATATTTTAATCACCTTTGAATTTACTTTTAACCAAATATTAATTATATTCTCTGTTTACTAAATAGATGACCAAATATATCCAAAGAACTGAGAGCAACTGAGGTAAGAAGAACCTGGGAAGAGTTTGGAGACTGGTAAGAATATGATTAAACAGTATTTCATGGACTTGTTTTAGAGACAGCATACACAAAATGGAAAAGAAAGAGTATATATTCATGACGCAGTCTACTGACACATCTCCTTTGTTCATATGTTAAGCAATTTTGTGAAAAACATTGAAATAGCTCAATGCCGAGCTTGATAGGACATAATATATTTTGTTCTCTGCAATTAAGAAGATCAAAACTTACTGATATATGAAAGAGTGAGCATCTAGGCTAGTTCTTAAAATAATAATCAGTTTTAATTATTGAGTGTTATTAGTGTAACAGCATCTGGTTGGATGTTCCTTATTTTAACAATACAAATGTAATTCTACTGATTTGGGAAAGTAACTGAATTTAATAATGTAGCTTATGCGCTTAGTTTTCATTGATTGAACATAATCCCGCACATCTAAAAACTAGTATTTTTTCTTCTGCACCCCCTACAACCTGAGAATATGGAAATAAAAATATGGCAATATTCAGAACTTCTAGCCAACTATACCTTTATAAGTAGAATGTGCTGGTTACTATTGACTGTCAGGGTGACTCAATCCAGGATAAACAAGGACACAAAATCTGTAGTCACCACTGTGGGGAATTATCTCGATTATTTTAGCCTCTGGGTATATCTGTGAGGAATTACTTAAATTAGATTAACTGTGATAAGAAGACTCACCTTAGCTGTAAGAGGCTTCATTCCTTGTGCTTAGGTCCTGGACTAAATGAAATAAGAGAATGTGGAATAATCTCTAGCATTCAGCTCACTCCACCTTCTGACTGTGAACACAATACCTCACCTCCTGTCACCATAATCCTCTGGTCACGGTGGGCTGTTCCCTGGAACGGAGAGACCCAAGGAAGTCCTTCAGTTTGTGTGTTGCTTCTATAAGGTGTTTACTTACAGCAACAAGTTACCGATTCCTGTTTAATGGCATGCGGTGGATAAAGACTTGATTTTTTTTTTCTTCAAGGGAAATTTCAATAACTTCTGTGATTGTAAATAATATATAGGGAAGTGCAAAAATAAAACCATTTTCGAAGGTGCCTTAAAAACATTCTCTTTCTCTACTGGTTCAGTTTAGATTTGCCATTAACAGTCATTATACCCTTGTCTACTGTTGTTTGAAGGCACTGAGACACACATCACCACTGGCATCTAATTTGTTCCTTTTCAAAATATTGTGTGCTTGACATACAATAAATCTCAATGTCAGAAAGGTGGGAAATGGAGTTGAAGTCACCCATGGTTTGCAAATGATTAAACCTACAACTTCTGTGAGGAAAAGATTAATTACTTTGCCTCTAAGAGAAAGAGATTTCAAAAGGGAGAATGGAAAGATGGAAGGGCAGAAGGGAAGGCGGGTCGGTAGGGAGGTAGGGTATAAGGAATACAGCAGATATGACGTGTGTGTGAGTGACTGTGCAGGAAACCACAATGAACCGACATGGGCTGTACTGCAGATGATGCAGCTTTGCTTGGTATGCCCTTCTGTCCTGGGAAGTGCTGGCTCTTTCTGTTTTGAATTATGTCTATAATTATACTTTAAACTATACTTATAATTAAATTATATACTTCAATTAAATTTATAATTAATTAATGTGTCACTATTTAAGTATGTGCTTTTATGCTTATACATATTTAATTTATACTTGCATATAGTTATATACTTATAATTAAATTATAATTATACTTTAAATTGTTTAAATAGGTGTTATTTTTAACTATTTAATTATTTATATTATCTTTTCTGTGTAACAAATTTGCAAATTGGCAAATTAAAAAAAATCAGTACTTACTGGAAATTTCAGGATACAGTTTACATTTTTACTCAAAATTTAAAATGCTGCAAAATTCAAAGGTGAGTTAGTCTAGAAAGTTACAGATGTATAAAAATTTTTTGTTTTTAATTCTGCTATAGTATGTCTAACTTATTTAGAAGAAAATTTTTGAAGACATGTTGATCTGTTACTTTGCCAGGAAGGCTTAATTATTGGAAAAGAATATGTTAAGATTTCAAAAATTAGAGAAAAATCAAAAACTATTTGGCAATTATTAGTGATATGAAACAAATTTAAAGAAATGTGGATCATAATAAAAACAAAAAATAACAGAACAGGGGAAAGCAGAGAAAGAATAATTTATTATCAAAATATATTGTATGAAAAATCAATCTACTTTCTTTTTTGTTTGTTTTTTGGAGACAGGGTCTCTCTGTGTTAGCCTTGGCTGTCTTGGACTCACATTGTACACCAGGCTGGCCACAAACTCACAGCAACCCACCTGCCTCTCCCAACTGCTGGGATTAAAGGCGTGCACCACTGTTCGCAGCTATCTACTTTCAATAAGACTTATAAAAATAACATAGATATTAAAATTAAACAAAGGTATGCAAATTAAAATGAAATATTGACAATAGAAATTTCAATGCAAAGTGTAAAATACAAAATAAATCAATATATTAAGAAAATAAGAACAAATTTAGTAATTTAGAAATTAAAAGTTTTATTAAATATAAAATGCAATTAAGAGCAATAACACAGAAATGAGAACATTATGTAGAAATTTTCATTCAAAAAAACAAATAAATATACCTATTTATATATTATAGTTTTAAGCATTTTATAGAGAATGTGAAATAATCTAAGAACTAATGCTATGGATAATTTAGAACTACAAGATATGAAAATAGTATTATATAAAATATGTACACTTCATTGGAAATTTATACATTTTAAAGACATAAGTAAAAAGTTCATAAATTAATTTCAACATTAATTTCAAGACTAAATGATAAGGAGATGATCTTTATATTATGAGCCTTGTAATAGCTAATACCATTCAAGGTAAGGGCCATTCAAGAGAAAGACTGATTTAGTAGACACACAGTTTCATGCTACTGAATAGATTACTTTTAGAATCATCTGCTAATAACTATATCCATACAAGCAACAGATTATTTAAGATTCAATCAAAGCAATAAATACAGTGAAATTGAACAGAAGCATCTGCACTGCTCCTATAGATTTCACTAGACAAAGATTCCTTCTATCTTTATAGTGTTTGACTCTGAAGGGTAGTAGACACAGAGGTACAAAGGCAAGCATTAATTATTCTGACAATAGACCAAAAGTTAAAGTTAGATAGATGTGGAAAATAATTATTGAACTTTAATGGGTTCTCAAGCTAAGGATGTAAATAGCCAATTAATATATATGCCTGGATATCAACAAAATGGATGTGCTTTCATATCAATATAAAATATTTGTAACAAACCTGGAATAAGAGGTCCAGAAAGATAGGTAACATAATGAGTCATAGCTATTAAATAAAAACATATACCATGCTATAATGTAAGTTCCAGAATTAGACCTTGGGGAGGGGAATAAGGTGAAAACAGGAGGGAGAGAGGAATGGGAGTATACAAGATGGGATAACAGTTGAGTTGTAATCTGAATAAATTAAGAAAGAAAGAAAGAAAGAGAGAAAGAAAGAAGGAAAAACAGCAGTCTGGGTGTTTTCATCTAAGTTCCAACCTGACATCTCAAGGTCCCACAATTAAACACTTGGAGTTAGTCAGCAATAGGACTTTACTTAAACCCTACACTTTTCCCTATCCAGTTATTTACCATGAGACACAGGTGGTTGCTTACTGGTAGGATTCCTTGTAAAGTGAGTTCCTTTAGATAAAGGAAATAGAAAAATGTTACTTCTTTCATTAGTTTAGTCTTCAAACTCATGAGAAACTTGAAAAGGATAAATTATAACAGGGTGTATAACACAAATAACAGAGACTTACCAATTACGTCGATGACCATGCCACTAGGCTATGGTGGTGTTTATGGCTACACTGGGAACACAGGTCCCAGGGAAGTATTAGTATTCAGCTGCCAGGCCCTAACTGACTTTTCTGTGAATGCTGAACTTAGGAAGGCTGTATTACTGTTGTCTAGGCAAAGTAACACAGCTAATTTCCAGTGTCCTACCTGCTCAGTTCGAGCAGGGTCCTGGCAGTAGGTAAGGCATTGGGACAGTCTTTCTCCCTGGTAACTGTACCACAATACAGATGGAATCCTTTGTTATTGTGTGCATATCATCCTGGAGACCTTGGTAGCAGGGGTCATCACTACAATTTGGTAGTCTTTGTCTGTCAGGGTAAGTTTAAGCATCTTAAATATCATATTCGGCAGATCTGAAGTGCCTTAAGACTATCTATCTAAAGTATATTTGAAAAGACAAACTTTGGGTCTTTCTAGTTACTCATAGTAAGCTTAAGCTTGAAAACCTATATAGGATGCTACATAATGCTTATTCCTGTTATAGTTGAAGATATTTTAGTATCAAAATAAAACTTCTAATCATAGATACAATCCATAGAGTCAGGGAAATTTATTACACAATTATAAGTCAATGTAGTTTTCCATATGGATTTAGTGTACCAAAGTGCTAAAGATGAAAAGAAATAGTAGTTAGATAAACATTATTGCGAGCCTTATTAGACCTTAGTCATTTATAGATATCGATTATTAAATATACTTTATTTATTTTTATTTTAAGCATGAATGCATGGAGGTGCAGCTTTGATACATCATTAAATAAATCCATTGGCCAGAAAACCCAAAGGTAAATTCTGAGCTGAGGAAGCTGCTATGAACATAGTTGTGGAAGTGTCCTTGTTGTATGAGAGAGCTTATATCTTTTGAGTATATGCCCAGGAGTGGAATAGCTGGGTCTTGAGGTAGAGCTCTTCCACATTTTCTGAGAAAGCACCAGATTGAATTCCAAAGTGAATGTACAAGTTTGCCCTGCCACCAGCAGTAGAGGATTGTTCTTTTGTCACATTCTCATCAGCATTTGCTGTCACTTGAGTTTTGATTTTAGCCGTTCTAATGGGTATATGTTGGAATCTTAGAGTCATTTCGATTTGCATTTCCCTGATGACTATAATGATGTTGAGGAATTTTAAGTGCTTCTAAGTCATTCAAGATTCCTTTGCTGAGAATTTTCTGTTTAGTTCTGTACCCCATTTTGAAACTGGATTATTGTTTGTTGGTATTTAATTTCTTTTTTTTTTGACATTTTTATTAATTTATTCATATTAATTCTCGATTGTTAGCCCTTCCCCTGTTTCCTCCCATTCCTCCCTTCCTCCCACTTCCCCCCTTCTCCCCTCCCCTATGTCTGTGATTGGGGGAGACCTCCTCCCCCCTATAGATACTCTTAGAATATCGAGTCTCTTCTTGGTAACTTGCTACCTTCCTCTGAGTGCCACCAGGCCTCTCCATCCAGGGGACGTGGTCAGAAAAGGGGCACCAGAGTTCGTGTGAGAGTCACATCTCACTCTTCACTCAACGGTGGAGAATATATTCGTTGGCTAGGACTTGGTAGGGGTTCAAGGTTTACTGCCTATATTCTTTTAGTTAGAGCAGCTGGAGAGATAGCTCAGTGGTATTTAATTTTTTAAGTTTTTTTCATACATATTTTTTCAATATTAGCACCTGTGTACTTCCACCATCTCATGGGTGGATACCTTCTGAGTTACAGGGCGTTCCGCTCCAACCTTGTTCCCCTGATTCCTGGTATCCACAAAGATAGCCCCAGCTGCTGTTCCAAAGGGCAACCCATCTCCCAAAAGAGAACAACCAGACCTCTGATCTCACAGGTTCTCTATATGGCTGTGACCAGGGAGCACAGTAAGAACATAGTGTCTGGCAGCATGAACTCACTGACCTTAAAGAACAAGAGAGCCAGTGGCAGGGTGACTGATTTCAACACTTCTGAGTAGAGGGGGGGTCCCCAGACTCTGATGAGACCAATCAGTTATCCAACATCAAGCAGCCCTGGATACCATAACACAAATGAAACACAGGAGAATGAAATTAAACCTATGTAATGAAGATGATGGCTGCCGTTAAAGAGGAAGTCCATAAAGAAATTCAGGGAGATACAGCCAAACAGATTAAGACCTTAAAAGAGGAAATGAATAAATCACTCAAAGGAATACAGGAAAATACAAATAATCAGGTGAAGGAAATCAGTAAAGTGGTTCAAGATATGAGGATGGAAACAATAAGGAAGCACAAACTGAGGAAACCCTTGAGAGGGAGAACTTAGAGGAGAAAATAGCAGCTATAGAAGTAAGAATCACCAAGAGAATAGAAGAATGGAGGAAAGGATCTCAGGTATAGAAGATAAAATCAAAGAAATTGATGTATCCATAAAAGAAAATGTTAAATCCCAGACAAAAATCATACAAGAATATAAGGACACAATGAAAAGACAAAACCTAAGAATAATAGGAAATGAAGACAGAGAATATTCCCAGCTCCAAAGCCCAAGAAAATATGTTCAGCAAAATCGTAGAAGAACATTTCCACAATCTAAACAAAGAAATGCTTCTATAAGCAAGCAAGAGGCCAAAGAAGAACAAATAGATTGGACCAGAAAACAAAATACTCCCACCACATACTAACTAAAACACTAAATGAACAGAACAAAGAGTAAATATTCAAAGCATCATGAGCAGAAGGACAAGTAACATAGAATGACAAACCAATCAGAATTACACCTGACTTCTCAGCAGAGACCATAAAGGCTGGAAAGTTATGGGCAGAAGTCTCAGAAACACTAAGAGACAACAGAAGTCAATCCAGACTACTATATCTAGCAAAACTTTCAGTCACCATAGATGGAGGAAACAAGATATTTCATAACAGAACCCAATGTAAAGAATATCCTAAAAAGAGATGAGGAAGTACACCATATTCATCACAGGAATAATCAACTAAGATGATGCACAGTTTTAAAGATATCTATGTTCCAAATGCAAAGGCACCCACATTTGTAAAGAAAACATTCATAAGTCTGGTGTACCAAACAAGGCCTCTGGATGGCCTGTGCAAGTCCCCTCACTCAGCTGCAGATGATAGGCAGCTCTATCTCTCCATATCGGTCTCCTAGTAAGGGGAACAAGTCTCTCTCTCTGGACTCTGCTGCCTGCACTTTGATCCCTTCTCCCTTACCAGGCCACAGCGGGAGAAGGTGAAGGCAGTCCTGATGAGATTTGATACTCTGGGGTCAGTTGGTAGAGGGGGAAGGTCTCCCCCTCTCTTAGACTAGGGGAGAGAAATAGGGGAGATGGAGAGAGAGTGGGACTGGAAAGAGACTAGGGTGGGGTCTATGATTGGGATGCAAAGTAAATACATTTTAAAAAATAAATTTAAATTTTAAAAATTCCATCACCATAATCAACTATATAAACACACAGAAAAACTCAGATGATCCAACACTCCTTTATGTTAAAAGTCTGGATTATAGTATGATCTGACTAGGATACAGACATGCCTTTAACACACACTTTTAGTCCCCAATAATGTAGGTCAGTTTAGTTTTACAGTCACTATGCATTCTAGAAAGAATGAAATGTACATAGAATAACTAGGGGACATAATTTCCTATTCCTAGAGAAAGCTTACATTTGTTTATTTCTTTGTTTTTGCTTAGTTTTTTCTTTTACATGTAATACTCACTGTCAGTTAATCTGTGTTTCACCTCTTTACTGAACTTTTACTTGTGGTTTGAAGCCTACCATATTCTCTTTATTGTGAAGTTTGGCTTTTCCTATTTCATATTCTTTTCTCTGGGAATTCTAGATACACACAAATCTTGTTACAGTTTCTATAACCCAGAGAGTTGTTATAGTCAGCATTAGCTTTACTGTCTTCCTCCACACTTAAATGCTTTAACATCTTATGAAACCTATGTCCATACTTGCCCAAGTCACTGAGACCCACCAGAGATTCTGCTACTTCATAAAGATCACCTCACAGATGGGATTTACCGCAGCCACCAAAGTCTCTTTGCAGTACTGAGCAACTGGTTAAATTAACTTATTTCTTACTCAGCCATGAACACAATAATTCCAGACAATGAACTTAAAACCAAACACACCACCACCTCCTATGTGGTCAATTCTCTAATAATCTCTGTTCTTCATCTGCTGTAGCCAAGTTTGTCAAAGTTCTGTGGATGTCAGATAGAAATATCTAACTATCCTTTCTGTTTCAAATGCACGTTAATCAGGGACACTGTTCTTATGCATTTATATCCTGCACTCTTTATCTATGTGAGGGATTAATAGTTAGATTTTTTTTCAAGTTTTCTTGGTTTCATTTTTTTGTTTTCTTCTGGTTTTTGATACCATGTGTCTCACATTAATCCTCCTGCATGTACATCCTACAAATTCACCTGACAGGAGAGGAAAGTCATTTACAATTCTTGTTTAAAACTGTTTTTGAATTGCAGAATTCAGGCTCAGAAGACTCTGAATATATAAGTTTCGTACACTGGTTCATTATGTTCATGCAGAGTCATTTTTTTTTTGCATTCCTTTCCTCCATAATGCAAGTCAAATATGAGGGGGAACTTATTTTATCACCTCTCCTTCTTTCTTCTTCTCTACCTTGTCTAATTTGACTTATGCATCTGAAGTTCTTGGGTCCCAAGAAGGCCTGTTTATCACTGCCAAAATTTATACTCTCTCCTGAATACTCTGCTAGCCGTAAGAAATAACAAACCAACACTTCCATTCTATTTTCCTTTAATTCTGTTTCTCTAAACATATCAGAGGTTAATATGGAGGCTGGCATTGGCAGGCCTTAAAAAAAAACTTTAATTCTTTCTTTATGTAGGTTCTTTCTGTGCAAACAGGTAAGACAGAGTTATCTTATCCTGCAGAGAAAGCCCCTCGTCTAACTTGATGGCCTTCTTTAGATTCCATCCGATATATATTAGCTTCAGGGATTGCAATACATAATCTGCCTGACTGAGAAGAGAAGGAACAGAATATTTGAGTAGGAAGGAGACTTTGCTCTGCTCTGTGTCCTTGCCTCATGATCTCAGAGAATAAAATCCATGTCCAACAAGAACTGTGAGATAAGGAGTTTTTATTATAGAACTAAAGCTCACAGAAGAAATATTAAAGATATATTGTCACAAGCAGGGCTTTGGAAACCATGGCAAGCTCCCAAGAGTGTCCCAAGAGAGAGAAAAATCCATCTGGCTATTTGTCTAGGGGATTTTTTTTAGGATTTATGGAAGAAGCAAGACAAAGACTTGGATAATTTCTCTTTCAGTGTGGAGAGGCCACACACCCTGGGTATATTTCTGTGGCAAAAACAAAGGTGGGAGTGAGTGCTCTTCACTGGGTGTTCACTTTGCTGGGTTTATTTCTGTGGCAGAATCAAAGGTGTGGATGAGTGCTCTTCACTGGGTGTTCACTTGATTAAGGTAAAGATCCCCCTTTGAGATCCTTGATCTTCTATGAATTTCTTTGTTGACCTTAGATTGTCTGCTGAGAGTGCAGTCTTTCTGGTCTTTGACATTGGAAGTGACCTCTAGCTAGGATGTAAACTATGCTGTCTGTGTTCCCATGCTTACAATTTTACATTCATAGCAAAGTAACTCCTATATAGGTAACAAGATAGAGTTTACAAACTTTCTTGGCTGTCTCATATCTAGCTCCCTACTATAAGGTGCTTTGTGGTGTAACAATTCTTAAACAGGAGGATGCTTTTCAGAAGCTATTCTTATCCATAAATCAGTCTATTGAAACTAAGAATATATGAAGAGAAGGGCTCTAGAAAAGCAAACTACTTCTGAAAACCTGGGTAGGAGTCTCTTCTTTCTCTTATTTGGTCTGCTTTGTTACCTAATACCCAACTTGAAGGCCTGATATTTGTTAGCCTAAGTTTTCTAAACCTTGATGTTGTAACTCTAATGTTCTTTTTAACCCTAACAACCGTTGACAATGATCTGCTCATAGGTAACTTGAGTGCCTTTAACATCTCCAGGCTTCTGTGGCATATTCCATTCATCAAAAAACATGCTACCATATTGTACTTATATTCCTTCCATACATTCTTCAACTCTCTGATGATACAGAATGGTTCACATCTCTTAGTAGTTATATCATGTAGCATGAAAAATTGTGATTTATAAAAATGGCATGCCATCCCATAACACAGAAAGGGGTATAAACATAGTTATATTGCACCAAGAAACATTCTATGTTGACATGACCTAGCACTGATCTCAAATGCCACTGAAACTAAAAGAAATCAATAAAATACCAAATGTAACTAGCAGTTTGCTTTGTAATTAGTGGAACATGGTTGCTTCTGTAACTAAAATACTGACAAAAAGGAAGAACCAAGAAATTATATGTGATATAATAACTATAACCAGAAATGGGAGATCCATTAAGATATAGAAGACGCCTGAGGAACGTATTAAAAAGATCATACAAGAACCCTGAATGTAGAGATGTTTGAAACTATTTCTTTACTGATGTTATTTAGGTAGCAAAGTATGTACCTAACTTGCATGAAATTCTGTGTTTAACCCCAACATAACATATACTAAACTTGGCAGCTTAGGCTTGTGGTATAAGCACATGGCAGTAGGAAATGGGGTCAGAAGTTTGAAGCTGTCTTTAGCCACCTAGCAAGTGTGAGGTTAGCTACAGGTGGTTCCTTTACCAAAGAGAAAACAGGAAAAAAAAGTAATAAGAAATACATTTATAAATGGACCTGGGATTAATATAGCTTCATACAAAGCACGTGACAATTTTCAGATTGGTCTAAAAATAGACTGAAAAATATTCTTAGTCTCAGTTCAGAAAGCATCCTGAGACACATCAAATAAATCCTAAGTTATCACTTGATAAAAATATACCAAATCCCATTTTGTGGTCATGTGTTTGTTTCCTTCTGCCAAACCTGCATGTACAATCTCTATACCTAGTGATCACATGATCAATATTGCTTACTTTAGCACCCTATGGCACATAACAGAAAACCTATACCAGTATGTATACAAACGCATCAACAGATCCTATTATTGACTTCTCTGTGCAGGGTAAAATCCCTCACTCACCACACTTTTAAAATGACAAACCTGTGACTCACAAATTGATTTTTGGTTAAATTGGTACTTATTTCACAACAGGTAATGGTGCCTGACACAGGAGAATCTGGGCCAACTGCTAGACAGCCTTTTCAGAGCTCTCAAAGATGAAACCACAAGAGAGAGAAATTTGATTTGAAGATATCTATTATGTCTGAATCCTATCTCCAAAAGACAAGATGGTTTTTCCCCTTTTCTTCGAAAATACTTTATTTTCAGCCTGTTGTTTGTTGACTTCGGTCGTCCATAGAGTTTGCAAGCAGCAAAGATAATTTCTGGAAATAATATAAGTGAATAGCTTCTTCCTTTTAACTTCAGAGAACACCACCACCAAGTGGGAGGCATATCAGCAAGCAGCAGGCAGGGCCCCAGAAACCGGAAACTGAGAGCTCACATCTTCAAACACAAGTACGAAGGAGATTCAGTAAATTGGAAGCAAGACGAGGCTATAGACTCTCAAAGATAGAACCCAGGGTAATTTTTCTTCCATAATGGCAGCAAATAGTTCCGTGAGCTGAGGGAAAATGTTCAAGTTCCTGAGACGACTGTAGATGTTTCTAATTTAAAACCCTGCATATTTTAAAATAAGATGCCTTTATAGTCATCACATCTTTATATACGGATTTACTAAGAGTCATGAAATCCAACTCAAAAATAATATTGTCGCAGGTGAACTCTGAGATTGTGAATTGTGAAAACCTGTTTCTTGCTTGTTGTGGTTCAGCCCTAACATATACCTTTAATGCAAGAACTCTCTGTTCATTGTAAATAGGTGATTATGGTATGGCTCAGCCCTAGTATACACATTTAATCCAAGAGCTTTCTGTATACAGGAAATAAAGTTACCCAGTTAATAAAGTATACCTTCAGTAAAGTTACCCTAGGTCAAGAGGTATTGCGAAGAACCAGCTGACAGGCATGAGGTAGTAATGAGGGACTTTGAGAGAAGGGTATTTAAGCCAACATGGAGAAGAAGGAGCTCTCTAGCTCTTTAGCTTTTTAGCTTCTGTCTTTTTTCATTTGGGACAAGAGCTGAGTTAGAAAAGTTTTTTCCTCTGGGACATGAGCAAAGTAGGAAGTTCAGCTGGGTGCTCTCTCTGCCTCTCTGAGCTGGGAGGTTTTCACCACAGATTATTGCTCCTGAGTCTTCATTGATAAAATTGAACAATCTGGGACTTTTATTTCTTAGTAACAATATGTTTTTATTAATTCTTTGAAATTGTGAGCAAAAGATAAACACAGTCGTTGAAATACTTTTGATTCGTTTTAGTTCCAAAATAAACTGCAGGAAAACAAGAATCTATTTGTCGATATTATATAGGTATGTAAAAGTAGATGTGACACCATCTATGGGACCAACGTCCCAATAGCAGAGTCAAGTGAGAAAAAGGAAAGGATGTGCTATGGACATTATTCAAAATACAACGTATACTGGTATGCAAATGTCCTTACAGAAAATGCAGCAACATATAAAGAGTATGCACCAACAAAACAAAACACAATTGGGCTGTTTGGTTTGGTGGTGTTTAATTTCCTGAGCTCTTTATATATTTTTTATATTAGGCCTTTGCCAGTTGTAGGGTTGGTGAAGATCTTTTCCCATTCTGTAGGCTGTCATTTTTTTTTTTCTATTGACAGTGTCCTTTGCCTTACAGAAGAGTTTTAGATCTAGCAAATAGACAGTTCATTCTCTAAGGTTGTGGAGAGAGTGGGGATTGCCTCTAACATGAACTCTGGTTCCCCCAATTTGATCAGTTCCCCTTCATGGGAAGGGCTGGCAGCAGACAGAGACCTGATAGGCTGTGATCATATGGTGGAGGAAGAGGTATCCTCCTGTCAGAGGTCTAGGGGAGAGAAATAGGGCAGAAGAGGGAGGGAAGGGATACTGGAGAGATAAAAGCAAGGGGATAATATTTGAGGTGTAGTCTGAATAGATTACAATAAATTAAAATAAAAAAGCCAAAACTCAACAACAACAATAAAATATTTTGCTTTTTTGAAGTTTGACATAAATATTTCTCTGTACTTAGTGAATTAGCCAATGACAAGTAGCCAACTGTCCAAACAGCATGACACAAAAGTGCTCAAACCAAGGTCATTTTCCTCATCTCATTTTATTTCCATATGTCCTGTTTTTCTCTAGCAATAAAAATAAAAAGTCTATGTGGTTGGTTGGAGTATTTTATGAGCACACTTTGGTCCATAGAGGTGTCTTATTCTAGAATATCATGCACAGTCACTTAAGATATACAAAACTAAGTTTAATATTATTTTCTCTTTCAAGTATATTTATAAGTAATTACGAAGGGGAGACTGGATTTCTCTTTTGATTTGTCAGCTATTTTGTTGTAGTTTCATTTGCAAAAGAACTCTCATAATAGCTCTGCCTATATTAAGTTTTTTAGCACCTCAACAATACGCTTTTTGTAAACTTTTTGCTACTGTGCATTTATTATAGAAAAGGAAATGATAGCTTAATGATAAACAGGTCAAAAGCTTCATTTTTTTAGTGTACATTTGGAAATGGATAAAGAAGTTTTATTGAGGAAACCAGATATGAACTGCACTTGAATACCTAAAAACAGAGTGATTGTCAATATTTTTATAAAAAACTATGTTAATAAAATAAAAATTCATGAGCACACCCAAATTATAAAGTGTTAATATTTATATTTTGAGAAGAAACTACTATGCTGTCATAAAATAAATAATATTTTTGAAAAGAAAAACCTGTAATTTTCTTTAAAAATATATTAATTTTAAGCCAACATTAGAAGCAAGATATCATTTTTCTAATATTAATCTAAACGCATGTAAATGGACTATCTCATATTCATTATAGTTGTATAAATATGCATATATACATATACAAATAAATTATTAATGCAATGCTTTCAACATGGCTTTTTATGATTTCAAGTATTACTATTTTCAATAGGCAATATTATTTTGGGGTGTATGCAAGATTCAGTCCCAAAAGATCTTCCAAGATGTTAATGATATTCTTGTCCATATGTTCATTTAATTATATAATTAACTTGTCTATAGATTTTGAGTTTGTATATATTCACTTATTAATAATAATTGCATGCTTTGATGACTGTAATTACATTTATTTTCACCAAATAAATGAGAAAAACTACATGGAATTTTTCTATTACCGAATATTTAATTTGACCCCATGACAAAATGATAGATATAAGAATAATTATAGTAGTTTTTGAATGTATTTCCACAAACTGTAACGCCTTCTCAAGAAAAAAATTCAACAAAAGCAAGATGAGTGACAGTGATTCAAATTTTCTTCTCTAGAAGTCGAAAGTAAAAATGCATTTAAATTATCAATTTAACATTTGTCCAATGTGTTAAAATCAGCAGAACCCTATGCAAATAGACATAGTAGTGCAAGTGTATAATTCAAGAGCTTGAGGAAGAGAGACAGCAGAATGAGCAGTTCAAGTTCAAACTCTTAAATAAAGAGTTTGAAACTGATCTTGGCTCTGGATGATCCTGTATTCAAAAGAGCATGGAACTATATATTCAATATATAAGATTTTTACTAACATTTTAATTTGTTGACTCATAATGTTATAATAATTTGTTCTAACCACATTTATGTATAGATGGGTGAGAATTTGTATTTTTTAAGACTAAAACACAAGACAGACCTGTAGATTATTTTACTTTTTACTTTATAATTAATTCAACCCTATTCCTATATATTAGGACATTGTGATTAAACTACATTTTAAGAGTACATACCATTGATAGATATTGATTAACATTCAGAAATTTAGACTCACCAAGATAGGGAAGATGTTTTCCTCAAGGTTGCCAAATAGCCAAAACACTATGAACGCAACATTTATATAATTCCTGATTCTTTCTTATTTCTCCTTGTTATAGGTAGTTTATTGTATATATCTGTAAAAATATGAATGTATATGTAAAAAATGTATAAACCTAGACAATGAATCACTGAACTGTCTCATTCTAATTGCTTTAAAACTCTGTTCTTGGATGTCTTCTCCTAATTTAAGGAAATTCAATATCATATAACATATACTTGACAGTTTTTCATTGTGAATATCATAGGTCATGTATTGTGTTCTATTTTATGTAGCAATCAAGTACTTATGATTTCATTGGGTGAAGTATTGGGAACGATTGTCTGTTTGGCTTTGTAATGCTACTATTACTGCAAGAAGTTTGAATTATAAACTGTATTTCAAATTTAGTATATCTTAACTTTGTTTTCCCCATTTATCTTTTTAAAAATATATCACTTGTAGGTTTCTAAGATTCTCCAGATCCTTCAATTTTGCTATTCTCCCATGCTTCTATCATCTAGAGTCCCAATAGGATGCCCTTCCCTCTGTCCCAGTTTCCTAGTTAGTGAAGACTTTCATGGGACATGCCCCTTGGGCTAGTATGCAGATATAAGTGAGTATATACGATTTGACTCTTTCTGCTTCTGAGTTAACTCACTCATTATGATAATTTCTAGTTCAAACCATTTATCCACAAATTTTGGGAATTCCTTGTTTTTAATAGCTGTGTAGTATTCCAGAGTAGAACATTATGATACGCAGATTTGGGCACCAGCCAAGGACAATACAGGCCGTAAACTTCAAACCCCTACCCAGATCTAGCCAATGGACAGGAAATTCTCCACAGTTGAGTAGAGAGTGGAGTCTGACTTTCACATGTACTCTGGTGCCTCATATTTGACCACATCCCCTGAATGGGGAGACCTGGTGGCACTCAGAGGAAGGATAGCAGGATACTAAGAAGAGACTTGATATCCTATGAGGATATACAGGGGGAGGAAGTCCCCCCTCAGTCACAGCCATAAGAGACGGGAGTAAGGAGAAAATGAGAGGGAGGGAGGAATGGGAGGACACAAAGGAGGGGATAACCACTGAGATGTAATATGAATAAATTAATAAAATAAAATTTAAAAAAGAAGATAAAAATATCACTTTAATATGTCTTTTAAGTCATTGGAAATAGTTATGCTATGCCTTAGTATAGAATTAGAATGTTTATATTTAATTTCTAGAGTCTATTTTGCTTAAAATGTTAAAATTTAATAACATCTATACATATATGCTTTCTAAGTTTTTTTTTCTAACTGGTATAACATGCATCTATATACCATAATAATAATGGCATATACACATGTCCCCACATATACCTCAAAACAGGGATGTGAGTGTTAATTTGTGGTGCTTATACTTCTGGGCCAGGGCTAACTCACACAGTGTAATATTTGGGATTTATATCCTTTCTCTGTACAGTTTTGCCACCTCACTTTTAACATCATAATAGCACACATAGTGGCCAATTTTCTACAATCTACTTCTACAGGAATTTTTATATTTGTTCATCCTCTTGATCATTTTCTCTTTCATTTTGAAAATATCTGAATTATTAAATTTGCTTTGAATTATTTATATATTTGATCATAAATGTCTCATGCAATTTTTTATTTTGTTGCATCTTTATGGATAAAATGATTTATTGAATATACTAGTATCTGTCATAGCAGCAAAGGTGTGCACAATTACATTTTATAGCTAATTAGAAAACACTAAAAGATTGCTGCTATGAAATGGACATTCACAGGGACACTTATAGGGGGAGAATTCATTGTAAATTCACAATAATGAGACAAATAATTCAATAATCATTGTATTTAATGTGTACCACATTTGAAAGTACAATCATAAGAATACAAGTGATTTCTATTACAAAATTAGAAAGTCATGACCTTGGGATGTTAAAACTATCCTTATGGCTTCCAACATGTTCTTTTTAAAGTGAATGAACTTTACAAAATTTACACAGAAAGTTGGATATTATGAAATTATTGCTAAATTTTTGATGAAAAGTCTTCATGAGCTTATTGATTAAACATACTCTACTCTGCAAATCAAATCCAAGAAGGTGAAATTTCATAACATTCAATTTAAAGCTGAGTGTTCCAAAGTATAATATCTGCCTGTTGTCCTCTGTGTTTCTTATCATCTGCTGTACAGGGTACTTCTCTGATGATGGCTGAATAAAGTATTGGTCAAAGGAGTCATTTTATTGTTAGTTTTTATTTTTCACACCAGTAGTATTTGGTCGAATCCTAGGTCTCTGCTATGCTCTCCCCGATCATTGCTCACCCAAGCAGTCTTAGGTCTGGGTTCCATCTCATGGAGTAGGCTTTAAGTCGCATCAAACACTGTTTGGTTACTCCCGCAATCTTTGTGCCACCATTGCCCGAACATATTTTACAAGCCGAAAACCATTATATAACAAAGAGTTTGAGGTTGGGTTGCAGTTTATCTTTCTCTTTTGGTAGACTGCAGAATACTTTCCCATACCACAGACACTACAGTGTAGGAGAGAAGGTTCTATGTAGGCATTAGCTCTGCCTCTCCATGTTTAATGATTTCTGTGGGTGTTATCTACAGCTATGGGCCCTTACTGGCAGTTTGTGAAAACAACCTAGTATCTTGGCAGCAGCATAGAATTTCAATAGGACCCTCTTGGCAAACAACTCACTTGCATATAACGCAGTCACACCTGGAAACTTCTTTTTCTTTTAACATATACATTTATATTATCACACATGAATAAGACAAACTACATGCAGCAGGGAGAACCATGAGACAATCATGAGTTCTATAAATGTTGCATTCATAGTGATTTGGCTATTTGTATTTGTCAAACTTGAAGTAAACATCTTTTCTATCTTCTTGGATCTAAATTTATGAATAAAATTCAATATCTATCATATCTCATCTCTATTAACTTAACTCCTTTATCTTGATCTAAAAGATCATATTCCCTAACAAACTAAACTTGATTATAAAACTAAACTATCTTGTCTTCAAGCCCCCTCAGAGACTTGAGAAGGAATGAAACTTAAATGCCTGAGTGAACCAGTATTGCAGGCTAGCAGCTTCGAAAATGAAAAAATGACTGAGGCAGTTTACTGCCTGAAGCCACCCAACACTCTTTGTATCCTTGGAGCCTCATCTATGTCCTTCTGGCCCAATATCTCTGCCAGACGTATCATGAGACAGGAACTATTGAGGATTTGCTCACCCTGTCTTAGCAGAGTTTGGCTGTCAATTTCGCCTGCATTTAAGCTTGTCCATTTTCAGGCAGAATTCTGTCTTTGGTAGAAATCAAGACATTTTTCCCATTTACTGGTTTGTCACATTTGAAGCCAACTCCATAAGGAGGTTCTTTGATGCTCATCATCTTCATTGAGGTCAGCTGGCTGTTGCTAGGATTTAACTTGGTTTGTTGTCAAAGAATCTTTAGAATGATAACATCTTTAAATACTATATTCTTTGGGTCTCTGAGGCTTTTGAAGATCTTATTTAAGTATTTTACCTTATATATTTATAGAATCATATCTATCTGTAGACTTAGGATATATATTCTTGTGTTAAATTGGACTAGTATTTGACATGACCATGATTGCATCAATATACACAATTCTATACCAATGACTTAGAGATAACCTTTTTTGTGAGTAACATTAAGACCTTGAGTTAAGAAGTAGTTTCAATCATCTACCTCTTTTTCTATCCTCCCTCTTTATAACTATATCTACCTTTCTTTATTTCTTTCTTTTTTTTTTTTTTTTTTTTGTCATGTCCTATCTCCTACCCACAGATGAAAGATAAAGGAGAAGAGAGATATCCCTTTGTTCAGTCTAGTTTTCTCTCTGTATAGGACTAATAATAGTTTATAACTACCTCCCGATGAAAATAAGCATTTGTTGAACAAGAGAACAGACAGAAACCTACCCATGCTCCCTTAGAGGGAATGGGACATCATTCTCTTAAGGTTTCTTCAGGCTGAATTGGGGCATATAATACTTTAGAAGGACCCCAAAGATTGGAGAAAATGGTTAAGCAAGCCAAAGATTCCATTTGTGTTCCAGTTTCTAAGTGTTGAGAGATTCCAGGCTTATTGGGAGTCCTGTGTGGGCCAGATTGAAATTCTGGACCACAGAGGAATAGCTCTGAGACTGGCAGAAATATGGAAGTGAATGCATAGAGAGGCTTCATGTTGGCCATGGATTCTCTGTGACTTCCTACTGTAGGCCATTCGTAGTATGGCATGGAGAAAGATTTGCAGACGTCTTGCTTCTGCTCATACCATGAGCAGAGAATCAGTCTTAAGTGCTCTGTATATCCCACACAACTAATACAATTATAATGTTAGAACTGAATATTGCTTGTAAGAAATTATGTTTTCAGAACAAAAGAACTGAACACTGATGCTAGATCAGACCTGACAGGATCCATTCCTCTCAGTATGCTGGATGCTGACATCCTGCCTCCTCCTTGCTCCAACTCCAGATGCTTCTGTTGCTGTTACCCATCAGAATTGGACAACCTCCCAGACGGCATCATGGAACTTTCTTTTCCTGACAAGAGATCGCCAGTTGGGACTCCATATCTCCCATTATTTGGAGATTTAATTATGATCACCTTAATATATTTTAGGAAATTTCCATTACATAATGTTTCTATACCACCCCTCAGCTGAAGATATATATACATACATTTCCTACCGAAACCCCCTCTATAATCCTCTTCCCCACCTGATCCTCCCAATTCAAATAGGATTGAACTATTTTATCTGGGATGAAATTGACTCTTTCGGATTTAACAGTCTTTTTAAGAATTATATTGTCTCCTTTATCGGTGACGAGTCTAATTGGGATCCACTAGTTAGATGGCAAGTGGTTTTATTAACAAAATTGAGGGGGTCTGAATCAAAGGGTTAAACAACTGAGAGGGTGAGAAGGCACTATCAGCAAAATGACAGCTTGGCACACTTGAAGACCTAAGTCCATACTACCAGAACCCTCACACAAAACCAGCATAGTTACAGGTCTGTAATCCTAGTACTGTATACATAGAGGCAAGAGGACCTATAAGGCTTTCTGGTCATCAAGTATAGCCAGCCAATCAACAAGCACCAGGTACAATGGATGACCTTATTTGAAAAATAAGGTAGCAATCTAATGAGGAAAATACCCATCAGCCTTTGGTCCCATTGAAACATATATCCATGAAAACACATGTGCACACATATAGACACATAAATGTAAACATATATATGTACACAAAACTTACAAAAAAGAAATGAGTTATATAGAAAAACAACTTTATTCTTATGCGACTAACATGGCTGCTCTATACATAATTTCTACTGAATGTTAAAGAAGCTGAAAAATACTATGTTTTAGATTTACTATACATTAAATGTGATTCTTTTCTTGCCTCATGAAGACTTTATGCACTTTGAAATAGCTATTGATTTACATTCAGAATTTTAGACTTACCAAGATAACAAAGATGTTTTCTTCAAAACTGCCAATTACAAATAGCCAAAACAGTATGAATGTACCATTTATATAATTCCTGATTGTTTCATGGTTCTTTTTGCTTCATTAGTTTATTGTATATATGTGCTATAATATAAATGCATGTTAAAAAAGTAAAATAATAAAAAAAGAAAAACAAATATCAAGTATAGTTTCATGTAAGTTTGCAGGAGAGAAGCTGTGTCTGTCTATCAATTACCAAGTATATTAGAAACTTATATTCACACAGCAACCATCATTGTGCTCTCAAAATATTTCTTTAGGACCCTAAATGTTAGAAATATAACACAAATGAGTAAATCAAATATTTAGAAAGCCATCATAAGATGATCCAAATAACACTCACTCATTGCTAAACAAAAATCTAAACAAAGCACAGCAACACCAAACACAGAGGAAATTCCCTTCTTCAAGAGGAACCAGTGGTACAAAATATAAGACCACAAATCCGAGGATAGGTGTTCATATATAAAATTTAATAATATTATAACAAAGTGCAGCCATGTCATAATATATTCATGTTTATTTTTAATAATAGCAGAAAGGAGATAATATTATAGGTAAGGCAGATAATGAAAATGACATGTCCAAATGCATTTTAGTTGAGTTTAAAAATAAATTGGAAAACAGAGAGGCAAATAATTATCAATTAACTGTACAATATAAATAAATGAAAGAAAAATTTTTTTAAAAGTTAGGAAAGGTAGAGGAAAGATCTCCCTCTAACCTGGACACACTATTAAAAGAACTTAGACAAGATGGAGAGGAAATCTTAGAAACAGCATAAAATGAGAAGAGATTTTCTAAGAAATCACTTAAGTTAATCAAAGATCAGACGTGTCAGAAGTGAGGGAAATGAAATTACAGGATCTTTGATGTGATGAAAAAGATCACATCAGTGCACATGACAACAGTCAGTGAAACTCTGTAGAACAAAACAGCTGAACTTGGAAAGACAAACCCAGAAGGAAGACATTATCTGATAGAAAAAGCAGATTTCTAATTTCAAGAGAACCAATAAAAGAGAGAGCCTCTTTAAAAACAAGTTTAAAATAGGAAATCAGAAAATATAACCAATATCAACACTAGACAAAACAAAGTAAAAGACTGAAAACATAAAATTTCACTTATTAGAATAAACTGATATAAGAAATTCAAGGGATAATCTTAAAGTATAACATAAAAATTAAAATCAATGGTAGAAAAATTTATTAAATAAGCATTGATTAAGCAAAAAGTGCAGTGATTTTTTTTAAATAAAAGAGTAAAAATAAAACAAAGTGTTAGCACTACAGAAATTAATGCCAGAAGATAAAAATTTCTAGCAGCCAGAATGGCTATAATTTGACATTACAGTACAAGTAGTAAATTAAAGAGGGAAACAATACTTATTTAAAATATATATGAAGAATAAGGATTGTTTTAATATCTGACACATATAGAAAATGTCACCAGAACACTTGACCTATTTTAGAAGAATGCCTCATGTTAGGATAGTCTGGGTGAAATTTCTAAGTATGTAATAATAAAACAGATAAAAGTAAAGTCCATAGAATAACATCACGGCTATTAGTTCAGAAAATATTATATCCTTGAGTAAGCTGATTGATTCTGAGGAAATTTAAAGGAACTCATGTGCTTAATGAAGTTGTATACTGTATCATAATGTGTGTAGGGGTACAAGGGTACATCATCAATTCTGGCACTTAAAATGAATACTATGCCTCTGAAATTTACTTCTTTTTTATTTTATTTTAAATTTTTTATTATTGATTTATTCTTGTTACATCTCAATGGTTATCCCATCCCTTGTGTCCTCTCATTCTTCCCTCCCTCCCCTTTTCCCCTTATTTCCCTCCCCTATGACTGTTCCTGAGGGGGATTACCTCCCCCTGTATATGCTCATAGGGTATCAAGTCTCTTCTCTTTAACCTGCTCTCCTTCCTCTGAGTGCCACCCAGGTCTCCCCCTCCAGGGGACATGGTCAAATGTGAGGCACCAGAGTACGTGAGAAAGTCATATCCCACTCTCCACTCAAGCGTGGAGACTGTTCTGACCATTGGCTAGGAGTTTAAAGTTTACCACCTGTATTGTCCTTGGCTGGTGCCTTAGTTTGAATGGGACCTCTGCGACCAAATCTGCCTATCATAATGTTCTATTTGTAGGTTTCTAGGACCCTCTGGATCCTTTTACTTACTTTGCTATTCTCCCATGCTTCTCTCATCTAGAGTTCCAATAGGATATCCTCCCCTCTGTCCCAGTTTCTTGGTAAGTAAAGGCTTTCGTGGGACATGCCCCTTGGGCTAGTATGCAGATATAAGTGAGTATATACCATTTAAGTCTTTCTGCTTCTGGGTTAACTCACTCATTATGATCATTTCTAGCTCAATCCATTTATCCACAAATTTCGGGAATTCCTTGTTTTTAATAGCTGACAAAGGTCTAATATCCAAAATATATAAAGAACTCAAGAAACTAAACACCATCAAACCAAATAACCTAATTGAGAAATGGGGTTTGGAACTTAACAGAGAATTCTCAACAAAGGAATATCAAATGGCTGAGAAACACTTAAAGAAATGCTTAACCTCCTTAGTCATCAGGGAAATGCAAATCAAAACAACTCTGAGATTCCATCTTACACCCATCAGAATGGCTAAGATCAAAAACTCAAGCGACACCACATGCTGGCGAGGATGTGGGGAGAGAGGAACACTCCTTCATTGCTGGTGGGAATTCAAACTAGTACAGCCACTTTGGAAATCTATCTGGTGCTATCTCAGAAAAATGAGAATAGGGCTTCCTCAAGACCCACCTATTCCACTCCTTGGAATATACCCAGAAGATGCTGCAGCACACAACAAGAAAATTTGCTCAACCATGTTCATAGCAGCCTTATTCATAATAGCCAGATCATGGAAACAGCCTAAGTGTCCCTCCGTAGAAGAATGGATAAAGAAACTGTGGTACATATACACTATGGAATACTACTCAGCTATTAAAAACAAGGAATTCCCGAAATTTATTTTTTTTTAAGGTGGGGACAAAAGGGTTTATTTGGTTCACACTTCCGGATAATAGTCCATTATTGGAGAATGTCAGAAGAGGAATTCAGGCAAGGCTGGAACCTGGAGCAAAGGGCTAATGCAGCACCGATAGGGTAGTGCTGCTTACCGGCCTGCTTCACATGGTTTGCTCAGTCTGCCTTCCTGTGGAAGCCTGGACTCCAAGCACAAGCACAGGGACGGCACCACCTACAGCGGACTGGGCCCTCCCCAATTGATCACTGAGAAAATGCCTTACAGCTGGAACTCATGGAGGCATTTCATCAACTGGAGCTCCTTCCTCTCTGATGACTCTAGCTTGTGTCAAGATGATACAGAAAACCAGCCATTATACCCTCCTCCACAGGATTCTCCAAGTAATGCCTAATGTTTGGCTGCATCTATTTCCATCAGTTGCTGATGGAAGCCCCTTTGATGACAGTGTCTCTAGGCTCTGTCTTCAAGCATAGCAAAATATCACTAAGAGTATCAGGGGTGCTCTCTTTCTCAGGACATGAGTCCCAGGATGCACCAGTTATTTGTGGCCACTCCCTTAACTCCTGCTCCATCTCTATCTATGCACATTTTGTAGGCTGTGTTGGACGTCTTCCTTAGCTACTGGAGATAACTGGCTTAGGTTTTATAATCCCCATTGCTAGGAGTCTTAGCTAGGGTGACTCACATAGATTCTTTGGAGTTTTTATTGCCTTAGTTTTCTAGGTCATCCCAAAGATCCCCCGAGTTGTATCTCTCCCTCCATTAGAAATATGTATTTCGTGTTCTATATATACTATTTTTAATAAAAACAAGAATCAAAACAGCAGGAAAAATGAAAGAAATTAAAAACATTTAAAGCTATGAGTTTAACAATAAAAGAAGAAAATAAAGTAAATGATTATTTTTCTAAGTATAAAATTACAAAATATCACAATACAACACATAAAAAGAAAATGGAATTCATTTTTTTAAGTTATAGAAGCTTTCACTTAGTTAATCAATAATCAATAATTTGTATTGAATGTGAGATAGTTGAACACGAAAATATATAAACATAACCCATGACACTTTCCCAGACCGAAATGGAAGCCAGAATCGATCATAGAGTCATAGATGAAAATTCCACCTGTAATCCAAACCTTGTCTAAAAGAACATTATAAGCACCTAAAATTCCAGGAAATTTTCCTTCATATTAAAATAAGATAAAATCCTGATTCTACATCATCAGTTGCTTAGCTTGTTGGAGGAATGTGTGCTAGTATTGCAAGATTTGCATATACATTTGAAGCAAACCATACGTTAACAAAGACAGCATACCTGTTGGCAATCTTTGGATATAGAAGCATAAATGGTAAGTTAAGTATCAGCAAAGGAACAGCCCAATAAATAAATGAGATGTTACATTTTAAGGCATGTAGGTTTGGTCTAACATTTCAAATTAAGATCATGTAAACAGCAGATTAAATGATTTCCAAGAAAATAGGATTATTATAATACATGCAAAAACATTGCAAAGAAATCCAATATCCAGTTTTAATAAAAGCTCTCTGCAGAGCAATGAGCAGAATCTTATTTATTTGTCAAATAAATTCTGCAACACAAATTTTAATACAAATATTATAGTTAGTATTAAAACTTTATTTCATTTCATTAAGATTAGTATAAAGATACATATTTTGTTGGCAGTAATGTTTGTGCTTTCTATTTTCAGGAGGTTCTTCACAGTTTATTAATGAAAGACTTAAATGTGAGAAAGAAATTTCTAATTATTTACTTATGAATTGTTTGTAAAGCAAATGAAAAGAAATTATAAATCCATTATTATGATTAACACAGTATGGTTTATTTACAAAATTAGTCAAAGCATGGTAACAATTATTTCTAATATTTTAAACATTTCCGTTCTCTGTTTACATGCTTTTCAAGATCAATTTTTAATAGGAGAAACTAAATTTATGCAAAAGTCCTGAACACCTGATGGAACTTTAGAAACAATATTGTAAGATGTCACTGAACAATCCAGTAGCAATGTACTATTAAATGGCATAAACATGACACCTTTTCCTTCAACTGAACCAAAACATAAAATAAATGACTACAGTGTGCTAAATGTATTTACAGAATAGATTCAAAATGAAAAAATTAACAATTGCTTGATTGAAAACATTCCAGTAGTATAATATAATGTTGAAATATATATACACATGACTTAAATTAATAAATAAAGGCACATGAAATAAATTTGAAATATTGCTTAGGAGCTCATGATCCAGGTTAGGCTAATCCCATGCCCTCAATATAAAGCTAAGAATCAGAAAACTGATTTCTCTCTTTCCTGGATTAATTGAAACAAACATTCCCCCTTGGAAGGCTCTGACTAAAGCCTACTCTGCAGTTTCATGTATCATTTGATTTCTAATATATGCAAGTAAAGAGTATGAAAAGATACCCTTTATGTTAATAGTCTACTGCAGAAATTACTGTATCACTTACATTAATGCCCTGTTTGAGAGCTAGCTTGTCATTTTGAGTCATATTGTGGAATATCATTAATCCAGAACTCAAGAGACCATGGGTGTTATAAAAGAAACTTATCACATTGCTTCTCTTAAATGTATATGACCAGAAGATGAAGGGCTCAAAGTAGCTCTTAATTAGTGGCAAGCTTACAATAACCACTGAAATAGTCAGTTCAACTGTATGCCAAACAACACTGAAATAAAATATGAAGAGAATAGAAATAAAAGGAAAAGGAGCAATATGAACTTAAATCTACGGTTCATCTTCAATACATAATTGGAACATCAATAGTTGTGAGGAGAGGGGATGTGTCAAGTATAGATATTATATTTTATACCTTTGTTTTAATATGTTTTATTCTTATCATTTAAAATAACATGTTATACGTTAATTACATATGTATGTATATATACATACATATATATATACATAAATATACATACTATGTATGTGTGTGTGTGTGTGTGTGTGTGTGTGTGTGTTCTGGACACCAAAAAGTGAAAGTTAGAAAGTAAAATAAAATAATAATAACCATAGTAGCATTTTCTGACTATTTTTTACTGAACATTTATCGTAGAGCAGTTGTTTGGAAGTTTTCCAGTTGGTTATTTTACATCTTATGATTTAGTAACTCACTTATCTTTTAAAACATCTAATTAGCTAATATTTTTATTGTGTAGAATCATTGTGTAGGGTTGTGGTGTAACAGTTTCCTTTGCAATTGAAACATGCCATTTTGCATGGAAACTTGTTAAGCAGGAAAGGTAAACAACTCAAAACAGCTTCAATAAGGCCCTGGAAATGATGAAATTCACTAGGCTCCTCCCTCTCAGAATCAGCAATAAAACTTCCCAGGCAAGTAAATCTGTTACAAAGACTTATAGACAAGACTAGATGGCTAGAGGAAGCAGAAACTAGCTGAGCTGCTTGGAAGAGGTTTAGACTTGAATCAGTAGAAGAGACAATCTCCAACTTATTGGGCTGTTTGGTGTGATCTAGGTTTCCTGCATTTGTGAGCTCTCATCCATGCTCTCATCCATGCTGGAGTGGGTTCTGGTGATTCAACTGTCTTTGAGTCATTTTTTGTTCTTATAAGTAGGCCCTTGTTGGTATTATGAAAGTGACCCCAATAGTTTGACTTAAGTGGTAGCTGAACTTTGGTCTGTCATGCACTTCCTGAGGTGAGCAGATTATGTCTTGCATTTTCCAAGGAAAAGTTTTGTTACACAACAATGGTAGGGGTGTGTGCGTGTGTATGCATGTGTGTGTGTGCATGTGTGTGTTATACTGTATTCACATAATTAGCATTTTTCCTTTTCTGGTATTATTGGCTTTGAAGTCTTGAAATAGCTAAGTATTTCCTGTCACCAAGACTATAATTTCTATCATATTAAAGATAAGTCAGTAAGCTTGGTATGGTGGCAGGGCTTGAGGGAGACAAAAGATAAAGCTAGGATAGAGCAAAAATATTAATTTTAGTTTTCTAAAATCTTAAAAGCCAATATTCTATCTATAGACACTAGTGATATTTGTTGGTTAGATTATGTTATTTCTTTTTTAATAATTTCCAAATCTTTTTTGAGTGTTCTACTGTGAAAACTCAATAGAGAACTAAGGAGAGAATCAAAATTGTCGATAAGATTGAGGGTAATATCTTATGAAGCTGTGAGAAGAGAGGTAGAAAATATATTGACTAAACTGTGATGTGATCCATAATGCTTTTTTGACTAACACTTATAAGAAAAATTTCAGTCATGAAGTACAGTGTCTATTTTCATTAGTTTAAATTTTGATCATTATAACATAATTAAGAATATAAATACACAGTAATTCATACACATATAAAAGTTTATTTGGTTCTGATATTACTGTAAACTAGTAACACTGACATTCTGGATATGGGTTTAAATACCTGCTTCAGCATGTAGTCATGGACCGATAAATTATAAACTCAGTGATCATACTATAATTTCAATAGATATGATTCCAATTTCAGGAATTTTAAGGTAATAGTTTCTAGAATAAAAAGTTGTCTGTAAAAACGGTAGATTGCTCTTTTAAAATAGATTGGAATCAGAGAACAAAAAGTTATTATTGATAGATTGGAAAGATTCAAGGCCTGAAATTAAAAAAAAAAAAAAGGAAGTATTAGAAAATTGTAAAAAAATAAAAACTAACAACTTTAAAAACATAAAGGTGATAAAGCAATTGTGTGGCACAATTGGGAGTGTGAACAGGGTTAGAAAAAACAAGGAATCTATTATTGAATTGGAAATGTGGTCGACATCATCTGCCTTAAGTGGAGCATAATAGAGTTTGAGCAGGGAAACCTTGTGGTTGTAGTAGAATAGTTCATTGTAATAAGGAAGATAGAAAGATTATTCTAACGTTCAAGAAATTTTGTTTTAAACAGCATAAGGAGGCAAAAAGAGAAGGCCATTTGTTGTGAAGAAGAGTCTATATTTGTCTCCTGTGTGACTACGGTATTGAGCTTATTTGATAAACTGTGTTAAAAGAATGGAAATTTGTCAATGTAAGGATGCTCCATGGTATAACTGTATGGATCCCAGAGCACACTTGCGGGAAGACGCAGTTTGAAAGTGCAAAGTGTTTCCTTTATATCATGTAAGAAATAGCCATTAGCAGAAGCAATGTGGATGATTTATTCTCCTAATGAATAAGAAGGTTATTAGATGACAAATAGGCACTATCCAAGATAATGAGATAAGGACGGAAATATTTTTTTGTACTTCTTACCTGAATGTATGTGTGTATGTGTATATATATGTTATAATTTATTCATCTCGACTGTTATCCTCCGGCTTTTATCTTCTGGTCACCCACTCCCTCTTCTGCCTTTTTCCCTCCCGTAGACCTCTGTTAGGGGTCACTCTTCCCTGACTGTCTGACTATAGCCTATCAGGTCTCATAAGGATACCTTACATGCCCTTCCTCTGTTTGCCCACAAGGCCGAAATGCCAAAGGGAAGTGATCACATCCTGGGCAGCAGAGTGCATGTCAGAGGTTCAGTGGGATTATCCCCACACACATTGGAGAATCAGCTGTCCATTGACTATATCTGAACACGGGCATCTAGGTTCTCTGCATGCACCCTCCGTGGTTGGTGCAACGGTATGTGCAGGCAAGCCTTGGGTCCAGATCCACTGGCCTTGATGGTCTCTGTGTGGAGATCGTGATCCCTCTGGGTCCTTCCCTACAGCTCTCAGCTCTCCTCCCAGAGTCTGGCTTTGAATCCCAGTCTCTCTTCCAGACTACCACTAGCTGATGTCTCTTGGAAGATATCTATGTTGGGCTAATATCCACTTAAAAACTGGTATATCCCATGTGTGTCTTTCTGGACGTGGGTTACCTCAATCAGGATAACATTTTCTAGTTCCACCCATTTGCCTGCAAATGCAAACTTTCCTTGTTTTTAATAGCTGAATAATATTCCATTGTATAAATGCACCACAGTTTATTTATTCATTCTTCAGTGGTGGGGCTGACTTTTAGGTTGTTTCCAGATTCTGGCTGTTACAATTAAAGCTGTTATGAACATAGTTAAGCAAATGTGCTTGTTATACAATGAGCATCTTTCAGGTATATGCCTAGGAGTGATTAGCTGGGTCTTAAGGTAAATAGAGTTTCAAGAAATAAGGATGACCAGTGTACAAGCACGCAAAAGTAAATACTTTTTTTTCAAAACTGGACTCTATTTTACTATAGTATATATAATCACAAGCAAAGATGAATCATTAGAAAATATATATTTTTCTAAAATATGTTTCTATAAATAAGTATTTGTTATTTGAGATAGTAAAAATTTGTATACAAAGATACTGTATTTAAACTATCTCCCACATGCTCGTTTGGACTGCTTGTTCATATTTTGATGGTATTCTTTGGGCCCTGTAAACCTAACAATTGGATGTGAAATTATCTGTTCTAACTATAAATCCATGCTTCCTGAATACCATTATTAATTATTAGGCAATTGTATATGTTCATTTCAAAATCCATTTCCCAAGGAAATATTAATGATTCAACCCATAACCCCATAGCATCATGAAATTTCATTGTTGCAAACTCCTGGGCTTTCAGAGAGAGAGAGAGAGATAGAGAGAGAGAGAGAGAGAGAGAAATTTTCATATGTATATAAACAAATCACAAACATTTCCCACTAATGAAGGCACTAAATAAATTAAAATGATAAAATGAGCAGATATGGAATATATTAATGTAGTAAATAATTAAAAAAATTGAAATCTTGGCAACTTATTGAAAGTTATCCTCTCCAACAGCAATAATATTCACATATAAGCCAGTGTATATTTTATTTTAGATAGCGGTATAAAGTACACTATCTTACCTTTCAATAAAGTCAAGTCAAAAATAAATTTCAAAATTAAAGATCTACAAAAACCTAGATTTAATATTAAAAAGTAACTTTTGAACTCCTACTTAAATGGATGAAATTTAATTTAAAGACAAGTGACATCTTACTTCTCATCTTTTATGATGGATCTTGTAGAATATGAGGATAAAATAAAAATTAATTTTTAGAGATCTAGAAGAAATAAAACTATTATATGCTATTGGGAAGCATAAATTTTTAGTAGATATTTGGTAAATAACTTGTACATTCCTAGAAAAAATAAGGCAGAAATACTACCCACTGGTTTCAATGATGTCTACATGCAATAATATTGTCTCTAAAATAGATCCACTTTGGATATTTTTATATAACTACTACCTATAGCCATGGTATGAAAAGTATTTTTGACAGATAATAATGCATAAAAAATTTAAGTGTGCATATGCATGTATACGCTACAGTTTCACTCTGGAATTTACCTAAGGGCCCACGCATTCTTGGAAGACTTGCTCACCAGAGTCTGACTTAGTGGAAGACTTTAGATAACTGATATTATGATCTTAGCGGAAATCATGTGACCCTGCTTTTTCTAATTCTTCCTGTTTAATTAAAATAACATCACTGACTAGAAGCCACATTTTTCCAAATGCAAACTAAGATTTTTAGCAATTTTAAGGATTTTTGTCTCGGTATTATAAGAGTGTTTCAAACATTGTGAAATGATCCTTCGCTATTTTGAACCAACTTACTATTTGAAAACATTTCTAAAATTATATCTTGTGGGTTGAAATTATTACCAGCCCAAGCTTTATACCATCTTTTCCAAATCATCTTAATGATTACAATCATTGAGTATTACTATAGCTGCGTTATCAACATAAAATTTACAAGTACAGAAGATGCCACTTCAAGTTTTTCTAGTCATCTGATAATGTCTTTTTGATTGCTTAATAAAAGTTAGGAGTGTAGGTATTTTATTACTGAGTAATTGGAAAATATATTTTACTACTGATGAGAGTAGCTGTTAATAGTTTTCTACTAAGAGACAAGATTTTTTTGTGAGAGAGTATATGTAGAAACGTAAGGAAAATACAGTATGACTGAAAAGAGGATGTATTCATCAGAGCTTTACATATTACACAAACAAAGCCAATTTCAAGAAATATTAGCAATGTAAAATTTAAAATGCCCATCTTTTATTTTTAAGTCTTTCATTCTGTGTAACTATCCCAATAAATGTAAAGGTTTAGCAAATATTAAAAGAGTTTTTAAAATCAAACTTTTTCAATTTCATAAAATTTGTCATTTTGAAAAAAATTTCTTTTTACAGAAGACATGAGTGTTTTCCAGTGCTGATATTAGGTGGCTCACAAATGCTTATATTACCAGCTCCAGGGGATTTGACCTCACTTCTGCTCACTTTGGCCTCAGTCTTCACAGGAAACCACAGTCTTCTCTCTCTCTCTCTCTCTGTCTCTGTCTCTGTCTCTGTCTCTCTCTCTCTTTCTGTTTCTCTCTCTCTCTGTCTCTCTCTCTGTCTCTGTCTCTCTCTGTCTCTCTGTCTCTCTCACTGTCTCTCTGTCTCTCTCTTAGCCACATAAACCTTAAGAATATATTGTTTTCATGAAAGGAATATCTAATATTGAATTAGAATGTGTCAGCAGTGAGGTTAAAATCTAAGAGTTTCTCACAAAGACGTGTTCAGAAATCAATATTCTTTATATAAAAGTATCTCATGAACATTGCTTTCAGTTTTATAACATACATGAAATTACAGCAAACATTAGAGAGCAATGATATTATAACAAATAATGTGACATGCTAAAATTGCATATGTGAATATCAAATTTTCATGGAATTTGTCAGGGATATAAATAGTTCCAACCTACCTAATTGCTTGTTCTTTGCATCACTAATATGAGTCTCACTTGATATTACAACTCCTCTGGTGAATAAAACACTCCCTAAATTGTCCATTTTCACTTAGAAGAGGAGGTGAAAATACTTTTGAAAATTTTTTATCTTACTATGACATATATCACACACTAAGGTTATGAATACAGGAAATTGTGCTAGCTACAGTCAAGTTATTAAACACACATTGGACTACTTTAAAATTGTCTAAATGAAATAAAATAAAATAAATAAACTCTTTCTCCTATATAAAAGCAATTTTTACTAACTCACAGAAATACCTCCAATTTATATTTGGTATATGTACTCTTTATATGGCTATATTTTCATACTTACATGAAAACTAATGCTACACTTATTATTTTGCTTAAAATTTTATAGAAACAATTTGCATTTAATTTCTACTTTATCTTATATTATGGATTGAACTGAGGATCCTATATTTACCAGGTTCTACTACTCCCCAGTAGAGAAGGAAACAATTGAATATTATCCCAACAAAGTAATTACACAACATGTATTCCAGTTTGAATATGCTGTCACTCTCTTCTGATCTGTGATGCGTTCAAGCAACATCTATGTGCTATGAATATTCAGTGATGTTATATTGACTGGCTCCATCATGCTATTTCGCCATATTTTAATGGCTGTGGTTGTGCTCTCATTATATTTTTTGTAGTTGTTATATTCTGTCTTGTCTAGCACTAGTTGTGGATGTTGAAATTATATTCTAGAGTTCACTTAATTTTTGGTCACCTTTTGTGCTCTAAACATTTTTTAATGTGCATCTCTTTAGTGTACATGAAGCTTTCTTAAGATCATTAGAATGATTTTTTAGTAGTTTGCCTTTTAAATAAGTGTTTTATATCATTTTTGAGCAACAATCAACAGTGATGTATACAAACATTCCCTAATATAAGCTGGAAGCACTGTATGATAGGTATATGTTCTGTCCCAATGAACACAAGCTATTTTTATCCTAATTGGAACTGCTTGTACCTATTTCTTTGCGAATGGGTTCAAGTTTTCTACATGCCATAATGTCTCCGGTCCTAATTGGAACTCCTTTTACCTATTTCTTTGTGAATGGGTTCAAGTTTTCTACATGCCATAATGCCTCCGGACTATATTTTAATAAAAAATTTCAATATGACATCAACAATATTGCCGTATCCATCATCTCAACTTATTTGTTTAAATTATAGCCCTAGTGTCAAAACAATCATTTCAAGGGTGAAAAAAAAACAGTAGATAGAATATGAAATATCATGGTAAATAGTCTCTCTTAACTTCATAACATCCTGACTGCTACATAGCTTTATGATATAAATAATTTATATTTATATGAATTTATATTATTTAATATCACTTCATTGTGATCAGACAATTTCTATTACTTGTAATGAATATAATTTATATCACAAAACACAATTAACCTTGGTAAATGTTCCATATAAACTTTAAAAATATATTCGACAAATTTTTGTTTGACTATATTATAAAATCTTAATGCATATTTTATATATTTTATTTTTTTTTTATTTTCTCGGTATGTATGCCATTATGATTTTGGAAGCAGTCAAGTGGAATATCCTCTTTACATTTCACATTCACCATGTTCATCTTAGGATATTTGAATTTATATTTCTTGGAAAACAAATGGACAAAATTTCAATTTCTTTACAAATTGTTCAATATTCATTATCAGCCTTATGTCTGTTGTTTCTTTTTTATTTTGAAAATTTTAAATTATTACCACCATCCTAGATATTGTTTTAATAATGTTACATCTTAATTTGTTTACATATTTATACTTTTAACTTATTTAAATTTTATGGCAGATCCTTATAGGATTTACTATGTAGTTAGAGTTAAATTTTCGATATGATAGCCTTTATCATTAAGTTAGTATTTCACCTGTTTACAAATAGTGTATTAATTGATGTGGCTGTATCATCTAATTTATTCTTTGTTTCATTAAATTTTCTAAAGCATTGTTAATATTTAGTATTTATGATTCTGTTGTAATTCTTGTGTTGACTTTTTCATTTAATAGTACCTATAAATTTTAGAATGTACATTTTAAATTTTTTCAGCCTACACTTATGTTATTATTAACTTGACATGCTATATATCTTCACTTACATATAATTCATTTGTTACTCATGTGCTACGTTTTAATTAAATAGGTGTTATAAATAACACAAGCTTTCTATTCTTGTTCTAAACCGTGGGTTTTGTGCTATTTTTCCAGTAAAAATCACAGTTATATTTTTCCATAGAGTTGCTATTTTCATGCCTTACGTAGAAGTATATATGAGCCTCACTTCCTTCTATTGGAAAGGAAGCATATTTTGTTACATTTAAAAAACAAACAAACAAACAAATTGGCTTGTGGTAGAATCTTTGGGCTCTGTATGTAAAAAAAGGAGACAGTTCCTTCTTCTTTTCCTAAACGAATATTATATGCTACATTTTTTTAAAAGAAATCAAGGTATTTGAAAGACATTATGCTTGTTTTGTTTTGCTTGCACCAAAAAAAAAAAAAAAAAAAAAGATTAATCATTTCAGGTTTATCTTTTCAATTATCTCCCACATTACAGCATTACAATTACTCCTCATACACGTTGGTCACTTAAAATTCTTTTGTATTTATGTTTATGTCTTCTTTTTTTTCACTTTACATCGTTTTTAATTTAAAAAATATAAGGAGCATATATTATAACTCATACTACATAAGTAAACAAGAAAAAATTTAAATGTAAGCTTACGGCAAGGATTAGCTTGAGTAATGAACACCGAAGAATGAAAGTGTTCTTGTCGCTTCCCTGCAGGTATACACACATACATATGAATAATTCTAAAACTTCAAGTGACAAAAACAAAACCAAGCACACAGGAGATCCTGAGCTAAGTGATGACCCTGAGACACACCCAAGCACAAACCTCCACTATCTTGCCATTAAGCTGGAGTCTTGAAGCCAGTACCTTGATTTCCTGCATGTCTCTGAACATATTCCTGTAGACAGCATCTTGCCATGACCTGATTTGTTCAAGACTCAGTTTATGTCTTTTTAACTGTTTACTATTCGACATTTTCCCACAACTGTGCATTTGTTTACTCTGTGAATAACTGCATGGTTTTTTATTTATTGAAAATGTCATTAGGATTTACTGCTTCCTCTGTGCTGCCAGTCACAAAAATTGACATTTTCGTTCTTAAAAATTTAATGTGACAAATTTGGTTTTGTCCATATTTTATGGACATTTTCATATAGATCTGTGTTCTAGATAGAATATGGGATGAAATTTTAGTCTGGTGTTTAGTAAGTTTTTCAAGCAATTCAATTATTGTTTTTTGCTGTTGTTCTTGTTGTTGACATGGCAGGAATTATTTTTCTTTCTATTGATTATGATTCTACATATGCTTTTACTAATAATAGTTTCTCATATTGTTTTGTTATTATTATTTAGTTGTTATTGTTAGTAGTGGAGCTCTGTGTTGAAGTAACTTACTCTCTCTCTCTCTCTCTCTCTCTCTCTCTCTCTCTCTCTCTCTGTCTCTGTCTCTCTCTGTCTCTCTGTCTCTCTGTCTCTCTCTCTCTTTCTCTCTCTGTGTGTGTGTGTGTGTGTGTGTGTGTGTGTGTGTTTAAAGTAGTGTGTGATTTCTTATGCAGGGTATAATGTAACTAATAGCTATTCTATTTTTACTTCCAAGTGTTGAAATTGTAGCCTTGAAAGCTATCACACCCACCATGTTTCTTTTTGTTCTAATTTTTATTTTTTATTAAATATATTTACATAAACATTTATGTTATTACACATATGTAAAATAAATCACCTGTGGCAAGAAGAACCAGGAAACAATCAGGAATTATATATATGTTACATTCATAGTGTTTTGGCTATTTGTATTTAGCAGTCTTGAAGAAAACATCTTTCCTACCTTGTTGAGTCTAAAATTATTAATGTAAATGAATATCTATGATATCTCATCATTATCAAATTAAAAATAGCCATGATCAGGAAACAGCCTAGATGTTCCTCAACTGAAAAATGGATAAAGAAACTGTGGTACATTTACACAATGGAATACTAATCAGCAATCATAAATAAGGAAATCTTGACAAATGAAGACAAATGAATGGAACAAGAGACTGTGTGATCATCAGACCCAGAGATACACACTGCATATACTCACTCATAAGCGGATACTAGCCACATAGTAGAGGATTTTTAAAAATTCTATCCTATAATACATCCTGCCTGCAGCCAAGCCAGACATTGTCCATTCTTTTTTTTTTTTTTTTTTTTTTTTTTTTTTTTATTATTAATTTATTCATATTACATCTCAATTGTTAGCCCTTCCCCTTTTCCTCCCATTCTTCCCTCCCTCCCATTTCTCCCCTTCTCCCCTCTCTTATGTCTGTAACTGAGGGAGACCTCCTCCCCCTATATATGCTCTCAGAATATCAAGTCTCTTCTTGGTAACTTGCTATCCTTCCTCTGAGTGCTGCCAGGCCTCCCCATCCAGGGGACGTGGTCAGAAAAGGGGCATCAGAGTTCATATGAGAGTCAGATCTCACTCTCCACTCAACGGTGGAGAATATCATGTTTGTCGGCTAGGTCGTGGTAGGGGTTTGAAGCTTACTGCCTATATTCTCCTTGGCTGGTGCCATAGTTTGAGGAGGACCCCAGGATCCAGATCTACTTGTCATAAAGTTCTTCTTGTAGGTTTCCACGACCCTGTGGGTCCTACTATTTCCTCTTTCTTCCATGCTACTCTTGCCTAAAGTCTCAATTGGATATCCTCTCCTCTGACCAACTTTCTTGGTAAGTAAAGATTTTCATGGTACGTAGCCCTTGGACTAGTGTTTTGATATAAGTGAGTATATACTGTTTGTCTCTTTTTGCTTCTGGGTGAACTCACTCATTATGATAATTTCTAGATCAATCCATTTGTCCAGAAATTTCGGGAATTCCTCGTTTTTAATAGCTGACTAGTATTCCATCGTGTAAATGTACCACAGTTTCTTAGTCCATTCTTCTATTGAGGGACACTTAGGCTGTTTCCATGTTCTGGCTATTATGTATAGAGCAGCTATTAACATGGTTAAGCATATGTTCCTGTAATGTGATAGGGCATTTTCTGGGTATATTCCAAGAAGTGGGATGGCTGGGTCTTGAGGAAGCCCTATTCCCAGTTTTCTGAGAAAGCGCCAGATAGCTTTCCAAAGTGGTTGTACTAGTTTGCATTCCCACCAGCAATAAAGGAGTGTTCCTCTCTCTTCACATCCTCGCCAACATGTGGTGTCATTTGAGTTTTTGATCTTAGCCATTCTGATGAGTGTAAGATGGAATCTCAGTGTCGTTTTGATTTGCATTTCTCTGATGACTAACGAGGACAAGCATTTCTTTAAGTGTTTCTCGGCCTTTTGGTATTCCTCTGTTGAGAATTTTCTGTTAAGTTCCAAGCCCCATTTCGCTATTGGGTTGTTTGGTTTTGTGGTGTTTAATTTCTTGTGTGTCTTTGAAACATATACATTTCATTAAAATTTCCTGATATTCCTACAATTATACTATAAAAATATTTTCATTTGGGGAGTCTTACTTCTGAATACATTCATGAGTAATTTGGACAACCATACGCTGGAGATAGAACTACTTCACTGATGCAAGATCAGCAACTCTCTCACCAGAATACTGTGAAGCACGGGGCTGTCCACATCGATCAGTGAAGACCGATACTATTTCAATGCTGCTTTTAACATCAAGCAATACTCCACTTAATAATTTCTACAGCTCTATATGTCTGTGTACATTTCAGGTTTGAAAACTAAATTCTGTATTTTATGATATGGACTGCTAGAAGAGCCTCCATTCTACATTCTTGTCTCTATCCTCAAGAACCTTTTTCGTAATAGTTTCTATTACAAAGTCTAAAATACATTATGGACAAGCTGGAAAAGGTATAAAGTTTTTCTATATCTTATTTCATCCAACCAATGTACTGTTTCATGCAGAAATACCCTCTGGATGTAGTTCTTATTTGTTTTGTTGCTCAAAGTGATAACATATGTGTAAGTTTGTTCCTAGTCATTTCATTCTAGAACCAAGGAGAACTTTCTTTTGTGTCCCCTGAGAAATTTTTAGCAATGAAATTATAACTACATTGAGAACAACTTTTCTAGCACTACCATTTTACCTCCATTTTTTTCAGAGTATAATTGATATAGGAAAAATTCTTCTGAATGACAACTGATGATATGGTCGTATACATGTACCTTTTCTCCATAATTTGTTTATAGTAATCATATATGCTACAGTTTTGTTTTTCACCTTATAATTAATTGTGTTTAGTTTTTTCTTTCTTCCCTACAGTGGTAGCTAACTTAGTGCAAAAGATTTCTTAGAATAGAGCTCATCTCATCTAGTGTGCCATAGGATGTCCTCTCCTCTGTCCCAGTTTCCTGGTAAATGAAGACTTTCATGGACATGCCCCTTGGGCTAGTATGCAGATATAAGTGAGTATATACCATTTGACTCTTTCTGTTTCTGGGTTAATTCACTCATTATAATCATTTCTAGCTCAATCTATTTGTCCACAAATTTCAGGAATTCCTTGGCACAAGCTAAGGACAATGCAGGCCATAAACTTTAAACCCCTACCCAGATCTAGTCAATGGACAGGACATTCTCCACACTTGAGTGGAAAGTGGGTAATGACTTTCACACGTACTCTGGTGCCTCATATTGACCATGTCCCCTGGAGGGAGAGACCTGGTGGCACTCAGAGGAAGGATAGCAGGCTCCCAAGAAGAGACTTGATGCCCTATGGGCATATACAGGAGGAGGAAGTCCCCCTCAGTCACAGTTATAGGGGAGGGGAGTAAGGGGAAAATGGGAGGGAGGGAAGGAGGGAGGGAGGGAGGGAGGAATGAGAGGATATAAGGGATGGGATAACCATTGAGATGTAACAGAATAAATTAATAAAAAAAAAAACAATAGAGCTCATATCAAAATGCTGAGTTTTAAGTTTTTGACTGTCAGGGCTTTGGTATTTAGTCCATTTGCTGTATTTATACTTCCTTTGAAAAGCATATTCTAAATACATTCTTCTTCCATTTCCTTCAAACTCAATCTTTTGATTCTTATTTCATAGTAATACTTAATCTCATATTTCAACCTATTGCCTACTTAATCAACTATATAATATCACTTCTGGGTATTTCCATAGTTGATTTATAAACTGAAAAAATGTAGTTGGTTCACTTTCATATATTTATTGTTTGTGGTTTTCTTTATCCTATGAGTTGTATAAGAGAACTTCATCTTTCTACATGCCATACTCTTCCAGCCTTCTGCAAAGAGTACAATGTTACTGTTAGAATATCAATGTTAAGGATAATCGTGGACTGTCTCAATATTATTATTATTATTATTATTATTATTATTATTCATTACACAGAGTTCAATACTATCAGGCTATTTCCTTGTCATTTATTCTACTGTATTCCATCATGTAACAGCTGTGGTTCAAATCTGAAAATGAAAGCTTTATCTCTTTCTACTCCCCAAGAAGCAAAGCATAACTATTTATTTCTGCCTTCATAGCACACTAGGTACAATCCTCAGTCCAAATCACTATTTCTTATTAAAGTACAATTCTACTGTTTATGAAAATAACAATATAAATATCTTGACTAGATTGTTAGTTTTTAAGCACAAACATAAGGAATATATGAAGAAAGGAACATATCACTTTTAACAAAACCAGTTAAAACTTTGGAATAAAACCAGGATAACAGTCAACACTTTCAGTAATGACTTGATTATTTACTATAAAAATAAAAGAGAAAATTGCAGTAAATATATCTGAAAGAACCTAGTAATACTGTTGACTTTCTAACCTATCATTGACTCTTTAAGATAATGTTTAAATGAAGATCAACGTTAATATATTTGTCAATTGAAATGACTCAACATTGAAAACATTTTTTTCAAACAGAAACATATAAAGTTCTATTTTTATAGTACACACAAAGAATTGGCCAGAAAGCCCATACTTACATAGAAAGATGTCTATTTGTAAAAAAAATTAGCTATAATATTGTTTCATCAAACCTTTACCTTTGAAATTGCATACCCAATTAGCCACTGCCTTGAAGGCTTTTCTCTGTGCATTTCTTATGCTAGAGGTTAAACAGAAGGGTTAATTGACAATTTCAAAATGGAAATTTTAGGAAAAACCAAAGCATTGCTTTAAGAAATATGATTTGTCGTAGATACCAGATAATTTGTCTAAAGCTATATTCTGTTAATGTCTTCACATAAAATTAATTCTATATTGACTGAGAATTCACAGTATAAAGCTCTTTTTATTTAAAAATATAATTATATGCATTGTATTGACTTGGTGAATTAGAAGTGTAAATATATATGGGATTAAGAAAAATGACATGTGATTTAACTTTAGCAGCATAATGTCTGCCCAAAGCAAACACTTAACTATATTTTGATATGTAGCTTTGCTCCAGGCTGGTATTTAAAAATAAGTTATAAGCATCCTAAGACTACTGTTACCTTAAATTATGTATTACCAAAAGCTTTCTGTATTCCTCCAAATTCATTCAAGTCATTTTTTCTGTAGAGGTATGACAAAATTTTTCTTTTTATTGTATAGTCTTTCTAAGAGGCCTTGTGAATCACACAATGCCCATGAAAACACACACACACACACACACACACACACACACACACACACACACACACACACACACACACACTGGAACAGGATGGAATACCTATCCTGACTCTCTGTTCCTTTGTTCTTTGTCAGAGAACACCTCTCCAATTATAGAAGCTTGAAATAGAAAGCCAATTCTGGAAAAGTCCCCTTGACTATGCTGTCATATGCTGATATGATTGCCTTTATAAACTATGCTTATTGAGTTATTGAAACTTAAATGCTGGATTTGTTTCCCTTAGATGCAGAAAAGAAACTGCACTGATCACAATATGAACACAACGTAGAGACACACAAATATGTGTGGATTTGTGTGGATTCACATGAACTGCTGAGGATATAGCTCAAGTGTATGGTATGGTTTTAGTATGTTTGAGTCCTGGTTTCCAACCTTTGCACTAAAATTAAAAGAATATTAAGTGGATATCTTTGATACGATGTGTTCCATAACTAGCAGTGGTTGAGAGAAACGTGTAGAACTTCAGGCCCAGGAAAAAGTTTTGGTTTTGTTGTTTTTTGTTTTTGTTTTTGTTTTTGTTTTTTTATTTTAATCTCTTGTCTCATGCCCTTTGCCCTTTGCTGTTGAATTTCTTGAACTTCTGAGTTCATATTCTAATTCACATTGTCCTTCTGTTTGTGAACATGCCCTATCCAGAAATCACTGTGACATTTTTCTCAGTTGAGGTTGTCAGTTGAAAAAAGTCTTACAGCAAATAAGAATCAAAGTTGTTTCTTTTGTCAAGAAAATGTTATAATATTAACAGTGACTGCTAATAAGGTTTTGCATTAATTGATTTTTTTCCACCATGTTTTCTTGCATTATTGACTTGTTATACACAGATTACAAAAAAACAGTGACACATCTTTCTTTTATAACCTTCTATGTTTATATGTGAAAACACTAGGTAACTATGCTTTGAAAATAACTTACTGTGACATATCAGTTCTTGATTATTACAACAAAATTGTTATTGAATGTGAAGGTTATAGCCACTTGAGTTTTTTATATAAAAAAAAGAAAAATAATTCAGTTAAATTTCAAATCTCTTAATGTATTTCACAATATATTTGTATGTGAAAATATGTAAAATTTCAATAGATCCTCATGGAGAAAAGGAGATGAAAACAGACCTGAGACAAGAGCACAGTCATAACTCTTAATTTGCTGAGTCAGAGGAGGTGACTATAAGAGACGCTATATTTATTTCACAAGGCAAGTGAGAGACTAGAACCACAAGCAGGAAATACAAGAGATGGGAGAATCCATACCATGGCAATGTTGTGCCTTCATCTTTTTTTTTTTTGGTTATATTTTAATTTTTAATATATTTTATTAATGTATTCATATTACATCTCAATTGTTATCCCATCCCTTGTATCCTCCCATTCCTCCCTCCCTTTTTCCCCTTATTACCCTCCCCTATGACTGAAACTGAAGGGGACCTTCTCTCCCTGTATATGCTCATAGGGTATCAAGTCTCTTCTTGGTAACCTGCTATCCTTCCTCTGAGTGCTTCCATCTTTAAAAAAAAAAAAAAAAAGCAGCAGAGAAGGAAAATATATGAAGGAAAAAATGGAACAGGTATGTTTGGAGATAAGAATTCTAATTAGAGGAAATCTCATTGTGTGAAAAAGAAAAAACTAAGAATAGTTTGCAAGAGAGGACTTACAAAGGACCCAATGCTGTCATCTTTGTAGTTCTGCTCCTCATTAACATTGTGGCTACAGGGTGATGAAAAAAAGCAAAACCGAATCAGGGACCAGCTTCTTGCAATATCCTGCTGATATTCCGTATGGGAACAAACTAGCTGGGAAACAGCTCTCTAGAGTTGAAGAATCCAATTTTCAGACTGACAACAGGCAAGTAGAAAGATAAGAAAGATGTAGTCCAATCTGACAGTATGTCACCTTCTGATTTCATAGATTCTGTGGCTGGATCATGTATGTGGAATCTTTTGATGTCTATTCTTTAAAATATCAACACAAGCGATGGATGCAGAACCAATAAAAGTCTGTGTGGCTTCTTCATGGAGGAGAGAAATATAACAAAAACAATCAAGAGACTTAGTATGAAGAAGGAAGTTTAAATAATGAATCAATATTTTTCTACAACACTTGCCACAAAGTAATGTCTATACAACAAACACACTAGGAACTCTGCTCAATTCTGAACGTACACACTCCATCACCTGTTGCATCATTTGCACAGTTTCACATAAATCTACTTTATGCCAATACTAATGATCATATCTATACTAACTGTTGTGGAGTGTGTTCAGAGAAGCATCTATACATAAAATATATTTGCTTTTTTATTATTTCTGATAAAAGAATTGATTTTTCACTAACATTCATAAGATTAGTAGGTAGCATTTTTTTCTACTGTTTGATCCTCTGGTAAAAAGCCTTAACTGGTCAGATCATGTGCTGTTTGCTAAAACTTATATTGGAACTGGTAATCAATCAGGAGAGAGAGGTCAGCAAATTCCTCTTTGTGTGTTAAATGCATCACATCCCTTGTTTTGTAAGCGAGGGAATAAAGTCACACATGCTTACTCCCTAAGTCCCACTACCTGCCTTTAAATTAAACAACAGTTGGGCACTTGCAGCAGGCCAGAAAAATTCAAACATCAACCCCCAAAGCAAATACCATGTGATGATCTAGAAAACAAGAGCATGGGAATGTATGATATTAACTTCTATCCTATTTCTACCCAAGATTAATCAGTTTGGTATTACATATTGGATAATTGCCTACGAAACTTTATGGCAGAATAATTTTTTTCACTCTGTTTCTTCATTTCCTTATCACCAATATCCACCTTTCTCTGCATTAAGCTGTTTTTATGCAGTTACATTAATATTGACTGCCATTTTGTCTCCTCTTTAGGCATCTTTATCCTGTTTCAAGCCTTTGATTCTTATATAACTGAAATAGCCTGCTGCCTTGTCACTGTGGTTCCCACTACAATCACCCAGCTCATACCAAATGTGAAATTCAGGTGAAGCACCATAATTTATTATATATTTCTTTCCTCAAAAGCTCCCAGATTTCTCTAATTGTCTAAGACAGATAAATGTGTCTCCTTTTCACTTGGTTCTCCTTTTCACCTCAAATTTATATATAATTCAAGCACTTCCAAAGAGCAAAGTATACAAATGCTGTTCATCACTCAAGAATGTTAAGAAAATCATCACAATAGCACCCAAATAAGAACTTAAGAAACTGTTTTTCAAATGACATAATATACTTCCCAGAAAGTTCAGTCATTTGTTTTGGAGATTACAACAAAGGTTAAAAATTTTATTTTTTAAACCAATTTGAAGTCGGCTACCCATCAGCAGCAGCCCACATTTGACATGGTTTATATGATACAGGCTGTTAGTGATAAATGTGTTTTTGTGCCTTAAACATGGAATGAAACTCTGGATTAAAATAATGTTACCACAGTTTCTTTATCCAACCTTCTATTGAGGGACATTTAGGCTGTTTCCATGTTCTGGCTATTATGAATAAGGCTGCTATGAACATGGTTGAGCAAATTTTCTTGTTGTGTGCTGGAGCATCTTCTGGGTATATTCCAAGGAGTGGAATAGCTGGGTCTTGAAGAAGCCCTATTCCCATTTTTCTGAGATAGCACCAGATAGATTTCCAAAGTGGCTGTACTAGTTTGCATTCCCAACAGCAATGAAGGAGTGTTTCTCTCTCCCCACATCCTCGCCAGCATGTGGTGTCGCTTGAGTTTTTGATCTTAGCCATTCTGATGGGTGTAAGATGGAATCTCAGAGTTGTTTTGATTTGCATTTCCCTGATGACAAAGGAGGTTGAGCATTTCTTTAAGTGTTTCTCAGCCATTTGATACTCCTCTGTTGAGAATTCTCTGTTTAGTTCCAAGCCCCATTTCTCTATTGGGTTATTCGGTTTGGTGGTGTTTAATTTCTTGAGTTCTTTATATATTTTGGATATTAGACCTTTGTCAGATGTAGGGTTGGTGAAGATTTTTTCCCAGTCTGTAGGCTGTCGCTTTGTTCTCTTGACAGTGTCTCCTGCCTTACAGAAGCTTCTCAGCCTCATGAGGTCCCATTTATTAATGGTTGACATTAAGGCCTGGGCCAGAAATGATCATAATGAGTGAGTTAACCCAAAGCAGAAAGAATCAAATGGTATATACTCACTTATATCTGCATACTAGCCCAAGGAGTATGTCCCACCAAAGCCTTCACTTACCAGGAAACTGGGACAGAGGGGAGGGCATCCTATTGGGACTCTAAATGAGAGACGCATGGGAGAATAGCAAAATAAAAGGATACAGAGGGTCCTAGAAACCCACAAGTAGAACAATATGATAGGCAGATTTGGGCCCAGGGATCCCGCTCAAACTAAGGCACCAGCCAAGGACAATACAGGAGGTAAACTTTAAACCCCTTCCCAGATCTAGCCAATGGTCAGAATATTCTCCACAGTTGAGTGGAGAGTGTGATATGACTTTCTCAGGTACTCTGGTGCCTCACATTTGACCATGTCCCCTGGAGGGGGAGACCTGGTAGCACTCAGAGGAAGGACAGCAGGTAGCCAAGAAGAGACTTGATACCCTATGAGCAGATACAGGGGGAGGTAATCCCCCTCAGGAACAGTCATAGGGGAGGGGAATAATGGGAAAATGGGGGGGGGGAGGAATGGGAGGATACAAGGGATGGGATAAACATTGAGATGTAACAAGAATAAATTAATTAAAAAAAATAAGAACAAAAAAATTAAAAAATAAATAAACTGGTCTGTGGCAGAGGGAAAAAAAATAATGTTACCATTTGACAAATGACTGAAGGTATCCTAGGTCATGTGGAAACTCAACACTGAACTGGGGAAAATTTGATCTCATCCTCAAGCCACCTAAATTTATTATTGTAGCCTCAGAGAACCTCTGGGTTACCTATGACTCCAGACGACACATTTCTCCAATGTCTAAGGAGAGACGTTTTCTTCAAGTCTCTGATCCATTTCCTCCAGAATTTCTTCTTTCTTTTCTTTTCTGTTTAGCAGAGGTCATTAGAAAAGTTCATGTCCTTGAATGGTAAGCAGAGTCAATGGATTTTTGTTTCATGTTGCAAGCACTTGTCAGCATTTCAGCTGTTGGTGATTATGTCTGCAGGAGTAAGAGACATAGCTCTTGTAAAAATTTTAATCTGTACGGTAGAAAAAATAAAAAATAAGTATTACAGAGTGAATTCCTTTCTGTCAAAGGTTATTAAGCTACTTCTTAGTGAAGTTTGTTCTTTGAGCAGCTAATGTCCTTCTCAAGATTGTGCTTGGTGCAAGTAAGAATTACAACAGTCAAATACCAAGAACACACAGTGGGAAGTGAACAAGAGTCTTCATTCTTTCCAAATTTCCTTTTAAAAGTGACATTTATACATAAACAAATATCAGGTCAATCAATAAACTATTAGAAAATTAGATGTTCTCTTCTTATACACTAAAAATGCCTGAAGTCAATTTTGTCTAGATTATGATAGGAAAATTTAGAAAAAAAACTACCATAATAAGTAAATACAAATAAGTTTGTATTTGTATCTTTTTATCTTACTATATTATAATGTCTCTGCTTTTCTTCATCTAGCTTGCATACAGAGTGTAGGTGTTTGTAAAGATAAGGAAATTTCAGGATCGTCAAATGGAATTGAAATAAGCAAGTGTTTGACTATTTAATAGGGTCCTCAATCATTTCAATGGCATTCATGTTGAAGGAAAAGAAGATAGTTTTGGTGGAATGAAATAGCATGAGGAAAGGAGTCATTATTATATTCTGAGAAGAATAGTTTTTTTGGATAGAACATCTGCCAGCAGGTGGGGGACATTTCCTTAGTGAAACACTCTCTGAACTGCCAAGTTAAGGATTCTTTTCCATAATGCCAGTTCTGTTAAAGCCTTTACACTAAGAGATAATGAGGCTATCAGTAAAATGCCATTGATCATAATAGTGATATAAGGAGGAGAAACATTGCACTTTTAAAAAAGATTTATTTATTGTTTGTAAGATGTTTTTAGGTCTAGATATATGGTTTAAGTTGATAATTGCAAGATGTGATGGAGATTGTTTTACATTCAGAATTTTAGATGCACCAAGATAGGAAAGATGTTTTCTTCATGGCTGCCATATACAAATAGCCAAAACACTAAGAATGTGACATTTATATAATTCCTGATTGTGTCATGGTTCTTCTTGTTATAGGTAGTTTATAGTATATATGTGCAATAATATACATGTATAGGTAAAATATATGCTTCATTATCTTCTCTGCTGGAATTGAGCGCAAAGGACACACTGATAAGCAACCCAGTATCTCCACTGAAGCCTTCTCTGCATGCCTTTGCATGCTGCCTCATTTCTGTTTCCCATGTCCTCAGTGAAGTTTCATAATGTGTATTCCCTGAGAAGTCAGGCAATATATCAGTGTTTGCCAATAATTTTAACTGACGCAAGCACTATAGGTTGTAATTTTCACTTGCGTAATTTTATATCATTTTTGAAAACAAATGGCAAGAAGAGAGGTGTGGGATTGTAGGTGATAATTGGATGTGTTAATATATTACACAAGTAAAAATAGAAGTGTTCAGTAGTATTATATTCATTTCAACACAATCCCATTTCTCCAAGAAGACTTTCTCTTGATACATAGGGAATTGTGGTCAATTGGTTATTTATTTATTTAGTTAGTTAGTTAGTTAATTATTTAGTTAGTTAGTTTTTCAAGATAGGGTTTCTCTATATAGCCTTGGATGTCCTGAACTTACTTGGTAGACCAGGCTGGCCTCAAACTCACAACAATCTGCCTTCCTCTGCCTCCCTAGTGCTTTGATTAAAGGCGTGCGCCATCATACCCAGCCCTGATCAATTGGTTCTGTACATTGAATCTGTACGTTATTTTGAGACAAAGTTTCCTTTTAGAAGAGAATCACTATATTTATTTATATATTTTTATATATTTATATATATATTTATATTTTATATATTTATATATTTTTAAAATATTTATATATTTATTTATATATATTTGTAAGAAAGAAACTGTAATTCTCCCCCCCCCCCCATATTCTCTTAAGTGGAAACCAGACTCTACAGATGCTAGGGCCACCTGACCTTTCCATGACAACTTTGGAATTAGTGGCAAAACCTTTTGGGGCATGTGTGAAGGGAAAATATACTAAAGATAATTATGTACATTATTCAAACTCTGGGAAAATCCTATGTGGGCACAGTTTTACTTGAAACTAATTTTTTACATCTAAAATTCCAAGAGAAAGGTTATTCTTGCTGCTTTTCAATAGAAAGTACCTTCTTTCAATAGAAAAAAAATCCTTCCCATTGAAGCATTTCCCTTAGTTACACTGAAATTTTTCAGTAAAAAGGTGATTATTTCCACTATATTCACTTTTCACATTTAAAGGACTCTGTAAGTGAATCTGCACAAAACTGGGTACAGCTCTCATTTGGCTAAACTTGTATTTTCACCTTTGCTTAAGCTAGAATGGAGAATTTAAATTAACAGAGTGGTGCTATGTGTCTAGATAAAAAGGAAGGTTGAAAGCTAGGGCACCCCGGGTTACTTAGTTCAAATCCCTTCTGACTTCTTCTTTTGTCATGGAATAGAAGTTGGCTTTCATATGACCAAGTATAAAATTGTCCCCATACTAAGTAGAATCTCATTTTACAAATGAATGCTAAACTAATGCTGCAGAGTCTGTCAATTATAAAGATGCCCTTATGACCACAGTTTTTATAGAGACAACACCGACAGTGTATAGGAATAGAAATAGTAAACTCTATGCATGCTATGCACTGTTTGCTTGAGGCATCCAATGTCAAGATGCTCTTTACCGAATGTGCTAAGTGCAGCCGTAAATATGCACTGTAGCTTTTTGATCTTTATTTTTATTGCCATTATACAGAGTAAAGCTGTGATTCACTAGGGGCTTGTGTCAGATTTAAACACGTCCTTGAAAAATTTTAGTAAAGGATGGATATGTCCTAGTCCATAATACTCAGAGTTTTAATCAAAACTATGCATTAAATATAAGTAGATAACAGTGTGGTCTGTGACTCAAAAAGGTAGTAAAAGAAAAAAAGCAGAGTAAAACGCAATTGATAGGAGGATATGTAGCGATAGATCTTTAGAGCTGTGTCAAGTAATAGAAAGAGGCACTTCAACTAGCTACTTGCATGAATTCCAACTAGTTTGAGCTCTTAACTGATAAAGGAAGGAAAGTCCTTACAGTCCTTTTCAAATTTTAATCATTCGTTATTTGTGTGTGTGTGTGTGTGTGTATGTGGTTCGTTATTTGTGTGTGTGTGTGTGTGTGTGTGTGTGTGTGTGTGTGTGTGTGTGTACTTATTATTTGCAACGTATTACATGAGATTGGAAAGGTAAAAATAATTTTCAATGCTGGTTCCATAATGGAGCGGCCCTTAAGGCGTATAATACACTGATGTAGTACAAGTTGAAAAAGAACTCAAATAATTCCTACTACTGTTGAGAGCTGCTGCACTCTACAGTAGAGCTTTTCACTTTTATTTATTTATTTATTTATTTATTTATTTATTTATTTATTATTTATTTATACTTTTATTGAAAAGAGATTCTTGAATGCAGCTTCCTCTTCTTATGCTTCATTGGTGATGTAAAGGAAATAACGTGAACAATAAAATAGAAAACAGATTCTTTTCTCCTACAATATATCCTATTTATAACTTTATGTCCCTTTACTCCTCCCTACCTTTTCCCCTCAACACATAACTGAATATTTAAGTTCTAAAGAAGTTGGAATGAAAATATTTATCTTGAAAATAAAAAACATAACTATCAATATATCATTGTGTAAAGGCACACACAATACTTTAAACTTACAAATATAGAAACGCCAAGCTTAAAGCTATTGAATTAGCCCGTGAGTAATTTACTTCCCTTGTAAATTTAGGTAGATGCAATATTAAAGGGTGCGTATATTAAAGGTTGGGTTTCAGCATCCAGTAGCGGGAAAACCTTTAACCAAATTAAAATGAGTGCATTCGATATGAAAATAATTATTAAAATTAATATTCACATTTGTTTCCGGAATTCTATGTGGTTTTAAATTTTTGAGTATCTAAATGAAAAGAGGTATAATATTAAAATAACTTTTATATTCTCACCTGTGTATTCTCCTTTGTGTTAAAATAAAAATATAATTCATTCTCACCATCCTTCCAAAGGAGTATTATTAGTTCGATAATTTGCATGACAAATAGAGAAGTCCAGAGGTTATGGCTGAGGCCAGTAATATAATCAGTGGTAAATTCACAATGAGGGGTAAACTCACTGGCAACTTTGTTCAGAAGCCATAGGTCAAAGCTATGAGGTTTTCCATCATTTTCCCTTCTCATGAGTTATCTAATGTTTTAAAGGAGAAGTGTACAATTATATTTCAAAGGAGGTGTTTACATTTTATACTAAAATATAGAACTGTGTGCTGCATTTTCAGAGTTTTGGTCAAACTAAAGAATACTTTTTAAATAATTTGAGTATAAATTTTGCTGAGATATCATTGAAAATGACTTAAATATATTTGTAAGTGCAAAAATTATCAGTAAGAAAATGACATTTAATGTAATTGCATGCATAATTTTGGTTTATAGTGTTTGGAAAGATATAGAATATTCCTTGTAGACTATGGCTGTATAAACACACCATCAGTGTTTCAAAGTGCAATTTTTTTTAAAGAAAATATTTTCATCCTTGTGATAAAGTAAAAATTATTTGGAATATTAATTGGTAACAATTAGGTGAGAAATTTTTCAAGAAATGTTTAAGGCCTAGCTAGAAAGAGAATAAAAATAAAGCAATGATGCAATATTTTAGAGGATAATGATCTCTCTCCCAGCACCTAGGACTGTCTCTAAGAAAACCTTCTGAGGAATAAAGACTCCCAGTTGGTAAAAAGCTTGCCTAGCTCACAGATGTCTCCATTGCCAGACTGAAAGCTAACCTGGGTGTGGAGGTACAAACCCAGTTCTGGGAGCATTTGGAAGTGGTGACCAGTGATGCAGAAATTCAAAATCATTTTTCCAGTACTTGGAAAGTACAGAGCCAGCTACACTCTCAAAAAAACCAAAACAACAACAACAACAACAACAAACAAAAACACAAAAAGAAAAACAAGAACAAAAACAAACAAACAAACACACAAAATAAAAAACAAAACAATTAGAACAAAAAAAAAAAAAAAACCATCTAGAGTAAAAGGGACTATATCTCAAAACAATAATCACAACAAAATTAAGATAAAGCTACTATAAAGAAACATTTGAGTGGAGAGTGGGGTCTGACTTTCACAAGTACTTTGGTGCCTCATATTTGACCACGTCCCCTGAATGGGGAGACCTGGTGGCACTAAGAGGAAGGATAGAAGGCTATCAAGAAGAGACTTGATACCCTATGAGCATATACAGGGGGAGGTAATCCCCCTCACTCACAGTCATAGGGAAGGGGAGTAAGGGGAAAATGGGAGGGAGGGGGAGAGGAATGGGAGGATACAAGGGAGTGGATAGCCAGTGAGAAGTAATATGAATAATTTAATAAAAAAAGAATCATAGAAAAAAAAGAAACAAATAAAAGTTTAGGGATAAAAAGACATAATTAAAATAAATAGAGTAATAATCTCTTATAGATCTTCAAGGTACAATAAATCACATTCATAACGTTCTTTTAAAATAATACAGGGGGAGGAGGACCCCCTCAATTACAGTCATATGGGAAGGAAGTAAGGGGAAAACGAGAGGGAGAGAGGAATGGGAGGATACAAGGGATGGGATAACAATTTAGATGTAATATGAATACATTAATAAAATATATTTAAAAAATAAAAAAAATAACACTTGAATACATGTGATTGGAGGATAGAGAAGGGTAAAAGAAAAATCCCTTATGAATCAGATCTACTCCTTCTGACCACAATAAAGATCTCTGTTGGCCACGTTTGTGACTTATCTCTATGAGAAGAAAAATAATAGATTTCCATCTGTCGATGATTGAAAAAAATTTCAAGTACTAACTCCTAAGCATTCTGAATAACCTAGCAAGGTGAAAAATACTCTCCCTATATGGGGAAAAGCTGAAATATGCCATTGGCCTCCTAGGTGACATGTTACAAAATATTAAGGAATTTAAGGCCAACAATAGCCTTTGCTGAATATGGAAAATGCTATGCAAAATTCAAATTGTGTCTAATACTATTTTGAGAGAACTGACTCATAAGTTCCAGAAAATATGTCTGTCAGATATATTTTGTCAGAAAGCTGAAGAAGATACTCCAACATTATAGAGAGTTTTGGGTGACTAATCAGGTAGAAATTTTTCTCTGTTACTTTCTCATTTGGAAAGCTACCACCTGCACTCCTTCTCAAGTCTCTGATGGGATTGAGCACCAGGTAGTTTGGTTTTACAATTAAGTTTAGTTGTTTAGGAGTTAAGATGTTTTTAGGTCTAGATAGATGTTTTAAGTTGATTATTACAAGATGTGATAGAGATTTACATTCAGAATTTTAGACTCACCAAAATAGGAAAGATGTTTTCTTCAAGGCTGTCAAATACAAATAGCCAAAACACTAAGAATATGACATTTACATAATTCCTGATTGTGTCATGGTTCTTCTTGCTATAGGTAGTTTATTGTAGATAGGTGCAATAATATATATGTATATATATATATAATTTTAAAAACTAAAAAAAAAAAAAGAATAAGCTCAAGAAAAGAAAATCAGCAAAATACCTGAAGAAGCTACATATATTTTGTTTAGTTTTTTGTTGTGTTTTGTTTCTAGGTTTTTTTGAGACAAGGTTTCTCTGTGTAGCCTTGGCTGTCCTGGGTTCGCTTTGTAGACCAAGATGGCCTGGAACTCACAGAGATCCACCTGCCTCTGCCTCCCTTATTGCTTGGATTACAGGCTGCTACCTGATCTTTTTGTAAGGATATCAATGAAAATATCCCCTTTAAAAAACATATTAGACAAAGAAGAAATAATGTAACAATCACATTTTGTTCCTCAACTATAAAAATAATTAGAGAGGAAAAATGAGTAATCTCTTGATATTTGTAAGTAAAGCTCTTTATAGTATCATATAATGCATGGTTACTAAACTTAGTTATTCTAGCCACTCAGTGACCTAGAAAAATTGGTATACACGAACCTATCTAGACAAAGAAAAGAACTTAATTGTCAATGGGTTAATTAGGATGAATACAAACTCTAGTTGTTTTGAAGCACTAGGCAATCTTATGCTCTGTTTTCAAACTTAATTTAACATGAACAATATGATTAGACTTTAACACTTGCATAAAATTGGTACAAAAGCATTAACAAACATAATAGTTAAAATAAAAGTACCATATACATATCTACCTTGCATCATTTGAAACTGTTAATTTTGTTATAGTTGTAATATTTTTAATTAGTGCAGATTAGATATTGATGAAAACACATAGCTTACAGAATATTACCATAAGTATTTATTAGCAACATGAATATCTGAAAGTAGTGACAGCACTGATTCTTTTTGCATTCACAACAGTGAAATTGTCCAGATGCTCACTAGTCCGTTCTGGAGCACAAGCCCAATGACGTAAACTACAGCTTCTACATCTCAAAAAAGCACCACTTTAGGGTGCTTTGGCGTTTTGTTAGACACTCAACCTCACCTAGGTGTTACTGTTTCCATTTCTACATCGCTAGTCAATTTTCTTTCTTTTCCTTCCTTCCGTCTTTCTTTCCTTCTTGCCTTGCTACCTCCCTCTGTCCTCCCTTGCTCCCTTCCTCCCTTCTTCCCTAACCCGTCTCTCTCACATCTCTCTCTTTTCTCATCTTCATTTTAAGGACACCGGGTCTAATGATGAACAGAAGTCTCTAATCTAAAAGTGGACATGTTTCATGCTTTCCAACTGGAATTATAGTTATCATATGTGATTTCTCTAATATATATACTTTATGTATAAATCCCTAGGTTATTCACAAATATCTATAGTCATTTGTCTATTTAGATACTATTTTACTATTATCTCCTACGTCCATTAATTGGAAAATCAATTATGACATGTTTAAAATTAAATTAAAGTCATTGTTGGCCAGAATTTTATTAATTGTGTGTGTAAATTTTAGTGATTTTCTTCTGTTACTTTCTTCATCATATTTTTTTCAAATTAAAATTCCAATTAATGAAATAATACGAGTAATACACCATTATGAGTATAAAAGTATATAATACTACAATTGAGAGAGTCATCCTATGTCCCCTTGATGGGGAGGCCTGGTGGCACTCAGAGGAAGGATAGCAGGCTACCAAGAAGAGACTTGATACCCTATGAGCATATACAGGGGGAGGAAGTCCCCCTCAATCACAGTCATAGGGGAGGGGAATAAGGGGAAAATGAGAGGGGAGGGAGGAATGGAAGGATGCAAGGGATGGAATAACCATTGAGATGTAGTAAGACTAAATTAATAAAATAAAATTTAAAAATTAAAAGAGAAGAAAATGTAGGAATATTGAGGAATACTGTAGAGAAATTCCAGGTCTGTGTGGTCCATCTGGAATGCAGATGGGCCTTTAGTACACACTTTTAATCCCAAACAATGAGAGTAAAATTAGTTTTTAGAAGGAAGTACCCATTTTTAAAAGTGATGTCTAATAGAGGGACAGAGAAAATGAGGGATCAGAGAAGTATTTAACAGAATAGGATATGCCCAACTCACATGAGAACAGAGAGGGAAAAAGAGATGACTTAAGAGAGAGCAGCAAAGAGCGGGAGGGAGGCATAGGCAGTTTTACTGGAACAGTCTTAAAGATATAGGTTGAAGAGAGAATAAGTTAGACAAAGGTGAAGACAGATAAGGCAGAGAATGAGAAGGAGCCAGAAAATTAGAACAGAGTCCTAGAGTTAGTCTGAGGTCAAGCAGAGCAATTCAGGCAGAAGCTGAGTGAAGTCAGTTTGAATCAATCAGCTATTATAGGAGTTTGCACAAGAAAAACTGAGTTGAACCAGCCATCTAGATTTCAGAAAGAACTAGAAAGGGTGAGCTTATTCAGCAGTAAACCTCTGAGGTTGTATGAAAGAAGAATAAAGAAAAAGAAAAGGAAAGGTTATAGAATACTTTTAATTTATTAAATATAAATACTATATTACTTTGCCTTATTGTTTTGCCAGTACATATGTTTTATAGCCACTTAAGTTAATATTATGTTTTATATAATTAAAATTGAGGCATTAAAATATAATCTATAAGTGTAACTTTTATTCTCCAGATGTAATTGTCATCTTCAATGCATACTGTCTCCATCTGCTAATCTAAGCCTTGTCCTTGAAGCTTCTGCCCTCTATACAATATAATCTAGGCCTAGAATGTTTTCAACCTCTGAGATTTCCCTCTCCAGATACACTGTTCCTTCAAGTTTTCTCAGAAAAGAGCAGACCTCCCAGAGATATCAATCAAACATAAGATAACAAGATGCAATAAGACTGCATATAAATCTTCATATCAAGGCTGGATGGTGCAAGCCAGTATGAGCAAAAGGGTTCCTGGAGTAGGCAAAAGAGCCAGAGACACCCCATTTCTACTGTCAGGATCCCACATGTACATCAAGCTCTAAAACAATAACATATATACAGAGGAACTAACACAGACCCATGCCAGTTCTATGATGGCCATTTCAGGTCCTTGAGCACTTATCAGTACAGCTTAATTGATCCTGCTGGCATGCTCTCCTGGTATACTTGACCAATCTGGTTCCTACAATCTATGCTCTCACATTACTGGGAGGGGTTCCACTAGTTCCTTCTAATGTTTGACTGTTGATGTCTGCAGCTGTTCCCATCAGCTGATGAACATTCATATAGGTACAATGCCTTGAGAATAGCAGACTATCACTGGATGACAGGAAACCAGAAGGTGGATAGCCCAGAGATCTGGGGTAAAACAAACAAAAAACTGACAAAAATGTCAATGAAATGATTCCTAATGGTATTCATCCCAAGCTTTTTAAAATAAAATTTCACATATACATTTATATTATTACACAATAATACCAAAAACTACCAACAGCAAGAAGAAATATAAAATAATTAGGATTTATATAAATGTTACATTCTTAGTGTTTTGGCTATTTGTATTTGGCAGTCTTTAATTCTGAATATAAATCAATCTCCATCACATCTTGTCATTATCAACTTAAAACATCTCTCCAGATCTAAAAACATCTTAACTCCTAAACAATTAAGCTTAATTGTAAAACAAAACTATCTGGTCTTCAACCACATCAGAGACTTGAGAAGGTATAAAATTGATTGTCTGCATATACAGCGGGTACAGGTTAGCAGCTTCCCAAATGAGAATATGAAAGAGACAGTTTGCTACCTGAGTAGTCGCCTAAACTTCTCTATAAAGTTGGAGCATCATCTTCAGCCTTCTGGGCCAATATATCTGACAGACTTATTTGTGAGGCAAGAACTATTGAGGACTCGCTTACACTTTCTTGGCAGAGTTTGGCTGTCAACCCTGCCTGCATCCAAGCTTGGCCATTGTTTTTGTAGAATTCTGTCTGTGGTAGAAATGAGGACATTTGCCTAGTACCTTATTTGCTTCATTAAGGTAAAATAGTTGTATAAGGTCTTCAAAAACCTCAGAGACATACAGAAAATGGCATTTCCAAATGATTTTAATATTTTAAAGATTCATTGACAATGAGACAGGGTAACTCCTGACAACACCTAGTCTACCTCAAAGAGGATGATGAACATCAAAGAACCTCCTTATGGAGTGTGGCATCTAAGCCTTTCAATCCTGATTAAAACAAATATTTTTTTGAAACTGGCATGCATAGGTCATTCTACTTCTAACTCATCATAAGTCAGCTGGACTGGTACATGTGTAGGGCATTTTTTCCATGTGGAAACTAGTCAGTGTGAGAAGAATAAATCGTTTTTGAGTGTTTTGTGAAAAATTAATGCAATTGTTTTCTACTACCTATTTTAGCTCCTAAAAAATGACACTGAGACTTATTATGTTTACTAATAAGCTTTAAAACACTAAGCTGGTCAGATACTCATTTATTTTACCTCAATTATGCTAGGCTGGCTACCTCCCAGCCGTGTGCCCTTTTGGCTGCCATCTATTCTGCCCTTGGCCTTCTTTTGTATCTCTCTGTCCTCATGATGAACTCCTCCTGGCTTCTACATGGTATCTTCTCTTTTCTTCCACCTTCTTCTCTCTCTGAGACAACTCCTCAGCCCCTGCCTCCTTCTTGTCCTCTCTGCTCATCTATTGGCTGTTTAGCTTCTTCAATAACCAATGAGGGATAATTGGGGAGGATTGATACAGGAGATTCTTCAATGATCATGACATTGCTCATGTCTGGATACAACCAGATTTCAGGGCACATAAATCAGCACCAGACCATCCCCCAACAGTGTTGCGCTTTATGAGACATCCACTGCAATACCTAAAGACTCAGGGTATAACTGAGATGTAGCAGAAAGAATGTAAATTATGTTGGATTGCAACAAGTACTGTAAAATGTCATTTTATAGGCACGGCATGGCTCGGGAACCCATAATCCTACAGTAACAGTGGTTGCCTGCCCATATTTACAAGAAAAAGAATCTGTCAAACTTTCATCATAGATGAAGAGATTCATAAATCTGCATTCCTCATAGAAAGGCTATAGGTAGTAAGAGGATTACATTTTTCATTGATTTTATTTCAAATACGTGGCAGGCAACACTCACTCATGCAGCCAACCCTAAATAAAATGGTGTCATGAACATTGAGATGGCTTTTCCCATCTCAATTACCCTTTTATACATTGTTTCTTTTCTATATTCTATCTCAACTTTTGGAATGATAATACTGACTTTTTATGATTCTCTTTTTAAATTAATTTATTCTTGTTACATCTCAATGGTTATCCCATCCCTTGTATCCTCCCATTCCTCCCTCCCTCCCATTTTCCTCTTACTCCCCTCCCCTATGACTGTGACTGAGGGGGACTTCCTCCCCCTGTATATGCTCATAGGGTATCAAGTCTCTTCTTGGTAGCCTGCTATACTTCCTCTGAGTGCCACCAAGTCTCCCCCTCCAGGGTACATTGTCAAATATGAGGCACCAGAGTACGTGAGAAAGTTATACCCCACTCTCCACTCAACTTAGACACACATCATTACTCACCTGAAATATTACTGTATTTCACAAAAGAATCTTTGAACTTTAGACAATTTTTATTTTAGTTTTTAGTATTTGGGGGCCGTTCAGATTTGTGGGTACTTAACATTGAAATAAGTGAGTTTTGTGTTATGAGATGGACATGAGCCCAGTGAGAGTAGGACAGAATGTAAGGTTGTCGTTGCAATGCAGATCATGGGCTCATGGTTTGCATGCTTGTTTTCTATCTTTATGTCTGCATTTCTCTCTCTCTCTCTCTCTCTCTCTCTCTCTCTCTCTCTCTCTCTCTCTCTCTCTCTGTCTCTCTCTCTCTCTTTCTCTGTGTGTGTGTGTGCGTGTATGGGTTTTTGTGTTTCTTTGTATGTGATTCTCTATGTGAGTCTGTGTGCATTTGTGTGTATGTGTACGTGTACATTTAAATCTTCCAAGGTTGTGTTGAATACATTGTGTCTACTTTAAGTTGCAAAACAATACACATTTTCATAGAATAAAAAGTTTATAGGAAGCAATTCATGGTATGAGAATGATCTGAAACATATTTAAATTTTATTTTGAAAATAACATAATGTATAGAAGTTTGTATACTCACAAATGCAATGCAAAGATTTGTATTTTCCTTTTTTGTTGTTGTTTTTGTTCTTTCCATCTTTTTATATTGGTAAAAGCTGTGTTATACATCACAAATGTTACTCCATTTTAAGTAGTAAATAACATCATGGTGTTAATTTTGAAGTTTCTTAATATGTATTTTTCTACTTATTCAGTATATATACTTTCTTTTTACGATTTTTTTGAGACATGGCCTGTTGGGGGATGATGGTCTTGTGCACTGTGTATTTAGATGCTGATTTCTAAGCCCTGAGATCTGGTAGCAGTCATGACTAGGATGCTATCAAAATCATTTAAGGATTCCCTTGTCAGTGTTGTGTAAACAGTGCTTCCCAATTACCTCTGATTGGCTAACGAAAAGATTACCAGGCAAAGACTGGGCAGAGGAGACAGAAAGGCAGGAATTCTTTTCCAGTTTGAGATCTCAGGTAGAGACTAGGAAAGGAAGGAAGAGCACTGCCATGGGAAGTGACCATGAGGAGAAAGATGGAGCTTGAGCAGACAGCTGTGATAGAGGCCAGGTCAAACGGCACCCAGCCAGGGAGTTGGCAAAGAGGCATATATGGGTTAGAATAGATGGATATCTGCACAAGTGTACTCCTTAAAGCTTATTAATAAATCTAGTTGTTATCCGCATCAAGTATTTGGGAGCTAGAAGATGTAATACAGAAAACGTTATACTATTTTTTTTATGAAAGTTATATACCATATTTGTATACCAGGCTGATATGGAGATCATTTTGTAACCTAAGTATCAGTATTTCCCATCTTCATACCCCCAGTTATTGGAATCATTTCTGGGAGTTTTTTAATGTAGTGAAGTAACATCTTTTTTATTTTAGAAATATATCTTTCTAGATGAAAATAAAGTTTTCATTAGTATTAGTAATGATGGGGGTATAGATGAAAGTGTGTGCAAAGATTTAGAGACTAAAAATCCTGATTATATGAATTTCAAATATAAAACTTAAAGCTAATAGAAAAACCAAATATTTCTTTTTATTTTCTAAAGCTTGTATGTCTTAAAGTAAGCTATCAAAATGCCAGCATTTACACACCTTAAAATTTATATTTGGTGTCCATTCTACGCCATTTATGTATGGAAATAATTCACTTTAAAATATCAGTTGAAAGTACATTGAAAGCAGTTCTATATACAAAATGAGCTTATTAAATAGTAACCAAGTTGCAATGAGTGTCAATTAGATTATGGGTAGTAATGAAGAAATTAGCAGTTTTGAACTGATAAAAAAAAAATTAAAGGTGGCAGGCTACCAAGAAGAGACTTGATATCCTATGAGCATATACAGGGGGAGGAGGTCCCCCTCAGTCACAGTCATAGAGGAATAAGGGGAAAATGTGAGGGAGGGAGGGATGGGAGGATGCATGGGATGGGATAGCAATTGAGATGTAATATAAGTAAATTAATAAAAAATATTTTAAAAATTAAAGGAAAATCTTCCTTCACTGAATTAATATTCTGATATTTTCTAACTCTTTCTTACTTAGTCAAGTTTCTCTTCTAATAATTATGGCAAAAAAAAAAACTTATGTCTGCATTAAGTTTTTGCTTGTACTCAGAAAAACTATATGGTACTTTCCCTATCTAGTTTGCCTAACCGATCATTTATATCAAGCAATCTATTCTTAAGTTATAATTTTATCCAAATTTGAAAAAATAGAAGAGCTAATGAGAAAGGATTAGAATTTTTTGGAGGTGTTATAACACTGTCCCATAGGTCCTTCCAAGGATGTCTTTCCAGTGTCCTAAAGATATCTGATCATACATAACCTCCTAAACATACCTATTTTCTTTAATTACTGCCACTCTGATGACAAAGCCTATTGCATATATGCCTGGGGGAAAAACAATCCTCCTGGAACTCTATCAACATCCCTGTCTTAGACATGATTAGGAAAAAAACAGAATAAACATAAAACTTGGCTCTTAAATCTCTTAAAGAGTAATTTAGCTGCTGCTAATTTCCTAAATTAATCATCATCAGAAAAGGCAACAGGGAAGTGAACTATAGTTTCCTTCAATAATGAACAAGGTAAGCTTTGATGTTTGCTTCACATTATTGCTTTAACATAATACCATAGTTTCACATTATAAACATAGTATCCTATAAATCTAGAGATTATAAGGCCCTATGTAAATGTATTAATAAATTGTCTACACGTTTAGGTTTTCAAATGAGAAACCTATTTTCATGTCCTCTGGATTTTAGTGTTTATAAATATTCAGGCACTTCATATCGGTCTCCTGTCATTGGTCTTTATATTTCCTCCTCCTATACTGGGGATAAGATGACCCGTGATGGAATATACCCATGAAACAATCTAGCATCATTTCACATCATAAGACCACACAAATAATCACTGGTTCTAGGTGTTGCAACATGAACACATTTAATGAACCACAGTGACAATGCCAAGCATGAAATCAATAAGAGAATGGATATAAATTGTACTGAGAAATTTGCAATTTTTGTTTCTTAAAAAAACACAGAAATATTATAAGAGTCTGGTTTTGTTTTAATCTCAGGTGTGAGAATATAGAGCTGCACCACAGCAGCTGACTAAGATTTGCCTTCTGCTCTAGCAGCAGTGTGGTTTACCAGCTGCAGTGATTTCAGTGACTGTGCAATGTTTGGAATTCTGGGAACTTTTTACAAGGTATGTAAAAGCTAGGACTCTGATAGACAGGGTGTGCGGCTGTTTGGTTGTTGCTGTTAGTTGCAGTTTGTTAAAAGTAATGTATAAAGTAGAAACAATAAGAAGAGGAACATAGATATCCTGATGGTAAAGATGAGAATTTTCCCAGGAATTTGATGCCAATAATCAGGAGAAAGTAGTCTAGAAATAAAGTTGCTTGACTTCTATCCCTAGACTTTATTCAGAGGTATATTTTCTTTCCTCTCTATCTTTTCTTTTTCTTTTCTGTCTAATGATAGGATGCTGAAAGGCTGGGGGGGAAAGGGTGGAGAAGAGTGGAAGCAAGAATAACCCACAAAGAACTAAATACAACTACTAGCCATACCCGGACATCAAGCTAGGAAGAATAGAAAATTTGATTTCAAGTATCAAAGAGAAAACAGCCAGGATTGGGATTTTTTTTTCAAGAGTCTAGCACAAAGTTTATTGTGGCTGCTGTCACTAGTATATCCCACTCTTTACTAACAGAAGGGATTTTCTGGTTTTTTTCCTCTTTGTCCTTCCTATATTCTGTTTCAAAACAGTTTGGAGAATGACTGAGCTGTTGGAAAAATTGCAAATGAAAGTGGAGCACCAGAGAAGAAAGAACAGAAAGGTTAAGTCTCAGTGACTGAGCAACAGAGCATAAATTTCTCATGGGAGGAAAGAGGATTGAAACTACACTGGAGGGCAGCCAAGTCAGATAAAAGCTGTAAAGGAAAGAGGACAGCCTGATGAAAGAGATTATTGGAGAAAAAGAGTTAATTTTTAACACACTGTACCTCCAGAGTCGGAGGAAGGGCAGACCCATGTTATGAAATCACCAACATCCAATAGTCATAAAGCATAAGCCTGTTAACAGTGGGGGAAAAGGTTACTATGAGATAGGATGATGTCTCATAGAAATGATAGAACTAAGGTGTTTTGAAGAGGTAATTGTTTCATATGCGATACAGTCACCTTATGTGAAATGAATTCTATATAACTTGGCTATTAAAATAGAATTATTTTCCAAGACTGGAAGGAATTGGTGACACCTGTGTGAGAGACACAGGAAACAAATTCCTGAACAGAACACCAACAGCCCAGGCCTTAAGGTCAACAGTTGATACATCCTTTTAATACACTAAAACCAATTTTGTTGACATTGCAGACACTTTTAAGATTAGTTTATTCTTCCCCAAGCATTGTTTGGCAATTTATTGATCTTTAATAAACTTTTTTTTTCTTTTTTTGGCAATGTCTAAGGTAATCCTGAGCTTTGGTGCTTCTTTTCTCTTGACTGCTCCTGTTTTCTTTGTTGTGTTTTGAAAAATGACACTAAACCCTCATTGTTGGTAGTCAAGCTTTGTCGGTATGTTTATATTATCACTATATTTATATTAGCTTTTAACAACTCCAAATAACTAAAAGATCACAATAACACACATTTATTTATAACTTAGGAAATGCATCCAAATTGTGTATATTCCTGTGGCCTCAATTATGTTTTCTGGATACAGAGATTGAAGTAATATGAATTGTTAATTATGAAAATAATCTTTACTATATGACATGTTTTAAATATAAATGATACATTCTATATTTAATATATAACATGATATATAAATATTATTGGAGTCTCACATAGTTACATTTGTGCACATATCATATAATAGAATCTATCAGATAAGCCTAAAGAAAAAATATTAACATATACATACATATATGAGATAAATAATAACAATCTCATTGTGATGACAGATGTACAAAGAAACCTGGGTCTTTATGAGCTATTTCGTAATTGTGCAGAAGCAACAAATGCAATAGAAGCAGGGAATGGTCTGAGAGGTGGAAGGCAATTTACCTAATTTGTTTAGACAGGTCCTTTTAGGTCATGTGCTCAATCTCAAGATCTCTAAAAGCATGTTGCTTTTAGATTTTTCTGATTAATTGTATAGCTGTTGCACATATAAAGTTTTCCTGAAATCTCCAAAGAAAGATATATTATAAACTGAGAGCATCTACTCTTGTCTTCCCAAAGCAATGTTAAAATTCAAGCCAACAGTTTAAGCATTCCACAGATAAAGACATTCCCCATAGCAATATAATTAGTTTTTTTGCCAAGAGGTCCAATTATCAATACGTTTTCAGAAGATTAGCCTGGGTAACCTGCCTACCTTCTCTACCAATGTCTCAAAGGTATATAGAGAGAAATATGTCACAATTATGTTAACCCTAAATTTCTGGAAAACCAAAACATAGGAAAAGAAAGTTGTCAAGAATTTATTTCTACCTATAAATTATACAGTAAACTCCAATATGTACATTTTCAATAATTTAATAAAATATTCCCATCATCTATAGCTATTGATAAGTGTAATAGAGAAGAAATTATGACTATTAAGCAAAATGGTGTTAATTAAAGCACAATTTAAAATTGTTTTTTTGTACATATAAGTATTAATTACAAATATAGAAAAATTCTAATAGAAAAAAATTACTCACACTATGAATGCATGTAACTATTTCACAATATATTAACTCTCTGTCAACATGAACATCATGGATATCCTGTATGAAAATGTATCGTGATCAACAGATGCAGTCTCCCAAGTGGTCCTTTGTTATTCTCTGACATCATGGGTAAACTTGTAAAAAGTTTATTTATTAATTGCTATTTGAGATAAAATAGTAATATATTATAATTAATCTTTTGTCTATACATAATAAGAGAGTCTAGAAACAATACAAATTTTTATTGCGAAACCATATCCAGAGTTAGTATTCCTCAGAATTTTTGGAGTGATCCTTTATCCCAAGTGATCAAAATACCTGAACAATAGTATTTGTTTTGTTCTTGTTCCTTTACTTTATATCAGAAATGAAAAGAGCTACACTTCGAACTTTATTTAGTTATCAAGAAGAGAATTATAATTCATTTCTAAAATCTTAATTTTAATCAATCTTAGGATAACTTATTGATTCTCTTATCTGAGAAGCTCTTATTCAAAAGACAGATGCTGGAGACAAATATGGCTATCTGCCTTCTTGGTTGGTTTTACCTCAATATTAAATATGGCTTAAATTGCGCATTTTTTTTTAGTGATGCTGCTTTTGAGAGAGGTTTTTGCTATGTAACCACAGCTATCCCCTCAGCTTTGGAATCACACCTCCATATCCTTGCAGTTGGTATTATAAACACTTACCTCCATCTTCAGATATGTGTCCTTGGGGAGCACAAATATTTGTTGCAATTAACAACTTGAATTGAACACTAATATTTATTCAAATGCTATTAAATTTTAACTTCCAATAGGAATATATTTTAGTCATTTATTTAAACACATCATCTTGCAAACATAACATATGGACAGCAACTAGAATTAGGAAAGATGTGTTCTGTTGTTAACTGTATTCATATATTCACATAATTAAACCTCAGCTCCCGATAATAGACACTAATCCAACCACAAAACCCTGGAATTAGGATCTTTCCTATATGCAAGATGTGCTGGGGCAATGTTGCCACTGAACATGTAGATGTGGCCAAACAATGTTTGGCTGAACTTGAGGCTTACTCCATATAAGGCAGGCCATGAATGACAGTGTCTAGATGGCCTGGAACCAGAGGTTTGATAACCTAGAGACCTTGGGTAGAACAAAACACAACTGTCTTCCCAACGGCAAAAAAAAAAAATGATTTCTAATGACATGATGCTATGTTGCTATACTCACAGACCAGTGCCTTGTCCAGTTGTCATCAAAGATGCTTTCTCCCCCAGGAGATGAGAACAGGTACAAAGTCTCACAGCCAGACAGTATTCAGAGAAAGTCTAAATTGGAAGCCCCTCCCTCTGAGATTGGAATCCCACAGAAAAGTAGGAAGGACAGGTGTAGGAGCTAAGAGTGGATGGAAGATTCATGGAGAGCATGGCCACCACATAGACAAGCAAGGCTCACAGGGACTCACAGAGACTAATGTGGCAAGCATGGGGTGTGAATGGGTCTGCATCAGCCTCTCTGCATACTAGTTGTGGCTGTTAGCTTGGTGGTTTTATGGAATCTGGTATGTCTCTTACTCTTACACTGCTCTTTGTACTCTTTTCATCAATCATATTGGGTTGCCTTTTCCAGCCTTGATTAGAGAGCTTTTGCACTGCCTCATATTGTATTTTTTCCTTTCTCTCTCTCTCTTTCTGCCTGTAGTCTTTGGGCGGGGGAGGGGGCTGCGGACTTCCGGCATGGATGGGAGGAATAGTAGAGGAAGGCAAACTGTGGTTGCGATATATGGAATGAGAGAGGAATATATTTTCAATAAATAAAAATGAATAAATAAATTGCAGATTCAATAAGCACTGCTACACTGTAAACATGTTGGTTATTCAAAGTAAGTCATAATCTTACCACTTCAGTTCTTATCTAATTGCTTAAAATCTTTTTTTGTGTGTAATATATTACACTTTTAATTTATTATTCTACCCATATGTTGAAGGGAAAAAAACTACAAATTATAAAATAACTTTAAGAAAAAAGCTACAGCAACTTAAGATAAAAAAAATATAACTACAACAATGAAACAATTCTTAAAATTTTAAAAAGAATATTTGAGAGTATTGATCTACTAAACTTAGGAACTATTTCATATTGCCACTTACATGATTGTGTTTACTGAGAAATTACTCAAATATTAATGGGCATGGAAAAGAGAATATATAATATTTTCAGAGAGAGAAGTCTAGTTGTATAACATAATTTCATGTAAGTAAAAAGGTAACTGTACATTTAAGTAGTGATACTTAATGAACCACAAAGATAAATTACTACATTATGAATCTATAGTTTCTTTCCTTTACTCTATGCAAAATGTTTTGTATGCACCCTTGGTGGCATTCTCCTGCTTTTTTCTTTGTTCCAGCACTGTGGTTATTAAGCTTGCACTTTTGTTCTTGTTACTAAAATAATTCACAGGTATACACACTTAAGAAACCTATTGTGCTTTCTGATCAAGGAAGAAAGTTATGCTAGGCTATAATAAGCAATTTAATTTTTAATGAGTGTATTCATGCCCAAGGTCATAACAAATGTTAAAAAAAAAAAAAAGTTAAAATAAACTACAGAAAACACTAATGATAAAGCCCTAAATATGATTAGGATAAGATAAGATTTGGCAGCGTGTACTTTCATTAGGTATTTTGATTTATTTTATTTGAAAAAAGAAATTTAGTTCAAGTGGGATATAGCATGCACAGAGCATATTAAAAGGAGGAAGGCTTATATTTTAAAAGAAGTATACAAAGCTGTCGTGAATTTAAAATCACTAAGGTAAAAAAAATTAACCTGCTTACCAAAACGTGAGTTCTGTATACACTGTCATTTCCCAGTTTCAGACATTGCTTTAATATATTTTCCAGAATATAATTTAACTAAGAATAAATAGGCTATAGTGTACTCAACACATCTCATAATTTGATTAGTGAAAAAGGCAAACAACATTTTTATTACTAGCCTAGATTTATTGCTAGAATAAACTAGAAAAATTTTTAAATTCCTCTTTTGTGATACAGGTTTTGAGTTTGTGTTTTTATTGTTGTATAAAAATTGCAATAAAATTTCTCTCATAAACAGCTTTTCCCAAAATGGTTCTACATAATGGATATTTTCCAGACTAGGTTTTTACATGATTTCTTTAGTTAATGTTTAGTTATTGTATCTTGATAAATCGTGTTAGGTGCAGAATTCCTTAGTATATCATCAGCCATAATCTTGTGCTATACCAATTTAAGATTTCCACTAATAAATTGTGAAACTAAGTATCAAAATGTAGAAAATAGGATTACTTTTAAAAATTTAGTTGATATAATATGCATTATTTTATGTTCTAGAATCTACAGAAACAGAAGTCTATATCTTCTCAATATATATTTACATCCAATAATATTACTTATGAATTCTGTGAGCTCAATGCTGTTGCATTTTAATAATTTACTATCATACATTTGGTAGATAACCCAAAAGCAAATATAGACTATTGACAGGAAACAATTGAATCATTTTAGAAACCACAAACTACATGGGAAGAGATTTTGCTAAGCATGGTTAAAAATGTCTGGTAGATAAAACTTAAAAGTTTTTATTAAAAAATATTGTTGTTTCTTTCACAAAAAATGTGTAATTGTATAATGTGATCATGTCTCTAGCACATGATAACTCGAAGAGCTGCTGTTGGAAGTCATAGTACACAACTTTGGAAGTCAAATATCAAATTATATTGGTCAATTTTGTTCTTTCCAATGTAAGTTTTGGAATTGAACCTCTGGTTAGCAGATGGTGGAAGGTACTTCTATGTGCTCAGGCAACTCAGTTGCCAACGTTACTTATTGTTAAATACCTCTGTTGTTAAGATTTCTTTTTATTTAGGCACATGTGTATTTGTGTGTCTCTCATTGTGTCATAGGTATGACTGTACCTATGTATGTCAGAGAGAACATGAAATTCCCTTTAGAGGTTGGGTTAGAGATGAATATAAGTGCTCTGAAGTGGGTGCTGGGAACCAAATACTGGTTTTCTGGAATAACAGTGATTGCTCTTTGTGGAGAGCACCCAAGGACCGCACCCTAAGATGGCTCCTGGCACGTCGCCAGAGTTGCCTCCATAGAAAACAAACAGGTCCTTATTTGGATATAGCCCGCTGCCTGCGGTAGTTCCACCTTCATGGACCTATGAGGATACGAGACGTGGTGTGAATTGATTGGATGATAGTATGCTTTATTAGCGTGTGACGGGTGTGGTTGGGGGAGTTGCTTGCACGAAGAGCTTGAATAAACTGCTTGGAGAAGAACTGGTGGTCGCGTCTTTCTTGCTGGCCGAGTGAGGCGGGACAAGTGGTGGCCCGTACGGGGACCCTCTCGCTGCCCACTCCCCCACCGTGAAGTTCAGAACTCCAAGTAGCCAAGGATCGCCCGTGGGTAAGTTCGCGGTAAGTGGAGCTTATGACCCCTGGAAAAAGGGGAAAGTCTCCAGAAGGGAGCTAATCCTAAAGTCTCCGGAAGGGAGCTAATGCGCGAGGTTTCTCGCTAGGAGGAAAAGTGAAAGTATGGGTGCATCGCCTTCTCACCCGGTTTTCACTGCCCTCCGAGAACTGCTAAAATCAAAGGGACTTAAGCTTAAAAGTAAAACCTTAGAAACCTTCCTGACTGAATGTGATACAGTGGCCCCATGGTTCGCGATGTCTGGCCGTCTTTCCCTCTCGGGCTGGGATGAACTAGGTAAGGATTTGGACTTTGCCTGGCAGCAAGGAGACTTGAAAGCCAGGGTGAGGCCGATGTGGAGGTTTGTCCGTAGCTGCTTGTCAGATACTAGGTGCTGTCAGGCAGTAGAAGCTGGAAATGAAGCTCTTGAGCAGCTAAAGGAAGAAAGATCTCAAAAATCAGATAAAGGAAGTGAGCTTAGTGAAGAATCTAGCCCGGAGGATGATATTGAAGAACTGGTAAACAAGATGGAGGGGACCAGACTGTATCTGGATTTGTCTCCGTATAGAAAGGAGATGCCAGAAAAAGGGGAAGTTAAAAGAAGGGGGGTAACGAAGGCTGAGACGGAAGTTACCATGCCCCCTCCCTGCAGTGTGCCTAATCTGGAACCGGAGCCAACCAACATTGGTCGGTCTTTATGCCCACAGGTTTGGAAGGAGGTCAGGGCGAGTGCCTTGGGGTTTCCAGTGTTTCAAGATGCTCAGGGAAATCGCTACCGTGAACCCCTAGATTTCTAAATAGTAAAATCCATTGCAGAGGCTGTACGTGCTTACGGTGTCTCGGCATCCTTCACGGTGTCGATGATAGAGAGCTTAAGTAGACACTGTATGACACCTACCGATTGGAGTAGCCTTGTCAAGGCATGCCTCACTTCTGGTCAGTGTCTTGATTGGAAGGCCTTCCTGATAGAATTTGACACTGAGCAGGCAGCAGCAAATGCTGCTGGAGGCAATCCAGCCTGGGACAGGGACATGCTTTTGGGACAAGGCCGATTTGCTAACCAACAAACAGGGTATCCCATCCCAGTGCAAGCATCTAATGCCATGACGTTGTTTAGACATAAGAGGGATTTTGGGATTACCACAGCCATTGTTGCTGCAGTCTCCCTTGCCACTATGGGTGCCGCCACTGCTGCAGTGGCTCTAAGTTCTACAGTTCAAACAGCCGCCACCCTTAACAACTTATCAGCCACAGTTGCCGAAGCTCTAGATACGCAGGCCAATATTAATGCCCAGTTAAAGGGAGGCATTATGATCCTGAAGCAATGCGTTGACCTGGTCCAGGAACAGGTGGATGTCTTATGGCCACTGGCACAGCTAGGCCGTGAATGGACATTACCTGGGATTTGTATTGCTTCTGTTCAGTATGTTAATTTCTCTAAGGCTGCAAATCTATCTAAACAGCTCTCTAGCCATCTTCTAGGTAACTGGTCAGCCGACTTCAATGGCCCGATGAGGGATCTTCGACTGTCGATTACTACAATCAATTCTACCCATGTTGACCTGGCTTTGGCAGATGGACTTCCACTTGGCTGGCAACTGCTGTTAATCACCTGAAGGAATGGGCGGGTATCGGGGCTATGAGCATTATATTCTTGGGTGTAAGTGGTGTGTGCCTGTGGTGTATTTGTTGGTTAAGAACGTCTCAACATCGCACTCAGGTCCTGATGGCTCAAGCGTTTGCAGCAGTTGAGGCAGGACAGTCGCCTCAGATCTGGCTGTCTGTCCTGAAGAATTAACACAATGTTTCTTGTCACACTCAGGGTGCGAGGCAGAGCACTGCACAGGAGGTACATTGTATGCAGTTAATGGCCTTCTGGGGAGCAAGTTTGATTGCATGTGGGTTGGTATCCCAGGCCCCACCTCCGGGAAAAAGATACTGGGCCAGGTCTGGCACTCAGCAAATGAAGGGTTTGCTTGAGGGCAGTGTGAACAAGTGTCCATGGAACGTATGGAGCTAGGTCTGGCACTCAGCAAGAGATCAGACCTCTACTCTCACCTGTTGCGTTAAAGCCCTGATGTGTCAATATTATAAAACAAAAAGGGGGAACTGTGGAAAGCCCCCAAGGACCGCACCCTAAGATGGTGCCTGGCACTTCACCAGAGCTGCCTCCATAGAAAACAAACAGGTCCTTATTTGGATATAGCCCGCTGCCTGTGGTAGTTCCGCCTTCTTGGACCTATGAGGATACGAGACGTGGTGTGAATTGATTGGATGATAGTATGCTTTATTAGCGTGTGACGGGTGTGGTTCGGGGGAGTTGCTTGCACGAAGAGCTTGAATAAACTGCTTGGAGAAGAACTGGTGGTCGCGTCTTTCTTGCTGGCCGAGTGAGGCGTGACAGCTCTTAAACATGGATCCATTTGCCAGCCTCCGATTTAGCGATTTCTTTTCTTTTTTACATTATTATGTTTCCATTTTAAGTATATATTTATATTATTACACATAAATAAAATAAACTACATATATCAGGAACCATGAAATGATCAGGAATTATATAAATGTTACATTCAGTGATTTGGCTATTTGTATTTGTCAACCTTGAAATAAACATCTTTCCTATCTTGGTGAGTCTAAACTTTTGAATAGAAATCAATATCAATCATATCTCATTATTATCAACTTAAAACATCTATCCAGATCTAAAAACATCTTAACCTCAAAACAACTAAGCTTAATTGTAAAACTAAACTATCTGGTCTTCAACCCCATCAGAAACTTGAGAAGGAATAAAATTGAATTCCAGAGTAGACAAGAAGCACAGGTAAGCAGCTTCCGCAATGAGAAAATGACAGGGACAGTTTGATGGCTGAACAATCCCTAAAGTCCCTCTAAAATGTTGGAGATTCATCCTCAGCCTTCTGGCCCAATGTATCTGACAGACATATTTGTGAGGCAGGAACTATTGAGGATATGTTTATCCTGTCCTGGCCATTGACTCTGTCTGCATCCAAGCTTGCTCACTTTTAGGCATAATTCTTTCTGTGTCAAAAAGAGAACATTTTGTTCTGTGGATGATTTGCCACATTTGACGACATCACCATAAGGAGTTCTTTGATGCTCATTCATCTTTTTTGAGGTAGACTGGGTGTTGCCTGGAGTTGCCTGATTCTTGCTGTCACAGAATCTTTAGAATAATAAAAACATGTTTAAATGCCATATTCTGTAGGTCTCTGAGGCTTTTGAAGACCTTATCTAATTATTTTGCATTACATATCTATCTGTTAGACTAGATACACATTCTTGGGACAAAACCAGGCTGGAAATTGACATGACCATGATTGGATCAACTAACAATTGGCTTGCATTACTTAATTATTCTAAATGGCCTGCATTACCACTCTAAAGGTATTGGAAGTAAGCCTTGTATTTTAATTGTGTTCGATGTGTACAATACCTCATATTAGAATAGAAGTATGTATAATGTCTGTGGAGAATAATCCTAAAATTGAATTATATACCAATGGTGATACCAATATCACAATTAAACTTACTTTGCATCATAATACAAAATTCTCTCTATATATATATCAATTAAAAATAACCTCATTTGTGAGTAACAATTGAGGCCTTAAGTACCTTAATTAATGTGCCTTCAATCTGTAACCTTGGAGAAATATAAGATTCAAAATTCAGCATTAAGTTCCCAGGGATAATCAGCAATATCTATTACATATAGACATTTATATTTACAAACAATACAAAGTGTATATTCATGTTTAAGGTCTGATATCCCCATTGAAGTTTTGCAAAATGTTTTAATAATCTTAAACATAATACTATTAAACCAGGACTCTATAAAAATATTCATGGTTATGAAAATAGAATTTCCTTTTTGTGTGCTTAAGTGTAATGTTGTTGATGAATCAACATTGCAATTAATTCTCCAAAGATAGTTCAAGGCATATTGAAGAGTAAATAAGTTTGAATATCAAAATGTATGGTCATGATCTGATGGGCTAAGATCAATGCAACATAAAACCTATTTTATAAAGCATGTAATACATATGCCGAAAAAGAATGGCAGTGTTTTCTCTTGCATATTTTTACAGATTTTAAAATCAATTCACCATTGTTCTGGCTTTCTTAAATCATATACCTATATGTATATTTGCATACACAGATATGCTTTTGATTTTTGAATGATTTTAACTATCACTTAGTGTACCCTCATAATTTTTTGTAGCCTAGTTGTATCATTTCACAAATCAATGACTATCATCGAGTCCAAATTTCTAATTTCACATATGGAGAACCAGAAATATTCATACACTATTTATGTGTTTGTATATTTAATACATTTCAAACCACAGTGTCTATTCCAAAACACTAAACTATGCTTCCACATTATAGTTTCTGGTACTATTTTGTTTCAAGTTTTATCAGAAATATATGTTTCCTACCAGGAAGGGCCAATGTATTTATGTTAGTACGTGGCTAGACATGGACAGTGGTGGCAGTGCATAAAGATTCACAAAGACATTCTACAAAGTATTTTTAGACTATTTTGTCTTCCATATCATTGTACAGTTCTTGTATTTTACGTGAATCTGTATCTCTAAATTCTTATCTCATGCATCAGAAACAAATGTGAGGAAATTAGAACTTATTGGTGGATTTAATGACAACTGAACTATGTTGCATCATTATTTGATTATTGTAAGAATGAGGCAATCCAGTCTAAAAACAAGTAACAATGCATGACAGCCAGTTACAGGTTCAGAAGAATTGGATCTACTCAGGTTTTTTGGACAGGTAATTATCATTATATTACCATTCTTTATAATTGAAAACCTTTTATTAATGTTGGTATTCTGTGATATTTTGTGTTTGTTTCTATAGGGTCACAGATTTCAGAGCAAGACCTACTTGAAATATGTTCTAAGTCACAAATGTGGAAATAAAATGAAGATTGGATATAGGAAAATGATCAGTTTATGTTGATTTATTTTTAAGGTTCTATGTCTGCTTTTCAAATGGTTAGAAGATACTGTAAGATCAGGAGATGGTAGGAACACTATTGTGATTTCCATATAAGCTCTCAGATTTATAAATATCGGGCTCCTGTGTAGTGGATATAAACGTGGTTTTGTTTTGATCCAAGGGATGGGATGTGAAACAGACTTGTTTGTCTGCTGGAAACAGACTTGTGCAAGGACACCAGTTGTTTGTTTACTAGAAGAACTGCTTCTTGCAGGGCCATGGTCTTTGCCAAACACCCTAATATGGACTTTGAGTAGAGATACATGTGTATATGAACCCTAAACCAGAGGCTTGGCTTTTGGTTATAGTGTGTGTGTGTGTGTGTGTGTGTGTGTGTGTGTGTGTGTGTGTGTGTGTGTGTTTGAATAATTTGGCTACTTATTTCTCTACTTCATGGTGATCCTAAAAAGAAACGCTCCAGAGAAACGCTTCGAGGCTCTGGGTTCTGGCTGCAGCTCTGGTTCTGTCTGCTGCTGGTACAGTAGTCACCTTTGTTGAATTGCTAGTTGATGTTTAACTGGTCTGCTGAAATCCTGATGATGAAACGTGGAATAGCTTCAAGGAACTGAGTCTAAAAAGGTCTAGTTCTCCAGTTCCCATTAACCTCCTTTCTCTCCTCTCTAGGAGAGATGAAGAGAGGAAGAGATTGGAGGAGAGGAATAAAGAACCCTAAGTAAAGCAGGTTTGAAAAAGTTCAAAATCTGCACTCCTGTCTTTTTAACAAACTTGTTATAGGGCAGCCATGCTGCTTTTATCACATACCCTTGACATAGAGAGTAAGACATTGAAACTCGAATGTGTTGTTTAACATCATGTTCTGAACCAAAAATCTAGAACTAGTTGTAACTACCAAATAAATGTAACACGAAAGTGTAATAGTGGCTCTAGAGAAATGGCTCAGGTGTTACGAACACTTGCTGCTCTTGAACACGACTTATGGTCTAGAATACTAGATAAACATTTAGTGCAAATGCAATCATGGATGTAAATCACACACACACATAATATTTGAAGAGTAATACTACTTTGATATTAACTGAACATTATTATCCTCCACTGAATAACACTATGTAACAAATTCTACTACAAAATACAAGTACTCAGAAATATTTTGAAAATGTAAGAAGTAAATAGGGAAGGAACAGTAGTGAAGAGCACATTGTGAGAATACTTTCTCTTTTATTATATACCTTAATTTCTAATATTACACATATTAAACATAGTTATCAACATTGCTGGCATTGCATTTCTAACTAATTCTTGATTCTCGTTGCCTTGATACTTGTGTCCTTTCAAGGAAAGCAATTAAAGCCCATTAATCTAAGGCCAATGATTTGTATTAAGTTGTAACAAACATTTTTCTGTGTTGACATAGAAGTGCATATGTGCACACAAGCATACCTGGGCATATTGTGTATGTGTCTACTTGTGTGCATGAGTAAGTATGTGTACGAAAGCTGGTACTGTCAGCTCCCTGCTCTGTCCCTCCCCATCTTATTGTCCTTGACATGTAGCCCACCACTGTGGCTCCACTGACCACTGTGTTCCTGGAGTTTGCTTATCTGTAGCCTCCAATGTTGGAGCAACAGACAATTGCAACAAGTTCAGTTTTTTTCTGAGGATGATAGTGATTTGAATTTAGAATGTTCTTCAACACTGAGCTATCTCCCCAGCCCTTCACAAACATGTTATTATTAATAAATCAAAAAGTTGCAAAAGAGCCAAATACAAAGTCCAGTTAAAAAAATGTTTTTAACAAGAAATGGCTTAAGTACCGTAGTTATCAGAACTATTACAAGATTTACACTTTCCTTCAAATATATCTGATGTATGTTTTACCTACAATCAACTTACACCTTACTCCAAACAGATAAAACAATGTATGAATGGCCACATAAACATGAGAAAGAAGAATACAATATTTTAAAATGAAAAATAAAAACATAGAATTAAAAAAATACAAACAGGTAGTTCCATTAGAAGATAAAAGAATTTGAAGATTAAGTGAAAACAAACAAACATAATGATTATAATACTTAAGTTTCATTGAGAAAAGAGATTGGAATGAGGAGTGAAGATTACCAAAATGAGGTGTAGTTTTCAAGAAATAACAATATGAAGAAGAGACAAAAAGGCATTAGCTAAGTGACTGTTGATAAATACCACTAGGTATATAGGCAAAAGCTCCAATATAAAAGAAAAATATTGTAAGCGAAAATTAGAAAGAAGTTGTCCACACTAGTTCAGATGAGTTAGAATGCCAATAGCATATTTATTATCAAACAACTGAAAGTTAGAAGGCTCTGAAAATAAACTGAAGATGTGACTATACATCTTTAATATAAGAAGTATGTTATCTGATAGAGAGTTTTATTGTTCTGAATAATTAAAGGAAACGCAAAGGAGATGTAAGGTGTCTGCTAGTCTGATGTCAAAAATCCCTCAAGAGATCTGTGATTTCCATCTGATACAACTGGAATTAAAAGAAATTAAAATGAAGACATCTACTTTACTGATGGTATCTGTTATTCACATTGATAAACAGTTGTGAAATCACTAAGAGCAAAAAGCTATAAAATAGAAATATAAATATATTCAGTAATAAAGTCTAATCACTAAAATTAATGATTATTGTAAAATTAAAAATGCACAGAGGAAATTTTTACTGTTATAGCTATTATTGTATTGTTGTCAATTTTGACAGTGTTCTGACTGTGTTTTCTTTTCTTTTTTTTCTGTGTTTATGTGTGTATAACTGAAAAGCAAAACTAATGAACTTTTTAATAAAAAGAAATAGTAGAAACAGGTTTACACAATATCCCACTGAAATAACACATATACATATATATGAATAACTTGCTATTCACATTGACAAAGAGTTTGAAAGCACTAAAGAACTAAGTTATAAAGCATATTCAATAATAAAATTACTATCCCTGAAATTAATAATTATTGTACAACTGAAATACCACAACGAAGCTTTTATTATGAAACTTACTTTACATGTAAAAACTTGCATTATTGTAATAATTCTATTTCAAGAACTGAAGACATTAAATTATTTTAAAATGATAAATTCCATTTACACATTAGGAAAAATAAAGATAACTTTTACCAACCAGTATCAAACAAAAATTAGGAAAATGCATAAATATATAACACCTCAATATACATGAACAGATTATTTTGTATATCTATGAAAGACACTACTAACTCACCTACAATCAATATCCCTTGCAGTGAGATATATGACACTCGCTACACTGACACAACTTACAACATTTGTGTGTGTGCCATTGTCTGCTAACCTGTGAGGAACAAAGTGCAGCTCATATACACGGCTGGAGGTTGTACAAGTCCAAGGCACTCATCTGAGTACAACCTGACAACATCTTAGAAACAGATAAAGAAATAGCTCAAATGTATATTAATTCTCTACTTTTATACTACAGAAAGCTTTCCAGAAACAAATGCAATAGGGCCTTTAAATATGTCAATCAAAAATAATTCCTAAATGTCATTAAAGTTTAAAATTATATTTTGAAGAAGAGAGGTTGAATATATATATATATTCATTGTGTATGTATGTAAGGACAAAGTAAGAATTGAATCGGTAATATTTTTTAAAAATCATGCTTTTAAAATTAATAAAATTGTTTCACTATAAAAATTAAATTGATTCATATTACTTCCTTTGTGTGTTTTTGAATACTATAGATATTTATAAAGCAAAAAAATTATTGTCTCTCAACAACTTTTAAATATGAATTATATTTAGTGTAGTAATTTATATCTTTGTCTAAATTGACTACTATCTATAGAAGACCTGACCATACTTGAGTGTCAATAGAGTCAGCTTAGGTTCATCAAGCGCCACACTGCTCCTGAACAGCAAGTACTTGGCTGTACCTTCAGAGAGTCCCTGGTTCCAGATAAAACAGCATGTTTCTGGAAACATCAGGCCTCCTAGATCTGGATCTCCAGGAAAGAATAGATACAGTGTGCTTGGACTCAATACCAGGCACTCTAGTAGGACAGAAGGTGTCTGAAATGCCCAAATATGCATCTAAGCAACTACTCATCAGCCATATTTGTCATGTTGGCACCATTATACAGAAATCACTCAATATTAAAGTGTGAGACAAAACACAATTTGTTGTCTCATCATTTGAGTAGAATATGTCTGTTTTGGTAACCACTGTATTTTTGCCTCCTTTCTCTCTTTCCTTTATCTTCAGGTTGCCTTGCCTCACAGTTTCAAACTGTTTTCCAGGAGCAAGTATGACTATGCTGCACCTTATTCATGAACAAAGTGCACAGGATTTTCTTGCCAAATACTCATCAAATTAAATGTCTGGATTTTGTTGCAGTTGGCCAAATCTGAGACAATTCCTGGCATGTGGAACAGTGTGTGCTAATTGTGGAGTGTGCTTTGTTTCTCTCTCAGTCAGTCAATATGAAAGGAAAATAATATGGCACTGTTTGACTTAGACAGACCTCAACTAATGCCTTGCAACTTTAGTACCACCATAACCTCAGGGTTCAAATAGACAAACTATGAAAGACACCTGGGAATATATAGATTCTGTGAAGACAATAGAAAAGGAGAAGGATGCCATCTTATCAGGCATGGAATTTAAAATGACAAGTGTAAATCCTCAAGATCCTCAATCCATTCATCTCCTGGTCATTTCTCTAAGAGTAAAATCCTGCAGCCATGAACATCAGATCTGTTCACATATAGAACTGTAAGATTTCAAATTATACCCCATCCCAACTGAATCAGAAAGAATAGACCCAGGGCTTGTGACATGTCTCAGTGGGTATGTAGAGATTGTCATGCCAACATAAGGATGTGAATATTCATACCATGTGTAAAAGGTCAGGTATAGTACAGTTACATGCAATGAAACCCTAGTGTTGGAATGGGAATTGTGGAGAAGCAGGAATATCACTGAGTGTCATTAGCTCCAAGTGAATAACCTATAAGTCATAAAGTAGAACACCTACCTTCTCCACTATTCTCAAAATATATTTGAACAAATAAGCTCACATGTGTACATCACACATACACAGGAGAGGGAGGGGGAAGAGAGGGACTCAGGGAGGTATAGGGGGGCAGAGGGACGGAGGGGAAATAGATTGAGAATCTGTTTCACAAACTCTATGCGTTGTTGTGTCATTTAGTTTGAGAACTCTTAGTTTCTGACCTTGTTCCCACACACACTCTTCCTAATATGAACAATTCACATGCTTATGTGATACCGTTAACAAAATATGTTTTCATATATTTCATTATGTGTGATCATTAAGCGCAAAATACAGCACATGTGGATTGTATTCACCATGACATGTAGATCCTTAAATGTAATTGTAAACAAACTCATCTGGAATGTTGAATTTGGAAATTGCCCATATAATACCAAAACATTACAAAGTATTAATAGGATTAATCAGGCATATCCAGGTATTGTTGTCTATGGTTACCTTTTTAGCTACTATAGGATGGTATTCCAATCTCATGTTTGCTGTGACCAATTTACATGGTTTTCTAATTATCTTGAATGAGATAAAAACACCTTTAATTCTGCTAAAGTTAACTAGCTTTATTCACACTTTTGATTTTTGTACCACAAAGAAGATTCCATGAATATACTACTTTTTTCTTTTGCATGATTTTAGCTTTGATGCTAATATAGCCATTATTAATTAACTTAGGAATTAATAATAGGCAATAATCCAACTTTTTTGTCATGGATATCCAGTTCATTTATCAACAAGAGAAGAGACAATTATTTTCCTACTTAAAGATTTTGGTAGTCTTTGCAAAAGTAATTGAAAGTTTAGCTCTGTGTCTAGGATATCACCCTTACTATACTGATCATTGTGACCTTCATAACCATCATTATGATTGTACTATGCAGATCACTGAGGCTTTGCAGAAAATTTTAAAATGTGATGATTCTTGTTCTACACACTTCCCTGTACATTTAATGATGCATTGTTTTTAACAGCTAGGTAATATTCCATGGTATAAATATGTATCTTCTTTTTCTATTCTTCTGTTGATGGATGTAAATGTTATTTCCAGTTTGTGGCTATTATGAATAAAGCTGATATTAATATAATTGAACAAGTGCCCTTGTAGTAGGATAAAGTGTTCTCTGGGTATATGCCCAGGATTGGTATAGTTGAGGTTTGAGGAAGATAATTTCCCAATTTTCTAAGAAACCACTGTACTGAATTCCAAACTGACTGTGCATCTACTCCCCACCCAGATTTGTTGGCTCTGTTGATCATCTTGTGGAGCTCCTGTTCACTCCAGGTCCTTTTTACCCCTACTCTTCCAAAAATTTCCTGGCATTCTGCTCAATGTATGGCTGTGGATCTCAGCACCTCTTTGGATGCCCTGATGGGTGGATTTTTTCAGATGACATCTATGGAAAGATCTCATCATGTTCCCTTCCTTCAACAGCTTCCAGCGTCTGTTCTATGTGACCTTCTCAATGAGAATTAAACATCTTCCCTAGGGTTCTACTTGTTACTTAGCTTCTTTAAGTCTGTGAATAGTAGTATGGTAATTCTGTATTATATGGCTAATATCTACTTTGAGAATGTGCTTCATTGCGTAAGAGGTCTTGTCTATGAAAGACTATGAGTGTCAAAGAGAACTGATAAAAATCTGATCTGAGTAAGAAATGCTTTCACATGAAAGTCACCATTAAAGAAAGAAGAGATGTAAGAAGATAGTAATGGAGACCACATAGAAAGCTGATCTCCCCTGCATGGTGGCTGAAGAAAGGACATTCATCAGACTTGATGATTGTAGTAATAAAAGAGAAAAAATCTCATCCTGAGTTAGCTACCATAGACTGAGATAGACCAACATAGTATGTACTCACTTATAAGTGGATATTAGATGTAAAGTAAAACATAACCATGTTACAATTCACAGACTCAGAGAGGCTAAGTACCAAGAAGGACTTAATGGGATGCAAGGATCTCCTTGGGAAGGAAGAATAAAATATATTTTCCTCATGACTCAGTACAGCTGGGGTTGGAAACAGGAGGGATCAGCTGAGGAGGGGAAACAGATAGAAAATACTGTTAGAAATTATTGGAATTGGGGGCAATTGGGGGCCAATATAGAAACCTAATGCAAAGGAAACTCCATGGATTCTGAGAGTAACCCTAGCAATGACTCCTAATGAAGAGCATGGAGCCTGAATCTGTCATCTTCTGTAACCAGGCAAGTGCTCAAGTGGAGGGATTGGGACAACAACCCAGCCACAAAATCTTTGACCTGCACTTTTCCCTGCCTTCAGAGTGTTCTTGGACCAGCACCTAGTAGAAACATCATCAAAGATACCAGAGAGATTTCATCCAGCAATTGATGGAAAGAGTCAGAATTCCATAGCTATAGTTCATCTAGCAATTGGTAGAATTCCACAGCTAAGCATTAGGTGGAGCTCAGGGAGTTCTGAGGAAGATGAGGCACTCTCTAAGAAACCAGAATGGTTAAAGACACAAGAGAAGAGAGCCCACAGAATCAAATGACCGGACTCATGGGGGCTCACAGAGATCAGATTGCCTGTTGGGAATCTGACCGAGGTCCTCTGCAAATATGTTATGGTTGTGTAGCTTAGTGTCATTGTAAGATTCCTAACAGTAGAGCAAGAGGTCTGACTAACTCTACTCCTGCTTGTAGGATCCTTCTCCTCCTATTGGGTTATTTCATGCAGCTTTGATGTGATGGTGAGAGGCTAGTCTTACTGTAGCTTGTTAAGCTATGTTTAGCTGATGTCCCTAGGAGGCCTTCTCTTTTCACAGAGGAGGCCAGGGCTTTGGATCTGGGGAGAGGGGATGTTGTGGCAAGAGATTGGAGGGTAGGAGAGGGAAGGGAAACTACAACCAGAATGTGGTAAAAGAGGAAAATAAAATAAATATTTTATCTTTGAAATGTAATTCTCTTTTGTTCATTTAGGAAGTTAACCTGGTTATTTGTAATTCTATACAATACCACATGAATTTGAATATCAGCTTTAAAGTTTCTACAAAAGGACTCAATTAGAATTTTGATAGGAATTGTGTTTTATGTGGAGATCATGTTAGTAATGGTAGTTTAATATTACAACTTTTAATCTATTAGCAAGGGATTTCTTCTTTCATTTTGCATCTCTACATATTGTTATTACCCTAATAAAACAAACTCTTTGAAGAAATAATTAAGGATCTATATATGTATAACAATGTCATATCATAGATGATAAATTGAACCTCATTCTTTCATTACTGGATTTTACAAATTTGCTATCTCTGTAGGTACATACTGAAATAAAGCATGAAACTAGAAATATAATAAGCTTACCTCTAGACATTTGCAATTTCTATGTGTTCTCACTAGGACTGTAAACTGAAGGTTTAGTTAGCCCCGTTCTAAGTCCTAGCTACATCTGTACCTCTACCTGTTCTCAGCAAAGGCAAAACTGAAAGTTTCATAATCAAAAGACTTTCTCCCTTATCCTAGGGCTGAAGGTTTTCTGAGTTGAGAAACAAGACAACCCATGGTCACTCTCAACACCTGGAGACTCTGACTGTCACTTCCAGTTCTGGACAGAATTGTTCGTTGTTTGAGTCATGAAAGAATAATGAACACTGAAAGACACAGGCACACATGAGAAAGATTCTGCATGATTTTTTATCATCAAGAGAACACACTCCACAGCTTTTAGCCTGAACCGTGCCTCTTCTTTGCAATTCTGTCTGTGCCTTATTCAGCTATGAACCCTTGATACACCGATTTCAACCAAGTGATGGCAGAAGAAATAAAGAATGATAAATTCCTCATTTGGTGAGTGGTAGTTCAAAAATCTTGTTTCTCCCAGTCCTCTTTATTACTCTTTTGATGGCTATTCTGTGTGCTCTGTCCAGGGTTTATGGCTGTAGTTGACGAAGTTGGATAGAGTGTACTTACTCTATCTTATCCAGAATTAGAGGAGGAACTGTCAGCTTTAAAGTGTATATATAACTGAGTTGCGAACCTATATCATCTGGGACTGAAATAGGAAAGTTGCTGCTTCAATAGGATTATATATTTTAGGGGAAACCTATTTCAAGGCTTTGAACTAAAATGCATCTTGGACTAATATGTGCCTGTGGAGGGAAGAAACAGCAGAGTTTTACTAATACTGCAGGCCAGTTGTAGCAATGGAACAAAAGACCAGGGTTGACCTCAATATTAAACAAAGTGATAGCAGGTATCCCAAGTACCATCTGTAAATTCATCACTACGAGTTATACTTGTCATCTTCTGTCTTGCATGTTCTGGTGAAGAACACAATAGATTGAGGATTATTTGATTAATAAATTGGAAAAAGACACCTTACAAAATATTTTCAGAAGAATATAACAGTTTTCTGAATTTTCTCATGCTCATAGTTTCTTAGACACTAAATTCCTCAGGATTACCTATAAGACTAAAAAACAAACAACAAAAACTGCATAAAAATTTAAATGGCGTGTTGTTCTAATGAAGAATGCCTTGCTATATCAGGTGATAAATAAAGCCTGTACTTTGTACAAGTGTTTGAAATCTACAACAGATTCTACTGCACAAGCTTTTATGGTACATCCCAGGACACATACAATAACACTGAGTTACAGTTCAACCATGTACATACTTGAGAGGTCTGGATACAGAGATGCTTGCGAGTGAGAGATATAAAGGACATTTGTTGTTGCTGTGGGGGTTTTTTTGTGTGTGTTTCTTCCTGTGTCTGTGGGTGCATGAATCCATAAAATCAAATAGAATTTTAATTTCGAAGAAATCACAAGGAAGAACAAAAACCTAAGACTACTTTCAAACTTGAATCACTTTATATTTGAGAATTTTTTTACACTGAAAATGTATTTGCATGTTGCTATAAGGTGAGTTCATAAAAGCAAAGAAGTTAAAAAATAAGTACTGGTTAAAGCTAAATTTAAGTCTGCTTTTACATCTAATTCTCTCAATGGATTTGTGTGAGGATATAGAAAGATGTTTTTGGTGGTTGTTTCTTTATTCCTCCTCCTAAGAATTTTGTTATATTAACAAGCAAACAGCTTGTCATAGATAATAAATCACTTTTCAGGGGTAAAAATCTCATTTTCTTATTTACTAAACAAACAAACAAACATTCCCAAACTTGTGTATCTATTGTTAAATTGAAGTCAAATGAAACAATTATATTAAGGCATTATCTTTTAGGATACTATTTAATTCAAAGGCAAATAATAATATTTAAAATTTGCAGTTCAAATGACTGTATATTTTCACATAAATAGATAGGTTACTGCAGAATGACAAAATGGAAAGGGGTATGTTTGGGAAGCATGAATAGTGCGGAGCAGAAAACTTGTTGCATGTATGTGGAGAAATTGAAAGTATAAAGATTGCGCATATTATGAACTTTAAAATTGTCTAAGCAAGAAATTGAAACAGGAAACCTTTGTTGCACTTGTTAAAATCAAGAAATGTTCAAGCGGTTCCCAACAAATATTTAAAGAAATGTTACACTCAAAGAATAAAGTAAGTTAGGTATTGATTTGACTTAATGGTTTTGTTTCAGGTTCTTTTTCCACCAAAATTTAAACTCAGACTCTCATTCTACAATTTCCTGCTTCCCTGTGATGACTGTCAAGATATTTATCTTAAAATTAATCTCACAAAAATATTAAAAGGTACATGCTTTTTAAAATTTGTGGGTTTTTTTTTTTTTTGAGACAAGGCTTCTCTGTGTAGCCTTGGCTCTTTGGACTTCATTGTTGGTAGACCAGGCTGCCCTCAAATTTACAGAAATCTGCCTGCCTCTGCTCAGATTACAAGCAAGCAACACTGAGTCCAGCAAATGTAGTTATATTTCAAATGTTGCTATTGTGCTTACTTGTAGGCTCATGTGTCAGTGTAGTTGAAAAAATAGACACAACCTTCAGGTGATATTTCTATAAAATTAATCAGTGGAAAGAAAGATTCTCTAGTTGTATCATACTGGAAGATTCTTCTTTTTTTTTTTTTTTTTTTTTTTTTGTAAAAAAGAAAAAAAGCCACATGTGCACATCCTATAATGGAGCATTTAAAGCCACTGGTTAGTGAAAACAATCCAACTCACATCTGGACTATATACGCTATAGCCACCACAACAGAAAGTCAAAATTATCATGTAATTTCAATTACAAAATGTCATGTTCTAATGTTAGTCACCTCAGCAATATTTATAAATGATTAAGCTCTACCTTGGCTAAAATATATTTAAAGAGTCATTGCACATTCCATCACAGTGTCAGAGGCTCTATCAAGCACCGGCACTTTCACTGACTTCCTAGAGATATCATATAGTAATCTTACAGTTGTGCTTCCATTAGGTTTTTCTCTGTAATAATTGGTACAGTTTTGATGAGTGTGTATTTGCCACTACCATGATGCCATCTCCACAAGTGAATTAGTGAACATGCCCTTTGTATCTAAAACCATGCTTCAGTCTCCTAGTGACAGTGTCAATGATAATGCATCTGTAATTAAGTATGCTAAACAAGTGAAATGATAGTTCTTTTTTTAACATAACATTAAGCCCACAAGCTCTAAAGTGATCTTTGGTTATTAACTTGTGTCACAAATTCTAAGTCCATTATAGACTATCTAAGTACAGTCATGTGGGAACCATGGACAACAGTATGGTGCTTCCTCAAAAATCAAATCAAATAAAAGATGAATTGGTGTGTGACCTAGAAATTCTGCTTCTGGATCTATATCAAGACTAATTAAAATGAGGACCTTAAAGAGAGCTTACAGTTTCAATCACAGTATCCCGGTTGTTTAAACACAACTGGAAGGTTAATAGATGCCAAAAAAGGTTGTATAACAAACAATGATGGTGTGGATACCTTTTGAGTACATTGAGCTCTGTGAAATAAGGCAGTCAAGGTTACGATTTACCACAGTAAAAGAAATCACAGGTATGTCAGCTATTGTGAAGGAAACCGGGGCAGTGTCTGGGAGGAAACAGGTAAAAGTGTTCAGCAGTCCATGCCTCGAGAAGTGCCTAGACACGCACAGAACTTGACACTTGTGCAACCTCACCCATGATGTTAAACATCAGCACACACCGAGCATAAGGGCAATTATAGCAAAGGAAAATAATCTCGTCACGACAGTTAGCTCGTTCCAATGAGGTACCAAGAGTGGTCAAATTCTCTGTGGGTTTTGTTGCTTTTATACAACTTAAATTTTTGAAATTGAATATTTTGATTATTATGTCAACAATGATATGACATGATTAATAAATATTTCATAATAATCATAAAGAACATGAAATTATATCTAGGAGTAAATAGAGATAAGTGAAAAAGTATAGATACAAAAAACAGTATAGAAGGAATATATATATATATATATATATATATTAGTTTAAAGAATATCTTATTATATTAAGGCTCTTCACTGACTGTATTTTAAGAGAATATGCCATAAGTCCAATATATATTTACTGTTTTGACCAGAGAAAATAGTGACATTATATACTTTACTAGTTTTATTTTTACATGAATTCTTAAAAGCATATATGCACAAAAGCAGTATAAATTGAATATCACCTTTTTACTTTGTTGTACATTATACTGTAGAAGAGAGTATATGGTAAATTGATATTACTTGAAGACATAGGAGAAGTTAGGAGAAACAGAATACAATTTTGTTCAACATTTCTTTGTATGATATTTAAAGAACAGGTAATAAATTGTCTCTTTAAATGATTTATCTGGAGTTCTAACTTGCAGATATCGGGAGGTAAGTTTATCATATTTCTAGTTTCATGCTTTATTTCAGTATGTACCTACAGATAATAGCAAATTTATAAAAATCCAATAATCAAGGAATAACATTTAATTTGTCTTCTGTGATATGAAATTGTTATACATATTAAATCCTTAATTATACCCTCAAAGAATTTGTTTGATTAGAATAACAATATGTAAGAATGCAAAATTAAAGGAAAAATCCATTGCTAATGTACTAAAAGTTGTAATATTATACTATCATTACTAACATAGCCTCCACATATCTCATATATTACATACATACTTATAGGAAGCATGAGAGAAAGAAGGTTGTGAAGTTAATGATTTGAGGAACTTTAAAATTAGATTTCAGAATCCATATCTATTATATCTCATCTCTATTAACTTAAAACACCTATCTAGATCTAAAAACATCTTAACTCCTAACCAACTAACCTTAATTGTAAGACTTCAGCCCCATCAGAGACTTGAAAAGGAATAAAACTTAATTACCTGAGTGAACCAGAAGTACAGGTTAGCAGCTTCCAAAATGAAAAAATGACAGAGACAGTTTCCTGCTTGAACAGTCACCCAAAACTCTCTACATTCTGGCCCAATATATTTGACAGACATATTTGCGAGGCAGGAACTATTGAGGACTTGGTTACTTGGCAGAGTTTGGCTGTCGATTCTGCCTGCATCCAAGCTTGCCCTTTTTTAGGCAGAATTCTGTCTGTGGTAGAAACAAGGACATTTTGCCCAGTGGCTTGTTTGCCACATTTGACGCCATCTCCATAAGGAGGTTCTTTGATGCTCATCATCTTCTTTGAGGCAGGCTGGATGTTACTGGGAATTAACCTGTCTTATTGTCAAAGAATCTTTGGAATAATAAAAACAGCTTTAAATGCCAAAAAAATAAAAATAAAAATAAAAATAAAATTAGATTTCAGGATTTCAGGAAGATTTTTTTTCTCTCATTTGTGTATCTTAGCTTTGAATATTTAGATATGTGTGTCTCGTTGAAAGACTGGAAAGCATGGTGTTATCCAGGGTTAAAATAGAATAATGGTAGAAGAAGTGCTAAATTAGTATATAGGAGGGGAAGGTGATACCATGAGTTATGGGAGGAGAGGGCATAAATTGGGGGGGGAGGGAAGCTAGAAAAGAGAGTAGGTGAAGGAATAACTAACACTAAAAGCCTTTTGAAAAGGCTACATAAAAACCTATTACTATGTAATTTTCCTAAAACATATTCATATAAATTCATTTAGTAAGTATTGTTGATCCAGAAGAGTACATCAACTAGACATCATATGCTAGCAAACAAAAATACCACTACAGTGAATGTATAATCTCTTTTGTCATTTTTTTTTTTTTTTTTGCAAATAGGATTCCAAGCTCCCTCCCCCCTCACTGAGCATTATAGGATATTGACACTATTCTAAAATTGTTCGCTAGACTTTGACAGAAGGCCCCATTCCTGAAGACCTCACATACTGACCTCACTGATCATGTAAAAATAAGGCTGGTACTCCCAATAGAGTATATTTTTAATGGATACATATTAATAAGTGAGAACCAGAAACCTAACATTTACTGCAGTAATTTATTAATGAGAGTTTAATAATATTCAGTTAGAGATAATCATAGCCTGTACATTAATAGTGGAAAGAGCTACCAGGGCATTTTATGTTGTACAAAAATTTAAATCTGTATGACAAGAAAATAATTTTATGATATCTGAAGCTCCATATAGTATAGTTATGTTGAGAAGATGGATATTGTGGTAAAATTTTACACAAATGTTAGTGAAAATATTGACTGATGAGAGCTACAGAGATGGCTCAGTGGGTAAAGTGTCTATTGCACCATTATGGAAAACTGTGTTGAGATTTCTACACCACACCAGAAGTTGGGCATAGCAGCACATTATCTTTAACAAACCTCATCACTGGAGGTACCAGGAGGTGTCAGGCCAGACAGTCTACTGAAGATGGCAAATTCCAGGTACCTTATCTCAATTTGATATTAAGAGGTTACCACTCTCAAATAAATAAATAAATAAATAAATAAAGTGATTAAGGGTGAAACCCCAAAAGTCTGGCTCCTGTCCTGAAGGAGGTGATTAAAAAATCATAAAATGAGCATACACACACACACACTCACACATACACACGAGAGAGAGAGAGAGAGAGAGAGAGAGAGAGAGAGAGAGAGAGAGAAATATCAGAGCATAGTGACTTATGAACCCTTTCAATTTATACCTTCTTCATACTGTCTGCCAGGAACACGCCTCTGCAGAAATAATCATTTCTTTGATTCCATTATTTCCATTTTTATTTGGTTTGGTTGTTGTTTGTTTTCCAGTCATTATGGTAAATATCACACAAAACAACCTAAAGTTGTTTTTTTATTATAATTCATGTATCCATTGATTTTTAAATCCAAAGGAACAACAGTACTCTAGCCTTCATGTAGACAGTTACAATTTTATACCAAAAAAATATTCTATTTGACTAATATATCTATTACTTACAAAAAAATTGGTTTTGGTATTACAACATACTATCATTATTTTATGTATCTTTGTATGATGAGATAAACTGAAGTGGGAAATGAAGTCAGAAAATAAAGACTCTGTTAGTGCATGTGGTGAAGAATTTCTGAGAGGGGAAAAGAGATTTACAAAATTTACGTAAGCATCTTTCTTTCCTTCGTTGACCTCCTTTCAGTGTCCTTATCTGCATGCTGTTCTGAGGCTTAGCATGACATCATCTCACCATGTATATATTTTCACACACTTCATTCCCAGAAATAAATTTGGGGACTATTGGTGACAAACGTGGTAGTGCATATACTTGGCTTACACCAAGCACTTGGTTAGGTTCCTCAGGTTTACGCCATTAATAGTAACATTAACAATAAATAAAGTAAAAACAATTCATAACCACCCCATGACGGTCATGAAAACCTCATAGCAGTCATGTGCATGTATCTAACATGGCCTCAGTTTAATTTGTATTTCATCGTTATCAAATTCCACCTTTCATAAAAGATCTTTGAAGCAAAGTGAGTACAGGTGTAGAACTAATTGACATCTCTTAGTGTTCTTACCTTCCATTCTATGGGAGTCAGCACTGCCTCCAATGGGTATACTCCCAGGAGGAGAAAAGTTGTTTCCAGTGCTGTCTTCAACTTACGGATTTCTCTCACTGTAAGCAGGTGGTGACATTTGTCAACTTGCAAGTCTGCAGTAGGCAATAAGTGATCATTTCCTAGACAGTGCTAACACAAATGTGTATGAGAGAGGGCATCATCCGTTTAGGGACAAGGAGAGAGGAAAAAAACTGCCCCATTGTAATTGCCGATACCTCAGGACTACCCCAAAATACTGCATCTGATACATGTCTGGTGATTTGGACCCTCCACCTATGGTACTATCTTAGGAATTGTGATTAATCATATTCTTGAAACTTCTTATGAACCAGCAATGAATTTCATGGGAGTTACATTTAAAGAATTATTACCAAGTACATTTCCTCTGCTTGTTCACCTCTTTATATCAAGTTCTGAGTGTTGAAAATAAAATACTGAAATATTTAGGAGGAAATAACATGGTAAAACAATGGTTTAAATTGCTACATCTTCTATTCATTTACAAAAAAAATTTTTCAGTCTCTTAAATAAAGACATGCTTTGCTTCTTTTATTTCCTCATTCCACCTGACCCTAAAGGAAAAAGAAAAGAATAAAAGTGAACAATTAAAACTACATGAGGGGAAATAATTGAATGCTTTCTGAGTTATACTGAAAATATTATTATCTGTAGCATCACAGAATCAACCCCTCGTATTCTGTTATGGTACGTGCTAGAGGTCACATGGAAAACAATGTCTGGGTTTCCTTCCATGTATGTAATGATTTTGTCTCTAAACAGTTGTCATAAAAACATAATACTTATGTTAAAAAATACTTACTTTGTATTATATAATAAGCAATTACTCTGATGTACAATGTAGCATTGTTTATTCTTTTGAGATGGAATTTTTGTGTATAGTTTGAGAACTCTAGATTTACTCAGGAATTTCTAATTTATATTGCTGAAAATTAACTTCAGAGATAAACTACAAGAAAACGCAAAATAACAATAGCTCTCTTACACACACACACACACACACACACACACACACACACACACACACACACATACACACACAAAACAAAACAAAAGATTCAGGAACAATAATATTTAAAGCAGCTACTTTAGTCCAGATATTATGACTTTAGGTTCATTATGGACCCAGTTTTCTGCTATATTTAGACTCTGTCAGATTTAAGCCTCTGTGATTACAATTAAGACTTACGTAACCTAAAATGATCTCGGTACCATGTCTTCTCTACTTCTGGGAGAAAAAGAAAAAATGGGAGAAAATCCACTCTGTTACATCTAGCAATGCAGCTACTGATAGCCACAATGGGCTGAACTCATGTTTTGATCATGAATTCTCTTTAGGAAGTTGCTGGGAAGGTATGCTTTAGCTGTGGACATTATTAAACAATGGGGTTTGATAATTAATATGAATGGGGAAAGTATACTCAATGGGCAAAGACCTATATTTAACTATATTGAACCAAATTCTTACTCCTACTTATCACAGCCCTGAAACCTTAGACAACAAAGGAAAGGTATACTGAACTCTAACAAAGTCCAATATGCTCAGGGCCCCTGAAGCTTCAACTTTACCTGAAACCAAGAATACAAATTGCCATCATAAACTAAGAACCTTTCTGCAACAATGTGTTTATATGCTGTGGTATTTTATCTTCTACTTCCATGTGGGATGTTTCAGTACATGTGCATGCCAAACACACAATGTAAATGACATCGTGCTAAGCCTTATGATTCTGAATAGAAATGGTTATAAAATGTAAGAAAATAATAACTCAATTATATTAAGAGGAAAAAGTATAATAACTTATTTTTAAAATCATGACTAACTGTAATAAAAGTGATCGAAAGTTTGAAGCTATCATGTTTGGATATAAAAACGGTAAAAAAAAATTTTCTTCCTGATGGTACAACAATTAATGTGGTTGTCAAATTTATTTTGGAGGAAATAAAATGTACAGTTTGTACTTCAAAAAATAAACATCCTGTTGACGATATGGGAAAGCCAATAACAAGTAGCAATAAATAAATTGGCTTGGAAAACTGCACATGAAATTACAATAAAAGAGCAATTTCCTGCAATAAACTAACTTAGCATTGCAATGGAGATGTAAAGCTTGAGGAAATCTAAGAAGGCAGCTTTGCTTCAGTAGGTCTTAATATACATTATTTGTTATTTTCCTCTTTTGACAGAAGTTGAAGGCACAGACAAGCTGTGTAAATAATCAGCAACAACAGGTAAACAATCCATTTCAGAAGCTAGAACAAAAATGTTCAAGATTTTTGGTCTTGCTGTAAAAATATCACAGGGATTGAAAACTTCACAATTAGTGATTGAGCTTTAAGACAAATGACAAATGTAATATGGCACTTTGAATACACTTTTTTGACAAGTTCACATTTTCTTGCTATAATATTATAAAACATCATTTCTGTTTAAGGATATGTTCATATTTCATTACTACTTCTAAAAAATATTTATATGTGTATCTATGTGCCCCATCGTCTATGATATGGCTCAAGTCAGCTGTACTCAAGCTGGGCAAATTGAAAAAAAGTTCTCTACATGTGATTCTGAGAATCTATCAGATGATTTATAGATAGTTTTTTCCCTCAAAACATGGCTTAAAATGAACCACTTTAATTATCTTTAGAATAACTTTTGACTAAAATGTTTGGTTATTTAAGGAAATAAGTACACACTACCATATTAGAAAAAAAAACTAATATTTTTTAAAGTTGAGTAATAATATTACTTTAAAGTGATCTTTCTATGAATAAAAGACCTAACATTTTCATAACGTTATCAGAGAATGGCAAAGTCATAAGAATAAAAGCTCCTAAAATATGGATAAATTAATGATGATGATATTTAACTTTGTGAATGAGAGAACATTCAATAACTTGACTGCTCTCTGAGTACAATGTTTTCTAAGCAATCTACATCAAAGCTCATTACAACTAGACTTCTGAAATCTGAAAGCAAGCACTCCTTGAAAGTAACAAGAGAAACACATTATCCTCAAAAGACCAGGTACTAAAGGGGAAGGCCATGTACTCCTAATAAAGCACTCAACAGAAGTCTTCGTCAATCACATGTAGCATAGTATATGCAATATTATACCAAAAGAAGGGGACCAGATGAGGTTTAAAAGATTGCTAAGAGGTAAACAAAATATAACAGGAGGAAATAATGGACTTTCATGTGACAAGGTGATCATTCTAAGTAAACTGTATTTAAATATAGTGCATTAGACTTTTCTTAAGATTTTAGATGACATCTCATGGTTTAGACAAAAATAATCTTGTTAGCAATCAATTAATTAAAATATTTGTGAATAAAATTTTACAACTTAGTTTTCATAACAAGGGTTTAAGACATTCATTCAAAATTATAGACTGGTAACATCCAAAATATATAAAGAACTCAAAAAATTAAACACCACCCAACCAAAAAACCCAATTAAAAATGAGGTACATAACTAAATAGATAATTTTCAACATAGGAATATCGAATGGCTGAGAAACACTTAGAGAAATGCTCAATATCCCTACTCACCAGGAAAATGAAACTCAAAACGACTCTGAGATTCCATCTTATACCTCTCAGAATGTCTAAATCAAAAATTCAAGGAGCAGCACATGCTGGTGAGGATGTGGAGAAAGGCGAACACTCCTCCATTGCAAGTGGAAGTGCAAACTTGTATAACCGTTTTGGATAGCAAACTGGCAATCTCAGGAAACTGGGAATAATTCTACTTTAAGTCCCAGCCTGGAATGAAGCCTACTTGGTCATGATGAATGATATCTTTGATGTGTTCTTGTATTCATTTTGCAAGTATTTTATTTAGTATTTTTGCATCGATGTTCTTAAGAGAAATTGGTCTGAAATTCTCTTTCTTTGTTGAGTCTTTGTGAGGTTTAGGTATCAATGTGACTATGGCCTCATAGAATGAATTTGGTAATGTTCCATCCATTTCTATCTTTTGGAGTAGCTTGAAGAGTATCGGTATTAGCTCGCTTTTGAAGGTCTGGTAGAATTCTGCACTGAAATCATCTGGCCATGGGCTTTTTTTTTTTTTTTTTTTTGGTTGGGAGACTATCACCCAGATCTAGCCAATGGACAGAACATTCTCCACAGTTGAGTGAAGAGTGGGATATGACTTTCACATGAACTCTGGTGTCTCATATTTGACCATGTCCCCTGGAGGGGGAAACCTGGTGGTACTCAGAGGAAGGACAGCAGGTTACCAAGAAGAGACTTGATACCCTATGAGCATATACAGGGGGAGGTAATCCCCCTCAGGAACAGTCATAGGGGAGGGGAATAAGGGAAAAATGGGAGGGGGGAAGAATGAAAGGATACAAGGGATGGGATAACCATTGAGATGTAACAAGAATAAATTAGTTAAAAAATAAATAAAACTGTTTCTGTATTTTCTAGGAAGTGTTAAAAAAATCTTTTTCTTTGTCAACTTAAAGCAAAAGCTCTTTGAAAAGAATGGAAGATTTTACTCAGTAGTTTTAGAAGACAAGGAAACTCTTCTTGTTTTGCTATAATACAGATCTTAAGTCTATTTTAATTCATTAAATATTAGACAGAATCAGTTTGTACCTTATATGTCCTTTATGCATTTGTTTTATTTATGGAAAGAAAATGTTAGTAATGATCTGAAGTCTTAAGTACTATGCTCAGTGTGATGACCTCATTTGAGTGATAAATTGTTGAGATTAGCTTTCTAATTCATTACAGTCAATTCTTTTGAAAATTGTAATAGATATTTCAGTGAATTAGAGGATTAATCTAGCAATCTGACAAACAAGCTAACCTGATAGTTTGAAGCTTTCCAGAGTATAATGTGATTTTAAATGAAGAGAGAGCATATCCTATGAGCAACAAATTGAGATACCCTCCATAACTTAATTTTGAATGGTAATCACATTAATGAAACAAGATTTTTAAAGTATTTTAAATCCATACATTATTAAAAGAATTGATTAATTATCTCTTGCAGCAGGGGTTGCTTTAAGCTTCTAAATTTCATAAAATACTTATTTTAATAATTGCTTATTAGAAACAAAGAACCCTGTCCTTCTTGTTTTATTTTAAGCCTGCTTTAAAAGAATTTCTGTGTTGGCTTTCAAAAGCCTACAGAGTGTGTGTGTGTGTGTGTGTGTGTGTGTGTGTGTGTGTGTGTGTGTGTGTGTGAGATAAGGAGTATCTTATAAACAATCAGGGGAAACTTTAAAAGTTGATTTAGAGAGCACAAATGACAGAAGGAAGTAAATTCACTGAGGTTCAGTTTGATGCACTTTTCATGACATTATTTAGTTTTGTTGGGAAGAAAAACAACAAATCTTTCTTACTCAAGAAAGAAAAAATATAAATCACAGTGAAATCTAAAAATTAACAACTTGCAGCTTATAGGGAAAAATACACACTGAAAAAATGAACGGAGGGTCCTAGATCACACAAGCCCATAACCGTGTGCCTGCAGGGCAAGGAGAAAAGGAAAGCTGAAAGGATGTGTGATTCAGTATTTTTCAACTAGTTGAAGCTTTAACATGTCCTGATGGCTCTGCAGAAGCCTCTTTCTGTGACTTCAGCCTTCAAAAATAGTTCCATGCCTAGGCATTAGTCACAAATGCTAAATTCTACATAAGCAAGTGCAGCCTTACTTAGTAATGTTTTAAAATTGCAATTCTAAGAATTTTCCCACTGTTGAACACAACTCACCATTCCATACAAGACAGGCACCCCCTGGTGGATGTCCTGTGATTGCCTAGAAGAGTGCTCCACAGTTAATGTTTGACTGTCAAAAACCTCTGCTGGTTCCTTCATTTAATAATATTATACCGCCTACTTAGTGTTTTGCTAGCAATTTCAAGATAACAGACTACACCAAAGGTTCATTTCTCTGGAACTGAGAAAGGGCCATCACTAAAGTCTCATCTAGGAGACAGGACAGGAAAGGTACATAACAATATACAATCGTGACAGGAGGAACCAGATGTGAAAGCAACACATTTATAATATGAAAATTTTGACAAAAATTTGTTAATTATTTACTTTCTTTTGAGTAGTTTTTCTTTACTTTTATTTAAATAATGATTTTATCTTTGTAGTAACTTTAATAAGAATAATTATTACACCTTCTCTGTATTTCCAGATGTATAAATCATTAAGGCATCAAAACAACTCACATGTATTATATAGCAGACCCTGGAAATATGTAGAGAAAAGTTCATTCGGGAAGCAATGCTTGGATATTTACATGTGTCATTATTCTAAGATATTACTGCTTATGCCATCTCATTGACAAAAATACATTCTTGGAAAAAGAAGTTAAATTACCTAGAAAGCTATATAATTATTAGATTATTTTTATGTGATGATGTGGCAACTTGAGAACAAAATTAATCTAAACACCAAAGTAATTGAAAATCACCTTTAATCCCAGCACTCGGGAGGCAGAGGCAGGCAGATCGCTGTGAGTTCGAGGCCAGCCTGGTCTACAAAGTGAGTCCAGGATGGCCAAGTCTACACAGAGAAACCTTGTCTCGAAAAAAAAAATTACCAAAACTACAACATCACAAAGTCTTGCCAAAATCTCTGTAATAAAAATTCACTTGAAACTTAAAAAAAAAATCATCTGTCTCTTTAAAGCAGTATCTTGCTAGTTTGATTAAGCAATGGGCTTTGTTTTTTGTCATTTTTCTAATTTTTAAATATACATTTGTATGATTACACACGTATACAATAACCAATCTACAGCAAAAAGAACCCCAATAACGAGGTATAATATTTAATGCAGGTAACATAAGCTACCAAATAAAGACCAATTCTAGGAATAACTCACTTCTTTTTGACTAGTTGCTAAGTGAGTTGTCATAGATACCCTGAAACATTGCAGGCTATTGTCTCTTATATTGATCATTTTTATTATTCTATGATAGGACTCTATTGATAAAAACATCAAATGATCATGTTATTAGACATGGAGAAAACAAAATAATGCCATACTGGAGTTTATACACCTTATGGCCATAAGCTAGAAGATTCTATGTTTTCTAACAAGAGAGAAAAGTAATCAACAGTTTTACCTGGCTATGAACCTTGATGGCTTTCATAATGATTAGCTTGGTCAGATTTGTCCACTAGTGCAATAGTGATATGAAACTGACAAAATGAAAAATCATTTTTGGATTAGATGATTACATAATGATTATGATTGTGATTACGATTGGATAAGATAGAGCTCAACCCTGCTATCATTAACTGGGACAAAATTTCTGGCTGGTTAGGAATTGGTCATAGATGAAAACATAAACATACTATTCTGCTAAATGGGCATAGTAATAAATTCCCTCTATATTCCCACAGATTAATTCATCTCTCGTCTCTCAACAAGGAGGTTCTTTTGGATTACTAGAATCAGAAACAATATAATGCATAGAATGAGAGATAATTGAGTACTGTGCTAGAAGTAGAATATTTACCTCACACCTCCTCCTTAAAAGACATAAGAAAGGAGTCTTTTTGTAACAGAAGAAAGGTCAGGATGACTGTAAGAAGCAGAGGGAGAGATCATCTGCTGGGAAACACTATTTGCTGAATAGGCCATTGTTGATAAATACAGGAATTCATAGAGACTGAATACATATACAGGAGCTGCACAAAATCAGCCAACCATCAGAAGGTCTCATTAGTTCGGTCCCTAGCTGAGGAACTGCTTTTCGGCAATTGGTTGTTGTTGGGAGAGAGTAAGTTAGTTTCCTAGTTGTAAACCCCTGACAGCCTATTCATGTTCCAGTAGACATATCCTAAAGCATACATATACTGGCATCACCAAGTAGACACCGTGGGATTAAATATAGTTCAGTTGAAGCTGGAGGGGAAGAGTGGTAGAGGATAAGGAAGGAATTGGGGGGGAGTTGGGTGGATGTGGACTTAAAACATATTATATGCATGTATGAAAGTCTCAAGTACTGAGGTTTAAGAAAAACTAAAGGGGAAATGATGTTACCGCTAGTTTAAAGGAAAGTTGATTAGATTATGGAGTATCTAGAAAATCAATGATATATTTTTGTCAATATGTATATTAATGTTTTAATTAATTTGGGCCAGAAGTGTGGCACACGCCTTTAATCCCAGCACTCGGGAGGCAGAGGCAAGCAAGTGGATTGCTGTGAGTTTGAGGCCAACCTGGTCTACAAAGTGAGTCCAGGACAGCCGAGGTTACAAAAAGAAACCCTGTCTCGAAAAACCAAAAGAGAGAGAGAGAGAGAGAGAGAGAGAGAGAGAGAGAGAGAGAGAGAGAGAGAGAGAGAGAGAGATTGGGGTATGATTTGATAGATATAGAAAAAGGAAAGGAAAGTTTATCTATCTAACTTTCTATCTTTCTTAGACTCTTATCAAATACTGACCTCTTAATTTTGATTTCTTGTACTTTAGAATTATAAGTTAATAAAGTTTTATTCATTGTAATATACACACTGTTGTGTCTTGAATTCTGTCAAAGTGCCATGTAAAGCCAAAAGCATATTTTAATTATTTTGTAAGAAGACTATTATAATTCTTCATTTCTCAACTAACAAAGAAATGTATGAGTTTTCTGTAGATAATCTTGACTTTAAGATTTATATGTCATAAATATTACTAAGTTTGACAAAACTCTAACCTTTTCATGATAATAGTCCTGGAAAGATTGGCAATACAACGGCATACCACAGCATAACAAAGGCAGTTTTCAGAAAGACCATAGCCAACATAAAAACAACTGCAGAGAAGCTCAAAGCAATTTGACTAAAATTAGGAATCACCACAATTCTCCACAAATCTTGGAAGGACAAATTTTAGGTTCATTTGGAAGCATACAAACACACACACACACACACACACACACACACACACACACACACACACACACACACATACACACACACACACACAAATAACTGCAAACAAAAAACAAACAAACAAAAAATAAAATCTAAAACAATGATGAGTAATAAAAGGACTGTCTAGCCTTCACCATCACTGATTTCAAATTGTACTAGAGAGCGATGGTAATAAAAACAGCCTGCTATTTCAATAATAGTGGACATATCAACCAATAGCAATGGAATCAAATTGAATACCTACACATAAATGCATACACCAACAGACACCTAATGTTTTTAATAAAGAAAGATAAATTACCCACTTGAAAAAATAGAGTCTTCAACCAATGGTGGTGATAAAACTGGATTGTTGCATGTAGAATATCTAAACATTTAAGCCAAAGACTCTATACAAACCCTGAAAGAAGAGAAAAATTGTAATAACCTTGAATTTATTGGCATTGGTAAAAGGCTTTCTGAACAAGGTACCAATGGCACAAGCACTAAGATAAACAATTAATAAATGGCACCTCATTAAACTGACAAGCTGCTGTAGGGCAAATGGACACAGTCTTTCCAACAAAGTGGCAGCGTACAGAAAGGGTTAATGTTCAAAATTTATAAAGACTCAAAAAGTGAAATATCAAGAAAGCAAATATCCTGATTTGGTTTTGTTTATTTATTTGAGATGAGGGTTTCTCTGTGTGGAACCTAGCTGTTTGGGAAATCTCTCTGGCCTCAAACTATAAAGATCTGCATGTCTTTGCCTCCTGAGTAATAGGATCAAAGTTTTGTGTCATTGCTCAGCCCAGCTAAACTGGGAATTCACAAAAGTGGAAATTGAAATTGCTGAGAAACACTTAAACAAATGTTTAAAGTCCTTAGCTATCAGTAAAATGCAAATCAAACTACCTGAGAATTTCTCTTTCACCCATCAGGGTGGCTAAGATCAACAAAAGAATGAAGAGCCCCTGTTGGTGAATATGGGGATTAAGGGAAAGATTCATCCATTCCTGGAGGAAGTGCAAACTTGTACAGCCACAATGTAAATCAGTGTGACGGTTTCTTAGGAAAATGGGAATCGATTCTTCTCAATGCTAAGCCATTATTGAGTATATACCCATAGGTCACTTCTACCCACCACAGAGGCACTTGTTCAGCCATGTTCATTCTGCTGTTTATAATCTAGAAATTGCAAACAAATATATGTCTTTCAGCAGAAGAATGGATGAAAAAAATATGATTAATAACACAATGGTGTATTATCCAACAATTAAAATTATAAAATTATATAGTTATTGGTAAACATTCAGAACATATAAATAAATAATAGATAGCTAGATAGACAGACAGACAGACAGATAGAAAGATAGAATCTTTGGGAGTGAGGTAACCCAGACACGGGAAGAGACATATGCTATACTCACTTATTATCAGACTTATCTGTTAATTCAATGATAGCCAAAACACAATCCATAGAACCACAAAGGTTAGGTATAGGGTAAAAGAATGTGGTGGTGGGCAGATTAATCTCCCCAAGAAAGGGAACTACAACAGATACTTAATATTGGATTGGGATGACAGAGCAGGAGGATCAGTTGGAAAGGGGATGGGAATAAGGTGGCAAGGGAAGGAATATAGGGAGAGTCTGCTAAAATTTAGGATCATTTAAGGACTAATATAGAAATCTAATATAGTAGGAACTTCTTAAAATAATACATATATGAAGGTGGTCTAAATGACATCCTCAAATAACTGAGGAAACAGAGCCCAGACTGCCCATCTCTGGTCACAAAATGAAGCTTCCGGTATCGTAATTGAGTTGCATCTAATTGTGCTTTTGGCCAAAGGAACCCTAAGGAAATTCCCAAACAAACCAGTTGCTCTCCACAAAATGAGAACAAGGCCCCATTACTGAAAAGAGCACCTACACAGCTCATTCAACTTGGAGAAGTAAAGTTGATGCCCACATAGGGCCATGACCTCTGTGTGCTAGCATCTTTGGTAAAGGAAGGTCCTCTGCATGCTACCAGAAGAGGAACATAAGCAGCAAACCAGCCACAAACTCTTTAATCTATGATGGCGTCCTGCCTGCAAGATATGCTAGTGGAACGGTAGCATGAAGTTTGGAGAGGTAACCAAGCAATATCTGGTTTGATTGAAGGCCAATCCACTAGATAGACCCTTGCAGCTGACACTGCATGTGTGGCCAAGAACAGCGACTAGATAGCTCAGGGACTTACAGTAAAACCAAATACTACCACTCTTAAAAATAAAAAATTAAATAAAACGTTCTTCTGTTATACCAATAGGTCAGTGCCTTGCTCTTTTATCATCAGAGAAGCTTTCTCGTGAAGCAGAAGGGAATAAACACAGAGAGTGAGAGACCTTGGAATATTAAGCCTCCACCAGATGTCTCATCAAATACTTCCACTTAGAATTAAGGAATCCCACAGAAGAGGAAGCAGAAAGAGTAGTGTAGGAGGGGTATATATGGATATCAGGAAAGGGGTGAGGAACAAGGAGGTGTAGAAACAGAGAAAATTATAGTAATAATTTATTTAAACTTTTAAAATCTATTTTCACCTACAGGTGGGGGCACGCATCTTTAATGGCAGTCCTTGAAAGGCAGAGGCAGGTGGATTGATCTCTATGAGTTCAAGGCCAGCCTGGTCTACAAAGTGAGTTCCAGGCCAGGCTGGGCTACACACGGAAAAACCCTGTCACAAAAAAAAAAAAATCTATTTTATGTAAAAGGAAAATATCAGACACATTTAGTACTATGTATTTTTAAAAAATATTAATTTATTCATATTACATCTCAATGGTTATCCCCTCCCTTGTATCCTCCCCTTCCTCCCTCCCTCCCATTTTCCCCTTACTCCCCTCCCCTGTGACTGACTGAGGGGGCCTCCTCCCCCTGTATATGCTCATAGGGTATCAGGTCTCTTCTTGGTAGCCTGCTATCCTTCCTCAACGTGAAAGTTCTAAAGTCTATAAACTTAATACCCTGGTGATAATACTGTTTGGTCTCTTAAAATTCTGGATCTATGCTGCTCCCTGTGTCATGGAAGTCACAGTGCCTATATTCTAATATTAGACCTTAGGCTAGGGGGACTTATGTGCCCTTGTTTTATAATATTGCACTGTTTTAGAACTGATGATTCTTGTGTCCTGAGCAGATACCCTCATCTGTAGGCTAAAGGTGACGGCGGTTCTTTGTATTGTTTTGGGTGCTCTTCCTCTCTGAAGAGCTTGGCTCTGCTTTGTCTATTTATTGATGTATGGTATATTTAATGTCATCTTATTTTAGGCCTTATAATTAATGTCCATCTCTATCAATATTTCATTCCTATTCTCCACTAGTCTCCACCTAGGACGAACATTTATCCAAGAGGTTTCCCAGTACTAGCAGTATGAGTGATCGTTTCAATTATGCCTTTCACTGTAAGCCTTGTCCCTTCCACCATTGCTGTCGTTGTCGGCAACAGTGCAGCTGAAGCTCAGTGCTCCATCCCATAATTATAAATTCACCTCAAGCAAATCCCCTACTATGGGACATCTGCCTGGCAATTAAGGCAAGATTTAGGCCAGATGGAAGCTGATAAGTGGGTGAGTGGAGACATGTCTAACTTGATTGTTTCTCTGAAGCCTCTGGAAATGTTACGTATGTTGGCACAGTCATGCAGGCAAAGACTACATGCTCCTGGACAGTGAGGGATGTGACACAAGAGAAAGCTGTGACATTGCTAACCCATTGTGACTGTGTAATTCACTAGAAAGTTGCATTGTCCAGAATGGTAGCCACAGTTCACAAGGGACTATTTTACCTCTTTGATTTAATTTTCATGAAGAAAGAAATAAAAATATACACCTCAATTCTTCAGTGAGTTTCCACATATAATGAAAGTAATAGCTGCATGTGTCCAGTTCATAATACCAGTTTAACAGGCAGGTATGAAATGTATCACTAGAGGACATTTAATACTACCTAGAGGACACTATTTGTTTATGAGTTGAAAGAGGGAAAGCTGCTGAAAGTCATGAAGAGAGTGAGCATTTACAGAATAAGTCCATTGAAGGAAATTGGGGGAAGAAAAAAAGAGCAAATACAGATGCAAAATGATGATAGAAAGCCACAGATAAAAATATATGGGATAGTAACTATAGCACTGGTAGCAAATTATGGAAAAGAAATTGTTCTGATTCACGTTGCTTACACTTATTAGCAATATGAGAATGGGCTGGATCCTAACCCCTAACCAACTAAGCTTAATTGTAAAACTAAACTATCTGGTCTTCGACCCCATCAGAGACTTGAGAAGGAACAAAACTAATTACCTGAGTAAACAGGGAGTGCAGGCTAGCAGCTTCCAAAATGAGAAGATGACAGTTTGCTGCTTGGACAGTCACCCAAAACTTTGAAGTATCATCTTCAGCCTTCTGGCCCAGTATATCCGACAGACATATTTGTGAAGCAAGAACTATTGCGGACTTACTTACCCTGTTTTGGCAGCATTTTTAGGTCTAGATAGATGTTTAAAAGTTGATAGAGATGAGATATGATAGATATTGATTTACATTCAGAATTTTAGACTCACCAAGATAGGAAAGATGTTTTCTTCAAGACTGCCAAATAATACAAATGGACAAAACACTATGAATGTAACTTTTATATAATTCCTGATTATTTCATTGTCTTTCTTGCTGTATTTATTTTATTGCATATATATGTAATAATATGTATATGTAAAAAAAGAGAAAAAAAAGAATGGACTGGGGCAAGAGATGAAGGAAAGAGATCTAAATACCAATAGATAAAATAACAACAAAACAGACAACAGAACAAAACAAAACTATGCCTGCACATCCTCCATCTACAAGTCCCTGTTGTGGAGTATTACAGTGATTAACTTGTTTCGAGTCATATGAATTTCCATATCACACATTTTCTTCTTTCAATAAAAATGTTTCCTTTATTTCTGATTATATAAATAATTCATGTTTTTAAAAAATACTTCAAGAGATGTAGAAAAATGGAAAGGGAAAGTCAAAACACTTGAAATTTTCAATTCCTAGAAAAGAACCCAACATTCTTTTTTTGATGAGTTACAGGAATAAATATATGCTTATTCATATATACTGCCTTTTAATTTTTCTTTAACAAGGTTTGTTTCTTCTGTTATAGTTTTGCCATCATTTGTCTGTGTTTCATCAAATGCTTTCTGGGGTTTCATTACTGTTTTCCCTGATTCACATACAAACATTTTTCGACAATGAAGTAAAGAATTTTGTATAGGTATTTTCATTTTCTGTTTGAAATTAAACTTATACATATTTATTACAACTTGAATTTCACATAAAGTTAGATATAAAATCTCCTCTAGGCAACCAGTAAATATCAACTCAATTGTGCCAGTGCTGCTGTTTCATAGGGTCAATATTTCATGGATATGTTGGTAATTTCCATTATTTGTATCACAGCACATTTGCTCACCTGTCCTCATTACAATTTGGTTTTTCTGACCCTCACATAATTCACCACCTTCTCAAAATTCTATCAGGCAAACCTATAGATAGCCTGAGATCTCATAAGCATTCACAGGAGAATTTGGTTTAAAAAGGCATTGTGAGGTCTGTTGTTGGGATGTCTTTCCAAAACTCAATGTGTTAGCAACTTAGTCACTAATTCTGTTCATTGACAGTCATTAGAGGATAACCTTTCAGAAGACATAAGAGTTAGATGCATTTATGACAGAGGATTATTCATGGCAACATCATAGACATCAGATATATAAGAATATATCAGGAGGCCTATTTTTTCACTGTTCAGTTCTATTGGATGTGAGCTTGTTGTTTGTTCATATTGTAGCATAATATCCCACAAAACAAAATCTAAAACTAGCTGTTGTTATTGTAAATCCGAGAATATAGGTCCAACACATCACAATAAAAGTCAATCATTTGATCTCATGATCTTACTACCTAAAATATTCACATAGATAATAGTTTTTCTTTTTCTTCTTTTAATTTTTTTTATTAATTTATTCTTGTTACATCTCAATGTTTATCCCATCCCTTGTTTCCTCCCATTCTTCCCTCCCCCCCATTTTCCCATTATTCCCCTCCCCTATGACTGTTGCTGAGGGGGATTACCTCCCCCTGTATATGCTCATAGGGTATCAAGTCTCTTAGTGGAGAGTGGGATATGACTTTCTCACGTACTCTGGTGCCTCACATTTGACCATGTCCCCTGGAGGGGGAGACCTGGTGGCACTCAGATAATAGTTTTTCTTTATGGGATACTTTGTGTTCTTATTTCTCCAGCAGGGAAATCATTCACGGTGAGAACCATCAGTGGTGCCTGTGTATTAGAAGTCAAATTTGACATCTGCCCATGAACACTGTAGGATGCTGATAACATTGGGTCAAGCTTCAATATCATATTAGCCAGCTTAAAAATTTATTATTCTTGGTTGCCAGGAAAACATAGCTGCTGTTACATAATTAGAAGAGAGAATCTTTATTAGGGAACCAAACTCTATTGAACACACCAAAAGTTGATAAAATGATATCACAACTCAATGTAGTGAAATCAATATGGACCTTCACCCATGGTGTTTAATTTACAATTTAAGTAATTGATTCTTTAATGTGATAAAGAAATATATAACCCATATTTGTCTTAAGATATACCAAAGCATTGGAAAAAAACATTTGTTTGAATCATGATTAATTTAACTGAACAATTATAATGAACTATTCTGTGAGACATTTATTTAATTATGTGATTTGTTTCAAAGGGTGGAAAAATTATGCAGAAATGTTGATTTCTGTGAGACAATAAAATTGATACGCATGATCATAAAACAACTGAACCAAATGAAAAAATTTTAAGGTATCAATTATTGGGTATATTGAAGTTGCTAAATAGGCAAGTGTTTCCTGAACACCTTAGACAAATTGAGTTTCATTACCTGAACCCATGTAGAAAGGTGAAGGTAGAGAGTTGAGTCAAGTTTAGAAAGTTGTCCTCTGAGTTACTCATGCAGACTGTGAGACAAATACCTCGATACCTCCCCCACTCAAATACCTCTTCTTTCTTTCCCTGTCTCTGTCTCTGTCTCTGTCTCTGTCTCTGCCTCGCTCTCTCAAACACATACACACACACACAAACACAGAGAGAAATAATAATAATAATAATAATAATAATAATAATAATAATAATAATAATAATAATAATGTATTTTTTAAGTTTTCACAAATTCCCTAGGATGATTTTCACCTTGATTACAGGTTTCTACTTCTCTGAGGTGGTATATTAGAAATGCAGTTCTATGTTTATAGTTATACCCTAAAATTTATTTCACCAATATATTTCTTACAAATATAATTTCACAAATTATTAAACAAAGCAGAAGTCTGAGATTTACAAAGCTTCAAATTTTCAGTAAGTCTGTATTATACAAACCTACTATAAATTGGACTATTTTAACATCTATACCAGCATTCACAGAATCAAAGTAAACTACAAAAGAATGAATGGTAGTCAATTTACAAAGATTAAATTTTTTCACTACTCTCATCAACTTTTTAATAACCTGTACTTTCATAATAATAACATATTTAATGTTTAGGTCAGAGACTCTATAGAATTAAATCAGTAAAATATATAGTAATCTGGATAGCAATTTAGGTTGCTAAATTGATGACATAGTCTATGAGCAACTGAAATTTTTAGCTTTGTTAAGAAAGAAGTGTCTCATGGAAGCTACGCTGTCTCTATGTGAGCCATCTGTTACTAATAACAATTCCTTAGGAGTTCCACTTAAACTTATAATCCTGTAAGATGATCTCCTATTCCCTTTGTGAAAAAACATACTTAGTTCATAGTCTGAAAGAATAGCTCTCAAGAGAAATCTTTCTTGACCTTACTGTGTTTGCACTTCTTGACTTCTGGACTCTCTGTGTTTGTTGACTATGAGCCCACAGGATAAATCGCTACTTGCTCTGTTCCTACAGTGTCTTCGTGATCTAGGACAGCACTTCTCACTTTTATGTGCTTAATGAATATTTCAAAGAAGGGAATGATCATTGAACATTGAAGAACAATTTGAATCATAATGACAAAAGGAAAAGAAAGGAGTAGTACTGTGATGACACAATGAAAGCAGATGGGAAAAATTAAATTTGCTTTTGATATTATCCTTTTTATTCCTTCTTTTTTTTTTAATTTCAAACTGAGAAAGACTTGAAGGATAACAAAGCACTCAGCAGGGAAATTCTATGCTACTTATGTTAACATACACAAATGAAAGATTGTATGTTGTCCCCATAGCAGTTATAAGGAAACTTGTAAAACTCTATTCAAATAAAGCTGAATACCTTAGAGCAAGTAGCTGTGTCTATTTGTTCCAGTTTGCAAACTGTATTCATTTTAGGATGCATTACTTACAATGAGACAACCTAGTATTTGATGTATTTATTTCCTTGTTTAACACTTCTAGTTATGCAATTCTAATGTGCTATTTTAAGTAGACTACCTGGCACGCATATAGCAGTGTTTATTTTTATGAAAAGTTGTTTCAAGCGTTCTTCCTTCTCATCACAATGGAAGTAAGGCTTCAGGGCTAGAATTCTAACTTACTTAAAAATTACTCCATGCAGATCTATGATGTTCAAAAAACGGTATCTTCTGCAGAATTTAGTAGTAACCCACTTTTTTTTTCCCGTTCTTTAAGATGTGGCTTTATCTTTTCCTAATATTTTATATCCACTTTTTTTTTGTTTTTCTACATCTATATTTCCTTTTCTTTTAATTAATTTAAATATATTTGCTTCTTTTACTTAAAATTTTTTGTTGTCCTCTTTGTCTTTTATCAATTTTTTTGTGACGTATTTGATTCTGTTGTCTTCATTGTTCTGATGTCAGTGAATCAAGAGAAATATTTCTGGAAATATATTTTTGTCTTTTGCCCTTTCCTTCCTGTTGGCACATTCCTGGTAGTTCCCTTGGAAGATGTTCCATTCCTTGTGTTTCTTTTTTTAACATATACATTTATTTTATTACATATTACTAAATCAAACTACATACAACAGGGAAACCCATGTGACAATCATGAGTTATATAAATGATACTTTCATAATGATTTGGCTATTTGTATTTACCAAACTTGAAGTGAACATCTTTCCTATACTGTTGTGTCTGAATTTCTGAATGAAATTCAATATCTATCGTATCTCTTTTACTCTTGTTAAATTTTATTTTGAATGTTTTCAATTGCTATGCTTCTGTACTTGTAAATTTTATATAGTAATTCCCTGTCATTAATCCAATGCAGATTGTTTTCAATTTAGTATAAATTTAATACCTCAGAATTCATACAGCTTTGTTGTATGCCTCAGGAGTCTGTATATTTAAAACATAACAGCATTCAGATAACCATGATGCTCCGTTTCTTAAACTAATCCTAATATTATTTGCTATAGGTTGGATGTTGATACAGTATTTTTATTCGATCTGTATGGACCACTTATTGAGGATAGTTAATTCTTTCATCTGATAATATTTAATCAGATGCCATGTCTTGGAAAGCTTTTCCTGAATGGTAATAAATATTTCATATTCCTATAGTTAATCTTGAGCTTTAGTGCTGAACAGTTCAAGTTTGTTGAAACTTTTTATTTTTTTTTTCCATTTTGTGTCTTAATCTTAAGGTTTACTCTATGTGATTAAATTACCAACTTTTCGTCTACTTTTTCCCATTCTTCAGACACCCCATCTGAGGATCCTCCTCCTCAAACTATGAAGGATAAAGTTTCAAAGCTTGCCTAAGAAGGCCTTGTACAACTCCCAAATCAGACTTGCTGGTACGCTGTGGAAGAGTCTTTCATTTGCTTTTGTATCTGGTGGAGATTCTTTCCTCACTGGCCTTTGTCAACCAATATATATTGTTAGAGAGACCTGAAACACATCTCAAGGTTTGTTCCCCAATTGCTTTGAATAACTTTTTTCCTGCTCCTATTTTTACTCTATTTCTCTGACTTGTCACTTTCAATATTTTGGCTTAGGGCCTCCTCCTTCTTCTCACATTGACTGAAAATGCTGGAAATCTTCCTGTTTCAACATCTCTCTCTCTCTCTCTCTCTCTCTCTTTCTCTCTCTCTCTCTCTCTCTCTCTCTCTCTCTCTCATTTACTCATTGTTGCTGAACTCCACAGACTTCAGCGTTCGTTCTGTTCATAATGGCTGTTTTGTAAAAAAAAGTGATTCAATATAGTCACAGGTGGTGGGGAAGCCGAAGAGGAAGGCAAAACTTTGCGAATACGTACTATAGAATAAGGTTTGAAGGCTTTAATCTAATTTACATCATTAAGGGATTGATATATATCAGAATGTAAAAGCAGTTCAAAATGCTGAGATGGTGAAATCTTGAAATCTTCCAGTAGATTGGAGGCAGTTAGCTCATTTCATGTGTTACTTCCTCATTTTTTTCTGGTTTGATAAAACTGCCATAAGTTACAATTTTCCCTAATTAATTTAAAGGTCCATTTCCATTCTGTTAGGTTATTATTTTCTTTTGTATCTATAGTTTCCCCTGATATTCTTTACCTTCCTGTGCAGGTTATAAATAACTCCCAGCATTAAGATTTTAGAACATGGTCATTGCTACTTTCTACCCTCTGCTCTTTTCCACAGATATCAACCAGGTAATGGTTTCTTTTTTTTTTCTTTTTTAATAAAAGTAATTTTAAAATAAGGCATAATTTTTACAAACGACCGTCAAGCATATTTAAAAAAAAAAGCAACACTCAGCCACTCTGATTATCAGAGAAAAACAAATTGAAACTTCGATAAGATATTGCTTTATAGCACTTACATTGACTAATACAAAAGAACTAACAAATAATGGTAACAGGTATTGACAAGAATGTGGAAAAAGAAAAACCCCTTAAACAACATTAGAAGTAGTGTAAATTAGTGTAGACATTTTAGAAAACAGCTTTGGAATTCTTCAAGAGAGAGAGAGAGAGAGAGAGAGAGAGAGAGAGAGAGAGAGAGAGAGAGAGAGAGAGAGAGAGAGAGAGAGAGAGAGAGAGAGAGAACATGTGTTCATACATGGTAAAGCAAGAGGTCAGTATCAAGTGCCTGCCTCAAATACCTACCGCAGTAATGTTTGAAATTATGTCTCTCATTGAACCTAGAGTTTATTAATTGTCTAAACTAGTAAGCTAGTGAATTCCGGGGAACTTCCTGTCTCTCCATCCCCACCTATCCCTACAGTCTCCAGGGTTACATGTCACCTGGCACTTTATATAAGTAGCTGATATCATAATTCATGTTTTCCTGTTCAGGCAGTATACATTTTGGAGACTGGGCTTTGATCCTTAGAAAAATTCTTTTTTTTTTTTTTTTTTTTTTTTTTTTATTATTAATTTATTCTTGTTACATCTCAATGTTTATCCCATCCCTTGTATCCTCCCATTCCTCCCCCCCCCCATTTTCCCATTATTCCCCTCCCCTATGACTGTTCCTGAGGGGGATTACGTCCCCCTATATATTCTCATAGGGTATCAAGTCTCTTCTTGGCTACTTACTGTCCTTCCTCTGAGTGCCACCAGGTCTCCCCCTCCAGGGGACATGGTCAAATGTGAGGCACCAGAGTATGTGAGAAAGTCGTATCACACTCTCCACTCAACTGTGGAGAATATTCTGACCATTGGCTAGATCTGGGAAGGGGTTTAAAGTTTACCTCCTGTATTGTCCTTGGCTGGTGCCTTAGTTTGAGCGGGACCCCTGGGCCCAAATCTGCCTATCATATTGTTCTACTTGTAGATTTCTAGGACCCTCTGGATCCTTTTATTTTGCTGTTCTCCCCTGCGTCTCTCATTTAGAGTCCCGATAGGATGCCCTCCCCTCCGTCCCAGCCTCCCGGCAAGTGAAGGCCTTCGTGGGACATGCCCCCTGGGCCAGTATGCAGATATAAGTGAGTATATACCATTTGATTCTTTCTGCTTCTGGGTTAACTCACTCATTATGATCATTTCTAGCTCAATCCACTTAGAAAAATTCTTATGCCATAGTTTTATTGGACCGTCTCCAGTCCTCGTGAGATTGCATCGCTATACTCAGTAGTCAAAGACATCATATAATGAGTGCCTGATTCCAAGCTCTACCTTTTCCATCTACCAACTCCTAATTTTGCAGTTGTACAACAGATCAAGTATTTATTAAGTCCCTTTTCTTGAGCTCTTGTTTCTTATAGGGCACATGACTAACTAGTCCATCTTTTCCCTGTGTCCTCCCAACATTTCTTCCTGCCACATATGACTACTGTGCTGCTTGTACAGAGGGCTGTGTGACTACACATTGTACATATGCTTATAGACATGAGTTCACTATTTTCCAGCATTTAAGTTTTTGGAACAGAACCACAAATACTAGTATTATTTTTCCCTTTGTTAGAAATCTGGAAAGTTTATCTCATGGTTATATATTCATTCTCTATGTCCTTATCCTTCAGGAAACCCAGAGGCGGTGCCAAGTGTCAGTCTTTTTTCAGCAATACAACCTGGAACTCAGTGAGCCCTCTCTGTCTGCAGATGTGACTCTTTTGTCATCAGAGATGAATTATCTTCTATTATTTAATTATTGCCTTTCTTCCATCTGTTCCACTTTATCTTCTGGAATGCCTATCATTTTTCCAATGAGTTTCCAACACCTACAGTCTCTTTATTGTCCTTCAGTATTTCTGTCACCTTGTAATTTTGTCCTTGATCTTCTAAGGCTGAGTTGGGACTAAAATGTGATTATCTCTCTTCAAATTGACTAATTGAGAAAATGTCTTGCATGCCTTTGTTGTGTGCTTATGTATGTGCCTGTGTTTGGATATGTCTCAAAAAATGTCTGTTGTTTCTGAATTTACTCAAATAATATGTTTTTTTTTATTTTAACTTTTCATCTCATGGCTTTAGAATCTGAATTTCCACCTGAATGTGTTTTGAATCTTGTAAATTACTTCCTTACTCTTTATAACCAGGAGGTAAGTATCTTCACAGTCCTCACAACTTTAGTGAAAAAAAATTCACACCTTAATCTTAGGAATCTATGCCTATGTACCTTTAATAGACAAGTAATTTTGCATATGTCACTAAAAACAATAACTAGGGAATATCTATAAATGAGATGCAGGTGTTATTCTGCTGGATAGATAGGACACAGATATAAGAAGGGAGTTGATGTCTAGACACACACAAAAATACAAGAAAAAGAAAGAGACAAAACAGAATTGAGAATGATGATGGAGAATGAAGAGAAGATTTGAAAACACTGCATGGTTGTCTTTATGGTCATTATTGGGAATCAAGAGATAGAATATAATATCAAAAATAACCTGTAAAGAACCAGGAGCATAAAGTCTACCAAGAGCCTTTACCAATTATTAGAAAACGGAATGTCTACTTCTACTTTGCCCATATTCCTCTAAACGGAGTTTTTGACACCTGTACTTCTTAAGGCTAAAAGCAGAATTCTGTGCTGGTCTAGGCTACTGAGCTTGTCTTTGTGCATTATGACAGCTATAGGAACCTAGTATAGACATTCAAGCTGTATGGCTACTTTCCTTCACAAAACACTGCATCTTATGTCCACACTGTGGGTCATCAGACACATCTGTTTTGAGAAGTGTTGTGGTGTGCTATAGGTAGACCAGTAGTCTGTAAGTAGGACAATGGGAATATTCTGCTCTTTTGTGGCCTCTGTAGGTGCTGGATCCAGGCAACATGGTGGGCTCCACATTTTGGCTTTTTTATAATAGGAAACTTGGCATGTTAACATGAGGGCAATATTGATCTTCCCTGTGGGATCTTGAAAGCTTTATAAACTCTCCCATAAACTTCCCAATTACCTGGCTTTGGCCTAGATTTATAATTCATTTCAGTGTGTATAGTTCTGGCCTTTGGGGAAATGAACTCTATCATAGTTTTCTCTGAGGACCAAATAATAACCCCAACCTCATTTAATAAATGTACATATTATAGCTAGAAACTCAATAAACACATGCATTGGACTTGGGATTAAAAGGTGTGTGGAGTTTGCTTAAAACAGTTAAACAAAGCATAGTTACGAAATGAATAATAATTACTGAGATTGGCAAATAAAGAATTCTGAATTGGAAATAAAATAACTAGAAATCAAGAAAAATGCAAAAATTCCAAAGAGTAAGCAACATTTTACCTAACTAAGAAAATTTACTGACAAAAATAGGCTCAGTAATGACGATTTATCACTTCCTATTCTGTTGATAACAAGTAAACATTTAACAATGTAAATGGAACTTATGCAAATAATAGTAGGCAACCTAGAGAGACCCTGAAATGTAATAGAACCGACAACATTTTCTACATGACATAAAATTACAAATAATATCATGTTGGTCTAGTTTGCTTTTTATTTCTGTGATAAACATTATCAAAGCAGCTTTGGGAGGAAACAATTTACTTGGCTTACATGTTAAGATCACAGTCCATCATTTAGGAAAGACAAAGCAAAAAAATCGAACAGGCACAGTACCCGGAGCCAGGAATCTACTGGGTCAGATACGTTGAAGAAATGCTGTTTATTGTCTTGCCCCCAGTCTCACCTTCAGCTACTGCAGTGGTTTGAATGTGAAATGTCTTCCAGTTGCTTGGATATTTGAATCTTGACCGCCAGCTGATGGCACCATTTGAAGGTTTACGAAGTGGTAGTTGTTGGAGTAAATACATCACTGGAGGTAAGCCTAGACAGCGCCAAGAACATTAATGGGGGCTGGAGAGGTGGTTCAGCCATTACGAGCACTGGCTGCTCTTCCAGAGGATGCTGGTTCAATTTCCAGCAACCACATGGAGCTCACAACTGTCTGCAACTCCAGTTCCAGGGAAACTGATACCCTCACAGAGAGCTGTAAGAAGGCAAAACAAACAATGCACACAAAATAAATACAAACAAATTATAAAACTGAGCTACCTGGTCTTCAACTCTGTCAGAGACTTGAGAAGGAGTAAACTTGATTATCTGAGTATGCCGGGACTGTAGGTTAGTAGCTGTCCAAATGAAAAGATGACAGAGACAGTTTTTTTCCCTGAATAGTCATCCAAAACTCTCTATAATGTTGGAGCATCTTCTTCAGCCTTCTGGCCCAATGTATCTGACAGACATATTTGTGAGGCAGGAACTATTGAGATCTTGCTTGCCCTGTCTTGGCAGGGTTGGGCTGTTGTCTTGGCCTGCATCCAAGCTTGCCCTTTTAAAAGATGAATTCTGTCTGTGGTAGAAAATAGGACCTTTGTTCAGTGGCTAGTTTGCCACATTTGAAGCAATCTCCATAAGGAGGTTCTTTGATGCTCATGAGTTAACCTGTCTCATTGTCAATGAATCTTTAAAGTAATAAAAACATTTTTAAATGCCATATTTTGCATGTTGCTGGGGTTTTTGAAGACCTTGTCTTTCTATAGAGTCATATCTATTTCTTGTACCTAAGATATATACTCTTGTGATAAAATAGACTAGCAATTGACACGATCATGACTTAATCTACTAACATTTCATTTTATATGGCTTATTTCTACTAAACAGTTTTATAATACTTTCAGGGCACAGGAAATGAACTGTGTATTATAATTGAGTTATATGGGTACAATTAGTCTTAAGGTGTTTTAGGTCTAGATAATCTATGGGATGGAGATTGATTTACATTCAGAAATTTAGGTGCACCAAGAAAGGAAAGATGTCTTCTTCAAGGCTGTCCAATACAGATGGCCAAACACTAAGAATGTAACATTTATATAATCCTGCTTGTGTCATGGTTCTCCTTGGCTTGGATAATCTATTGTATATTTGTGTAAAAATATGAATACATATGTACTAAATAAGATAATTTTTAAAAGTTTTAAAAAATAAAAAATAAATAAATTATTATTTTTTAATCAAAGGCTAATGTCATTTCTAATTGGCCCTCTCTGCTTTCTGCTTCCATAGTGTCTGGAAACTTTGTTGCTGAAAATGTTTTCAAGAGAGAATAATAAACACTATGCTGATATATTTATGGAAAAATAATAATTGAAAGATGAGCATTCCAACTGTTTTAATCAAAATGTAATTAATTACATATGGTTCTTCTAAAAGCATCAATGCTAATGTATACTTTATTTTAGATATCCTTCTGTTTTACAAAAAAAATCATCTTGCCTAGTACAAAATACTTGTTTGATTTTCATTATTTTCTTAGTTATGTTGTTTTTTTATTGTAGAGGCATGTTCTACAAATGATAATATATGTTCACGTGTATACGTACATAGAAAGCTTTACTATTCTGCACTACACTAATTCACATCCTTAAGAATTGAACGACATAAAAATCAACTGCCCATTCTAATTATTTATATATCTGAAGAAAAATTCCATGATCATCTATGAAATCCAGGAGTTGATGTTACAAACTTATATACAAAATTCACAAATCTTTTGAAAATTTGCATCCTGATATGTCTCTATAACTTCATTCAATACTAGTAGACTTTAATACATATACAGATGTTTATTTTAGTATATAAATATCTGCAAATAATTCTGTTAAAACTTAGGTGTCTGACACACAAAAAAACTTGATTCAGAAACCAATGAAACTTATATAATATATATTTATTATTTTAAATAAGTATAAGTTATTATTTTTAAATGTATACTTATATACTGTCTTTTATCATATTATTATTGCATTTTATATTTTTATCTTTTATTATTTATCTGTGAACAAGTTTCAGTTAAATCCAAATAAGAATTTGAAGGTGTTTTAAATGCAAGTTGTTAATACTATGTTCCTGAATATAATTATAAAATATCTTACATATGTACAGCCAAGTTATGGAGGTATTCCTAGGTGTTCGTATATTGTTAGGAACACTTGAGTATTCCTATCTTCCCCTACCCTTGCTCTGTATTTCTGTCCTTCCTCCCCTCTCCCTCTTTCTTTCCTCCTTCCTTCATTTCTCTCCATTTACTCAGTGTAAGTAAATGTAACCACCACAGGGACAGGGAGATTTTTATTATATAACAGATACACGTTTAGTTACAAAAATCAAAGCAAGAAGATATTAAGAATCTAAGTATTTTAGTAATGATACAAAGGAAGTGAGCAAATGAAACTCCCATCTTCCCACACATCTATTTGGCAGGCAAACATTTGCATTAAATGCAGAGCACTTCTGTCATTGATATGCTTACCATTTTCTCCCAAATGACCTTGAAGCTTAATGAAAATCACATGAAAGATTTTACAATGCACGTTTAAAGAAAGTAGTTAAAAAGATTCAGATAGCTTTATAAGATTGAATTTCATTTTATTATTATTTTTTTTATCCTCTGTTCTTGTCTGTTGAGAAAGTAAACTGCTCCAATTCAAAGCAGTTTACAAGCAACTTTCATGGTCTTTGTTGTCACCTGGCAATGTCCTGGAGATTGACAAGTGGAGCATTGGTCTTTGAGGACTGATTTCTAAGGATGTTAAGAGCATGAACTCCATTTCTTTTAAATATTTTCTTAAGCACTAGCTTCAAAACAGAGTCAACCATTGATCCAGCCATTTAATACAGTGTCTCAGTGCATGACAATGAGAAACATTACAGAAATGTACATTAAAGAGTGTAGTGTTTTCACTGGGCAAATGTCCAGGCATAAAGGCATAGAACAAAGGGGGAGTGAACAGTTCTGTTCAGCAATGTATGTACACGCAATCACTGGGAGTTAGGATAAAAGCTGTCCTAGAGCACTATACACTAAGATTGAGAAGTCTAAATGACAAGTATTAAAGGTATTATTGTTGTAGACTTTGTGTGGACTTTTAGAAAAATTGCAGACTCCTTTTGTTGCCTATTTTCCTATGTTAATATGAAAGTACAGCTTGGGGGTGGGGGTACCAGACACTTTAGACAAAAGAGAGTGTGTGAAATCAGTAGCTCTGTCTTTGCAATCTTTTCTGGGGACAGCCTTCCTTTGACACAAACTGCAGTTCTATGTTCATGAAGAAGTTAAACAATTCTGTATGGTAGAAAGAATAATCACACTTACACAGAAAGAAAACTGTTGTAAAGAGACTCTTGAACTTGGTTCCTTATCTTCTCCTGAAAATAAAGGAAGTATAAAGGAAGAGAAATGTACACATATATTCAAGTGCTATGTGTCACAGTACACAAGTGGTGCCTATTAACTGGTAGATGAAGGCCATGGAGTATCACTCATAAATGAATAGAAAACTTTAGTTTCTAAAGATTAGAAATATCTAGAGAGAGGAGTAGGTGGGGAGGCCTGGTGGCAGTCAAAGAAAGAATACGCAAGCTACCAAGATGAGACTTGATTACCTATGACCATAAAGTGGGTGAGGAGGTCCCCCTTGGTCATAGACCTAGGGGAGGAGAATAGAGTGAAAGCAGGAGGGTGGTAGAAAAGGGAGGAAATAAGTGATGGGATAACAGTTGAGTTGTAATCTGAATAAATTAATTAAATAAAAATGTAATAAAAATGTTCAGCAGTTTGAGTATACTCCATATTATAAATTTGTGTTTTGATTGTACTTATAAACTATAAAAAAGAATAAAATAATAAATTTATTTTTTACATATTTTATTACAATTTTTTAAATTATATAGTTTAATTATTTTTCCAATTGTCCACTTTAATTGATAACTTGAAAAAATTCAGTACCTACTCACACATGTCATGCTCACAGGTAACTGAATTGTTTGTTTCTCTGTTGGTATTATGGCTCAAAGGTTTACAATATCCTCATGGAAATGCAGTTCCAAATGCTATAATAGTAAAAGGTGAAGACTTTGGGAGCTGAGTCATGAGGAAGGTCCACCTGAATGGGTCTGTCTTTTCATAGAGATTCAGTGTAATTCCCATTTAGGGAGACTTAATAAAAAGGTGCTATCTATACAAGAATGGCCTTATTCTAATGCTCTTTTATTCTTGAATTCCCAAGTCTACTGAATTGGGAGAAATGAACCTTTGTTATATAGATTGTGGTAGTTTTCCTATAGCAACAACAGAATATTACAAATTACATACTACAAAACGTAATTATTCTTCTTCTTCTTTCTTTTTCTTCCCCACAAACTTCATAAGTTCAGTTTCCTAGTAGTAGGCCAAGAAATGTCTCAGCTAAGAACTGAAAACTCTGAGGACAGGTGTGTGAAATAAGAATAAGTTTAATATTATTGTGCTAATTGGTTTGGTTTCTTTCACAGCTCTCAATACATTTGTCTTAAAATTTGTTTAGTAGAGAGGAGAGGACAGCCCGGTACCCTATGCATACACCCAATTCCAGGTCCAGCTGGGAAAGACAGGTAACATCTCTACCACCCCACCTGCACCAAGCTTCTGGTAAAACACAGCATCAGTGAGCTATGCCTGTATGTCTGTGCCCTCAATCTACTGGACCTCATCTAATGTGTTTCCCAAGGCCTATGGCCCCCAGGGACTACCTGGCTTCAGAGCAAAACAGTAGAGGTGTGGTATTTGTGGCCCCTCCACCTTCCATCTACTATATCTCACATATACTGCACTCCTGGAAGCTGGCAGCCCCAGAAACCACCAGCCAATACCAGAGACAACCCAGATGGATAAAGTGACGAACACAAACAACAAGAGTCAGGGCAATATGGCAACACCAGAATCATACTACAGCAGAGTCATACACAGTTTTTGAACATGAAAATGACTTTATATATAGTCTCATGAAGAATATTAAATGCCTTTAAAGAAAAAAATGAGTAAATATCTTAAGGAAATACAGGAAAAGTACAACAAAACACATAGAGGTCTTTAAAAAGGAAATTTGCAGCTGGACTCTAGGCAAAATGTTGAGAGCTGCATGGGAGAGTTGGGAAGGAACTGAATGGGTCAGCAGTAGCATAGTGGATATGGACTGGGGGCCGCACAAACTGATAGACCAACCACGGACAATTCATACAGAGAAGTTTGACCCCCTATTCAGATGTCAATGGACAGCTTAATCTCCATATTAGCAGGGGGAAGAGATTGGGAACTGCCTCTGACACGTACTCTAGTGCCCTTGGTTTGATCTCTGTCCTTTAGCAGGATAGTCTTGTGGGCACAGAGAGGAAGGGGATGCAGGCTATCCTGATGAAAGATGATAGGCTTAGATCAGATGGTTGGGAGGAGAACCTTCCTTTCAGAGGTCTAGGGAAGAAGAGGGAAAGAGGGTGAGTAATGAAAGGTAAGAAAGAGGGGATTAAATAGGGATGCAATTTGAATAAATTATAATAAAAATTTTTAATCAAAAAAGTAAATCAATAAATATTTAAAGAAATACAGGAAAACAATTAAACGGGTGAAGGAAATGAATAAAACTTTCCAAGACCTTAAAATGGAGGTAGAAGCACTAAAGAAAAAAAAAACAATCTAAGAGAATCCTGGAGATGGAAAGCCTAGGGAAGAGAACAAGACTGACCGATGCAAGCTTCACCAACACAATGCAAGATCTGGAATAGAGAATCTCAGGCATAGAAGGTATGATAGAAGAAACTGATACACCAGTCAAAAATGCTAACACTAAAATATTCCTGACAAAAATATCCAGGAAACTATTAAAAAACTTAACCTATGAATAATAGGAATAGAAGGTGAAGAGAGAGTACCAGTTCCAAGGACCAGACCAGAAATTTTTTCAACAAAATCATAAAAGAACATTTCCCCAACTTAAAGGGAGAAATACTGATAAAACTACATGAAGTGAATAGAACACCAAAGATACTGGACCAGAAAAGAAACTACTGCCACCACATAATAATAAAAATACTAAATATAGAGAGCAAATTAAGAATATAAAAGCTATATGGTAAAAAGGTCAGTTAATATAAAAGGATAGGATTAGAATTACACAAGACTTCTCAGCAGAGACTCTAAAAGCCAGGAAGGCTTGGGCAGTTGTCTTGAAAATCCTATGAAAACACAGATATCACCCCATCTACGATATCCAACAAAACTCCCAATCATCATAGATGGAGAAAACAAGATATTCCAAGCCAGACCAAATTTAAATAATATCTATTAACAAATCAACCCTGCAGAAAATACTAAAAGAAAAACTCCATCCCTATGAGGGTTACTACATCCAAGAAAACAGACAGTAAATAATTCCACACCAGCTAAAGCAAACAAGAAAGAATATACACACACACATACAAACACGCACACACACACACACACACACACACACACACACACACACACACACATATTAATACCATTAACATCAAGATAACAGAATTAACAATCTTCAGTTACTAATAGCTTATAACATCAATGGTCTCAATTAACCAATAAAAAGACACTGGCTTACAGAATGGTTGTGAAATCAGGACCCATCATTCCACTGCATACAGGAAGCATACCTTATAAAGAAAGATAAATTTTACCTCAGATGAAAGAGTTGGAAAAAAATGTTCCCAGCAAATGGACACAAGAAGCAAGCTGGAGTTTCTTTTCTCTTATCTAATAAAATAGACTTTTAACCACACTTAATCAAAAGAGATGGTAAAGGGTGCTTCATACCAAAACAAAAATCTGCTCTTAGACAAACAGGTAACAGCTGAGATTCCAGGCACTAGGGACATGGAGACTGAAGTGACCATCCTCTAGCCAGGAAAGGCTCTTAGAGGAGGGAGGAGAACACCAACCCACCCACAAATCCTTAGACCCAACATTTACTCTGCCTACAAGAAGTGCAGGGATAAAAAAGGAGAAAAGAGATTGAAGAGATGCCCAACCAATGACTGGCCCAACCTGCGACCCACCCCACTGTAGAGATCCAACCCCTGACACCATTAATAGCACTCTGCTATGCTTTCAGACAGTAGCCTAGCATAACTGTCCTCTGAGAGGCTTTGCTAGCCATGGATTGATACAGATGCTGAGATTTGCAGCCAAACATGGGGCAGGGCTTGAGTAGTCTTGTAGAATTGTGTGGGGGACCTATGGGAGGACAAGAGGGGACAAGAACTTTATAAGCAGACCAACAGGGATAACTGAACCAGGCCCAAGGTGGCTTACAGAGATTGAGGATTCAACTAATTACCATCATGATGTGGACCTAGGCCTCTACACACATGTAACCAAGGGGCAGCTTGGCCTTCATGTGGGTCCACTAACAATTGGAGCCTGTTCCCTGCTTTTGGAACACTTCCACTTATCATATCTGCCTGTCTAGCCTCTATAGAAGTGATATGCTCAGTCCTGATGTGACTTGAAGTGTTTGGGAGGGTTGATGGTGGGGGCATTCTCCTTTTCTGAGAAGGAGAAGGGGAAAGGGAGAAGAAGATGAGAGGTTGGGACCAGAAGAAGAGGAGGGAGGGCTATATGCGGGATGTAAAAAGGATAAATAAAGTTTAAAAATAAGATGAGTGGGAGGTGTGGGTGGGGGTAGAGACATGACTGAGTATGGGTGCTTGCCACTAAGACTGACCATTTGAATTCAATCTTAGAGACACACATGGTCAAAAGAGAGAACTGATTCTTGAAGGTTGCCCCCTGACCTCAATGTGTGTGCTGTGATGTACACATAAAATATCACACCCCCAACTAATAAAAAAATGGAAGCAGGAGAGACAGCTCGATGGCTGTTCTTGTTCATTCTAGTATTATAAATAGACAAATATTGCTTAGTAAGATAATTATCAAAATAATATTTGATAGGTTACCTCAAAAGTATGAGTTGTTTTGATTTTGTAAGGTGCTGTACTACTCCTGTCATAGATAATCTTAGTTTATTTGAGCTCTTGAACCAACAAAGAGAGCACTTGACACTGGCTTCATTATTGCTAAATAAAATATCAATAAACATAAGGAAAGAAATAATGCTTAGAATATATTTCCAAATTATAAATCATTTAAATTATATTTGTCATTTTATGTATCAAAATGGAAATGTTGAAATTAAATTGCTTTAAAAAGTAAATACAGCCATATTCTTATGTACTAATACTAATGAGTTTACTTTATAAATTAGGTTGGAGAATGTCAGCTTTTATGGTATTAGAGATAAAATATCCTTGGCCCTTTAAGGTTTAAAATAAGAGTATCTCAAAGTCTTTGAAGCAATAGTTTTTAATCCTTCTTAAGGTTATTTTTTTCCAATTACCCTAAGTAGGTTTTATTTTCAAACACCAATGCCAAAAATCAAGTGGCTGTTGAAAGTCCCTCTCTCTAATATGGCATTTCCATTGACCATTTGGTACATTGAAATGTACTTTTTTTCCCAGCCTAATATTATCAAAATCCCAGTGCCTCTACTGATGCTCACCCAAATTTCTCTATCTAGCAAGGACCTCTGAATCAACTAAGCATGGTATATACCACAGAGAGTGATGGAGCAAGCACGTGACCTCCAGGGGTCGCCACCAAGTCTATTGCAAATAAACATGTAGTTTAGCTTTTCATGTGACTCTGGGATGTGCAACTGAGTGAGTCTTTGATTCATGTGCCTGCTCCTGGCCTCTTTTCCTTTTGCTGTGTTGTCTTGTCCGAATTTGATATGTTGTTTTTGCCTTATCTTAATCTATTTTATTTTGACACATTTGGCTGTTATCTCTTAGCAGTCTGTTATTTTCTAATAAGAAACATAGAAGAATTTGGGACTGGGGAGGGCAGGTGAGGTGGAACTGCAAGGGACAGAAGAAGGAGGAAACTATGATCAGGATATACTGTATGAGAAAATAATCTGCTTTCAATAAAAGGGAAGAAAAAACATTTCTTGATTTAAAAGGCACATCTTGCTTTCTATTCTATCACTTTTTACATATTAAAATCTATCAATTTATTATATGCATCTGAAATTAAAAGTGCTATATAAGTTAGTCTCATATTACAAATGTTACAGTAATGAAATACTAAGTCTATAAAAGTCAATGTATGTTACTGATTTTGACTTAAGTTGGCTTTCATTTCTAATATAATCATTCTGCATAATAGTAATTTTTCCCTGACATTATCAACTTCAAACTAAGTATTCAATGATTAATTTAGAGTGAAAATTAATATTTTTACTTTAAGAAACTTTTAAATATTAAACCAAAACAGTTTTAAATTAATGATGAATAAATCCTTACTGCTTTAGAATGTCTACATGCTGTGAATTTTTAATTTTTATGATTTCTAATTACCAAAACATATGCTGAGAATAAACTTAAGGTTATAATAAAGCAAATTGTGTTGTTTTTATAGAAACAATAAGATCAGTGAAAAACAACAGAGCTTTTTAAAATAATGGTAAGTACATCATTTTATTAAAAATACTGTTGTATTTTATTAATTATATTTTATATTTTTGACATCCACTATCTACTCCATTGCTCTTATAAATTGTGTTGAGTCATAAATTCCACAGAACTGTGTTCAGGAACTACAGATGAACAAGAATATTTCCCATATTTGCCTCTCACGCATGCACGTACAAGATGTTGTATACTCTGTTGAAAAAGTATAGTTGTGATAATAAGGATGCAAAATCAAACAAGGAGCTGTTTGCAATCAAACCACATGACCATGATGACTTTGAAGATGATAAAGAGATACTCTAGCTGGGTCTATGATGTAAGTGGATGTAATCTAAACACATGGATTAGCATTTCTAAGGGTTGAAGAGGAATACCTTTTCATACAGAATCATGTAAGCCAGGCTTGTGACAAAGGAACAAAAGGAGAAACTAATGAGTGTAGACAATGTAGATCACATGAAATCAGTGGAGGGTCTCATTCAAAACTTCATATCCGCAACACTAAGAAAAGCCACATTGGGCTTATAGAGTTCTGTTTTCACAGATAAAGACACCTGTCTAGAAAAGTATCTTCTGAATTGTCGTTGAATAGCTGTAACTTTGAGCTTCCTAGCAGCAATGCTATTGCTCCTCTTTTGGGCTAACTTCAAATATAGTTTTTAGAAAGCTATTGAAAATCTCTTTTTGTTTTTGCTCCAAAGTCTTTCAAAGTTTAATAAACTTGTAGAACTGAAGAAAATGAAAACAAAAAACAAAAGCAAACAAATGAACCAAAAACAAGGCTGGTGATTGTGGGTAGTACAGCAGGAGGGGACGGTTCTCCACTCTGGGTGAACTGTGGACAAGGGAGATGGACAAAGACTCAGCTATATAATGTGCAAGGATGTCAAAATAATACATTGCATTAGGGAAATATGTAAAATAGTAAAAATGCTGACAAAATTGAGAAAAAATCAAACACGTTAAATATTAATGTTATATTTGTAAATAATTTGCATAGTCATTTTCCAACATGTAAAACCTCAGCGTTAGCCCCCAAATACAGAAAATTGCTGTACCCAGCACAGTAGTCAGTGTAATTTCTTTTCATATTTGACCTCTACTTTCCACATGTATGAACTAGATAATTACACACACAGTGAATAAGGCCAGATATTGATAATGTGTATGTACACCTACACACAAAGCAATAGGTCATTGTTTAAGAATTGGCAATTCTAGAAAAGTGGTGGTGCATTTAGAAAATTTCAAAAGGGCTAAACTTTTGGCCCAAATGAAATTAGGACTCATAGTATCTCATATTTTTATTTTATTTTTTTATGTATTATTGCTTTTTATTTTTTTATTTTTTCTAAATCTGAATGCATGTTTAGTTTATTTCTTTCTTTTAATTTTATTTTATTAATTTATTCATATTACATCTCAATGGTTATCCCTTCCTTTGTATCCTCCCATTCCTCCCTCCCTCCCATTCTTTCCTTACTCCCCTCCCCTATGACTGTGACTGAGGGGGACTTCCTCCCCCTGTATATGTTCATAGGGTAGCAAGTCTCTTCTTGGTAACCTGCTATCCTTCCTCTGAGTGCCCCAGGCCTCCCCATCCAGGGGACATGGTCAAATATGAGGCACCAGAGTACGTGTGAAAGTCAAACCCCACTCTCCACTCAGAAATCTACAAGTAGAACATTATGATAGGCAGATTTGGGCCCAGGGGTCCCACTCAAACTATGGCACCAGCCAAGGACAATACAAGCCATAAACTTTAAACTCCTACCCAGATCTAGCCAATGGACAGGACATTCTCATATTTTTTTTTAATGAGATGAGAGTGTTTTCTTTTTTTTTTTTTTACTTAGATATGAGGATTGCTGGTTTCACTGTTGGCTGACTTATGTTTGTCAATGTAGGCACGACAATGCAACTCTCTAGACAAATGCCATGAACCTAGTGTATCAACTAGAGCTGTAAGGAGGAATGTTCTGAGCATGTTGATGGTGTCAGCAGGCAGGATGCATCCACTCACATCCGGTCGCTTCATGTTTCATGCTTCTTAACACCCAGGTCTATTTCATATAAACTTACTTCCCTCTCACTTCAGGTCTTTCACCTTCTTTTTATCTTTTCCATTTCTTTGAAATTTCTTTGCAATGAAGATACTAACTGAATATTATCAAATAAACTTAAGCAAGTTGCTACTGTTATACAACTATATGCTCTTCGAAGAGTACCATTTGTATTTTCTCAAAATTCCACCTTAATACATTAGGCTATTCTTTGATATCCATGCAGGTTTAATAAGGACAAGAACCTTCTCAAATAAAAGATTGTATCCTTTATGTATTTGTAATAGGAGTTAACACACTACACATTTAAGAATGTATTTAATCAGATCATGTGTATCATCATAAACATAATCATCAGTAATGTCTATAGACAGATTTTCTTGAATGAAGTTTCTTTATGTAGTCCTTACTATTCCAGAACTTTTGAGCCTCATTTTTTTTTTTTTTTTTTTTTTTTTTAGTGCTGAGATTACAGGTGTGTAGAACTGTGCCCAGTGCTACTAACTTTTAAATTTCTTTTCCAATTGACATCATTTTCAATGCCAATAAACATATCTTTTTTTGGATATTGGTGAGTGGAAGCACTGAAGGTAAAAGTGATGAAAGAGCAGAATTCACATGGGGAAAAAGAATACCATTACAGATGCACATCTGGAGATATGGATTAGGATGAACACAGGAGAGGAACCACTCCAAATGTCTCTGTATCTACCTAATGTGTGTGTGTGTGTGTGTGTGTGTGTGTGTGTGTGTAAATCTTCATGTAAACTTCAAAGTACCACTGTTAGATAGACCCCTAATATGCTAGAATCTGTTTAATACATAGCACATGTATGGTCTTCCATTATTTGGGGCTTAAAATTATATACGGTTCTTGCTAATTTTGAATAAACTTATCGCTGTGTTACTGGAAGACATGGTCTCAGAAAGTGACAAACATTCCTGTTATTCACTCAAGAACAGTGATGTACTACACTGCTTTTACTTGATGGTATCTGTGTCCAACCATTTAGTAGAACGGCATTAACTGTCTGTGGTCCCTTTTCCTCTGTTAGCTGGTACTTCCTGAGTGAGGAAGGACCGGGTAGACCAGATGTACTTTCATTCTTTGCAAACGACAACTGTATGTTTGGTAACAGAGCAATACTAGTGTGCAGAAAGGATAAGCATTCTTTTCCTTCCCTCATGTCAGTCATCACCTGTTCCTCAACTGACCTCTGGGGGGCTTACTTGGGATGCCAATGAAAATGTAAAGTAGAAAAAAAAAAAAAAACAATTCGTTAAGGGATATCTGTACATTAATTAGGAATTACTGGAAAAATATTGAAAACGGCAATGAATAAATATCTAACCAGAAAATTTCAGAAAGTTGGGAGAAATAATTGGTCATAATATAAAGCAAATACACACATAGGTACAATATATGCGTGTAATAAAAGATCGTCTTAAGCTCTGTAGTATTAAAGAAGTGCTTTTACAACAAGACAATTCATTTAAAAAAAAAAAAAATGTTAGCGCTTCCGAGGGCAAAACGCTGAGGAAAGGAATCCTTCCAAATCCAGGAGGCAAATTTGCATCCCTTTCATTGGGATGGTGCCTAGTTTACTGGCGGCTTATTTATCATGATGCGGCCTAGATTTATTTCATTTTTATGCCCCCTCCCTCCTCTTTTTTGGGAACCCTGTCAGAGATTTATGCTGGAAAAGCCGCTGGGCAGCGAAGTATTCCACGCGGATGGAAGCCCAAAATGGGTTTCTTGGTAAAGAACTGCTTTCAGATTGTGAAGGGGAGCGGGGAGGGCAGCTGCCTTTAAGGTCATCTCTTTGGCAGGTTTGGGAAAAGGTTAGTCTGTGACTAAAAAACAGTGGCACCAGCAGTCAATTGCCATTTAAGAGCTCAGTTTGGAGGACAATGATGCCACCCACCCCCCCAAACACTGCACTCCTGGTCAGATCTTGGGGGTCCTTTTGGAGTGGAATTTGGAGCCCCAAGCTGGAGGCTGAAAGGTTAGGTCGCCCCAGCGAAGGGTGCTGAAGCTGAGGGTGGAAAGCACCTTTATGGAGGGAAAGAGGAGAGGCAGGCAGTGGGATGAGGAAGCCTAATATCGGACACTTGAACCACCGTTTACAAAAATGACAACTCGTATCGCGTGAGGCAAAAAGCCAGCTTGGGAACAGGAGTGTCCCTCTGTGGTCTGGGGATGCCCTGGAGGAGGATAGCAGCCCAGCTGCTGATGACTGAACCAGGTCTCAGGTGGGGTGCTAGAGCCGGTGCATCAGCACTCACAGAGGCAGTCGCGGTCCGGGTGCATCAACCGCCAGGGCGGGGAGCCTCTGTACAGCAACCACCAGCGTCTCTCTCTTCTCAGGCGATGGGGCTGTAGGTAGCACCGTCCCAGGGAATCCGAAGAGAAGTCCCCTCACCTCCACTGACACTGGTCGTCTCTTCCACTGCAAGCAGAGCTCCCTGGTGTCCTTTCCCTCCTGGTGCCCCGCCCTCCCAGGGAGCCTGGGTCCCCGAGCCCCCACGAGGCGCGAGGGGGTTGGGGGGGGAACCAGCCGGCAAGCCCTCAACGCCACAGCTGGAGCGACAGCCACTGCTGGGCTCAGAGACACTTAGGGAGGGAGGAGAGGGGGGTGGAGAAAGCAGGGCGGGAGATGCGGGGCGGAGGGATGGAGCCAAGAGGAGGAAATAAATAAATAAAACAATAACCTCCGCGCCAATAAGAGCGAGGGAGAGAGAAAGACGCGGCCAGAGAGCCACCGGTGCCAGTCCGCTCGCCTGTGACAGGCTCTCAGCGCGCGCGTGTGTGTGCGTGAGTGTGTATTCGCTGGGACTGGAGCTGGAAAGTTCAAACTAAACGTGTTGCTCTCCCGAGTGGCCGAGGCTCGCCACGGAGGCTCTGCCCAACTTCTCTGGGCCAAGTGACTGGCAGTGCCTGGCGCCCTTGGCGCGTCGCAGGCTGCTCGGCCCTGCGCCCGGGCGCACGGCGGCGGTGGCTCCGGTCACCCTGGGAGGAAGCCCGCGGCCAGGGCTGGACGCTCGCCCCACCACATCGCAGACTCTGGGGTCCTGGGCTAGCAGCCTTGCAACTGGAAGAAGGTACGTGACACTTTTCCTGCAGGAATCTCCTCTCGCCCAGCCCGCGTGGGTAGGTAGCTGCCTAGATGCTTTCCCTGCCAGGGGTGGTCACCATTCGTCAAACTTTACCTCCACCTTCACACTAGATGGTGGCAGTGGCGACAGCTCAAGCTGATAAATTTGCCGATAGGAAATGAATGGGGGCAGTTAATGCTAGAAGCTATTCTTCCCATCTGAAGGAAGATTGCCTTTCGGATAGAATCGCACGTCTTACCTTCTGGGGGTGTCGGTTACAACGCTTTTGCCTGTGGTGCTTGTCAAAGGTTTCCTTGGCCCTTCATCTGGAAAAGGGCTTACAAGTTTTCGGGAAAAATGTACGTGTAAAACAGGGGAAGTTTGCAGCCACTTGACTTCTAGGGAGGAGTAACCCTTTCTTTGCAGCAGCGGCAGCAGCAGTGGCAGCAGCAGCGGCAGCAGCGGTTTGAAAGAAGCAGCCCAGTTGGCAGCAGTGAAAGAGGCCTGACTGGTGGCAGCAGATACACTCTTTCAGTCGGTGGCTGTGAGAACGCAGAAAACTGGGGCTACCTTGTCCAAGAGTGCATTGACTCAAGAGCTGCTAAGACACTGCAGGGTCAGTAAGCAAATGGCACCCTATCACTTGGTGAATCCTGTTGAGAGAGTCAAGACTGCCTTTTGTGATATTTATGTTTCCTGACTTTCATCTTTTAAGATTTTTTTAAAAGTTATTTTGCATATGAGTTTCATTTCTGGGTCAGGGGAAAGGCTTTAAGACCTGCCATATAAATGTTGATAAAAATCATATGCTGGAAATAGTATTAAAATCTACCGAGTAGCCTATCTCTTCTCTGAAATACTTCACCTACTGTGAACAGTATTTTCTCTGAGATTATAGACTGTTTCCCCCTTTCCTTTCCCTTACAGCAAAATAGGAAATCTTATTGAACAAAAGATTGTTAAAAGTCATTATAAGTTTCACAAGCAGCGTTCTTGAGCCCTTTGAAGCCACCTGCTGAATTAATTCATGTTAGTTTGAGAGGGACCCACTTGCTGCAGGAGATGTAGTCACATCCAGCAGATGGAGCAGTGCAAAACTGCACTAGAACAAATCTAACATTCATTTATTCCGATTTACTCAAGTTGTTTTGTTTTGTTTTGTTTTTATCAAATGTATATGGAGTTTGCTTGAACAGCAACATCAGATTTTCTGTTGACTTTGAAAAATTGGCATTTCAACAGAAATATGATTAATGATTCACTGTGAAAAATTCAGCTCTGTTACCTCTTTTTAACTTTCATAAAAAGCATTTCTAAAGAGTTTTTAAAATTAAAGTACAATTGGATCTATTCATAGGAAAATATCAGGTACATTTAATGTGATAGAATATGGTAAATAACATCTCTAGTAAAAATTGCATTTTTGTCATGGCATGAGTAAAGATACAGTTTTAAAGACCTAGTGAGTGAGTGTATGTGTGTGTGTCTGTGTGTGGTTGTGTAAAAAATTGTACCTAAAATTAAGTAAACATATGCTCAATACAATTAAGTTTTTGTTTTGCAAACTTAAAGTAGGAAATAATACTTATTTTCTAAAGTAGTTGAAAAAAGTTGGCATAACTTTGTAGCTTTGCAGTTATTTTACTGAAGTAATGTTCCTCTTTCTCTGACATTATAGAAAATTTAGAACTTGTGTGGCTTCACCACACCAAGGAAGTCTCCAAATAGTAAGGCAAGTGTTTTTCCAAAGAAACTGTTTAATGACTTTATGTCCACAATTATAGTAGCAATAACAATTTGGAGTGATATTTGCCTTCCTACATAATTAAATACTTTATCTCATGTAATGCATCTGAGAAAATAACTATATAGTTGAGAGAGGGGGCATGCACTGCGCACTTTACAGATGGAGCAGAAAAGGCTTAAGCAGTGGCAAGAGCCATTCATTGTACTCAATGCTGGAACTTGTATTTAGTCAATTCCACCCAGCCAGTGTCATTACAGTCAGCTTTCCCCTGTAGATTACAATGTGGTACAGTATTTTGTCTAAGTAATCTGAAAGATTCAGTCTTATTTTAGATTCATAATTTAGTATGTAAAATGATACGGCTTTACATCAACTATTTTAAGGAATACAGAGATATATAAGACACCTTTGGAAAACTAGTACAAAATCATTTGAGTTAAATATGACTTCTATTGTGAATGCACGTCCAAAACTACATGTGATTGTACTCTAAGTAATCAGATAGGTGAACAGTCCCTAAGTGTGCACCCTTTTATTCCTGGTAGATTCACACAGTATCAAGAGGGCTTGGAACTCAATTCACAATGTCGCTGTCATTGTGATGCTTCTAATTTGGCTCTCCCTACACAGAGAAAACGATTAGAGATATTTCTAAAGAAACTACCTCAAGTTTATGTCCCTCATGCAGAAATGAGCTTCAGAGAAAAGTTCTGAAAGTTTAATTTTGTTATTAATATCATGTTTATTTTCTAAGAAGATGGATGCTTTTATGTTTGTTCGTACATTTATTATTAGTGGAATTTTGGTCAAATTGTATCGCAATGATTTTATGAATAGATGATGTTCCAAAAGTATTTTTGAAAAGTATTTGCTTTAGTGCCTCCATCCTACAGAAAAATGATAATGTTACAGGAGCTAACTTCAGGTTTATGGGAGAGGTAGGATATATATATATATATATATATATATATATATATATGCAAAATCCACAAAATACATATATAGTTAGTTTGTAATGGGACACTTAACAATGTGAACTACACTGAAAATTTTTGGGAAATAGCTTAATTATTTATTACATTTTTATTTGAAAAACAAAGCAATAGTACATGAATATCTGTTAAATACTCTCTAAAATTAAAGCAAACTATGCTTTATAAATTAAAACTCAGGATGATGTTTGTACCTGGGGAATCACAAAGTGTGACTTAAAACTCATTTCAATTCATTTATGTGTTCTGTGCATTGTCATTTATGTGTTATGTGCATTGTCAATTATGTGTTATGTGCATTGTCATTTATGTGTTATGTGCATTGTCATTCATTCTCTTCACAGCTTTGCCTTCTTTAGTCATATTAATATTTCCTTCAAGCATCATAAAATAACTATTGAGCTTAGATATTCAATTGAATTAATTTTTTCATAACACATAAGAAGATAGAGAGATTATGAAAAAACCATGATATCTGAGTTCTCTCCAATACATTTTCCTCTATGAGATAAACAGCTTTATCAGTTAGTGATGATGAAGGAAAAGTTGAAACCATTTATCATTAATTTCTGTCTCATCAACTTCCTGTTAGATGTATCTAGGTATAAGTTCTGGATGTCATGGCTCTCACCTAAAGTTTTTAGAAAATGCCTGCAAATACAAAGTGTGGAGATTTAAGAAGCCCGAGAACTCTATTATATGTTTTAAAAAGTTTCAGCAAAATATGTATAAGGAAAATACTGTAATATCAAAGTCAAACTTATATTAGACATAATCAGAAATTACAAATACATTTTTGAATAGAAATCTTAGCAGAAATGATGGATATTCCAAGGTTTATTTCAAATGATATTTTTAAACTTTAGCATTAGTTTAACTAAATCTTTTATTTCATCACATTGTTGTCACAAATACTTTAGTTTTAAGGAAATACTTTAAAACTCTGTTTTCTTGTGTGAAATTCTACTAAAAATGTAGGTTAATTATATTTACAAGTGTATGCATGTAAATATATTTTGATTGTTAATGTGATTATATGGATGGCAAATGTATACACTTGCATATATGCATCTGTAGATACTTAACATAAATACAGTTTGATTTATATGCTACTTTGTGATAGAACATATTTTTTCGATAATATGAAGAATCTTTAATTTATTTCTCTTTTTATTGTATTTCTTTTTTTACATATTATTACACATAAATAAGATAAGCTACATACAGCAAGAAGAACCATGAAAAAAAGCCAGGAATTATATAAATGTTACATACATAGTGTTTTGGCTATTTGTATTTGGCAATCTTGAAGAAAAAAATCTTTTCTATTTCGGTAAGTCTAAAATTCTGAATGTAAATCAATATCCAGCATATGTCATCTCTACCAACTTAAAACATCTATCTAGACCTGAAAACATCTTAACCCTTAAATAACTAAGTTTAAGTGTAAGAGCAAACTATCTGGTCTTCAACCCCATCAGCGACTTGAGAAGGAATAAAACTTAATTACCTGAGTAAACCGAGAGTGCAGGTTAGCAGCTTCCAAAATGAAAAAAAACAAAAAAACAAACCAAAAACCAAAAAACAAAAAAAGAGAAAGAAAAAAGAAAAAAAATGACAGAAACAGTTTGCTGCCTGAACAGTAACCCATAACTGCTTTTTAAAAGTTATTAGTAGAAAAATGTATATAAAAACTGGCATCAAATTAGTAATAGGAATATATTTATCAGAACTTCATTACAAAAGCATAGCTAGGCATAAGTAAAAGAAAAAAAAAGAAGAAAAAAAAAAACATAAGGAGAAAAGATGTAACGGCCAGGTACTACTAGAGGAAAGAGTGGCCTAACTAGTATTTTGATATTTACACAGTGTTTAAAAAAATATTTTCATTACTCCAAGAAAGCCTCAGAGCATCAGTGTTATTTTATATGTTGACAATGACTATTTTAGAAGTTGCGGATAGTACAACTAGTTATCATGATTTTGTGTCTAAAGTAAGGAAGCTTTGTTTGTAAGATTGGAAGACTGAACTATGGTGTTTGAAAAGTTCTGGCTGACTTGCTTCCCCAGACTCAGAATATATACTCTTGCTGCTTTCCTAAGTGATTTTGCCAGGGAGCTGAATCTACTGCAGTCGTACGGTTAGCTCTACTGTATTTTAAGAATTCTTGAAATGCACTTTTAGCATGGCGATCTTATTGGATATATTAGAGTTAAGACAGTATCGTGAAAAATAAAAGACATTTAAAGCCACTGAATTGAGTTTATAAAGCCCAGCAAGGCCATGCCCACTAACATTTAAAATGACAAAAGTTATCACCCAGCAGTCTAATTATGTGAGAACAAAGACACAGAGGTAGTAGCTTTCACATCCTGCATTATATGGTCCCTAGTCTTCTGAATACGTTTTTATTTTAACTATGGCCATAAATATACATTTGTAAAAGGATTGTATCAATATCTAATGTTTTCTGAATAGTGCAATCCATTGTTCAATATGTGCTCACTAGAGAACGCTTGGTCTTATCATCTGTTTAAAAGGCACATATTAGCAACTATATGATGATATAAACAAGAAGTGATTAGATTTTTATGTCTAAGTAAAACTCAATAAAAATTTAGAAATTAATTCTATTTGGATGATATAAAATTCTGTGATTATATATTAAGTAAATAAAATATTTTCAGCAAATTGAATACTAGCAATGTCAGTGCTGTGTATGTGTTTAGTATTCTTAATTACTCACCATGTGCTTATGCTAGAATACAATAGAAGGAATGTAATTATGACTTGTTGAATGGGGACCACAAGATTAAAGAGATTCAGTGTGGGAAATAGTCATGCTAACAGGCTTCCCTTAACTCAACAAGCCTATTTCTAAACTATTCCACCTAAGTTAAAAATACCAATAAGCTCAATAGTAATTATTTAAAGAGTAAATATCAGATCTAGTGCCCTGGAAAGATAAGGAATCTCTCTGATTTTTATTCCTTCTTATCATCAAGTAATTAAAGTTAATACACTGTTGTTTTCTGTTTCGGATCAAATATGCAAAGAAAATTTAAACCAGTAACACAAATAAAAAGCTGATTTTGTGTTAGTAAACATTTAAGATAATAAGCTTTTTATTATCTTAAAAATATAGTTACTTTAATTTTATGTAATAATAATTCTTTCAATAAAGGGTTCCTTCAAGATATTATTGAAAAAACTGAACTATCATCCCTTCAGTGCTGTCATTCACACATATGTTATCTGCACACGGCCTTCAAAATATGTTTCTTTGCTACATATATCATTTAGACGGCAGATATTTTTCGGGAAAAAAGCACCCTAATCTGTTTATGCTTAAGAGATTTCTTGTCATGTCTCTCTCAATACTATCTTTTAAAAATGTAGTTGTTGTACTTTATAAATTCGAGAAAAACTATACCATTTTTTATTACCAAGATAATTTATGGCTAACTGCCCATTTTTAAAATTTTCTTAAAATTTTTGAGTTAAATCTTTGTACTTGTACATGTAATTATTACTATCACTTACTTGTTAGTGCTTTCTCTCTCAACAGGACTTTGCTTTGGACTTTATTTTTTTTTTTTTCTCTTTAAAAATATGACCATCCTTACTATCCAAATTTGATTTGCATACAATATTGAGATAAAATAAAACTCATGCTTTTGAAAGAATAAAATTATGTTCAAAACCCTTTATAATATAAAACACCTTCAAATCAGGCTTTGTATAAATTGTATAAAAATGTTGCACAGAGAATGCTTTGACATAAATGTTAGACAATGATTTTATGAAAAATTTTTATTAAATCTGTTGTTATGATTGATTTATTTGCTTTTTGAACAGTGAATGGGCGTCTCATTTTATTTAATTTTATTTGGAATCACTTTGTGATTACATTATAGATTAAACTAAAAAAAAGCATTTTAAATGCTTTCAAGGATGGACTTTAATAACAATGAAGAACCTCTGCAAAACAAAAGTTGTAACATTTGTGATAAGCAAAACTATTGGGTTTTCTAGTTAAATAATTTAAAGTACTTCAGTTGTTGAATCCATTTCAAATTATTTCAAACCTCCTAGTTAATCATATACTGACAGTAATATTTGAAAATATTTTACTGTGAAATGTCAGAGAACATTGTTTAAAATAGAAATAAAATATAAAATATTTCTGTAAATAATGTCCTTTTAGGGAAAAGTAATAGAAAGACATCTCAAAATTCTCAAGATAGAAAAGCAGAAAAAGGTCAAGAGATAATGGATCCGAAGGCTTTGTATTTGGAAACATAGCTACACAAAAATAGCATCTACCAAAGAGAATAAAATACACTCCAGAAGAAACACCTACTCACACTGGCAGGGTTATCAATATCTGAGAGTTGATTGTTTCAATGTGCAGGAGATACACACAATACAAACCAGAATCTCAAAAGAATGGTCCATAATGCTCCCAAGGGTGGTACACTCCAGAGAAGAAAGTGGGATGCTAGCACTCTTATCTTGAAGCTATAGATATAAACAGTTGATAGCATTAGCACCGTCTACTAAAAGTAAGATGATGCATTTTATTTTACTATCCACAAGCAAGCTGGAAACAATCTGTTTACTGTTGCAAACAGTTTTCAGAAAAAACTGTTGAGTTTTCCAGCAAAATTCAGGCTCTGGACTGTTAATTTTTTATTTCAAATTCATACACTGATATATTGTCTAATACATCTCATTCCTGCATGCATGTTGCTGCTATGAAAAGCCATCAATCCCAGATCTAATTATCATTGCAAGGACACATATTGTAAACCAAGCCCATAGGAGCAAAGTTACTAAAATAGTACATTATTAAGAGTCTCGATCAGCAACAACTGAAAAAAGGTCCCTCGCCACTTATAAACACTGTTCTTTTAAAACCCAAGGTGATGAAGCTTTCAGTGAAGTTACATTCCTCTACGTATCTTCTATATGTCTGTCTGTCTATCTATCTGTCTGTCTATTTATCATCTATCTATCTATCATCCACCTACTCACTTAAGGTTTTTTGTTTTTTGTTTTTTTGTTTTTTTTTTGATACAGACTCAGCATACCATACTGCCCTCAGTCTCTGGAGTGCAAGGAGTAAATATTTGATATTCAGTATGCCTGTGAATATCCTCTATTATTATAGTAGCACCAAAGACCAGAGAAACGGTTTGTTGTGTAAGAATATTTAGCATGCAAGCAAACGGGTTGAGACCTAGAATCTATGAAAAACAAAAACAAAAAAAGCTGTCTGTGGCTGTGTGTGCCTGCAACTCCAATGTGTGCAGAGGAAGAGTATTCTGGGGATTGCTCACCAGTCACCTGGGAGTAAAACAGCTAGCTCCAGGTTAAATGTGAGAGAGACCCTGTGTCAAGACCATATGGGAGAATGGGATACACATCTGAGATATTCTCCTCTGGCTTTGATGGCCTCACTAAGAAGAGTGCCCAGGTGCAAACTGCACACATGCACACGCACAGGCACACACACACACACACACACACACACACACACACACACACACTGCAAAACAAATGAACCGAGAAACAATATGAAGGGATGAAAAATTACTAAGGGAATTTTTAAAAAAGAAGAAGCAAGAAGTAAAAATAAAGATGCTTCAAAAGTATATGTGATATTTATTAGGATTTTTAAATATTTATCTTCAAAGAACCCAAATATATATAGAAAAATATATTCGTAGGAACGAGAAAGATGAATCAGTACTTAAAGGTACTTGTTGTAACACCTGATGAACTGAGTCTATGCTTGACCACAGATGGTTGAAAATAAAATAGTACTCTGAAAACTTGTTCTCTGACTTCCATATGCTTCCCAGGCCATTCACACACCCGCACTCACATATACATCAATAGATAAGGGAACAAATAAATATAAAGTAATAAAATTCACAATCACCAAACAGAGTAATAACTATTTGTTTATGAGTCATTCCTTATAGTCCTTTACAGTTTCATGTATAATAGATTTTTATTCTTTGCATCTTAATTTGCTGTTCTAAAGACAGTTTTCTTTTTTCCTCCCTTTCGGACGAATCCTATCATTAAAATCACTGCTCAGTATTTGTCTATAAATGTGGCAAAATTACAGTTTCTAAATTACCATTGCGAAGTCTGAAATCATTGCTTTAAATATTTTAATGCTAATTAGCCTATGTTTGTAAGTTATCAGGGAGGTGGATGTGTTTGTTCAGAATATACTTGTTGAAGTCAGAGGACAAAAATACGGCCAACATTTCTTTCCTTTTACTTTTTGTAATCTAGGGATCAATTCTCGGTCAAGTTCGGCAGTAAAGTGAGTTCTTGCTGGTTCCTGAAATACTTCTTAAGATAATAATACATAAAAACAGAGATATAAAATAAAACATAACTCACAGAGGTGCACAACAGGATGAATAAAAGAGACATATCCATTTTTTATGTCTCTACATTTAACATGACCTTTTGCAAAAAAAAATGTTTAAAAATCAAAGTGTCACGTGATTAAACATCTTTCTCACATCATCTTTTTCATGGCTGTGTGTTTGGTCAATGGATGGATTTTGCAGGCTTTATTTTAAAAGCCTCTCCACTTTGGAACTTTGAAATAACCTGCTCATGTTAGCAAAGAAGCTAAATTCATTTTAATTTTTGTTCATGGCTTTTTTGATATTCAAAAGCACTTCTTTAGAATTAATCCTAAAAATAAAAAAGAAATACAGGAGAGAGTATTTCCAATGTGTATTATTTCTCATATCTATAATAATATAGTCATTTTACTAAACATTTTAGTAAAAATAGAAATTCCATAGTAATGTGATTGACTCATAAACTAGTCATTGCCTAGAAAAAATAACTTTAAAATTTAACTGTAATACCAAATGCTCCTTTAATATGAGATCTGACTTTTACTCAAAGCTTGTATGATCTTTTAAAAGTTATGAATATTTTCTTATTTCTAATTTTCTTATGTATAAAGCAAGTAATATTTAAGAATGCTTACAAGGCATTGTCATCCCACATCAATTTATCTTTGGAACTTCTTCTTTGGGATAAAATACAGTGGTATGCAAGAGTACATACAATTTTATATTTTACACTATTATCACCATGTGACATGACACCTACCACAAAGCTGTGAGTATTTTCTTAATAATTAATAATAGAGCCAATTGTTTGGACTGAAACTCAAACTACTAATATTCTTGTACAAAAATTTATTACTCATATATTTTGTTATGTATAGCATAAGCTAGTTCACTATACTAATGTCAAAAAATTTCTATATATCTGTGTCTGTGTGTATACAAATTATACAGTTCATTCACAAACAAATGAAGTTTTTATCAAAATGTATTATCGTCAGTAGATTTATAGTGTATAGAATTTAAATATATTTGAGTGTGAGACAACAATTTACCTCTTTTCATTAGTATTTGTGTTTGTGTGGAGGAGGGATATGGGGTGTTATAGACTATTTATGTATGTGCATGTCTTATTTTACTCCTTGTCTTATAACTTTGATGCAGCAACTCTTTATGAACTCAGAGTTACTGCTTTGGCTACTTAGACCAACCAGGCAGTCCTGGGCATCCAGCTACTGATGCTCCCCCCCCCCCCCCGCTGGCAAGTGTTTCAGATGTGCCACATTCTACCCAGCTTCTATGTGGGCTCTGCAAATCTGAACTGTTCTCCACCACTGGATTTTGAGATATATTCTTTATCATACATAGTAATTCTTTTTTATATCTGGATGTTTCTCTCCACGTGAGGTGAACTCACAAGTGAGATTTACCATTAATGCTGCCTCAGTGGTGATCACACCAACATCTACCTGAGCCTCCCTTGTTCTCTGTGGACAGATTCCCAGAATCAGTCTTCTGCAGAGCTTGCTTCTCTTCAGCCCAGCTCATAAGCGAATGCTTCATCTCTCCAGAAGGTCTTGCTTCATTGCTTGCTTCTTAACCGTGCATGCTTAAATTAGTTGTGGAGGAGCTCCAATATAGACAGCAAAAATTCAAGACAAACTTTCAACAGTGCATTCATTCCCTGTCAAGCACGGTGTAATGATTCTTATCACCTGCTATTCTCTTGTAGAGTCAGCAAGCTGTGTAAAGTTCCCAGTGCACACAGCAGAAGCCTCAGGTAAGAGCAGACCTGGACTTTTCAGGATCCCAGGCACTTAAGGCTTTCATGCTTACTCTTTGTCTTGTCGGTTGTTATTCTTACTTAGTTTTTTTGTGTGTGTGTGTGTGTTAATTATATGATCTTTCTTTGCTTCTACTGACTCTTTTAGTTTACCACACTGAGAGAAAAATAGAACACTTTATTTTTGGTTACCACGTGAGGTGAATTAAAGGTTCCAGCCAGAAATGTCCTGGAAATATTTTCTTACTCCTACTCCGGGTCCTCATCCACCAGAGACGAACAAACTTGATCTTCCAAAGTTAAAATTTCCTGTTTAAATTTCAGCTTCTTAGCTTGCTTTCCTGAAAGTTCACCCTTGGATGTACCCTGCCTAAATCCGGGTCAGAGTCTCCCACTTGTCTTTTTTTTTTTTCATCTTCTATGTAACCTTCAATGTTAAGATTAGCAGCCACATTGCCCATGACTGAGACATAACTCTGTTCCTGGCGTTTCACCCACAATATTCTGTTCCTGTCATAATCATCCACATTATTACTTTTAAGAAGTCCAGATGTGAACATGATCATACAAATAGTCGTAGGTTTCTCAACATGAGACATTCTTAGAGAATTAGAACTCTGGCTGGAAATTAAATACAATGTCGTTATCACAGAGTTTTCTATGTGGGGTTGATATAAGTCGCAAGGGAATTTAGAACTTTATAAAAGAGAGAACGGTTGAGGACTACTACTGCAGATGCTCTATAAATACAAGAAAAGGTCATTCTAAGCTCCTAGGCTTATTGATGGAAACAAAAAAATGTAAATTTTTAAATTGTGTTCTTTCTACAAAGGAAAACACAGCTTTACTTGAATAGCACTGTGTGTGCCTGTGCGTGTGTGTCATATTAAAGGAGACATCTTTGTGCTCCTCCGTCCTGTTAGGCTTCTCTACCCCACTAGCTTTGTTTTGATTAGCAGGGCACTACCTGACAACTGCGGTCCTTCCAGCTCCTTTGTGTTATATTGCTTCAAAGCCTGTTCAAGAGTGAAGCGCCCTTGCCGTAGACCCTGCCAGTCAACTTAATTGTAAAAGGCACAGACAGGTATTTCCCTGTCACCTAACCTTTATGTAATTTTGACATTTTCTTCAGGTGTTCATTCAGACTTCCGTTTCTGGTTTCAGTTAATTGGGAAGTTAATCACAAGAATTTCTTGATTGCATCTTTCGGAGATATGGAGGGAACCAATGACTGCTTTGAAAAAGATCACAGCATTGGGGAAAAAAAAAAAAAGGTGTCACAGGAAATGTGGCTTTATAGGTTTCCTTGTACAACTGTAAAAAGTTACATAGACTGGTGCCTTAAAAGATGAGGGATGTATTTGCTTGCAGCACTGAATGCCAGAAGTCCAACAGAGGCTGTCGGCAGATTGGATCTTTCTGGAAGGTCGAAGCTGGTTATTTCCATGGCACACTCTCCTGACTGGCATCCAAGTTCTTTAGCTTGGACCTGTGTGACCCCAGTCTCTGCTTCCGTCTTCATTTACCCTTCACTTCTGCGTCTCCTTACTTTGCAAGCTTGTGTGAATCCGCTCCCCGTCTTCATTTATTGAATCTCAGGTCAGAGAACTTAGTGTTCGTCCTCTATCCAAGATGATCTCATCTCAGCATCCCTAACATATTTGCATCTTCAAGATAATTCAGTCACCTTCCTGGGTGCATGAGGTCAGGATTTGAGGATGTAATGGAGGCACTACTCAGTCTTTAAGAGTGGAAAATTTGACCTATTTGACCTTGGAACACAAAACCTTAATTTTGAATACTTCATGGAAACTGGGTAACCTCCAGAAGTTGTCTCAAATAATTGACGCAAAGTAGAAACGCACGGATTGGGAGGGTTATAACTCTTCTCTAGACAGAAGAGGCAATAGAGAAAACTGACTCAGAAAATGAAACCAATTAAGCAATACAGGGATAGGAGGAGCCACAAATACAATTCAAGTCTATAACTTGTGATCTGTACTCTAACAGGACAACAATACTTTTCTGAGTGTCTAGGTGAGCTAATGGCAACTCTGTTGGTAGTTTTGAGGGTATCACAGCGTAGAGTCCATGTTTCCCTCAGTTGTTTCTTCTGTGGCAAGCTTTTTCCTGCAACCTCTTACATCTATCACATAGAGAAATCAGAGGCTCAGAACTAAAATACAGCTGAGTTCTTCATCAGTTACTAATTTTAAAAACGTGAATAGGCTGTTTATTTTCTTAGAACTTCAGTTTTTCATTTGAAAAAACTATTTTGTATTATTCTTGAAAATAAAAAGATCTCCTTGTAAGGTTATGTGCAAAAACTTTTTTTTGGCAAATTGTATGCTTTTCTCCTGTCAACACCCAGATGATAGCCATAGGCAAATTGGTAGTCACTTGACATGCATTTCATGTTAATTAACTGTTAATAATGTTAATTGTGACTGGGCACAATTTCTTGCATGTGAAAATCTTATTACCTGCTTTTAATCCTTTAATTAATTTCTCATTGTTTCTGTACAGAAGAAAGTAAAAGATAAATAGGTAGATTTATTTCAATTTGGGAGAAACATAAATTGACATACATGTAATGCATATATGGTATATTTTGAATTTATGTATTTTCTAATAATAAATATAGATTTAATATTGCAAAATTATATTATAAACTAATGTGAAAATTAAAAATAAACCTGTTGTTAAAATTCTGTCATGGTTGAAAGAAGAACATGTAAGAATTCAATCTTTTATAATCTTCAATTCCACAAAGAGATTTAGATTTTTATTACAAATTTATTGTGAAATTTATAAACTCAGAAAATATTGCAAATATGGAATTTCTTTAAATGTGTGTGTTTTGTTCTAAAATAATTGGAGAAGTTGAGAGTGGCTTACCACTCTCCAAAATTTTGCCTTAAATCCTAAAAGTTATATTATGAACTTAAAAATTTTTAAATGATAGGATTAAAATAGCACAACTTATTAAATTATGAAAGAAATTTAGAGATAAACTGGGAGGATTTGTGCTTAGCATACTATAATTTGTTCATAATAAATTAATTAATAATGATTAAGTTGTGACAAGTATAATTTTATCAACAGAATCAATATTAGCATTCAGTACAAAAGTGTTAAAATATGTGCTATACAAGCTAACATAATATACCTATATATTGTGCTGTATACACATGCACAAACTCAAAAAACACAAATAACAGTCACTGAATTGTGAAGCAACCTCTCATGTAGTTTAAAGATAATGTAAACATTCAGAAATAACTAAAACCAAGTAAAGAACATAAAATGTAAATGAAAACTATTTAGAAAATACCAGAGCTGTAAATACAGATCAGTCCCTAAAATGCAAGTGTACAATACGTGTATTAGAGTTTTACCTCCAGCACCCTTAATAGAAAAGCTGTTTCAAGCAACATGTAAGTGTAAACGCAGTACTGGAGAGACAAGAGAATCCCTAGGGATTGCTGGATGTGCAATTTAGTAGAATTAGCAAGCTAGACATTCAATGAGAAACTTGTGTCAAAATATATGTTGAAGGGGAACTGAAGAAGACAATAATGCCAACTTCTGTCTCCACATATTTTAATTACAATACACACACACACACACACACACACACACACACACGCACACACACACACACGCACACGCACACTGCTATCCAAGTAAAGCTGTGTTTTGCTTTATAGAAAGAATACAATCTTTTTGTTTAGGTCAAACACAAAAAAATGATTGTACAAACAGATACAGAAAAATATCATTCACATGTGCTGCATATAAAATTTGTATTTGTACATAAATTGTAAAATATATGTAATATCAAATTTTAAACATTTGATTCTCAAGTTAAGAGTATAGCAAATTAATTATATTACTGAACAGTGTAAAAAATAACAAGAATAAAACTAAAGCAAATTAAAGGAAGAGTTATATATGGTATATTATAGCTGTATATATAATTATAAAAACATTTATGTGAAGATTAATTAACTAAAAATAATATATAAATTTAAGTGTAAATCCAGAATCAGTCTTCAAAATAAGTAAATAAAATAAAGAACATTTGACTTATAAGTACAGATGAAAACACAGAGAGGTAGAAATTATAACTTAAAAATTCAGTCACATTGGTATAATTTGGTAGTCTATAAATCAGTAAAATTTCCTGAAAAATAGTAAAATGCATAAATTTACAACTGGTTACATTAGTGTTGGAGTTACCGTAAACTAAGTGAACTATGTTGGGAAACTATATGCAAATTCCTTTGGTAGTGTATATGCTTAAGTTCATTTAAGTGCTGGATATTTTAAAGGAAGAAGATTTTTCCTCATTAATAATACAATCTAATGCGACAGAGACAATGAAGTTTAGGTCTAGTTAGATGCCCTAAGTTGATAATGACAAGATGTGATGGAGATTGATTTACACTTGGAATTCTAGATGCCGCAAGATAGGGAGATGTGTTCTTCAAGGCTGTCAAACACAAATAGCTAAAACACTAAGAATGTAATATAGATATATATAACAAAGAACAACCAACCAACCAAAAACAAAACAATAGCAACAAAAATGTAATTTTTCAGATGCCATGAAGTAATACCATCTTTTTAAAAAATAAATAATAAATTCTCCCCGTTAAAAATTTTATAATGATAATTAAAAATAACATTTGGTGGAACTAGAGAGATAGTTCAACACTTCCAGAGACCTGGGTTCAATTCCCAGCCCTCAAAAGGTAACATAATCAACAGTGACTAAATAATCCTATATCTATGGGTATACAATACATTCTTATGGCTTCTGAAAATTGCATAGGCAAAAGACACATGCATATGAAACATTAATAATATATATAAATAACTTTATATCTAATACTATATATAACATTATTATATATTTGTTATATATAATGCTACTTGTTATATTAACATTACATATTTGATATATAACACTATACATTAAATGTAATTGTATATTTATATGTATTAAATGAATTTTAATATTTGATGTCTATGTAGTATGAGATAATAACAAGAAAATGATAAAATAAAAGGAATACTGCTAAAATATTCAAATATTCCAAAATTATAAAGAGTAACGTAGTATTATTATTTGTGGGAAGCTCAAAGTGACTAAAACCTCGTTCCAAACACTCAACCTTAATTGGCAATTGTCAAATATCATGTAGAATATTTAAAGGTAATGATTCTGCTTAGAAGTACAAATGTGATAACTTAAGATATATGATATAATCACAAATATATATTGTTCAAGTCAAAAGTGTGTAGGACACAGTTTTTTAAAATGATAAGATGTGAATGAGTGAGCATTCCTAAACTGTTGGTTCTACTTTCAGACTGTCTGTATCATATGCTTGTATGCGAAGTTGGGTGTGTGAGATCTGGCTACCAGACCATTAGTCAGTTGTCAAATTGCTCCACGCCTGAGCTTCCCCACCTGCAAAATGATGTTAATGTAATTGCAAAGTTTCTTTGTTTTAAGATATAAATTACATTAGCTATTTTTGAAGAAAACTTCATGTACAGTAAAAAATAAATAAATTCGTTTTTTTCTCTTCTTTCAATTATTACCAGCATTTCTGTGGGTAGGTAGAATAAGTGAAACATTAAAGACAGCAATTCTACAAATACTAAACTGTTATTTCAGTAAAACTCTGATACATTTTTAATTTACCAAGTGGTTATAAAGTGAAGAAAAATAATGTGAAACAGACTAAGAATTGTTTAGCAGCATTAAGTAAAAGTTGTGCCCTTGTAAACATAAAGATTCATGATCATGGTTTACTTCCTAAAATATGATGAGTAAGGAAATAATGTATACATCCAATGCTAATATGTTGTAAAATATATTTAACAGCAATCAGGCAAAGATGGAGGCCCTTATAGAAAAGCTGTACTTTTTGTTAAACACTGTTCATGAATATATACCATTTCATCTTCTTTATTAAAATGAACATATTTTTACCTAATATTTTAGGCAATACTATCCAATAATGTGCTTGAAATCATATTTCTGTGATCTAAACACCTTTTGTAAAATAGAAGTTATATTAAAATCAATGGAACTGAATATTTCTTTTCACTTCAAGATTCATAAGATAGTGACTATCATGAGCCATCTGTTGCCACAGAACCCTAGAACATTTGCGTTGTCTCTATGACTGAACAGAATACTCTTGTAACTAATGGGAAAAGTGTTTCATTTTAGCTTAAAATTCAAGGACATAGACCATTCCTTTAGAGAAACAATACTTACAAGCACTTGAGATGGGGAGCACATCATGTCCACAGGCAAAAGCAGAGAGGAATCAAAGCAAACATGCCTACTGCTCAGCTAGCTTGCTTTCCTATACAACCCAGTTCCCAAGGTCTGAGGATGATGTCATCTACTTCTAGACTGGATCTTCCTCTGTCAGTTAGAAATGTTAACAATTCCTTAAAGACATACCCATAGGGAAGGGTAGTCTAGATTGCCACCCATTGAGACTCCTTTCATGGGTAATCCTATATTGCCTCAAGCTAACAATTGGAAGTAGTCATCCTAGTCGTGGTGAGAATTAGTACAGGAAGAGAAGACAAACAAGTACCAATGAAGGATGGTTTTGCAGAGATCTATTTGTAGCAGTTACTGTACATCATAGGCGATCTCATGAATTACAATTCTCCCAATGCTGATGACTATTTAACAAGTTGGTGTTCCTGTGAAGGGTATTTATATGTGGCTTCATGGCTTTTCAAACTCCATCCGTTCCCATTTAACTTAACTCATCACTTAAAGTTTGGTGAGTGAAGCCATTTTTTTAATTTATTGATGACAACATATATAACTTGGCCCATCTTAGAGTGAAAAAGAGCCAAAAAGGATATTTATTAATTAGTCCAATATTTATTGATCGTTCCTCATGCACCAGGCATAGTGCCAGAAACTGGAAACTGGTGGAGTTTTCTTAGGATGCAGGCATATAAATAGATTAAGCAGAGCCCCTAGTACTTTGGTGAAGATTGTACCACTGACATTTCCACCTTCTCTAGAAAAGGCACAGGATGCGACACATTAGTGGTGGCTTAGTGCTTGAGAGTTGGGGGTGGGTGGGAGAGCCATGAGGGATGCTAAATGTCTGAAATTTCCACGTGGGGGCACTTATTCCACTTAACTGCAAATTACTGTAGGTGGGTAAATTATATGGTATATAAATTGAGTTTGTATAAACAAAGTCATATAAATGTTATCCAACTGTGGGGTAAATGTGGAGCAAGTTGTGGCTATGTTCAGGAATGGGGCGGGGTGGTACTGGCTGTCATTTGGTTTCAGATTAATCAGGATTCAGTAGAGGAAAAGAATCAGATAACTGTAGTGTAGGTATATGAGAATGAAAGTAGAGTCATGCATGGTTGAGCTGGGGAAAGTGGCTGAGCTGAAAAGGGAGTGTATCATGAGGGACACTGGTCCTGTGTTGAGATATTCTCAGCATCTATCACTTGATCTGTGCTCATTATGCCACTGTTCATGATGAATCAGTTCTGTCTTCTGTCTTTTTATTTTACTCTTGTTTTTTTTTTTTCTGTCATGATTCCTTGAAATGAATAGCTATTAGATTCACCAAAGCATTTTTAATGGACATTTCTACCTCTACATTCAGATGTTTTGATCCATGGGCTTGTAAATAGAGACAAAAAATATCAGTCTTTTCAGTAACCATACTTCATAATCCCAATAATAGCCTATGCACCAGCTTTACAGAAATACTATGATCTCTAAAACGTATTTATTCAGGCTACGAGAATGCTGAGTGGATAAAATTGCTCGTTCAAGCCTGATGACCTGCGTTCCAGTCCTTGAAATCAAGAGAGAAGACAATAAATTGGTGCAAGTCTGTAACTTCAGTATTCAGGCAGGGGAATCCCCGACCAGCTCTGGGTCAGACTTGGGTCTAGAACCTGCAGCCGACGGCACAGTCTCTGCTCAGAGTTGAAGGTGGGAAAGATTGACATCTAAGTCTGCACTATGACCTTCATGTGAACACATGAGCACTAGACTTGTGTGCCCTCTTACATACAAACACACAGATTACATATTCTATATACATAGATGCTAGGGTGATCAAATAAATAAAATACATTTATTGTGCCACCGATGCCAAATGTCTAATATATAGTATATAATCACATTTGCATTGTGAGACATTTCAGTTCATTTTTCTTTCCGTTCAACTGGAATTTCACCCTTGAACAAGGAATAAACTTGCCTCGCTCATAACTCCTATGTACTTTTTATTAATTTTTGGAATAAATAAAAGATGAGAAGCCACTTGTAACTGTGGAATGGGCCAATGGAAATATTACATGGAAAAGGAAACTGTTCAGTCAGCAGCTTTCATAAAGTAATTTTCAGAAGATGATAATAGGGCAAGATGGTTGATATTATAGAGAATTTACTATAGGATTCAAATTCTTTACTTTTCTGAGGGAAAAAAAAACCATAGGCCTCAAACAAAAATGTAGTATGCATTAAACATAATGCAATGAGCACACTTTGAATCAATTTACTGCTTTTCATTTCAGCCATGATCCCATGCACTGAATTTCTTTTAAGAGAAAGATAAATATCAAGACTGTAATTGCAAAGCTCTGTCTTCCTTTGAGATGGTTTGCTATGAACGTCTATTGATTTCTGCTGTGATTCTGAAGAAAGATATGGCATTGTCCAAAAGGAATTGCACTGCCATGATCTGTTTTAGACATATGTACCAACATATTTTGCTTTATTTGATTTTTCTCTTTAATTAGATATATTTCTCTTCAATAGTTTACATTGAGGGTATAATCTTATTATGACCTTAGTTGGGATCTATAATTCATTTTCATTAAATGCTGTTTTGCTGTTATTAACATAATTCTCAATTAATTTTAATTTTCCCCCTTGGTTGTGCCTTTCAAGACATGTGATGCACTGATTTGTTAGTTTGGAAGCTTCTGAGAGAATGAATGCTTAAATAGTCCCAAACAGTGTGAGACAACCACATTTATCTTTCCAAGGAGAGCAAGTGACAGAAAGATTTGATGCCATTTACCTCATGGAAAAATACCATCTTCACAAGAAAATATATGTTACTTAAAATTTTCATTGTTAGAAGACATACTATGTAAGTCCTGGTGAATAGAAAATATACTTGAGTAATCTGGAAGGCTTTCTGTGAGATATTCTCATTTTACATTCCCACTATGCTTCCATAACAGACCAGACACCCTCTGTTTATGTGTGTTTGTGATCCATGGGCCCACGTGAACATATTTTAACCCCACTTCACCCTGTATTATTGCCATCATTTTAGATGAGAATTTGGTACAGAAATTATAGAATTATAATGAAAGCATTAGAGTTAGTAAACATCCAAGACAAAATATAAGCTAATACATGTTTAAGTTTTAAACCCAATTACTGACATGCCAGAATATGAGAATATTATAAGCAAAGGTATAATTTCAATAACACATAAAATCTGAATGCTGTTTGAATGTTTAAAAGATAGAGTACCTGGGTTATTCGTTTGGGTAGACACTGGTCAGGCAGATGTCTGAGCATTTATCAAATTCCCTTGAGCGTTTTAGTAAAATTTCAAACTCAAAAGAAACTTAGCCTGTAGTCAGGCCCTTCTCCCTAGCTAAATTAAAATCTAGTCTCCAAAGGTCCTGTCACTTGCTTTCTAAGCCACAGAATCTGAAAGAGCTCAGGCTGGGGGAAAACTCAAATCCCAAAGCACAAGCACACTGGAATAAACACGAGCCAGATGGGAAGAGTCAGACTGAATACAGTGAAAGAGAAAACTTTTTTTTTATTAATTTATTCTTGTTACATCTCAATGGTTATCCCATTCCTTGTATCCTCCCATTCTTCCCTCCCTCCCATTTTCCCCTTATTCCCCTCCCCTATGACTGTTCCTGAGGGGGATTACCTCCCCCTGTATATGCTCATAGGGTATCAAGTCTCTTCTTGGTAACCTGCTGTCCTTTCTCTGAGTGCCACCATGTCCCCCACTCCAGGGGACAACTTTTTTGGAGGATTGAGTCCACTTAGGAATGGACACAAAACAGACAGCATGACAATCTTGTGTATTCTTAAAATAGTATATCAGTTAGCCTAAGCTTTACCTGGAAAAAACAAGTCCCAGACTCGTCTTGATTTCCTTGGAAATACAGGATGCACTTTGTAATATCTCCATGACCCAGTGTAAACTTATTGCAGGGACATTAGCAACTTTAGGTGCGAAAACATAAATTAGTCAGTTTCATAGGTTGAAGTAATTAATTCAGAATGAAGTTTGAAATTGTGAGAGAAATTATTTAGAACTGTTTTTAACAGCCCCAACTCCTATGTGATGTGATGTGTGTGTGTGTGTGTGTGTGTGTGTGTGTGTGTGTGTGTGTGTGTATAAGTTTGTAATTGCTCTTTCATAACTATCTTTAACAGAATGGCTTGTGATATTTATAATTAGAGTGTTTTTATTTTCAACTTTCATTTTTAAAATTAAACATCGTGGAGAATGGAACACATCTGTTTGTTCATTTCCGATCCATAGACAGCATTGTGTCCCTCTTGCCATTCATTCTCACTACAACTTAGAAAACAAGCCTTAACCCGTTTTGGGAACTCTGGAAGGCTCTAAGGCAAAATACGTCTCATGAATTGAAAGCTTAACACTGTGGATAATCACTTCATTGATGGCATCTAGTTCAGTTTCACATTAAGGTGCTTTATTGTGTGACATTCTCTTTGATACTTTCCCCTATCTGATTGGAATTCTTCAAGCCAGTGAATTACTTATTTGTGCATTTTAAAATAAATCCTGTCAAGACTAGTGACACAGGATTATTGTCCCAGGTACTGTTGAGCCTGAGGTAGAAGGATGGTGAGTTAAAGGCTTGTTATGACTTCAAGTATCTTCGTGACATTTCGAACTAGACATCAAGCTCTCATTTCAAAAGAAGAAATGAGAGGAGCTTGGGATATAGCTCTGCAATATAGCACTTCCTAGAATGGGTGGAGGCCAAGGTTCAATTGTCAGAACTATAAAACCTGATAAAATTAAAAATCAAACAGAAGAGCCAAAAAAAATTAAGTTGTCTGAAAGTCAGCAATACTGGGCAGACACTCATGTTTTATTCTTGGTTTAAAAGTTATTCTATTGACATTAGATATACTGTTATTTCAAAAAATATATAATTCTAAAGAGGTGTGTGTGTGTGTGTCTGTGTGTGTGTGTGTGTGTGTGTGTGTGTGTGTGTGTGTGTTTAGTCCTATTGATGTTTTCTCATTCCATTGTTCACCTAGGTGGGGTCTTGTCCTTTTGGTGCCTGCAACATAGCAACAGTAGTCTGCAGTTAAATGTATATTATACACCAACTAAATCTTGGTAGTCATTTCCATATTAAAACAGTTCATTGGATTTATTTTTCTCTAGATTGCACTACTTTGGGCCTTTTTACTCCACCGCAGTTCTTTTAAAATACTCTTAGATAATCCTTAGGTAGGGATATTACTATTGTTTATGTCTAGGGAGAAAGTTCAACCGTATTTTAATGATTTGTGGCTTAAAAATAATTTCTTTCAGGAGAGTCAAGTAGCATGATGACACTAGGCACAACTGACAGACCATGCAGTAAAATGCTCCAGGGTTATTATAAGCCCCATGGCCTATACTGAGCAGTTAATAAAGGAAGCACTACACTACTCTGAGATTAAATGTAGGTCCCACAATAAAGAAGCTTATTTCCTTGTTGATGTTAATGGAGAAATCCAAAATCATTTGTATTGACAGAAATTCTTCTCAACTATAATTTGAATATTGTCTTGAAATTTATAAGTGAAACTTTAATGTTGATAACTACAGTTAAGTATTTCTTCTATAATGCCAGAACATTTTATAATATTAAAATGTATTTCATTGCTCAGTTTGATTATTTATTTGATGGTAGATTCTTTTTTGAAAAAAAAAAAAAAAGACCTAAACTTTACTTTAAACTTCTATTAATCTTTCACTAAGATATTTTCCAATTTTTACCTCCCGCTTCTAAGAGAAGGAGATTCAAATAATAGATATATTGTATTAGCAAAAATGATTTTGTCTATGTTAAATTAAGTTTTTCTCTATAGAATTTTACATTTCTTTTTTAAAAAGATATGTTGAGAACTGAAGAAAGCATTTAGAATAAACTCTTTTAACTCAAAACCACACTACACTACAATAAAATTTTAATCCTTGCTACTTACCAAAGTAATATTTTATATTTGAAATCAAAGGCTCCCAGGTTTTAGAAAGAATTAGTAGGATCTTTGTAAATGTTGATTGAGCTAGTTATTGACCAATATAGTAGAAAGGATTAAGTTATTATGAAGTTGTGCCTTCATTACATTTTACTAGATATCTAAGAAAACGTAAAAATGGCAAATTTGGATTTAATCCTTTAATGATCTTTACATCATTCATCATGAATTCTCTAGACATAAGCGGAGTGACTCAAAGTCAAGCATTTTGAAAGAAATATCAGAATGTCGACTATCCCCGTCAAGCAAAAATCAGCCTCTGAAATCACTGAAGTGTACCTGTTTATATCTCCATGTAGAATCTTGAATAGCTAGAGGTTGACATCAAACAAACTCTTCTACAAATTTTACCTTGCCTGGAAGTATAATCCATTTGAGAATGACTCGGATATATCAAGTTACATTTTTGAAAGAATGCATATATTTCTTTATGGTAGCCTTCTTCTAAATGAAATATTCAACTTAAAAGTCCATATTATCTGTGAACAACTCTTATTTGCCTGTTCGTTAATTTAGGATGCAGTAGCTCCTCATTCACCATCTATTCTGTGGAAGCATATTTAGTGGCACACAGGTCAGAAATAGACATCGCATCAGACTTCTCTGGCCCCTTCTATATGTCAAGAAGCAGCATTCTCTAATAAGAAGGTCTATGTATTCTTGAACTGGGTCAAATAATGAAAATTATATAAGGGAAGCAATTGTTAAGAAAATAAAATTCACCCATAACTGCAAGAATGAGAAGTTGATGCTTAATAAATGGAAGAGAAAGGAGTCCAGAGAGAACGTTGAAAGGACTCCATCGTGAGAAAAGAGGTAGGGATAAAGAACGGATTATTCTCAGTTTAAACTTTGCATTAATGAGAACAATATATTCAGAAGTGAGCGATAAGAAAACTTCTTGAAACACTTAGCCTTGTGTTTCTACTCCAATTCCTTATGGGAGACCTTGCTAATCAATCACAGAACTGTGGTTCTGCATGAATTTTGCATCTTATGCGTGACACTCAACAACGCAACATGCAAAGCTTCACAACTGGGTTGTGAGATGTAGGGTGTGTTTGTCATTCTTGTTCTTACAGCCTGGGCAGAACTGGTGCTGCGCACACTTGATTACCTACGAACTTATTGAACCTTCGGCCGTTAGTAAACTTGGACCCTCAACTCCTGTTTCACAGTGAGGTCGGACAGAGAAGTATTTTAGAAGTAGCCCCACCCATCGCACAGTAGTTAGTATCTGTTTAAAAAAAAAAAAAAGTGATCCAGTTTGTAATATTTGTAAAGTGTTTGTGGTTAACTTTTTAATGATTTATTTTGATTTTTAAAATATTTGTTCACTTTTAATCCTGATGGCAACCCACTCCATCATCACCTCCCTGCCCCACACTCCTTCCCTCACTTCCCTCATCCTTTCCCCCAGTCGTTAGAAAGAGGGAGGTCTCCTCTCCTAACATCTGACCTCAGCCTATGAAGTCTTATCTGAATTGTCTGCCTCCTCTTTCTCTGTGGCCTGGCAAAGTCACCCCACCAGGTGGAAGTGATCTATAAGTGGACACCAGAGTCCATGTCAGAAGTACTCCCTAATCCCCGTGTTAGGAACCTACAGGAGACTGTGCTGTCTGTCTACTACACCTGAGCAAAAAAAGTCTAGGTCCTCACCATGCACGGCCCTTGGTTGGTGCATCCATCTCTGCAGCACCCTCCTCTTCCTCCTCCTGAAATTAGCGGCTCCATTAGTCTCCTAGTGGAGCTCCTTGTAAAGTTGTTGTGGTTGATTTTAACCAGCAGCCAGGAATGAAAATAAATGCCCTGATACTCTTTTCACATCCTTTGCTACCTTCTCAAACACACAATTCATATTTTAAAAAAACAAACAAACAAAAACTTTATTCATTAAATCCGTGCAAGAGGTGATTATGTATCTTATGTTACAGGACTGTAGAGCAAGCCGTGGATTATAAACCTTGTGTTTTTACATTTATCTTTGCATCCATGATACTACAGTACATTAAAACACACAGTTTAAAGCTTCTCTGTGATTGATTTACTCAAAATAGTGATTTTGCTAGGAATGTACTTATATTTTACTTAGGGAATTAAACTGAACACCGACATCTTAAGGAGTTCTGTTTTCATATGTAAATGGAAGGTATGTACACACACACACACACACACACACACACACACACACACAATCATCCAACGGGTCTTTTTATGAGATTATAAACATTACTAAGGGGCCATCAGGAAACTCCATCAACTCTGAATTAATTTAAAAGAACTGAAAATTAATTATATGCTGATATTTTCAAATCTTTTAAAAAACCAGATATTCTTTAAAATGGCAGCATTTCATTGCACCTCTGATGATTCATAAGATGGACATGAGGTTATATTTTACTGGGTTAGCAGATGCTTAAAGGGGCTTCTAATTTATGAATACTCAAATATTCTATTGACAAGTCATAATGAAATATAAAAGTCAGTAAAAGCCTGCTAACCATTTGTAATACAGTTAACCCTGCCATATTTGATACTCCTAATTATTAAAATGCAGGAATAAAGAAATGTTCCACACTCCCCAGGGATTTGCACAATGGTTAACTTACAGCAAGCATTCCCTCATACAGTAGTTAAGAGCATGACTATAAGAAGAATGTCTGTAAAACAGGTCATTGAAGATAGCTCCAAAATGTCATATGATTTTAAAGCTAAGAGGAAAAAATAGTTACTTTACATATGAATGTAATACCTTTTTCACTTCAAAATTACCAGGAAATTTCTCCCCAATATTCTAGTTTATGTTAATTTTTATTTAGTTTAACATCACTTCTGGAATGATCTGAGAGTCAGTACTTTCAGAAAGAGACGACATGGTACCACATTGTAAAACCAGTTCAATAGAAATGTAATAGCCCTGTATTGGTTGGACTGTGCTTAGAGATTTTATAACTAGGTGTTCAAACCAATTTTGCATTGTCTATATTGGCAAATGACATACAGAGGTTCATAAAATGTCTCTACTTTTGTTAATTCCAGGTCCGAACAGGAGACTAATTACTAATCAACTGAACAAAAATTTGTTATAGAATAATGTTATACAATAAGAAATTTGGTATTAATTCTGGATTAAACAAGATATATCCAATCATATACCGAATGAAAGATAATGTTAGGAGGCACGCAAAAGAGAATACATTTATGTAAAACTAAAGCTAGAAAAAAACTTTACATTTACAGAGAAAGCTCTTAATATGTTTGACAGCTCTTACTCTTATAATTAGGATTATAGAAAAAAAAGACAACAACCTGAAAATAAATGAACTTTTTTTTCATATATATTTTATGAGAACAATTTCTGTGTCACACAGACCTAAGAAAAGCTCTTACAGTTGGAGAGATGGTGCCGCAGCTACTTTTATGTCAACTAGACATAAGCAAGAATGATTTTGAGAGAGGGAGCTTCTCTTAAGGGAATACCTTCACCAGACTGACCTGTGGTCAAGCCTGTGCTACACTTTCTTGGTTAATGATTAAAGAATGTTGAAGGGTCCATCTCATAGTAGCCTGTGTCACACCTAGGCATGCACTTCTGAGTGTTCTAAAGAAAATAACAGGCTGGGTAAGCGATGACAAGCAAGTTAAGTCAGCAACATTCTTCCACGGCCTATGCCGCAGCGCCTCCAGTGTCCTCTCCTGTTTGGATTTATGCTCTGCTTGGATAACGGACTACAAGCTGTAAACCAAAGCAAACTCTTCCTAGATTCCTTCAGGAATATTCACAGGCCTCATCACAGTGACTGAAACTGTAACTGAGACAGATGGCTCAGTGGTCACATGGGATACTGCTCCTCTACAGGACTAGAGTTTGGTTTGCAGCACCCACATCAGTTGATCTCACAGCTAATTTCAGCCTCGACAACCCATAAACTCTGCACAATCACACACCCAAAGACACACACACACACACACACACACACACACACACACACACATATATACACACAACTAATAATAAAATAAATCTATTAAAAACAGAAATGTTCTTTGGGACTACACTTCTACAAACAGTAGACTGGGGAATGTTTATTCACGTTACCTGCATGATCATTATGCAGGTAATTGCTCCGCAGAGGCAAATGAAGCGTATTAAAAACTAACAATGGCTCTTGAAGTTTCTGAAATATTGTATTGTGTTGAAGCAAATTCAAAAGGGCAGCTACTACTAATTGTGTAACAGATAAGTTTACTTAATTAATATTCAATTTAGTCAATAATACACCAAAAAGTTGCAAATAGATTCTACCACGCATCTTTATAATTTTAGCGGAAACATGTGTGCTGTCTGGTTTTTAAAGCTTTGTTCTTCTGCCTTTGGGACTAAATCATAAAGTTCAACCAGCAAAGCTTTGTTTCCCAAAGGACACAGCAGGCACTGATACTGAGCCATGACTGTAATTCTATAGTGACAGCAGATTGGTGACTGACAAAAATCTCATGGGTGAGAGTGACAGAGAAGTAATATTTTCACAATGGACTGGCTGGTGCCTTTGCAAGGTCTGTTTGATTTCAAAGGACGCTTTCTTTTATTTTTATTTTTCAGTGGAGATGAAAGTACATTAAGACCTTTATGATCCACACTGTCTGACTGCATAATAGAAGTTGCAATAAATAAAATTATAGAGTTTGGCTTCTGAGCTATTTATTGCTTGAGGCTGATTAAGAATATTTCAAAGTATACATAAGTACTATTTATTTTTGATAGAAAGTAGTTATGAGGTTATCTTTATTTCTTTCTGATTAATGGAGAATAAATTATTTAGAAAACAGAATGTGTTGCCTGCTCCTATGAATAGCAAAAAGCATATGTATTTTTATGAGATGATGTATTTATTATTTATAGTTAAAAGAATAAATATTTAAATAGATTATCACATAAAACATTTTATTTACATCAAGGTTTGAAACAAAGCATATGACACTATTTTAAGTGTTTCTATTTAACTGTGTGAGTTTTACTTTACAGTGAATCATTGCATAAAATCTCAAAAACATGAGCAAAATGCATCATTGTACCTAGAACTGCAGTGAATTCATTATAAACTAAAATTGCACATTATATTTTTCAAGTTTTAAAATCCAAATATCTATGTTAAACTGATAATTCAGGAATCCTGTAAAAATTATGACTTGCTATGTTTTATGTTACCATGTGTATTTTATTTTAGACAAAAACATGAAACACACTATGTCTTTACATTAGTATTCCCCACTTAGCATTTTTTAGTAGTTAGAAAACATAGTTTGTAATTTTAAAACTTATGGTGGTTAGTAAAGTTTTCTTATATCTCAATAAGTTCGTAATAAGATACGAGCACATAGACACACACATGCATACACATACATATATATATATACATAAATACAGTTTTATGTTTTAAAATATTAGTTATGGCATGTTAAAATAGCAAACTTATTCTTCACTTCACTACTTAAGAGACTAAAGTAAATATTTTTTTGTTTCATATGTCATGATTTGAGCACAGATCTGAGCATGTCCATATGGGAAAGGCTTGCCGAGAAGAGCCTGAGGAACCTCCTCACAGTGTGTTATTAGTCAGCAGGCAGAGTGAGATGGAGGCTGGTGTTCAGCTCACTTTTCCTTTTTAGTCAGACTGGGACTTATTCAAGCATTAGTAAAACTTCCAAGAAATCCCTCCATGGTTAACCCAGAGAGTGTTTTCAACTGATCAAAAATCCATCAAACAGACACTCTCTAGTCAACCTTTCATCATTTGTTCGTGCCTTTATAGGGACAAAATTGCATCTTTTGACTTCCACTGGATTCCTTTCTTCACCAATGGCCGGAGAAGGTAGATGTTATTGTTCACAATTAAAAAAAAAAAAAAACAACAACAACAACAAAACTATTTCCTGACACACAGGTTTCACCAAAAGATGTTAACAAAGCAATGCACAATCTCCTTGAGCTTCTAATTTATTTAACATAAGGAATGATGTCAACAAATAAGATCACCAGTGATTTATTTATTATAAGTCACCCACTGTTAAGACTTGGGTCCCATTTACCTGTCTTGGACTACCACAGGCATTTGAATATGTGATAAAAAAAAATAAAATTAAATAAAAGGAATGGAATTAAGAGCAGGGATTTTCAGTTTTGGTCGTAAGAAAGGGCCTGTTCCTGGCACTAGAAATAAAGAGATAGAATTTCTATTCGTTAAAAATGACAGGGAACAAGAACAGGATGTTAGTTTATTGTTGCTGCTGATATAAATTGTCACAGCCTTAAGTAGTTTGGAACAGCACAAGCCGATTAGCTTGTAGCTACATATAGTCTAATCAAGATCTTAATTGTTTCAGTTCGTGATGAGGACATGGCTACAATTGTTTGCTGAGATTGGAGAGAAGAATCTCTTTTTTTGTTTGTTTGTTTGATTGTTTTCATTTTGTTTTTAAATTAATTTTCTAAAAAAAAAATATATATATATACATTCTCTGATAGAATTGAGACCAGCTGTTGGAAGACAGCTGTATTTCTGTCTGCTTCCTCCATTTTCAAGAGGCAAGACACCCAGTTTTAGAAGGATGTATCCTGTGTGCATGCATCTTCTGAACAGCTTAGTCTCTGCTTGGCAGGAGTATTAGGGGCTAATTAATTCATGATATTGGTAACAACATGCGTGAACAACCAATTCATGGAACACGAGGCTGGACTATCTGTGTTAAAGGAATTAGGCAGACAGGGCATCCTTTGAAGATAGTTTTCTGTCTTCTGTTGCTCTCTCTGCTACCCACCTAGGTGAGACAATTACCTTAGCTCCGCCGTCCACTCTCTGCCATAGGACTACCTCACCTTACATTTAAGCAAGTGGAGCCCATTTACTATGAATGCTGTTATCTCTTCCTATGACTTCAGTTCTGAAGAACTCCTCTCCTGAGGAAATCTTCAGTAATCATAATCAATCTATAAGACTCTTTGTCAAGGATAGCACTACCATTACACTGGCAAAGCACGTTTTGCCATGCAAGAAAATAGATTCTCAGAATCTGATACTTACTGTTTCATAAGAGCCAAGGAAGGGATAGTAACTGTTCTGTGCATAACAGACGATGTTCTCATACTTTAGGTAGCTTTCTTATTGAGGGGCATTACACTAGAGAGAAGTGAGGAGGAACTAGTTCCTCCTGAACACTTGGAATTTTCTGTTAGTTGCTACTCATGCATCTTAAGTAATGCCCACAGCAAGTCCTGGTGATTCGTTTACTTATTTTATAACACTTAACTAACTTTAAATATTACAGTAGGTGAAATGAAAAGTCATTTGTCATCAGGGATGTCAACAAGAGCCAATGGTAAGACACAAACTTAAGTAGTAGCACTTACCTGTTGTATTTTAGCTTGTTGAGATTTTTAAATGATAGGGTTTAAAATAGAATTAAAAGACAGAGTTAGTTTTTTAATTTTTCAAAGAATAGGTAAAATTATTTATTAAAATAGCCGTTAATTTTTATTGTCTACATTATTCTAGATTAGTGATGAAATGAGAATGAAATTACTACTAATGTTCCATTATCCAAAATTTGTCTTTGTTTGTTCGTTTGTTTGAGTGTGTGAGCGAATTGTCTTCTGCAACACTGATAACAAAAGGATAACACAACTTGCAGTGTCTATGTTAGATGTCAGGAAAGCGAGGCTCACTGTAACCTTGTCCAAAATTATTAGCACATTTAATTGGCAGTGATTCAAGATTGGAACTCTGATTTTACCATCTATTTTGAGGAAGCGTACTAGAATAGAATTTTTATAGAATCATATTTCCATTTTTGATTACCACGGAGGTGATTTTAGAATTTCTCCATCCATAATGATCTGAGAACAATGCTGTTACTAATTTGGGTAATGATCCTAGGTTGTCAGTGTGTATTGGTTCTTTTTTTCTTTTGCTTTTTCGAGACAGGGTTTCTCTGTGTAATAGCCCTGGCTGTCCTGGAACAGTCTTTGTAGACCAGGCTGGCCTAGAACTCACAGCAAGCCACCTGTCTCTGCTTCCCGAGTGCTGGGATTAAAGGTGTGTGTTACCACTCCACTCCTGTGTTGATTTCTTAAGCATGCCTGTTAATCTATAAATTTATTTAATGCTAAGTAATTATGGTGTCAAACCACATGTTGATGGCATATTATTTTTAAATATACAGGATAATTAGCAGTGTAAGCTTCATTCTAGGGTTAGATGACCAAAGAATGTCTGAAGTATCTAACTAAGCATGTCTCTGAGTAGTTATCTTGCTTTGATCAATGTTTTGCCGATGACTGCCGTAGAGCAGGACAAGACACTTTGGGAAGAATGTCTTCTCTTCCACTTGCATTTAGATTTAAAACCAAAATTTTGTTTCCTGTTCATCGAGTGTGTCATCAATTATTGTAAGAGTGATTTTGTATTCATAACTTAAAACAAAACCTTTCAGTTTTACTTGTGTAGTAAAAGTGCAATCTTACTATCTTTAATATTGAGAGCTTAAGAAAATTAATATTTGACTATTATAGATTGGGTTCTCTTGTTTCCATGGTCAATGACCTTAAATTTACTGTCCAAGATGATTTTTATACATTTATGTATGTTTTATCTTATGTGTATTAGAGGTTTATCTCCATATATGTAAGAGTACTGCCAAGTTACCTGGTGCCTGCAGAGAACAGAAGAGGACATTTGATCCCTTGAAACTAAATGGCTATAAGCTGTTTCGTGTGTGCTAGAAACAGAACCCAGGTCCTGTGCAAGATCAGGTAGTGCTCTAAGCCTGTGTCATAGCTAAGCACCCCACAAAATTATTTTTAACTGATCATTATTCAAAGAAAAATATATTTTTCACAGTGAAGTCCAATTAATTGAAATTAAAATAATTTTATTCAATATTAATTATTCTGTGATTGTTGTGTTTATTACCTGATTATTCTTTTGTATCAGCAATTATTTCTTACCTTCAGCCTAATGCCCTGGAAACGTTGTAATGATATGTCTAGATACTAGTATTTCTATTTGGAAAGGAAACATATTTTCTTATACTCAGTTCAGCATTTATCACTGTGCTATATATTATTTTGATATTCTTTCTTTTAGATGTGTAAAGTATATCCACTCTTTCTTTGCCAAGCTTTATACAGTTTCTCCATTGACTTCTCTACTTATTGTGGCAAAGAATATTATAATAATCTTGTTGTAATTTTCATACTAATATTACCCATTTTATTTGATGTTTGTTGTTTCAAAACATCATTTTTCTTAAGTATCTTCATATAAAAATAATAGAAGACATTTCAGCTTATTCAGTTTAGAACATTAAAGACATTAGTACATAAGAGGGGAGATTATTGATGTTTATGAAACTGACTATGAGAATAAGTGAACGGTGGATAAGATTTCAAATGCACAATGTATCCTTTCAGGCAATTGAACGTTCAAAGCAAATTTTAAAATACAGTCATTTTGTGTAATCTTCCTATTAATTTAATCAATATATTCCTATTTTCCAATCACCACTTTCCAGAATGGCACTAAGTTGTGCATCTGTACTTTACAGATCCTTGCCAAAAGAGGAGAAATTATATTTCCTGCCAGTTTTGGTACTATTTCTTTTGGGTCACAGGCTCATTGTCAGGTCAAAATCTGTAATGCATTTGCTTGTTCAGTAAGACATTTTGAAGGTCCATTTTTATTAATCTTGGTAATAATCTTCACATAATATAGTTGCAATTCATTAGCTCTATTTTCCTAAGCCTTGATGCTAAAATGTTTATTGATTTATTGTTTTATTACCAGTTTAGAATGTTAGTTGTAACTTGAAAGATGATATTTGAAACAATTGACTGTTCTCTAGGCCCCATGAGACCAACAGAGGGGAAAATTACCATGGCACCATGTTGGCTTGCTGCTGCTCAGTAACTAGAGATCACTGATTCACCAGTAATGGCTGCCATAGGGCTCTGATTTACAACCTCACCCTTAACTTCCTGATTTGTGCTCTGGTTCAAGATCCTGTCAGATGCAGAGATTCTGTGCATACATTTTCAAATATGATTTTTCATAGGTATTTGGTAAATTCTCTTATAAAATTCAAGTAGGAAAATAAAGGCATGTTCTTAGTATTACACCATATTTCCTTCAGATTTTACAATAACTGTATTTCCTAAAATGAATAGGTCTATGTGAAACACTTTAATCAGCTTGCCCCTTATGGCCAAAAGTGTGCAGATGTGCACACACACAAACACAGACACACACACACACACACACACACACACACACGTGTGTGTGTCCATACATACATGTCAAACCAACAATCACCTTGCTAATCTAATGTTACTAATATATCACTAAAGACTGCTTTAATTATGCAATAAATTTGTATTAAACAAATTCTATTTGCTCAAAGTATTGATTATTTATTGAGACATCAAACACATTTTGTGAGTCATAGCTGCAAAATTTGGAGATAAAAATGACTTGTTACTTTAATTAAGATTCTTTTGATGGAGTAAATAAGTATTTATGAAAAAAAAACCACAAAAATATTTATATGTCACCTTCTATATTAGAGTTTATCAGGACTTTGTGTTCGAAAGACAAATTTTGAGGAATTCACACCCACCCACCCCCAACAAAATTGCTAGACCTTACTTTATATCCAATTTTATTTAACTCTTTTACACACAAAAACTAAGACATACACGAATGAAAAAATGTTAAATCGCTTTGATCATATGGATAGCTTGGATGACCCATCCTTTTAAATTTGGTTCTAAGTTTTCTTCTGTCCCTCATCTTTTGCCATTCTTGCAGTAAGTACCAAGTTGGCATTTTAGTTTAGCTGAGATTAGTAACAACTAGAAGCTGGGGCCAACGTAAGATTTAATGACAAGCATGGGGACAGTCTTTGGAAGGTAGAACTTGAAGGTCTATTCTTTATTGACACACTGTAGATGCTTTTGAGGAAAATATTATCTAACCAATTGAAAGAAGGGTTATGATGTCAATTGTTCACCAGTGACCTGAGAAACATGGTGTTAAACACAAAAAACAATTTTGTTTTCCTTTTTCTCAAATAAGTCGAGAAGACCTACATGACAGCACACACCTGTAACTCCAGCACTTTGGAGGCTGAGGCCTGAAGACGTGAAGTGAAAACTTGTAACTTTCTGTCCTCTACTGTGATCTGGAGGAGGCTGCCTAGCTGTATGGCTGATTCCTTGATCCCGGGAGAAAGGAGGTGTAAACTTGGAATGTAGTATAAGTTTACATCTCTTTCCAAGGTCTTGTACATAGAGGCATATATTTTTAAGTATATATAGCAACATGCTGTGATTTCCATCTTGGTTACAAATGAAAACCCTTCAGTCAGGTACCCAAAAAAAAAAAAAAAAAAAAAATAGGTTCTGAAACAAAACACAAAAACAAAACAACAACAAAAATAAAGCAAGACCCCTTTGGGCTACTAGAACACTCTCTCAAAAACAAACAGGGAACTAAAAAAAAAGGTATTTAAAAAGGATCCATGGATGTGAGGAGAAAGCTATAAGAGGATTTGCTGGTCTTGCAAGAACTCTATATTCCCAGCATGAACTTTGGGTAGCTTACCTCCACTCCATTTCTAGGTGATCTGATGCCCTCTTCTGGTTCTTGCAGGCACTGCACACACACACCTGGTGCACACAGAGTCAGGCACTCATTCATAAACATAAAATACAGTTTAAGAAATGAAAGGATCTTCATTCCTGAAACTGTATGATACAATGTACTTTGCTTCACGAAATTTTTCATTTCCCTTTCTTGGCCTGGCAAATTTGATGCTATTCTATTCATTTTAACATTTAGTATTTGGAGACACCTAAATGATGCATAGTTCTAGCAGTTTTACATTATTTCAAATGATTGGTTAATAAAATTAATATGACGCACCGAAGATGGGAGAAGGTAGGAATTATTTTTAAATGTTTTTTAAAAATAGAAGTTTCCCTTCATTTCATAAAAAATTTAATATGCATGCTTTTGATAATTGTTAATAGGCATTTGCTTCGGTTTTGGTATCTCTGGTTTTTCATTTGCATATATATGTATTTACATGGACATATTCATATATATGCATATATGTATGTATCCACTTCTACAGAAAATAAGTCAAATATTCTCGAAGGGTTTTTAGATGGTTAGTTGTTGTATTCAGAAATTTACACTAAGGCAAGAAATTCCTGAATAAGACTTAATCACAAAAAGCATGTGGATTTCTCAAGGTAAAATTTTCACATGTTTATTTTGTCAATCTCTCTCTCTCTCTCTCTCCCTATATATATATATATATATATATATATATATATATATATATATATATATATCAGGAAATAAAAATTATTTCATTGAGTATTCATTGTCTGAACGCTAGTGTTATGCCCTATGAAAATAAAAGCTAAGTGTGAGAAAATAATTTAACACTCATAGAGTATATATAAGAATATATAAGAAAATGAAATAATTATGAGACAATATACTCTTCTCTGACACACTCATTTATAATAACTTCCAATTTTTGTAATTTAACACACTCTTAATGAGTGTTTCTAAAATATTTAATTATGTTTATTCTTAAGAATAATGCGTTGTATTTAATCTCTTAAAACCTATTCCAAGATTGTTCCCAGAAAATGCAGCTGTATTAAGGAAAATATTTTAAAGTGAATACTGTAATATACTCAGTTGTGGGGATGGTAAAATTGATCTTTAATTTCAATAGATTGTTCATTTAATGATCCATTTTGGGTAATTTCAGGATCATAGGTTTAGGTGAAATGTTCATTGTAATTCCATACTGTTATTATAAACCAGTCATTGGCTTTCAAGAAGTGTTACCTTAACACTTTTTACTCATCAAATGTGCACTAGTATCAACTTTGACCATAAACTTCATGATGGCAGGCATTCTTTTCTCTTATTTGCTACACATTGTTGTCCAAATCAGTACTTGGTAAATGCCCAATAAAAGACAGGAATGTAATAGAATTACATTTGTTCATTCAATCTTTTAATATTTACTACTATGCTATTAATTCATTAACTTATCTAACATAAATATGTGGAAGGTTTATCCATTACATGTGAATTATTTGTAGTATAACAATAAAACAAATTGCTTTTTCACATAATGTGAAAGGGAAAGTGGCTATTCACAGGTATAGAGGCAAGGGACAGAGAGATGAGCAGATGGAGGAGGCTGTCAACCAAAACTAAATAGGTGTAAAATGATTTTACAACCTAATAAAAATTAAATGAAGAATAAATTAAAAAATAAGTACAATAAGTGTTCTTTGGCTTCAAAGCCATTTTATATTTATTCTGGCATCATGTATTATCAAGTCTTACATTATTTTTTAACTCTTTTTTTATTAATTTATTCATATTACATCTCGATTGTTAGCTCTTCTCCTGTTTCCTCCCATTCTTCCCTCCCTCCCACTTCCCCCCTTCTCCCCTCCCCTATGTCTGTGTTGAGGGAGACCTCCTCCCCCTATATACGCTCTTAGAATATCAAGTCTCTTCTTGGTAACTTGCTATCCTCCCTCTGAGTGCTGCCAGGCCTCCCCATCCAGGGGACGTGGTCAGAAAAGGGGCACCAGAGTTCATATGAGAGTCAGATCTCACTCTCCACTCAACGGTGGAGAATATCATGATCGTAGGCTAGGTCTTGGTAGGGGTTTGAAAATTAATGCCTATATTCTCCTTGACTGGTGCCTTAGGTTGAGGAGAACCCCAGGATCCAGATCTGCCTGTCATAAAGTTCTTCTTGTAGGTTTCCAGGACCCTGTGGGTCCTACTATTTCCCCATTCTTCCATGCTACTCTCGCCTAAAGTCTCAAAAGGATGTCCTTCTCTTCTCTGATCCACTTTCTTGGTAAGTAAAGTTTTTCATGGTACATATCCTTTGGACTAGTGTTTTGATATAAGTGAGTATATACCGTTTGTCTCTTTTTGCTTCTGGGTGAACTCACTCATTATGATAATTTCTAGATCAATCCATTTGTCCACAAATTTCTGGAATTCCTTGTTTTTAATAGCTGAGTAGTATTCCATAGTGTAAATGTACCACATTATTTTTTACAGCAACATACATGCTTTAATAATAGGTGTGATTGTTAAAATATTTGTCTGTGGCTGTGCACATAGCACATAAAATGAGTGGCCTCACAACATTCATCTATTCAGGTTCTGTTTTGCAATTATTGTAGATGGAGGACTCCTAAAACAAAAAACAAAAAAGTCATCTCCTTTGATACTGAGGAAAAGAAAACAGAAAGATAGGCTTTATTTTTTAGCTCTTTTGGATTGATACTGTGAGATGACTACTTCACACTCCTGTCAATTTCTAGCTCAGTAATAAAGACATGACTTCAAACTATGCTGGAAAGTCTCCATTCAAAAGTACAGAGGTTTGATAGAACTGACAAGATGGCATAGGGAAAACAAATCCTGATATGCCAGCTAAAAGACTCAAGTTCAGATCTCCAATACTCATTTGAAATCCCAGCACTGGTGGAGATAGTAGAGGGGCAGTGTCTAGTTCATCATTCAGCAAGTCTAGCAAATAAACACAATCTGTAGTTTCAGTATGATACCTTGTCTTAAAGAATTTATAGGACACACAAAGTGATCACACACACACACAAACAGTCTTTCTCCATCTTGTATTTCTTTCTTTCTTTTCCTCAGATAATCCTTCCTGTATTTTGTTTCTATTTTTGTATTTCCCGGCTTTATGAGAAGCTGAAGACACAGCTGATTCCTCCCCAGCTTTCATGATGATTTTTTGTAGTTTTCTGAATCATAGATACTAAAAGACTTACATTTTACATACTCAATTCATTATGGAATAATAAAAAAGTAACTACCTGTTCATATTTGTACTTGCCATACTTACACTTGACAAGACATAATATTATGTGAAAAATAAGACAAAGCAGCCAATACAATGTCCATGACACACTGTTCAATTTGTGCAGGTTCTATTTGCAAAATAATATTGGAAGATCTCATGTTTTAATGCATTCAAAGGAATAAAAACACTACATATGGCTTGCCTCTGGATGAACCAGAAAAAGAAACTATATTTTTTTACAGTAATCATAGATCAGATCCTATTCTTGTTCATAAAATGCACAATAATCATATATCTGGTTATCTTGAAAGGGAGGTAGAAGGCATGAACAGCCCAGGCTCTTGCTAACTCACACCCCCTTCCAATTTATAAAAGTATACAGAGCGCTGAAATGTTTCTGCTACATAGCTTTGCTCCCACAATACTAGACCCTCCAGCAAGTCATAAGAACCTTAAAAACAGAATACAAGACAGAACACAGTACGTTTACGAGTGAAACTATTATTTCCAGATTCCTGCTCCTAATAGATTTGCAGAATCTACTAATTCTGTGCCTTGGCCAAAAGTAACTTTTCCCAGTTTTATTCCTTCCCAGTTTGCTGTGCTCCTCTCTTGAAGGAATATTCTCAGATGGCTGCTACAATGTGAAATTATACTGATGAAAAAAAAAGTCTCTTTTTGAGATGCCAAAGTATGAATCTAAGGTATTTCAATTAGCAGTTTTAAAGTAAGTGGAGTAAAGTGAGCAAATAGCTTGAGATGTGGACACTTGGTAAGGTGCATTTGAGGGACAGAAAAACATCTGGACCTTTGCAACACAGCCACACTGACAGTACTACTAGATGCCTTATCTCATATTCCAGTTAGCTTTGGTTTTACTACAGCACTTGAACAATGTTCTGTTTTCCTCGTTTCCTCCCCAACATTGTAATACAGTATCTGCTCATTTCATCTGCTAATTACTTCAACCTTTCCAGGGACAATGAAAAATATTATCACCTTTGAAGTGATTTACATAAAAATTTAGCAACTGACTGTTCACCAAAGGTTTGATTTTTTTTTTACATAGACAATAAGCACATTTTTAATATTTATAGAATTACACCTTTCTCAACACAGTATTCTCATATTACCTTCCATTGATTAGTTATTCTAGGTATCATCTTCAACCTTGTGTTTCCTGACCTTTAAAGACTGTCTATGTGATTTGGTACACAATTTATAATATCTGACTAAACATTAATACATAAGTAGTGTTGACTCTGAGTCATGTACGTCGTTTTATGTAACTTGTATTTTGAAATGTGCAAAATCAGGTCAAGCTTCTTGTGTCCTTTGTCTCCTTTGTGTCTTCTTCTTTTACATTTGGACTAAAAAGTGTCAAGGCTGGCTGTCTAGGACCATATTGATTATGCAGATTATATTGATCAGTCTTTTAATCATTAACACTTTTTAACTTTCTCAGCATCAAGAAGAAAAATCTTGCTGCAGGCCTTACTGTTCCGATGGATCTGTCACAGGAGAAATTCAGTAGAAATTATTTGATCATTTGTTATATAAACAAATAAATTTAGCTTATATGTTTACATGTTTAATTTTTCAGAATTAAAAAAAGCAAACCTTTGTATTTATGCCAAATTTCCTGAAGGCAATACTCATGGACTAATTTTTATTTTAATAGTGGTAAATCTGAAGAAAATATTATTGGAACACGTTAATGGCTTATCAGTAATTACTAACACACAATGAGTATATCATTTCACCTCGACTTTTTAATCTGCTTTACAGTCAATATTCCAGGATATAAATTCTTCTGTTCATGATAGAATATGCTTAAAAGATATAAAGAATGTACATCGGTTATATAATCTGTCTGAAGGCATCAAACATTTTACTAATAAGAGTAGCTCAAATTTTCCATGTGTGAATTATTTCTTTTATTTAGATGAATTTTTAATGATTTGAAACTGTAACATTTTCTTTCTCCTACCTCCTTGAAATCCCACCTGCGTGACACTGACTTATTTCCTAATCTCTGTGCATATTCCTAATGAAGAATGCACTTCTAATATTTCAGAGCTTATATACACAGATGATAGGAAAAATGAGGTTCTTGTGCTTCTTGGTCTGGATTATCTCATTCGTGGTGATGTTTTCAGCTCCGTCCACTTAGCTGCACATTCTATAATTTCACTATTCTTAACATCTGAATATCATTTCATTGGAAAATGACCCCGATTTTTGTTATACGTTTACCTATTGATAGGCCTCTAGGCAGCAGTCACTCCCTGGGCTGTTGTGACAAGAGCAGCTATGAGCTTTAAGGGGATGGTTCCTATTATGTGGAACAAGCTATAGCAGATGGTCACATATATTACAAATATAGAGCCAACACTAATGGGACTGGATGAGTTTATAAAAAATGAGGACACAAAGTTATGTGGGTATAGAAAGAAGGGTGAGTCAAGCAAAAGTTGGGGAAGAGGAATAAAAATGATCAAAATACTTCATTGGAAATTTTCGAAGAAATAAAATATGTATCAAAAACAGAAAACAAACAAGCAAAATAGACGAGGGCTGGTGACTTGTCTTCCAGAAAACCTGGGTTTGATTACCAGCACCCACATAGCAACCTCCAACAGAGATCATTATAAAAAGATATTGTACAAAAAGTTAACTGAAAATATGTTTTCCGTATTCCTGTAAATCAGTTTCTGTACATATGTGTATATACATGTATAAGATAAACAAATAGATAATTTCCTACTATATTAAACTCTATACTGTATATAACAACATAAGATTTAAATTTATAAAAAACAAAATTCTGAAATTTAGGTCAAAAATAAAAACGAAACATAACTCTATTTCTTTTCAAGAAGCATATTAGTGTGAAATATTCTTCACACCAACATCCTGCAATGTACCTTTCCTTGATCTGCAGAAATCTGAGGAAAAACTCCGAATAGCATTCGGACCTTGTGCTATATTATAGGGCCTAGCTACATATGTATAAAATAAAATGTTACAAAATAATGCAACTATTTGTAAATTATCAATATGAAATATAATGACTATGTTTTCCAATGTCCGTTTTTTTGTTTTTTTTTTTTTTTTTTTTTTTTTACTATTTTACTAACCAGGGAAAACCAGAAGAATCACATGAGAATTAATGCCTTCAGGAGTTTTTGGTGTGTGAAGACAATTAAAGTAACTAATTCAGCAAGCAAGAATAGCCTTCACAATCAAAATGCTGTTATTGAGGATATAATAAATAATGTAGTATTGAATACTCAAGCATTTCCAAGAGCAGATATAAAACAATAATACAGTAGTGAAAAAAAACCATGGCAGGGTTCTTTCATGACTTTCAGGGGGTGTTCTTTTTATATATTAGTATATAATGTTTTTACTTTAGTCCTATTGATATTACTATGAAAATATTTTGTTCACTAATTGCTAAATATGCCCTGAGGTGTGTAAAATAAATTAAATAACATAAATTGTTACATGTATATAAATGCTATTGTTTGCATAAGTGTGTAGACATACTTTTAAGATCTATTTTTACTTTAGGTTCCTTAAATTTCTTTCTTCCTACTCCACCCCAATTCCTTTTAATACTCCAACACCTGGTAGGGGAAAAAGAAGGTGAGTGGGTAGAAGGGGTAGAGTTTTCCTTAGCTACTTCTTGCTATTCAGGGTCATAGGGTCTCTTTGGGCAAATCCAATCCTCATTTGTGGACATCGCCAACTTCTCGTCAAACTGCAGCACCAACAGGAGCAGCTTCTTCTTTCTTGAAGCCTCTATTCTCTCTCTCTCTCTCTCTCTCTCTCTCTCTCTCTCTCTCTCTCTCTCTCTCTCTCTCTCTCTCTGGCATTTATTCCAACTAGAAAAAAACCATTCCCCTGCACAAGGCTGTTCCTATTGACGAAGATCACATGTTCTTTCATGAGGCAGTTATCAGCTGTGGGCAAACTGGAGAAGCCTTTAAATTCCACACTTGGGATTAAAACAAAAACTTGTTTACATATAAACCAAAACTGCCACAACATAAGGGTTTCATGAATTATAGTCCAAATGATTCTAGGTTAATCAGAGAAGATCATGCAAGAAAATTATTGCAAGTATAAAACTTTTATAGGTGTGTAAAACCATGCAGATGAAAGTATGTCACATGATATGCCAGAAGACATAATTCAAAATGCTACTTCGGAAAAATTCTCTTTATTGATCTGTGGAGAAAAAAATGCTACTTCAGAATAATTCTCTTTTCTGATGTGTGAAAATCGATGTGTGGTTTAAGCCTTATCAATGTTTCTTTTACAGATGTGGGTGCCTTTTTATTTGGGGCATAGATGTTCAGAATGGTGATATCATCTTGGTGGGTTTTTCCTTTGCTTAGTATGACATGTTCTTCCTTATCTTTTTCAATTAATGGTGGTTGAAAGTCTGTTTTTTAGATATTAGAATGGTTACTCCAGCTTGTTTCTTGGATCCATTGCTTGGAAGAACTTCTTCCAGCCCTTTACTCTCAGGTAATGTCCATCATTCTGTGTGAGGTGTGTTTCTTGTATGCAGCAGAATGTTGGGTCTTGGTTACACATCCATTGAGAGAGATTGACCAGTGATTGTTAGATCCTTTTATTTTGATGTAGGTTGTGGTAGTGTGTTGCTTGTGTTCTTTTTTAATTTTTGTTTTGTTGGACTGAAGTTATCTAATACTTATGTTTTCCTGGGCGAAAGTTTCCATTTTGTATCTTCTGTAGGGCTGGATTTGTCGATAGATAATGTTGAAATTTGTTTTTGTCATGGAATATCTTATTTTCTCCATCTATTATTATTGAAATTTTTTCTGGGTATATCATTCTGGACCAGCATCTGTGGTCTTTTAGACTTTGGAAGGCATCTGCCCAGGCCCTTCTAGCTTTGATGGTGTCCATTGAAAAGTCAGGTGTGATTCTGATAGATTTGACATTATATGCTACTTTTCTTTTTCCTTTCCTGTTTTTAATATTTTTTTCTTTGTTCTGTAATTATCAAAGCCACAGGAAATATTAAAGGAGAGGTAGTGAAACCTATCACATGGTATATGTTACTCATTATGTTAGTAGTCTATATGTTGCTTTTAAAATATGTGCATTTGAACTGAGCATTGTGGCACATACCTGTAATCCTAGAACTCAGAGAGGCAAAGGCAGATCTCTGTGAAATCCAGGCCAGCCTGGTCTTCAAACCTGGTGGCACTCAGAGGAAGGACAGCAGGTTGCCAAGAAGAGACTTGATACCCTATGAGCATATACAGGGGGAGGTAATCCCCCTCAGGAACAGTCATAAGGGAGGGGAATAATGGGAAAATGGGAGGGAGGGAAGAATGGGAGGATACAAGGGATGGGATAAACATTGAGATGTAACAAGAATAAATTAATAAAAAAATTTTTTAAAGATATAGAAAACCAAAAAATAGAAAAACCCAGTCTGAAAAAAAGTGCATTTATTTGTTGAAAATCCATAGTAAATATTGTATATACATTCTTTACTTCCTTTATCTATTTCTTACCATTGAAAAGCTCATCCCATTTGAAACCCATGGCCTCTTCTGTATATATTTACTACTTGCTGAGTTAATTTAGAACTGTTTATTAGCATTGGTGTTCAAGGCTGAGTACCTAGCATTGGAGAGGACAGATCTCACTTTCTTGGAGGCTATCTAAGTTTGCTTTTAATTTCTGTGATAAACACCTTGACAGAAACTAAATTTTATGATAGAGTGCTTATTGTCCTTAAAAGTCACCAAGCAGTGAGAGAAACTAAGGCATGAACCAGGATGCTGGAACTGAAGCAAAGTCCATGAGTGAATTCTGCTTACTGGCTTGTGTCTATGGTCCACTCAGCTTAGTTCTGTTATAAGTCAGTACCACATGGCCAAGGCTGCAACCACCCATTCTGGGAAGGACTATCCAACTATAATCATGTTTAGTCAAAAAATGCCCCTAATAGGTCTTGATTGGTTGCATTTTTATCTACTGACATTCACCTTTTGTATATGAATGACCCTAGCTTGTGTCGAGTTGATAAAATAAATAATTAATTAATTAATAAGCACAATACCCATTAATTTACCTGTAATTCTTCATGTAGGACTTTTACAATATGTCAATTAGTGTTGTCATCTTAAGGTCTTTTTTAGGCAACCATATTGTTAAGATTTTATGGATGCCACTTCCATATTATATATATAAGACATTATCTCAGAGCAGATGTCCTGGTCCTTTGTCTCCTCCAATTGTTCCTCATGTTTTCTGTTTCGGTATTCATTACTTGTACATTCATTAAAAACAAAATTATAAATTAATAGTGATGAAATCATATGTGCATAAAGAGAAGCAATACAGGGAGGTAATCCTCCTCAGGAACAGTCATAGGGGAGGGGAATAATGGGAAAATGGGGGGGGGAGGAATGGGAGGATACAAGGGATGGGATAAACATTGAGATGTAACAAGAATAAATTAAAAAAAAAGAGAGAGAAGCAATACAGTTTTTAAAAAAGAATTAATTCATCTTGATACATTGCAGAAAAACTTCAATGCAAATATCTTAACATAAAAGTATTTGAAATTAATTCATATGAATTATGTAAAATAACTTGTAGAGACAATAATATCCAACTCTAATCTGTCGATATTCCTATTTTGTTCTTGAGAATAATTATTGTGCATTCATAATTAAATATTTTAACCAAAGCATATGAGAATTTCTATATATAAAGTACTTATTAAAGATTTATGCAATGACAAAAAATAATTTTTATTTAAAACATTTTATATAATATACTATTTATAATTTCTCACAGAACTTCCCCACCTTGTATCTATGCAAATTTATACTTTTGGGGGGTTTTCTCCCATTAGAAACCAAAAAAAGTGTCTAGAAAGAAAAAAGAAAAGAAAAGAATAAGACAAAATAATTTAAAAGTAAAATAAGGACATGTAGATCCAGAGAGAAGCACATCCTCATCCATAGAAATCCCATAAAGATATAAATTTAGAAACCATAATATATAAAGAATGATTTGCAGGAAAAAAAGTACCAAGGTGAGGCATTATGAGACAAAACACACAGCAAAACTTCTAAAAAAAATGCCACTGAGTTTTTTTTGTTGTTGTTGTTGCCCACATATTGCTTGTCATGGTGTCTTCTCGATGGTTTACATACCCAGTTTTCATTTTCGGGTGGTTATCTGGGCTTCAGAGAAAGGCTTGCGTCCTCTTCTCCACACAGTGCTTGAACCCTATCTGGCTTGGAGCAGTGCAGTCAGTGAAGCTGCTGCAGCCTTTGTAGACTCATGTGTGTCAGTCCTGTTCTCCCTAGGTGTCCTTATCTCCTTGGTATATCCCATTCCTGTGGTCATACAATCTTCCTGTCTCCTCTTCTGCACAGTTCCCTGAGTTCTAAGGGGAAGAAGGATCTAATAATGACAATCCTACTTTGGACTGATTGCTCCTAGGTCACTCACACTGCTGTTGGCCAGTTGTGGCTCTCTGTATTTATTCCCATATGATATTGATGGGGGATCTTGTCTAATAATGGCAGAGTAAGACACTGATCGATGTGTATAACACACTGCCATTAGAACTCATGATACTGCTTTTTTCCTTTAGCAAAAGAATAGTAATTGGTTTTACCCTAGATCAATGGTCCTACGAGTTTCAGGTTTCATTGGTGGTGAGAGATATCCAGTTTCTGTCCCCCCTGTTATTTGGCCATTACATTTAGATATTTTTCCATATGCATATATATTCTAAGAAACTTTTACTGTAATGGATTTCTATATGCTATTTCAAATAGTCCTTAATTTTACAATTTCCTAGCCATATTTCCTTTATTACCATGAACTTCTTTACCCTGCTAGTTTGATCTTTCCAGTCCATTCACCCCACCACCAGCCCATCCACCTGTAAAGAAATAAAGATTAGGATAGATTGGTAAGATAAGGCTTTAACAGTTGAAGAGGTTATAAACTTGTTGTAAGGATAAAACTTGCACACAATATTTCAATATAAACTCTTGCTCATTAAATTGTAATATTTAACTAAACAAAACTTAAAATAGTTCAGGAGAAAAATGTATTCTCATAAGTTGCTCAAACTGGAAAAGCAGTGAGGTTAAGTCTCATGTATTTTTTGTAGACTTTAATATTGGGATAGGCACTTTTCCACATAGTAAATAAGATGGGAGCAACAGACATCCACAGAATATGTGAATAATTAAAGTAGAGTTTATTCTTGCTGGACATCAGATCCTCTGATGTGTGAAGGAATCAATGTGTTGCTCTGTTTCTCTTCATGAAGATACTGTGTTATTCTTGCTCTTCAAATCTCTACCTCTGTATCTTGAGTGTTGTGTTTTCTAACTCTCTGGCTTCAGTTCTTGATGTTACTTCTGATCTTTCTTTTACATCCAATGCACCTACTGACACTTTTTTTTAATACTCCTTCTATCACCATTAAAATCAATCTACTTCCTTGGTTTTTTGTTTTTTTTTTTTTTAGCATCAGGTGAATTATGTCATGTATCATGGTTCTAAAGTCAAAATTTAAAACCACCCATTATTCAGATTATCACTGTTAAGTATATATCATATATGTGCTAACATATTAATATATTTATTACTTTTATTATACAATATATTTGGGGAATATAAGTTTGAAATGGACTTTATCTTCCTGTTTATCTATATCTATACCTCTATAGCTCTTTATGTCTCTCTATATTTCTATCTGTCTATAAATTTCTATTTCTCTGTATCTATATTTCTATAAATTATCTACATGTATATGTCTGTATCTTTCTATATATTAACTTCATATTCTGACAAGATGGCAAAGTGAAAACATTGGGAAGATATTGTAAATAAACCCAGAGCAGAGAGCAGCAGGCTGAATGGTCCATACATAAACATATTATATGCTTTAATAAAGTCAATTATCATTCCTTTTATAATACATGCACAATGTCACATGTGTCAGTCAGTTACAGAATCTTAGTACAGAAGAATGAGGTTCAGTTAGCCCTTGCATGTGAGATATAAGTTCTGTTTTTATTTTCTCTTCCAAAAATAGCCTACTATGTGCTGCCCTTACCTTCAGCTTACAGAAAATGTAGAAGTTTAGACAGGAAAGTTACACCCATGTTGATTTCCCTATAGTTGGTGACTTGAGACGCTGAAAAGACTGACTTCACAACTCTAAACTGCTAGTGACACTAAGATGATAAAATCATATAAACTATGGTAAGATAGTGAAAAGGAAAAAAGAAAAACAATTAAATAAGTCTTAGCATCCTTGAAAGACTAATTCATTGGAAAATAAAATAGCATTCATCATGATGTAGTCCTGAAGAGAACTGTATGAACCCCAGGAAGACCTGTAGAATGAATTGATCATTCTGTAACTATTAAGTAATACGGGAAATTAATTCAACAGCAGTTTTCTTTAACTGATAGTTCCCCAAAGATTGACACAGAGAGACTATGAGTTATTAGTAAGATAGAGGCACTATGCTGGGCTGATTTGAGATATCCTAATCCTACTAACTTTACAACCCACAGAAAAGCTAATCACTTGTCAATCAGTTGACTCCTGGGAAGCTTCTGAAGCAGTCTGTTCTCATGGCGCACTTCCCTTAACCTCTTGCTCCTAAAGTATCCTATCTAGCCACTGAATTCATTCTTCCTTCTCTCCTGCTAAATCTCCATCTCTCATGGTCCCTAAGAGGCCTCAAGCCTAGGAACTTAAGCCCCGCCTATCTCTTTTCTTCCAGTCACAGGCTTAAGTCTCTCTATTAACTAATCATGGATAATTGGAGAACATTCCTTATATCACATGGATACAGGTGATGGTTCAACATTCATAACAATGACACAATGGCCATGGCAGGGCTGTAAGCAGATCTCAGCATCTGAAAACATAGTGCACAATACTCTTCTCCAACAAAGATTCTCAACTAGACAAAAGAGAAAAATGTGGCAGAACCTCAAGAGTAGCTTAAAACCTGAATGTAAATACAGTTGCCTAACGAAACACAACTTGTTTTTCGAAGAGTGACATAAAAATTTCCATTGTTTGGATACCTATGCTTTCAGTTCAAAATAATAATAATAATAATTTGTCCCATAGTTAAACATAACAGCAGTTCAATTATAATATGTATCAAAATAAGTAATAAAATATGTAATTGCCAAGTGACATAGGGTATTTTTCAGTTGATTAAACATAAAACAATCTTCTCCACTGTAATGAGACACCATAAAAATAGCAAACATATTGCAGAACTGCAATGAATGTTTATAATGCCAGAAGTATCACCCATTTTACAGTTGATGCTCACTACATATTTATAATTGATTAAGTATGCTTAGCATGGTCTGTTAGTTTATTGTTATAGAAATTCTACAAGTGTAGTATAGTAACATTTCTATTTACATAGGTACATATATTTTATTGTTAAATGAGCACTATTTTAAAATGCATGCCTTTTAGGAACTACTGATTCACTGATTAGTCATTTCCGGTTTCCAGTCAATCAATGAGTTTCAATGTACATCTCTTGTCACCCATTCAAAAGAATCAATAAATAATTGTTTAGTCTTTCTATCTCATTATTCAACTTAATCTTTACTATATCATTCTTACTATTGCTATTTCTTCCACTCAAAATAAATATTTTCTTACTCTTTTACTCTCCTATCAGATACTGTCTTTTTTCTTTATTATTTCTTATATCAAAAGTCCAGTGAGTTTTCTTAGCCAAGAAATTATTTTCAACTTAGTTTGAACTTTGACCAAAAATACTCTATATTTTAAACACCTGTATCATCAACATTTTTATGTAGATTCACCAACAATTACCGTGTTACTAAATTTAAATATTATTCATTAGGGCTCATCCTGTTTGCCCAAACTATATCATGTAGTCTGGATGATTCTTTTTATCTCACTTGATACTAACTCACCTTTCTCCTCTTCTCACATATAGTGTTGGAGAATTTACTTCCTGATTCTTTTTTTTTTTTTTTCTTTTGTCGCTGAAGATATTGGTAATATATTGTCATTGATAAAGGATTTTACTAATTCAAAAAAGAATGCTTCGGGGACAGCTGAAAATAAAATAAGAAATCCTCTAGTCAAAAACAGCATTACAGTCTTGAACTCAAATGAAAATTTCCAAGCAGAAGTATATATAGTCTTGGCTGTTGAGAAGATGAGAAAATTGATTCAGGGTAAGCCCAAGCTTCAACCTTATAGCTGTGTCTGATTTTATAAATGAATCTGAGTTTATGAAAAAGGTTACATATAACTTAGGAAGGAATGCCTGCTGAAAATATGCTTTTCCTGCTCAGATTTAAAATTTTCATAGAACTACAGTATGTTTTCTAGGCCTATGAATTTATTACAATTGAGTGTTTTATATACTTATATTTGTGTATATGTGTAGAATGAGATGTAATTTGTAGAGAGTGACATGTTTAAGGAAATATGTTGAAAATCACAGGAGCACTTCATAAACATATGAGTGTTTATTACATGTTGGGCATTAGAGTACATGACTAATATGTCCCATAAACATTATTTATACTCTTATAATTATAGTTCCTAAGGTAAATATTGACAGTACATTGTACATAAAACTAACTGCCCCAAATATGGTAGAATCATTTGTGGTCAAATGAAGGAATGATAATTTTTATTCCTTTGAATTCTCTAAAATTTGATCTTTAGTAAACATTACTTTATAGATCAGGCAGACAATCATTAAAACTTGAGCCTTTGACCTCAATATCAATAGCAATATAAATGTGTATCACTTTCATATCAGGTATAAAAATATAATGAAAAATATAATTGAATTAGAGGAAAGCTTTTTTCTGGAAGCTTGTTAATACTCTATCATCTATCTATCTATCTATCTATCTATCTATCTATCTATCTATCCATCATCTATCTATACCTCTGTTTCCATTTCACTCTGCAAAGGCATTACTAATGTATGTTAAATACATAGAAAATTTTTAAAAGCTGGTTGATTTTCATTCACTTATCATGGAAACTTGAGAGCAAGTGGGAGCTGGCCCTCTCCCTCATCTGGCCTGAGGTAGCTTAGACAAGGGGATGATGCTGTTTCCCTTCACCCCTTGCCATCTACAGTAGGATGCAGTGATGTGAGGTGGGCATAGTGGTGAAACCCTGCCCCCGCCCCACCTCTTGCCTCCTGCAGTAGCTGGCCTTGAGGTCATGAAAGCTGGAGATTTAGGTCTGACCCTCACTGGCTGGAGGACTGGAGAAAAGAGGATCATCAACTTGCTAGGGCAACAGAATGGAGCTGGATCTGATGGTGAAGGCATGGGTGAGCAAGCCCAGAGGGTATGAGAGCAGGAGAGCTTGCCCAATCCCTTGCTGCAGCACTTGGGAGAAGGCCTGATACTCTTAATGGGCAGCACATTTGAGCTGGTTCTGGAGGTGTAGTTGCAGGTGATATGGCCCCGAGGGCAGGACAGATGAAGAAGAGCTGAAGATGCCTCCTGATGATGGAAGCTTTGGGTGTCCTAACCTGAGCAGACCTAGAGACTTTTAGCTGGTGTTCGACTTGGTTGGCTGACGAGCTCAGTTACCATCAAGGCCCAGATCCAAAGCTTTGAGTTAGCCAACTCCAAAATCTATATCACCTTTAAACTGGTGAAGTGTGTGAAAGAGCTAGTCCTGCTAATAAGAAGCTGCAGCATCTCCACAACACAGGGAAATAACATGATAACCAGAAGTCCCAGTGGTAATCCAATATTGATGGTGTCACAGAAGCCAGAGACCTTGAACCACTCCAATTACTCAATTGAAATGAACATTTACAAGTGAAGGTGTATGGACAGAGTGGTATAATCAGGGGCACTGTGATACAATACAGCTTCCAAGACAAGATGTCCATGCTTTGTTTGGTTTGCTCGTTTGTTTGTGTGTTTTTTATTATTGGTTGATTGGTTGAATTTTTTGCAGGGAGGGTGCTGGAATGGTGAAAGCCAGAGATGACGAAACAGGGAGATGAATGAGAATGTAGTGCATGACGTGAAACTCTAAAAGAATCAATAAAATGTTTTTTTAAGAAAAAAGGAGAGAAAGAGAGAGAGAGAGAGAGAGAGAGAGAGAGAGAGAGAGAGAGAGAGAGAATTTAGCTGAACAAAATGTGTATATATTTGAAAATCTATTTATACAAAGGTATGAGTGTGTGAAGGGGGTGCCACATTGCCATCAACCTTGGCCAGTTGCTTGCTCATTTGTTCATTTATTCTACTGTGTGAATATTTTTATCAACACAAAAAACTTTGCCTACCCTAACCTTCCTCCCTTATTATCTAACCTCTTCTTCCTCATTCTTAGAGAGTCTTAGTTTGTAATTCCGACTGTACAATTTAATTTTTAGTTTACAATATTATTGAAAGAGAGAAATAAACTCAAAGTCAAAAGTTTAAAGATGGCCTCAGAAATTGAGAGGCAGGTGAAGACCCATGCCTAAGCAGACCCTTAAGTATCCCAATTATAGTGTGTCTATACCCATGCTTTTTCTGCTCCATGCCTTTTTTTCATTGTGCTTTCACAGTGCTTTGAAGAGCTATGCATAGATTCAGAATCTGAAATGATGACTCAGATATAGAAACAAAACTGTTTCTGAAAATTAGTTAATTTTGTAATTAATTATAAAGTACTTCAAAAACAGCACTAAGTGAGATGGCATCTGTGGTTGGCAATAGGCATGCTGTGGGTGATTTATTATTAAAGACCTTTACAATTTTAAAACCCAATTTTAAAAAAAAAAAACTTACAATTGAAGAGTAGAAAAATGCTTCTTTTAAAAGTTGCATTAAGATTAAGAACATCACACAACCTCCAGGCAAATGCTGTTCTTAGATAATAATAAATTATCAGTCTATTCTTTGTGTGAATGTAAGATCATTAAAACAACAGCATGGTTGCACCCTCAGGCAGTCATCATGCCAGAATTTTTTTTGGACGAATGAAAGAATTGTAAAATCTATAGAAACAAGGAAAATCATGGGGGATAGCATTTATTATATAATAACATTCAATAGGCAGAAGACTATGAACATGAGTTCAAAGTCAGGTTCCTCTACATATCAAGTTCAAGAGAGTAAAAAAGGTCAACTGTTTCTCCTTTCAATGTTGTACCACATAAATACAATCACATAGGAAAGCTAACATGAGGAAGAAAGAAAGGATTAAGGAAGAAAGGAAGGAAGGAAACACAGAGAGGAAGGAAAAAGGATAGAAAGACAGGAAGGAATGAAGGAAGGAAGGAAGGAAGGAAGAAAGGGAGGGAGGGAGGGAGGGAGGAAGGAAGGAAGGAAGGAAGGAAGGAAGGAAACAAGGAGGGGTACACAGACAGCCAATATTGTCTTAAATAATTTTCGTTGTGCAGTCATGAGGATACTCAGTTAAAAATTGCCTAAGCAAAGAGTGAAAAACCCAAAACACATAAATTTCCAGAAAAGAATCAACGTTTTTGTTCCATTTTGTGTTCTACTTAAGGACAAAATAAATTCGTCGTTTTTCATTCCTTAAACTGACTGATTGTGAAATTTGAGTTTCAGTATTTTATGATTTATTTGATGAACACCATTTGTATCATCATTTTATTAACTAAATATTAGCATACAATAATTAAATAATTTTCATTTGATTTCTTGTCTTTCTGAGGTATCTTATTATAAATAGTGGTTTTTAAAAGTAATATATGGTTGTCCTTCCTTCCTTCCTTCCTTTCTTTCTTCCTTCCCTCCTCTTTCCTTCCTTCATCTCTACTTTTCTTCCTTCCTTCCTTTGGTATCATCCTTCATTTTCCTTTGAGACAGGGTTTTACTGGAAACTATGCACACTTGGTTGTCTTTTAACTCAGAGAGTAAGAAAATGAGTTTCATTAAGATGGAATATGGGAAATCTTTACATATGTATTCAATTAAAATGCTTTAAACTATATTTTAATTGAAATATCACCATACTAGAGGCATTAAGTTGTACGCCAATATTATGCTACTTTAAATGTATACATTAGAAACCTGAACCATTTAGTTGGCAATATATCCTATTATTGTTTTAAATGTGATGGTAATGAAAAGGTTCCTGGAGGAGAGATGGCTCTGCTGTTAAGAGCAGTGGCTGCTCTTGCATGAGACCTGGGTTCTTTTCCCAGCACCCACGGTGCATTTTGTAACTGTTTATAACTCCAGTTCCAGCCTCTGACACCTTCTTTTAGCATCTAAAGGCATTTCAAAAATGTGTTGTACTTGCACACATGTAGACAAAATTCTCATACCTTAGCCATTAATCCCAGTGCTCAGGAGGCAGAGGCAATCATGTATCTGTGAATTGGAGTCTAACCTAGTGTATAGAGTGAGTCTCAGGAGAGAAAGTGACAGACACGGAGAAACCCTGTGCTGTGATTAAAAAAAAAAAAAAAAAAAAGAAAGAAAGAAAGAAAGAAAATCCCCAAAATATTTTATTTTAACAATGAAGACTCAGGATTCAGCTGTTGGGGTGAAAACCTGCAAGCTCAGATAGGCAGAGGAAACACCCAGCTGACTTCTCTACTTAGCCTAAGTCCAAGAAAGAAAGAACTCAAAAGCAAAAAGCCAAAACGTTGCTAGTTCAGCTGCCAGCTCACCTAAAGAGGCAGGAGGAAGAAGCCAAAAGCAAAAACCAAAGAGCTCTTTCTTCTTCTCCACATCGTCCTAAATATTCTACTCTCAGTGTTCCGCCCTTCCACTTAGGTCCTGTGAGCTTGTTTCTTGTTCTGCATCTTGATCTACTGTTAGCTTTATATAATCCTATATTCAGAAAGCGATTGGATTAAACGTGTGTGATAGAATTGAGCCACTGCATAATCACCTGTTTACAATAAAGATTTGTGTTTGGACCAGGAAAGGTGACACACCCCTTTAATCCCAGCACTCAAGAGGCAGAGCCAGGCAGCTATCAGTGGGTTCCAGGCTGGTCTACAAAGTGAGTCCTGGACAGCCAGGGCTGTAACATAGAGAAATCCTGTCTAGCAAGAACAAACAAACAAAAACTGAGATTTGTGTTAGGGCTACGTCCTAACATACACCAAACAAGGAACAGGTTTTTACAGTTCACAATCTCAGGATTCACAACAGGATCAAATATCCTGCAACAACCCTCAGAAGTAAAAACATTTTCTATATACGTGTTTGAAATATTTTATAATTTGATTTCAATGCCTGAAAAATTTCCATCATTTAGAGAATTAACTTTGATTTTCTTCTTTCATATCTAAGTGTATTGGTGTGTGTGTGTGTGTGTGTGTGTGTGTGTGTGTGTGTGTGTGTGCATGCGCATGCATGCACATGCACATGGACATGGGTACCTGGGTATGTGTGGTCTAGCCATATCACATGTGAATGAACCCATGTGCAAATGTGGGTACACATTTGCAAGTGTGCACATCAATGTGGATACCCAAGAATAATGTTAGGAACTTCTATTCATCTCTAGCTCGTACACTTTATCCTTTAAGGCAGGGTCTCTTAATCAAACCCATATCATAACAATTAAGCCAGCGTCCCTAGTCATCTTCGTCTATACCTTCAAAGACTAGAATTACAGGCAGGTAGTCATGCCCACCTGGCTTTTTCAGGAATTGCAGAGTTCTAAAATTTTGATCCTATTATCTGCTGGAAAAGTCCAATAAATGCTGAACCATTTCTTTGAGAATTAAATGTTATTTTAATTTCTAATTAAAAAAAACTAATGACATCTGAAGTAAGGGATGCATTTATAGTTTCTGACTTCCACGTCTTTGTATACTTTTCCATTCTGTACATGCTAATAGAAAGAGGAAAATATCTCCACATAGGCAACAAGATAAAGGCAAAGTAATGATTTGAAGTATTACAGCAAAATCAATTCAAAAATAATGAAGTTCTACTGCAGCTGTTGCAAAATTGTATTGAAATAGTGCACATATCTATCATCTGGGGAGTGCCAAGTTCCTGTAGCAACTTCATTACTTTATGAGAAATTACATTTGCCACCAACATGTTTCCTAATTTTACTACTCATGTCCAGATGATTAAGTTATCTTTACGAAGACTCAATATGTAAACCCTCCTATCATCTTATTGGATACCCTTATTTAATAGATCTCAACATTTAATATTCATTCCTTTCTCCTCTTCCTGCAAATCTGGACTTTCATGTATGGTGGAAGAGATTTATTTTCGTCCTTCTGTAACTTACAGAATAATGACTTGTGAGACTCAATTGTATTTTACAAATACTTTGACCATATAGTTAGGCTCTTCTCTGACTAGGTCATGACATAAAATAACCCATTATGCTAATCTACATTTTGCCACATGGTTGGTTTCCTATGATCAGGTATGATGCATTTGTCCCCCTCATAGCTTCCTCGCTGGATCTTGCATACCTGGCACTATCCCAGAATCCTCTCTGCCTACAGGATTTTCCACCTCCTCTCTCCTGATGAAGTCTGTAACCATAAGGTTATTTCATAGTTTAAATTCAAATTTCCTGTCTAAATGTTGTATAAACTCTGTTCCCCAGTTGTCCCCCTGATATGTCAATAATGCAGCTTACAGCCAATTGATAAGCAGAGGAGAGTATAGAGCTGGACTTCCTGCCTGCTGTCATTGAAGGAGGGGTAAGAGTTAGGATTGAGGCAGAGGGAGAGTCCAAGGAGGAAGGAGCTGGAGCTGACGAAAGCTACAAAGTGAAGGTATCTATGGGATGTTTGCTGGGAATAAGAGAAAATAGCATAGAGGGTTAAGAACAGACTTTAACTGCTCTGATTGTGTTGTGAAGCCTTGCATTAAAAAAAAAAAAGAGTCTCAGTTATTTGTGTGATAGCCATGTTAAGAAATAAGCTAAGAAACATACGCAGTTTTATAAAAAAAAATAGCTTCAACATAAGTCCATCAGATTTATTATTGACAGGTGCTACTTCCATACAATATACAAAGTATTCCTCATACACATATATTTGGCTCCAAAATGATTATGATATCTTTATGCCTCATTGACATTCCAACCAATCCAGCCCTAACGTTGGTAGATCATCTTTTATAGAAGTAACTCCCCTCTTCAACACTTCTCTTGATGCCTCTGAGCGTATATTGTGAGGACTGTGTTGGTGTCCGCATGCAGTTATGGCAAGGCCATTTGAGGTTTCTGGTAGTGTACATTTTATAACCTTGGCTTCCCTGTCCCAGTCCTACACCAATCCTTCAGACCTTCAAACCCCCAGATATTTTTTTCCATGCTTAAGATAATTTTGACTTATTTTCATCTTTCAAACATTTGCTAGCAAATAAACTTTTGACCTTTTTTTTTCTAAACTTAACGCCTGCCTCTATCTTCATATTCCACATACCATGGTTAAGAATCTATCAAAGTTAGAATTTAAAATTAAACTGTATTTTCAGTTTCTGTCTTTAATTCACTCTGTGTCGTTATCTGACTGCCCTCTTTTCATTAAAAATATTAGTCAAATGAACTTATTTGCCACATTCTAAGACTTAGGTACACTTTGTCCACTTCCATGCCTTCATTTACATCTTCCATTGTGAGATACTAAGAGTAAGGGCTTAAACTGACCATAGTACTGAGACATGGGACATTTGGGAGGGTAGTTAAGATTAGAGATGGTTAGTAGCATGGAGCTTCTTAATGGCAGCATTATAAGAGAAAAGGCAGAAAAGACACATACACATATAAACCTTACTCTCATCATGTGATGTCATGACCACTGTAGGAATCTGTCACCAAAAAGGCCATTGGGATATTTGTTCCCTCAAAATTGAATTTCTAGAGTTGTAAGGAAAAAAACCACATATTCTCTTTATATCTGACCCAACAACCATTAATCTGTATGGTTACAGAGGTTCATTCGCCATTACCTTGCTACATCTGACGTCCCTATTCTTTAAAACTCAAGAGTTGAATCCTCTTTGTATCTGTACTAGTAATGCTCTAAATTTATTTTGAAATCCTACATCTCAGAAGCAAGTAAGGTATATTTTTTGTTTCCTAAGTTAATGTGGCTAAAGCATCAACACTATTTTATTACTCTGATGATAGCAAACGATTCTTAACATGGTTCACAAGACATCCTATCCTGTTTACAGCAAAGCTAAAATCCTTTACTCATAGAATGCTCAGCCTCAGTTTACTTGATATCCTTACATGTTTACAATTATTTTGGTTTTTCTCAAGTAGATAATCATTTGGTCATATGGGTTATTCAGCCTGAAGCTGACTTTCTTCAATAAAAGCCATCTTTTCCTGCCTATTGCAAATATTAGATGAACTAAAACATCACCTCTCTTCTAAAGTCTTAATTTATTGCTATTGGAATCCTCTGTGCTCTCTCATAGTGCTCTGCAGTGATCCTGGCAAAGAATGAGTGGATACACTTTTTGATGTATCTACATTTTTAGTGTTTGTAGGTAAAAATATGTCAGGTAAAACATGCCATTCAGTCCCAAGATGTAGTAACCCTTTCTCAACAACTATAAAATTTTTCAAATTTTTCTCTGTAACTTCAAGCTTCTTATGAACCTAATCTATATTCTGTTAATTACATTATATTAGGAAATACTCCAGAAATGTGTGGAGTGGGAATGACTACTTATACTCATAAAAGTCTAGGGTAATGACTAAATATTTTTGTACCCATATAATATGAAATGAGTAACGTTAATGCATTAACAGATACATTTTTATTTTTTTGCAGTTGAAGGCATCTCTAAAAGTAAACTTCAGAGATAATTGTTCATGATTTTGAAAATTAGCACCTAAGGCATGTGAGAAAAACCACCATCAAAAGCAATACTTATGCCTGTCATTCCAAATATATAGTTTTGCATGAAATAATATTTGTTCAGAATAATTTTTAATCTTATGCAAGGTATAATTCTTTCATATTTAGATCCTAACTTCTAATATAGTATGTTTGTGTCTTTCTATAAGTGTTGCGAGAAGCTGCACTAAACCAATCCTTATATTCCTGACCAGCCTCTAGGTTCTGCCCTAAACTAACCCTGCACATATATTAGACTTCTAATAATGCTTCTGATTTTTATTACCCTCATGGTTCAAATATGGATCTTAGTCTGGAATCTCTTCTAAGGCTTTTTTTCACTTCTAAAATGCATGATTGTTTAAAATATAGTTATAAATTAAACAGATGAAAATTGTCTATACTTTAAAATCCCCCTTTTTAAATAAATGTACATATTAGAACATCCTATAATTTCCATATTAATGTTAACAAAAATTATTTCTTACCATAGTTGACATATTAGAAGGAATAACCATGCTATATAATGATAACCCAAATTGTTTATTATAAACAATAAGAAGATTAGAATAAGTTAGATTATATAGAAAAATCATGGGTGAAAATTATCGATGGATCCTTTTAAAGGTTTGTCAATTTTGGATAAAAATAGATCTAATATACCCAATATGACATTCATACAAAAAAATTTTTATGAATACTTTTGGCAATTATATTACTTACCTTTGTGCCACTGTGCCCATAATACCATACAGAAACAACCAAAGGGATGAAAATTTACTCTTGCTTCATGATTTCAGAAGTTTTCCTTTTATCATAGGAGTAAATACATGGCACAACAGCCCATGGTAAAAGGAGTGTATAACAGAAAGTTCACATAGCACAGACATTGGAGCATAAAGCAGGACAGATGATAGGCACTAGTTCTCAACTTATGTGTTGTAAACCCTGTGGTAAAACTCTGTCTCCAAAAGTATTACATTATAATTCATAAAAGTAGCAAATAGCAACAGAATAAATTATACTGGGGCTGCCACAACATGAGGAACTGTATTACAGCATTAGGAAGGTTAAAAGCAAAGTGCAGGAGCAACCAAAGTATCACCCTGTGATTTCCAATTCTACCAGTGAAGCCCTGTTGTCTTTGGATTCCAAAAGCATTCAGAATATTAAGCTATGGGGTACCGATTAAATTCAAACCATAATATATTAGGACTTGGAAAATTGTTATTTTTTTATTTTCTATATGTACATTTATATTATTACACATATATAAAACAAACTACATGTAGCAAGAAGAACCATGAAACAATCATGAATCGTATACACACACACACACACACACACACACACACACACACACACACACGTGTGTGTGTGTGTGTGTGTGTGTGTGTGTTACATTCATAGTGTTTTGGCTATTTGTATTTGACAGCCTTGAAGAAAACATCTTTTTTATCTTGGTGAGTCTAAAATTCTGAATGTAAAACAATCTCCATCACATCTTGTCATTATCAACTTAAAACATCTATCTAGACATAAAAATATCTTAACCACTAAACAACTAAGCTTAATTGCAAAACTAAATTATCTGGTTTTCCACCCTATCAGAGACTTGAGAAGGAATCAAATTAATTACCTGCGTATTCCAGGAGTGCAGATTAGCAGTTTCCCAAATGAGAAGATGACAGAGATAGTTTATTGTTTAACAGTTACCCAAAACTCTCTATAACATTGGAGCATCATCTTCAGCCTTCTGGTCCAATATAGCTGACAGACATATTTGTGAAATAGGAATTGTTGAGGACTTGCTTACCCTTTCTTGCCTGAGTTTGACCATTAACTCTGCCTGCATCCAGAGTTGCCCATGTTTTTAGGCAGAATTCTGTCTGTGGTAGAAACAAGAACTTTTGTCCAAGTGGCTTATTTGCCACCTTTGAAGCTATAAGGAGGTTCTTTAAGGTATGCATTTTAGTCATTACACATGGACGATCAGTTGATCTGGGCTCTTTTTAGTTTTCTATCATGGTAACATTTTATTGTGCTTGGCATTTATTTATTGGGAATATCAGATGTGATCAGTAGTATAAGGAGCATATATAAATCAACCACCGGTAAACATAGTACTGTCTATCTGCATCAAAGGGTCCCTCCAGGTTACGCTACAGGAGATAGTTGATGGCTGAAGTACTTTATATTCACTTAAATAGTTCTTCAGCATGTAAGGAATCAACCCTTAGAATTACTTTTTTCTTTTGAGGAATTTTAATCCAGCAGCATTGCTGCTTTGGCAAAGGATAAAATCCAACAACATAGGACTGTGTGATCCAAATGGAATACGGACATCTGATTAATACACACATTTAATTCCTTTGCTGGAATAAATATCCTTGATCCACTTGGCTGGAATTTAGTACACATCTTTAATCCCAAACAAGAAGTCTCATTGAGGAGCAGACAAAGTGACAAATCAGAATGAGTTAGAGATAGAATAAGTCCAATTCTCAAGAGAACAGACAGGAAAGAGAGACTTTTTAAGGCCAGAGGGACATGGAGAGAGGCAGGAGGTGAGAAGGAGAGGGCTATAGAGGGAAATAGAGAGAGAAGAAGTTCCTGGAGACAGCACAGAGGAATTTGAGAGGACAGTTCGGTACTGTTCAATTGAGAACAGTTGAGTTCATGCAGTTCAACTCCTGGAATCCAGAGGTAGTTTTTTTCCAAGTAGAGCAATTCAGGGAGAAGTAGAAAGAAGTCAGATGGAATCAGCAAGCTTGGAGAGGAGTTTAAAGCTAGAATAACTGAGTTGAACCAGCCAGCCAGAGGTTAGAAAGACCTAAAAAGGGCAAGCTAATTCGGCCACAAATCTCAGGGGCTGAAAACTTTCTAGGTCTAGGATAGCAGACAGGCTGGAAGCTAAAGCCTTAAAAGTCCAGACTTGGAGAAGATTTGATTGTATGGAGGCTAGAAGCTTCCAGGCCTAAGCTGATTACTTAAGATAGTTAGATAGAACATCTTTGGGCTCAGCCCAAGGCACATGTTCAGCAAGCTTTGGTACAACTCTAATTTTACCACTTCTTCTAAGGATAAAATAATTTTTATCCATTAAATTAATATCTCTCTCTATCTTAAAACTCTATTTGGCATAAGTGCCAATACCACAACTCAATATCTTCTATATTTCAATTATTTATTCCAGTGGCAATTTCATCAGGAGACTCCACATGCAGCTTTCTTAACTTTGAATATCAGAGACAAGAAGTGTAAGAATCTGAGTCTGCCCTTCTGTATACCTACACTGTGTCTTTTCCTCTGTATTTTTTTTTTCTGTCTTCTGAAGCAGTAGTTAATTCTCAGAAAGAAGAGTTTTCTAGTAAAGAAAGGGTTAAAAATATGCAGGCACCTTTCAACTTATTCAATTAAATTAACTTAATCCTACTATACATAAACATGTGCTTTGTTCTGATCCATATTTGTAGGCTTCATGGTATCTGAATGACCAATGTTTTGATGGAGAAAGTAGTCTATGCCACCTAAGTGAGTTGTGACATCTTATTTTTTTTTTTTTTTTTTTTTAATGGTTTAAAAAAGAGGAGCCAGAAGCTGAATAGTTGAAGAAAAGAGGAAAGAAATCACACAGCAGAGAAGAAACATGAAAGAATTGAACTGTGAAAATCTCCCAAGAGCCAGATAGGGTACTGCACATGTTTGTATTAATTTAGGAGTAAAGCAAAGAAAAAGAGGTAGCCAGGAGCAGGGAGGCAGGTGTCCTTATTATTCTTCCTCTCCAAGTGCTAATAGAATGGCATTTCCAGCAAACAGCTGGCAGCACGTGCAGAACTTTGACTCATGCCCGGAGACGGTTCAATAAAGAAGGTCTTCCCATTCCAGAAACATACCAGTGTGCTGAGATTAAATGAGGGATTTGATTGCCCCCACTCTTGCTCTGCTAACCACAGGCTTGACCTTGGTGCCTTTTCAATCATCTCTGTAGCCACAGAGTAGGAAATTGTAGCTCTGGCATGTTCTTTCATCGATGCCGCAACTTTATGAGCTTTAAAAATAAAAATTTTCTCAAAGGCAGTCTAAATTTAACCATGGATGCTTAGGTCTGTATACCATAATTTCATAAGTATTTGGTTCATTTATTTTTTCACAAAAGTAAGTACCTTTTGTGCCAACCTGTAGCTTATATTCAGGGAATGATTTAATGCAAAAGAATGAAAAAATGTAGTATTTTGAAAGACGTTCTGTCAAGCAAAAAGATACTGCAGCCATTTACGACACAAAGCCATTTCAGACAAGAACAGGCCACAGCATCATAATATTGATATGAATTTACTATTACCTAATGATGTCTATAGGTAAGTATCTATTATTACTCATGTATCCATGGTAATGCTAGTGCAAACAAATGTATTGCAGTGCCAACTGTACAAATGTATAGCACATTAAACATCTTAGCATTAAATCAGTTCACATTTTACCTAATACTGTTTTAAATCTGTAAGCACCCTTGCTGTCATCTTGACTATAACATTTTTCTTGTCCTAACTTTTAGTTGTGGAATTTATTTTGAGATTTGTTTTAATTTAAATGGGTGTTTTATCTTGCACGTATGTCAGTGTAATGTGCATGTGCAATACCCTGAAAGGCCAGAAGAGAGCATTGGATTTCTCAGAAGTGGAGTTACAGAAAATTGCAAGCTGCCTTGTTGGTGCTGGTAATCAAACCCAGGTTTTCTACAAGATGAGTCACCAGCCCTCATCCTTTTTGTTTGTTTGATTGACTGGCTGTTTTTGTTTGTTTGTTCGTTTGTTTGTTTGTTTTACTACTTCTTAGAATCTATGCCAAAACTATGGAAAAGATTTTAAAAATCACTTAGTAGTATAATTTATTAAAGCTGCTGTTAATAAGCCTAAATCATACAAATATTTAATGTTGTTGTTGAACTTTAGTTTGTTGTTTAGCCATAGATATAATTAATGTCTGTAGTTATAACAAAGACAAAATAGAACTAAAACCTAAAGAATTTAAAGGAAAAAAGTCACAGAAAAATATATATTATTTTTATTGTTATTTTAAATACATTCACTAGAATTAAAATGAACAAAAAGAAAATTGCATTAAAAGTAGATTTTTCTTTTATTCCATGGTTTTTATAGGATAAATTGATAATTATTTAATTAATATATAACCAATATATTAATTACAATAATAGTAATGTTGATATAACATAATATTCTCTATAATTTATGTATCAATGTAATTAACATAACTAAGTAACATAATTAGTCAATGGTGATAATGAAGTAATAAAATATGTCTATTCAAAAACAAGTACTTAAAAAGTTGCATTTTCTTTTTAGAAGTAGCTAATGATCTCTAAGGAAGACACGATCAGCATTCAGAGTGATTGTGTTTTGTATAATACACTATCATTCAATGTCAGCATTATAATATTTGATATTTGGTAGGAATTGAATATGCTTAGGAAATTACAAAATTAGGCATGGAAGTTCCAGGTGGTAGGTTGTCATATTACTGAGTTCATCCTGGGCTGGAATGTCAGACCCTATCTTAGAAACAAAAAAAGACACACACACAGAGAGAGAGAGAGAGAGAGACAGAGACAGACAGACAGAGACAGTGACAGAGAAAGAGAGAGGGGGAGGAGATTACAAACTAGGAAAGTGATGGCTAGATTTTCTTTTTAATCCAACACATGTCAGTCACCAGGGAGGAGTCTGAACACAGGAAGGTTCTCTACATGTAGAGTTGGCTTGTGGATTCATTTGTGTGGTCGATCTTAAATCACTTAGCTGACAGGAGAAGATCCATTCCACAGTGGGTTACAGGAATCCCTAACCAGGAGTCCACAACTGTACACAAGTGAAGAAACTGAGATGAGCAAAAGCAAGCAAGCAAAGAAATGCACTCATGCACCCATTTTTTCCTTCACATGCCTTTTGATGTGATATGACTGAGTGCTTCAAGCTTTTAAAGATTTTTAATATATATATATATGCATTTATATTGTTACACACATATAAAATAAACTACACACATCAAGAAGAACCACACAACAATCAGGAATTATATTAATGTTACATTCATAGTGTTTTGGCTGTTTGTGTTTGGCATCCTTGTTGAAACCATCTTTCCTATATCGTTGAGTCTAAAATTCTGAATGTAAATAAACATCTCTCTAGACCTAAAAGCCTCTTACCCTTTAAACAACTAAGCTTAATTGTAAAACTAAAATATCTGGTCATCAACTCCATCATACACTTGAGAAAAAATAAAAATTAATTATGTAAGTAAACAGGAAGTGCAGGTAAGCAGCTTCCAAATGAAAAAAAACAAGAACAAAAACAAACAAACAAACAAACAAAAAACCCAGAGGCAGTTCACTGCCTGAACAGTTACCCAAAACTATCTATAACATTAGAGCATCCTCTTCAGCCTTCTGTCCCAATTTATCGGACAGACATGTTTGCAAGGTCCGAACTACTGAGGACTTGCTTACCTGTGTTGGCAGAGTTTGACTGTCGACTCTGCCTCTATCTAAGCTTGCCCTTCTTTAGGCAGAACTCTGTCTGTGGCCGAAACAAGGACATTTGCCCAGTGGCTTGTTTGCCCCATTTGAAGTTTTGACTTCCACCACAGTAATTTAGAATTTTAAACATGGATTCAAAGCATTTTGATAATGTTCACCCTCCCTCTCCCTACCTCCAGTCCCTGTTGTGTCTCCCACATTCCTTATTGTTGCCTTTCCCTTAACATGTTTGTTATATCAACAGAAAAACAAAAGAAAAGAAAAAAAAGTAGGACACAGGAAGTTACAAAATACCCAGTGGTTTCAAAGAACCACTGAGTTTTAAAGTCTGATATAATCTTAGAGCTGGCCAGCTACTCTAATTTCTATATTTTATAGTTTAGGAAATGTAGGACAGAAGTTATAATTTCTCCTTCAAAATACTGTGACTGTGTTAGGGCTTAACTAATTTGCTTTAATGAGAAGAGAGAGTTATCATGCACTAGTTGCTGTTCTGAGATGGGGATTCAGTTTTAGATATTAATAAGGTTTTTCACATAAAATACCTCAATTGACCTCAATTTGCACACCTATAAAAATGAGACTTTGTGTTACATGATTTGTAATGTCCAATGTCACTCACACTTTTTTACAAGTATAGAAAAGAACATTAGGAATGAAAGAAATATCTGCTATGATTAGATGAAAACTCTTACTTGAGAAGAAATACATGATTTTTTTTTCAATTGTTAAAGAGTATTTTCTATGTACTAATTGACTTACTTGTTTGTCAGGTTATTAACAGTGGCGCATGACTAGAACATTTTCAATGATCACAAATTTTAAATGTAGTGAAGTAGAGGGCAGTGACATTTTATTTTCTTTTTCTCATCCCATGGTAAAATTCACATTTTATTTTATAACATCTGCAGGTCATGAGAAAACTGAGCTCCAAGCCAAATAAAACTCATAGAGTGTGGCTACTGCCAGAAGGCTGAGGGCTGTATTGAAGAATATACCACAGATTTATTAATGAGAAACCCTACTATAATTGAATTATCCAGTGTTTTATTTGTTGCAATACATTATTCAATCAATGACCCCTTATTGAATGCCTACTATTTCCCAGATAGCAAGCTAGGGAAATAGTAGCAGATGTTATGTAAAATAAATTATAAAACCAGGAGCTTGGAATAAAGATGAAATTGAAAGCTCATTAATAAGAGTTACAATGCATTGAATGAATGGTCACAATAAAGTATAAACAAAGAGCACTTAAGAATCGTATGACTGTACTAAAATCAAATCAGACTAGTTACAAAATGGACTGAGCGTTGGGCCTTCTTGCATTTAAAAAAGAGTTAGAAAGTAAAAAATATACATATATACAAAATAAAGAATGCCTACTTTGTCATTGCCAATACATATTAATGATTTTTGCATACATCCATGCATATGCTTATGTATTGTATCATCTCTATCTGTACAAGAGATTTGGCTTAAGACTTTGATACATTTGAATGCAGGCAATAAGCAAACAGGATGAGCCAACAAGAAAATTGTTTACTGCTATCCTGACATATTTGTCCCTGGATAAATTATTCTGTAGAAACAAAGATCCTGGCATAAAGAATTGGGCTCTGAGAGGAAGCCTTAGTTTTCATTAGAAGGAAAGGTTCTGAATGCGTTGTGATGGAGAAAAGTGTACTTACAGCAAGCAACCATTGGATCTCGGGTCATGAAGGATAAGAGAAACTGTCAGTAACTACTGGAACAAGGCTTTTATAAACCACAGAAACTATTAGGATGCAGGTAACTTGGTTTGGGATATCTCTAAAGTAATGCACAAGGAAGACAGATCATGTCAATCCCTAGCACTTGTCTTAGCGCTGCTGTGTAAATAACTAACCTGAAGTCATTTGTGATTCTGATCAAGAATAGTAGCACAACACATGTAGTACAGAAGAGCTCAGAGGCTTTCTGTGGCCAGAGACTGAATTATGTATATGGACAAGCCCAGCAAGCCATAGATCCTGATTGTAAAGATGCAATGCAATGTGGAGATTCTGTGTTGTAGTGACAGGAGAAATCCCCTGGCGAAGGGGGGAATATTTGCAGATTTTGGTTTTGTTTAGTAACAGGGTAAAAGTGGCAACTAGTTGTTAAAGCTCAAGCAGAAACCATAGTTCTCAGCCAACACAGCCTGCAAAGCCATAGTCAAAACTAGCAAGGGGAAAGGGATGCAGTTGATGATCACAGGATATGGGTCTGTTTATTCCTTTCATTCCAGTATTTTTTTTTCTTCCTTTTATTTTTCTGTTGACTCTTTGATTCTACTGACTTTTTATATTTCCTCTTTCATTACAATCTCCATTGATACTGATTTGGAACTCAGAGTAAATGTTGTTTGTTTCTGTATTTGTGACTCATTTCATAAAATCTTATGATGGCAGTTTATATCATAGCAACTCAAAGGAAATTGAAGATGCTTTAGAATCACACCGTTGGTTTAATATAAATCACGGTCTTGAGCTCAGTGTGGTAGGGAGAAAGACAGGACCTCGGACTCGAAAGCAAACCAAGGTTAGTATGATTTAACATCACTTATCACTGAAGTTTCTTTGTTATTGTTTTGGTTGGGATTTTTACTCTTTCTTTAGTTTATTTTTTACATATACATTTATATTATTACACATATATACAATAAACTATGTACAGCAAGAAGAACAACAAAAAATCAGGAATTATATAAATGTTACATTCTTAGTGTTTGGCTAGTTGTATTTGGCAAGCTTGAAGAAAACACCTTTCCTTTCTAAGTGCATCTAAAATTAAGAATAAAAATCAATATCTATCATATCTCATTTCTATCAACTTAAAATGTCTATCTAGACATAAAGACATCTTAACCGCTTGACAACTAAGCTTAATTGTAAAACTATACTATCTGGGCTTCAACCCCATCAGACAGTTGAGAAGATTTACTTCCAAAACTTTGAAAGTGCTATTGAGGCTGTTTAGGATAAGTAAGTTATAGAAGTTAATTGTTAGTTGTCAAATCATGGTCATATCTGTTGCTGATCTATTTTTATCACAAGAATATACATCCTAGGGGGTAATAGATAGATGTACTTCTATAGAAGGATTAGGTAAAATAGATAAGGTCTTCAAAAACTCAGAGGCATACAGAGTATGGCACTTAAAGATGTTTTTATTATTTTAAAGTGTCATTGACATTGTGGCTTTTTTCTAACCATTGAAATTCCAATACTTTAAGATTATAGATTTGCATTTTTGTTTGCTTGCTTTTGGCTTAGGTTTTGTTCTCTTTTGTTTTGTTTCTGTGACTCCCTAACATTTGTCGCTCTCACACTATTTCATTCACTTAGTTTTTTTGTTGTTAAAATGATTCTTCAAACTTTTTTTTTCTCAGTTTTTTAATCTATAGACCACCCTCTATAAAGTGCCAGAAGTGTAGGACCTCAGCAAGCTCCTCCAGAACACCCATTACTCCATAATTAAGTTAAAGTCATCATCCCTATGACTCTAGACAATGTTGATCTGAATGAACACACACACACACACACACACACACACACACACACACACACACACACACACACACATCCTTCATTGACACTATCCTTACTGATATAGGAGCAGAGTTGGACAAGAGGGTAATCAGTGCATTACTTTTCGAAAAAGGTTTCCAGTGGAGATAATATTAAAAATATTAAAATGAATCTGGGAGGAACCAGTGAGCATAAAGATAGAGATGGGACTAAAAAACACTTATTTAAGAAATTACAGCTGTATTAAAATAGAACATAGATATAAAGTAGAGAAAGGCAAACTTTAAGGATATATATTAGAGAGAGAACACAAATATATTTCCAAAAAACAAATATATATATATATATATATATATATATTTATATGTGTGTGTATGTGAGAGAGAGAGAGAAAGAGAGAGAGAGAGAGAGAGAGAGAGAGAGAGAGAGAGAGAGAGAGAGAGAGAGAGAGAGAGAGATTTAACTTACTCTGCAGGCTAGCCATACTTTCCTAAGTAACTTAGTAGAAGTATGCAAAAACACCAGGCAAGAACATTTGGGATGAAGCAGATTGTTGCAGGGTTTAGCACCACTCAAGTGTAGATAAGCAAGAGCCTGAAAAAGAGGATATTGTTACAGATGCAGAGCTACAGAAGAGCCCAGCACTGTGCTCAAAGCCTTTCAACTTACTACTGTTTTGTTTTGTTTTGTTTTGTTTTGTTTTGTTTGTGGGAAGGGGCCATGATGTAGAAGTTTCACACAAAAAATTTACTAGGAATATGTTGGTACTCATGGTAACCAATGTTCCTCTTACTTTTTAAAAATAGTATTTGTTTTCTTTTACCTTTTTTGAGCCACAGATTCATAGTAGGCCTGCCTAGCCTGTAATGCTCTAAGTAGACTAGGCTGGATTTAAACTTATGAATATTAGCATGTGTCACATTCCCAAATGATGGGAATAAAGGTGTGTACCACCTTATCAGGAAAATTTCCTCTTCTTGATCAGCGTTTTCATAGCAAATACACTAAAAAGAAAAAGTTGAAATACAAAATGGCAGTTACACTTGGCTCTGAAAGAAAAAAAAAAACATTTTGAATCTCCACTAAACAATTAAAAAACCCTATGTAACTTTAAGTAAATGTGTAATACCTCTAAGCCATACTGTTTTCTTCTAATACAGTAACAAAAATATAATCCCACAGGTTACACATCCTATCTGATACTGGTTATTTGACAAAGAAGGAAGACTCAATAATAAGTCTTGATTTAAGAATTCTGGTGTCTATTTGCTACTCTGAAGTTTGTGAATATTTTTAATTTCAAGACCTTCTTGAGGGCTTGAAGGTATAGAGAATACTTCACACTTTCAAGTAAACTTTTTAAATCAAAGGCATAAGAGTCAAGCTGTGAAATAACTTTTTCACAAACTGTGTCTGATAAAACTTGCTACATAAATTTGATTAGTTAGTAAGATGCATTAACTCTCTTTAATTCTTTATGGACAACCATCTTAATAATGCTAAGAAACAATTCGGGGTCCCTGTTGTCAACTACCTTCTTATTTTAAGATGGCATCAGAGACAAATGTTAGTTCAAGCTTCCTCAGTGAGCATGAATCTAAGCTTCAAAGGGGCCAGATAAAAAATGGATGACAACACCATGAGAAATTATAAATGATTTCAATGTAAGTTCTAGGGTCAGAAACAGAAAGGAAACTCAGTGGTATAGAACGTGCTTCACAATGCCTTAATCTCTATTTCTACAGCCTTAAAAACATAAATAAATAGTTCTAAAATGGCCTTCAACTTGATCTCTAATTTTATAATCATTTCTGACTGAAAAGGAGAATTAAGGCTATTTTGCTGAAGAAAATATCCTTGCATTAAGTATAAAGCTAATAAAAGAACATGAACTGTAACACTGGGATTCATTGCTTTGTTTTGTTTAAGTGAGGGTCATTTAGCAATGTGACTGTTTTGAAGCCAGGGTATCTTTTTGTTCATTTTTAAAACTTAAAAAGGTTTCACTGTCCACCTTTTCTAACATCACATTTCAAGTTAAAAGATGGAGTGAGAGTTAGGAGCTGAAATTGTTCTATGAACAATGCTACATTGGAGAATGTGATCCGTGGCTCAATCTAAATCTTCAGATATAACTGTGTAAACGTTATGTCATAAATGATTTTCCTGCATAGGGACAGATTTGTCATTGAGTAACTAATTTCAATAATGGTTAACGCTTGAAGTGAAATAGTATACATCATCACTATATGTAGTGTTATTGTATATATATATATATATATGTATATATATATATGTATGTATATGTATAGCAGAAGCCTATGAATATCTGAGATGTCATATTTCTTATTAAGTCTAAGTCCTGGGTATTAATTATCTTATAAAAAAACAAATTACAAGAACTCATGGTAATAAAGTTTATGTAGAAATAAAATGCATGCATTATTTTTTATTGCTGTTCTGTTTTGCTTTGTTTTTTGAAAGCTTTAGATTTTAAGGACAGAAACTAACTAATTGCAAGATGACACAAAATATATTAGTAAAAAGGTTCTGTTATGAGCTGGTTCTGGTAGCACAAGATTATTAATCCAGCTGATTATGAAGCCACTCAGGAGAATGGTAAATTCAAGGCCTTACTGAGTAACTTAGTAAGACCCTGTCCCAAGAGTAGCAAAGGGAGTGCTAAGGATTTAGTTCCTTCCAAGAATTCTTGCTTACCCTGTTTGACCTACAGGAGGTAGTCCCCAGTACAGCATGGGGAAACCAAAAAGAAAAAAAATTAAATATCCATATTTACACACACACACAGACTTTACATAAAATGTTTTCAGTAAGAATTAAGTTTCCATGTGACTGAAGAAAACTGAAGACCAAACTAAAGAATTTTAAGCATAAAGATAATTTCACTTTCAAGTTGACTCTACTGCTTTTGATACTTTAGAGAATTCCTCGATGACAGAAGGCCTTCCTTTGATTTTTTTTTTTAATCCTTTCTATTTCTTTTATGTCCTTTTAATGTGTGGTAGTGCATGTGAGATATCTGTCCAGTGTATGTGCACATGTTAGATGTGAATATGTATGTCTGTGATAAATATGTATAATTCACATGTGTCTGAGTGTGTATGTTTCTATGTGTGTGTGTGTGTGTGTGTGTGTGTGTGTGGTGTTTATGTGCATGGCATGTAAGCGGCATACATGTATGATGCACATATAGTGTATGTGTGTAATGTATATTTGTGGTATGTATGTATGTGGTGTACATGTCACATATCTGTGTGGTGAGTGTACTTGAGTGTTTGTCACTGCTAACCCCAGTATAGGTGTATGCAGTTTCCAGAGGAGGAAACCAGTAGCTGGCTCTACTACTCTTTTTCTTAGATCCTTGAAAGAGAGTCACACACTGAACCTAAGCCCCAGTGAACCTCCTCTTCCACTTGTGTGTGTGGCTGATTTTTGCAGGGATGATTAGGATTTGAACTCAAGCTCTTATGCTTGCATAATGGTCACCCACTGTGACGTGTCACCAACACATTCTTCACTTTTTCTTTGAAGTTCATGAGCCTTTTAGATTTGTAAAGACTTTTGGAGCTTTTCTTAATTGCACCCAGCTTAAAACACCAAAACAGTACATAATTGCTCTCAGAACTTTTCTTCCCTTTTCTTTTAACTTTTATGGAATTATGTACCGTTGAGAATTTCATACACAAATAAAACACATTATGATAATGTAACCCCAGCTTTCCTTTAATCTCTTCCTCACCCCTTTTTTGTCCCATTAGACCCACAAATCTCTCATCCACATTTGTCAAAAAATTTTGGCTACCCGCTGAGCCTGTCTAGGGTCTTCTGTAAGTGTATAGATTTGGAACTATCTACTAGAGCCTGGTCATTGTTTCAGTGAGTACAAATCTAAAGACAATCATTGCCTTTTTCACAGAATCCACTAAAAAACAATAACTCAAAAGAGAAGGATTGGGGGCTTGTGACTACTCCCTTACATATGGAAAGGTCCAGTCTTGTATGGACACATTGCCAACAAGACAACCATAGCTGCTGTAATGACACATTAGCATTCTCAGCCCCAGAAGATGGCATTTCATTGTCCTGTTTCCTACTGTCTGTCTCCTGTAGTCTTAATGCCCCCTCCTTAGTGATATTCCCGGAATCTTATAAATATATTGTTTATGGATGAGCTCTTAATATTTTTTATTTATTTATTTTTATATTAATTTATTCTTGTTACATCTCAATGGTTATCCCATCCCTTGTATCCTCCCATTCTACCCTCCCTCCCATTTTCCCATTATTCCCCTCCCCTATAATTGCTCCTGAGGGGGATTTCCTCCCCCTGTATATGCTCATAGGGTATCAAGTCTCTTCTTGGTAACCTGCTGTCCTTCCTCTGAGTGCCACCAGGTCCCCCCCTCCAGAGGACATGGTCAAATGTGAGGTGCCAGAGTACATGAGAAAGTCATATCCCACTCTCCACTCAACTGTGGAGAATGTTCTGACCATTGGCTAGATCTGGGAAGGGGTTTAAAGTTTACCACCTGTATTGTCCTTGGCTAGTGCCTTAGTTTGAGCGGGACCCCTGGGCCCAAATCTGCCTATCATAATGTTCTACTTGTAGGTTTCTACGATCCTCTGGATTCTTCTACTTTGCTATTCTCCCATGGTTCTTTCATCTAGAGTCCCAATAGGATGTCCTCCCCTCTGTCCCAGTTTCCTGGTAAGTGAAGGCTTTCGTGGGACATGCCCCTTGGGCTATTAACACTTTGAGGTGCCAATAGTCTTTACATTTGCAACAGAATTGATGAGAGAGCATTGCTTGATTATTTCTGTCAGTGTTATTTATCTATCAGTACAGACATAAATAGTTAGGCAGATGCTTGTTACCATGGGAATTTACAGGGATGTATAGCAGGAGCTTTTGCTCACTGAACAATCTTGCTAGGCACTCTTTCTCTTATTATTTCATTTACAAAAAAAAACAAAAACAAAAATGTCCTCTCTGCCAGAAGATATTTATTTTTATCATAACAATGTGATCCAATATTTCATAAAAATAAATAAACATTGTAGCAAACATAGCATTGAATATCACTTCTTTTCATAGGTGTACAGTTTATGATAACAATCCCTTAAAGATACTAAGAACAATAACAGGACTATTCGTGACTCAAAATGATCATACAATTTTTGCCAAACATGATATTTTAGGGAATCATTTCTTAATTGAAACCTTTGCTATTTATATCTGAATCACCTTTATTCTCAATATATTATAATTGTCTTGTAAGTAGCTATTATCTTTTACTTATTGACAAGACTGTTCTCTGTTTAGCCAATAACATATAGTTTAAAAAATTAATTAATGTAATTTTTAAAATGTATACTTTAGTTATATATAACATGCATATATTATTTTTTCTTAAAAAGAATATAAACCTTTTTAAATGGAATTTTAATGTAATCAATAAGTATTTTAATGTAATGATTATAATATTAAGTATATTATATTTAAAGCTGGTTTGAAAAACTACATTAGCTCGACTTTTATTAATTTATATATCTAAGGAAGTAAAATAACAATAAAACTACAATTAATTTACATAAAAGCTTCCTTAATAAGGAAATATGGGTAATGGTAATTAAATTTGTACTAGAGCCATTATGTATAATATTCAGATGTGTTAAGCAGTACACTCAGACATGTATATTTAAAGAAAATCAAAGCATATTATACAGAATGCATTAAAATTTTAAACACTAATATCTATCATTCTTTTATCATATTTGTGGCATTTAATGATTAAGGGATGAAACTACATAGTTCTAATGAATCTCTTTCCTTTCAGATATTTGGGTTAGATAATGAATAAGACTTTATTGGTCAAGTAGTGTAGTCCAGATTTTGATAAGTTCTTTCTAACTGTACTGGGAGATCACCTTAGAATTGCAGCAGTGAATAGGCCTGCTTAGTTTGACTTTAGCTCTATTCCAGAGAGACAGATTCCTGCATAAAAGAAAACAGCAGGCTAAAAAAGCATCAGAAATGCAGAGACGAAGAAAGTTTTGCGCTTAAAGGAGGTAAGAAGGAGTGGTTTGAATTTTTAAAAGATGAGAGAATGAGCCTCTTAGATCTTTCAAAGTACTAAAATAGTCATTTTAACATAAAGGCGAGGCTCATAGCTTTCGAGTTCAGAGAACTTCTTCCTGGAGGTACTGATGCGACTACACTAGGGATTGCCAGCTCTTGCAGGGGACTCTGTCAGCTGTCAGGAAATAAATCTCTCTATCATAATAAGCAGTGTGAGTTGGAGCAAGTGCTCCACAACGTGTCGCCCCGGGAGCTCTCAACATGCTTCCTGAACAAGGGCTCCCTGATGTACTCTGATTTATATACATCTGTAGAGTGACTACTGATTTAGAAAAGGGAAGAGCTGATCAAGAGGGACATCATACTCCAGATTCTTTCAGATCCTTCCCAACTCACTCAGCTTGTCCTTGGCTGTACTGGCTAGTCTCAGAAACCCCTTTCCATTCACAGTGACCCAGTTAAAGGTCGTTAGCTAGACCCACCACTCACCTCCTATGTTGGTAAAGAACCACAGTAGTTACACTGGTGCTTTAAAGGGGTCCTGTCAGGCGACTGCTCTTTTGCAACTCATCTTCCTTATAAACACAGAATTCATCAAATACCTACTATTGTACTAAATTGCTTAGAGAGGTTACAGGGTCCCTGGTTGATGCTATATTACTTTCCACAATCATTACCTTTTGTCATGTGCCAAGCTACAGCACTCAACATCTCAGCAGTGATCATATTTCATCTCCATTTCATTATGATTCCCATCCAACAAAGTCCAAATTATATTGGAGTTGAGCTAGTCTTAATGGGTAGAAATTGGACGTTATTGTAGGTCCGGGTTGATACTATCTTTCATGTGTAAGATGCTGAGAAAAAATGACTTTCAATTCTATGAAAAGCAGTTACTAATTTTAAAGGATGCAATATTTGCAAGTAAATTTAACATATACATACTATGGTTATTTTTGTTTGCACTGTTTGTAAAAGCAACAGAAATTTATGGATTATATATAAAATTGGAGAATGTAAGAAACCAATATGTTTGAGCAAGTCTGTTGACAAGAACTGTGCTGAAGTTATTATCCAAGTTCTAAAGGACATTATTAGATCTGGGATTTAGAAATATACAATAAGATATAAGACTTTAGAACTATTAGTAAGAAATTCAAAGGACAAATAAGAATAAAGTAGACATATAAAATTAATTACATAGCCCTAAAGTAGTTATAAAGAAACACATAGATGATTTTGTTATTTGTATGCAAAATTAAAATACAATAATATTTAAAGTTCATTCCTAATATGAGCTTCCTATTATATTATGTCAACAAAAATTTCTGGAGATTCTCAGAAGAGTGAGGTTCCGGAAAACAGTTATGTTTAAGCCTGTAGAGAATAGTTATGCAGTAAGCATTCACCTGTGAAAATTCATTAGTTCACAGAATTTTTTTATGCCTTCAAACTCTAGGAGAATTTGTTTGTGCATGTACTTTTCCTTTTTTTAATTTTGAATTTGTTTATTTTACATCCTGATTTTATTCTCCCTTGTGGATTCCTCATCCCACCCTCCCTACCCTAGTCCCCGGAAAGCTGGAGCCCTCCTTCCCTAACATCTGACCTTAACTTATCAGGTCTCATCTGGACTACCTGTGTTCTCTTTCTCTGTGGCCTAGTAAGCCTGCCCCGCCCCTAACTGAGGGAGGAGTGATCAATGTGTGGGGACCAGAATTCATGTCAGAAGTAGTCCCTACTCCCCATATTAGGGGACCCACAAGGAAAGTGTGCTGCCTATCCACTACATTTGAGTAAAGTATCTAGGTCCTCACCATGAATATCCTTGGTTGGTCCATCTGTTTCTGTATCAACCCCTTTCCCATCTGGATTTGTTGACTCCATTGCTTCTTTTGTGGAGCTCCTGAACACTTCAGGTCCCACTATTCCCCAACTCTTCCATAAGACTTAAACTCAAGTTTATCAATAAGTCTGATCATCTTCTTGGAATCCCTGATGGATTCATTCTCTTTAACTGCTTCTAGTGTCTATTCTATTTGTCCTTATAAAAAGAAATTAATCATTCTTCCTAGGATCCTCCTATATTTAGGTCTGTGTATCATAGTATGGTTATCTAGGTTTATGTGGCCAATATCCACTTGTAAGTGAGTATATACCATGCATGTCTTTCCCGGTCTGGGTTACATCACCCAGGATGATCATTTCTAGTTCCTTCCATTTGCCTACAAATTTCAAGATTTTTGCTTTGTTTTGTTTTTTAATAGCTTAGTAGTATTCCATTGTGTAAATGTACCACCATTTTATTTATTTATCCATTCTTTTGTTCAGAAACATGTAGGTTATTTATAGATTTCAGCTATTGTGGTAAATCTGCTATTAACATAGTTAAGTAAATGTCCTTGTTGTATGGAGGAGTTTCTTTCTGGTATATTCCAAGGAGTGGTATAGTTGGGTCTGAAGGCACACTATTCCCAATTTTCTGAAAAAGTGACAGTTTGATTTCTGAAATGGTTGTACAAGTTTGCACTTCCACCAGCAATGGAGAAGTATTACTCTTTTTCCACATCTTGCCAGCATGAACTGTCACTTGAATATTGATCTTAACCATTCTGGTAGGTTTGAGATGAAATCTCACAGTCTTTTTGATTTTCATTTCCCTGATAAGTAAGGACTTTGAGCATTTCTTTAAGTGTTTCTCCTCTATTTCATGGTTCTCTGCTGACAATTACCTATTTAGCTCTATGTACCATTTTTACGTGGGCTTTTAGGTTTGGTGGTGATTAATTTCCTGAGTTCTCTATATATTTTGGATATTAGCCCTTTGTCAGATGTAGGGTTGTTGAAGATCTTTTCCCTGTCTGTAGGCTGTCACTGTGTTCTGTTGACAGTGTCTTGCCTTACAGAAGCTTTTCATTTCATGAGGTCCCATTTATTGATTGATGACCTTAGTGCCTGGGCTGTTGGTGTTTTATTCTGGAATTTGTCTCCTGTGCCAATCAGTTCAAGGATCTTCCCCGCTTTTTCTTCTAATGGACTTAGTGTGTCTGGTTTTATGTTGAGGTCTTTAATTCATCTGAACTTCAATTTTGTGCAAGGTGATAAATATGGATTTTTGCATTTTTCTACATGTAGACATCCAGTTAGATTAGCACCATTGTTTAAGATGCTATCTTTTCTATTTTGTATGTATTTGACTTCTTTCTCAAAAATCAAGGATCCATAAGTGTAAGATTTTATTTCTGGGTCTTTGATTCAAATCCATTGATCAATCATCCTAATTCTATGCCAGTATCATGCTGTTTTTAGTACTGTTTCTCTGTAGTACAGCTTGAGATCAGGGATGAAGATTCCTAAAGGACTGTTTTTTTTGCCATTCTACATTTTTTTGTTTTTCCATATGAAGTTGAAAATTGATTTTTCAAGGTCTATAAAAGTTGTGTAGGTATTTTGGTAGGGATTACATTGAATCTGTAGATTGCTTTTGTTAGGATGGGCATTTTTACTATATTGATCCTCCCTATACATGAGTATGGGAGATCTTTCTAACTTCTGCTATCTTCTTCAATATCTTTCTTCAGAGACTTGAAGATTTTTATACATGTCTTTTACTTGCTTGTATAGACTTACACCAAGTATTTTATATTATTTGTAGCTATTGTAAAGGGTGTAGTTTCCCTAATTTCTTTCTCAGCCTATTTGTCATTTGTGTACAGAAGGGCAACTGGTTTTTTGAATTATGCCTTTATCCAACCACTTTGCTGAAGGTATTTATCAGCATTAGGAGTTCTCTGGTAGAATTTGGGGGTAATTTATGTACAATATCATATCAGTAAATAGCAATACTTTGATTTCTTCCTTTCCTATGTGGATCCCCTTGATCTGCTTTTGTTGTCTTATTGTCCTAACTAGAACTTCAAGTACTATATTGAAAAGATAAGGGGAGAGTAGGCAGTCTTGTCTAGGCCCTGATTTTAGTGGAATTTTTTGTGTTTTTCTACATTTAATTTAATGTTGGATATCAGCTTGCTGTATATAATCTTTATTATGTTTTGGTATGTGCCTTGTATCCATGATCTCTCCAAAGTTTTAATGAATGGGTGTTGGATTTTGTCAAATGCATTTTTGGCATCTAAGGGGGTGATCATGTAGTTTTTTTCTTTCAGTTGTTTTTATGGTGGATTACATTGATGGATCTCCATATATTGAAGCATCCCTGCATGCTTAGGATGCAGCCTACTTGGTCATGGTGAATGATATCTTTGATGCATACTGAGATTTGGTTTGTGAGGATTTTATTGATTATTTTTCTATCATTATTCCTAAAAGAAATTGGTCTGAAATTTTCTTTCTTAATGGGTTCTTTGTGTGGTTTAGTTATCAAAGTAACTGTGGCATCCGAGAATGAGTTTGGTCATGCTCTTTCATTTTGTGGGATAGTTGAAGAGTATTGGTATTAACTATCCTTTGAAGGTCTGGTAGAATTCTGTACTGAAATTATCTTGCTCTGGGCTCCTCCCCCCCCCCCACACCCCCTGCTTGGGAGACTTTTGAAGATTGTTTCTATTTCCGCAGGATGCATATGTAATTTGTTTACCTGATTTTTATTTAACTTTGATAAGTGGAATCTATCAAGAAAATTATCCCTTTCTTTTAGATTTTCTAATTTTGTGGCATGTAGGCTTTGAAGTAAGACCTAATGGTTGTTGAGATTTCCTTGGTGTCTGTTATTATGTCTCCTTTTTTATTTCTGGTATTGTTTATTTGGATAGAATTTCACTGCCTTTTAGTTAGTTTAGCTAAGGATTTATATGCCTTCTTGATGATTTTCTCAAAGAACCAGCTCTTGGTTTTGTTGTTTCTTTGAATTGTTTTCTTTGTTTCTAATTTATTGACAGCAGCTCTTAGTTTTATTATTTACAGGCATCTTTCCCTCTTTGGTGTGTCTGCTTTTTCTTTTCTAAGGCTTCAAAAGCTGCCAACCAGTTGATTATATGAGATGCTTCCTATCTCTTTATGTAGATACTTAGTGATATGAACTTTCCTTTTAGCACTATTTTCATTGAGTCCTAGATTTTTGTGTGTGTTTTACCTTCATTTTCCTTGAACTTTGCAAAGTCCTTAATTTCATTCTTATCTCTTCTCTGACACAGTTATTATTGAGTAGAGAGTGGTTTAGTTTCCATGTGTGTAAGTTTTTTTCGTTATTTCTGTTGTTGAGATCTGGCTTTAATCCATGGTGGTATGATAGGATACAAGATATTATTTCAATCTCCTTATATTTGCTGAGACTTCCTTTGTGACCTACAATTTGATCAATTTTCGAGAAGGTTCCATGAGGTGCTTAGAAAAAAATTATAATCTGTGTTTTGGTGAAAAGTTCTGAAGGTATCTTTTTGGTCCATTTGATTCATGACATCTGTTATCCTTATTATATCTGTTTAGCTTCATTTTCATTCACAATCCTTTGGAGAGAGGGGGTGTTGAAGTCTTACTCTATTAATGTGTGGTGTTGATGTGTGGTTTAAGCTTTATTAATGACTTTTCAAATGTGGATGCCCTTGTATTTGAGCATAGGGGTTCAGAATTGTGATTTTTGTCTTAGTTCAGTTTTTCTTTGAAGAGTATAAAGTATACTTCCTCATATCTTTTGATTAATTTTGGCTGAAATTCAATTTTATTAGATATTAGAATGGCTACTTTAGCTTGCTTTATCTGGTTATTTGCTTGGAAGGCCTTATTCCATGCCTTTTCCTCAGGTAATGTCTATCTTTGTGGCTGAGGTATGTTTCCGGTCGGTATACAGCAGAATGTTGTGTCCTATTTATGCATACATTCTGTTAGTTCATGTCTTTTTAATGGAGAGTTTAGACCATTGTTGCTGAGAGATATTAATAATCAGGGCCTGGTCGGTCCTTTTATTTTGATGTTGGTTATGGTAGTGTCCTTGTGTGCTTGTCTATAATTTGTTTTGATATAGTGAAGTTATCTATTTCTTGTATTTTTCTGGGTGTACTTAGTCCCCTTTGGTTGTAGTTTTTCTTGTAGTATCTTCTTTAGTGCTGGATTTGTAGATAGTACTGTTTAAATTTTTTTTTGTGTGTGGTGGAATATCTTGTTTCCTCCATCTGTGCTTATTGAAACTTTTTCTGGGCATAGTAGTCTAGAATAGCATCTGTGGTCTCTTAAGGTTGTGAAGACATCTACACAGGCCTTTCTGGATTATATGGTCTCTACTGAAAATTCAGGGGTGATTCTGATAGGCTTGCCATTGTATGTTACTTGGCACTTTTCTTTTGCTGCTTTTAGTTTTTTCTTTTTTCTGTTCTTATAGAGTTTGTATTAATATGTGGCAGGAGGGTTTTCCTTTCTTGATTAATTTATTTGATATTCTATAGACTTCTTGTATGCTTATATGCTTCTCTTTCTTTAAATTAAGGAATTTTCTTCTGTGATTCTATTGAAGGTATTTTCTAGGCCTTGGAGCCAGGCATCTTTTCTTTCCTCAATTTCTATTATGCTTAAATTTCTTTTCATGGTGTCTTTAATTTATTGGATTTGTTTTTTAAGATTTATTATTGTCTTTGATGGTTGTGTCCAATTCTTCTATTGTATGTTCTACACCTGCAATTCCTTTCTCCATCTCTTATAGTATGTTGGAGATGCTTACCTCCACAGTTCCTGTTTTCTTCTCTAAGTTCTATCATTCCAGGATTTCCTCCATTTGTGATTTTATTATTGTTTCCATTTTTATCTGCAGATCGTTAGCCATTTTGTTGTATTTTCTTCAAATGATTGTTTGCATTTTTCTTTCAGTGATTTCTTCATTATCTCTCTATAGGCCTCTGTCATGGCCTCTCTGAGGGACTCATTCTGCTTGACTATATCTTCCTATATTTGTTTATATATTTAATCATTCCCTCAGTTATCATCTTAATTTGGACACATTTGTGGTCATTTTCTTGTCTTTCATCTGTGTTAGAGTTTCCAGGTCTCATTGTTTTGTGATAACTGGGTTTTGGAGATGCCATACTACTATAGTTTTTGTTGTTTGTATTTTAATGCCAGTTTTAGTCATCTTGATGTCTCTGGCATTGGGTGATTATTTCTGTTATCCTTCACTGGCTTATGAGAGCAGGTGGTAAGTAGCTATATGTTAAGACCCCTCATCTACAAGAATCAGTGAAAACTTTAGGTAGATCAGGCAGGTGACATGAGATCAGACCAGGCAATTTTCTGCTGACCAACTGTGTGACCTGAGGTCATAGCTGCCTGTGTTCTATACTATGGTGTCTCATCCAGGCAGGGAGACTCAAACATTGGTATTTTGTAGCCCATAGTTACTTCTGAGGCACGAAGTGCAGATGCTGTGTGCCCTGTCAAGTAGTTGGCTAGACCTTAGGGCTTGTGTCAGTTCCTGTGTGAACCTGGCTACTTTCTTTAAATTAACTTGGTCACCTGTGGTCAGATCCACTTTTTTTCCCCAACTGTGGGGACTCCTCTGGGCTAGAATATCCAGACACTGGTATTTTGTAGCACACAGTTCCTTCTGAGACACAGAACATAGGAGCGTGGCTAGATTTTGGAGACTGAGCACATGCCTGCAGAGACTCAGGAAATTTTCTGTGGATTAGCAGGGTGGCCCAAGTCTGGACCCATCAGTGCTCTATGCAAATTGTACCCTTCTCACCTGGAAATCACTAGCACTGCTTTTTTCTATTTCTCAATTCAGTCCATAGGTCCCTGTCCAGTTACAGCAGTCCTGTTGATCAGACACAGTGTGTGGACTGTGCTGCCATCTTGGATTCCTCAACAATGAGATTTTTTTTTTTTTTACTTTTGCTTTCAAAATACTTAGTTTGTTCCTCTCATCATGTATTCTCTAGGGATTTGATTTTAGTTTATCTGATTTTTCTAGAACCAGCCTCATTATTAAAATAGGAATTTAACGAATGTTAAAATAGCATTTAATTTCTTGTATCTATAAATTCTTGATATCATCATGAAAAATGGCTACTTTGAGTAGTTTCCTGGCAACAGCTTCCCTTCCAATGTCCACTCTTTAAACTGAAAAGGAAACACAGTCCAATATAATCAAAACCAAGTATGAATACTTTTTTCTGATTTCTCAAATCTGACTCATTTATATTGCAAGTCTCAAAAGTCATATAACTGAATGACTACTTCAGTAAAGACCATTTTTAATTTTTCAATTAAAATTTAATTACATCATTTTCTCCTTCCTTTTTATTGGTCCAACCTTTTAATTCACCCCTGCTCTTTGTTTATTTAAAATTCTTGGGTTCTGTTTTTATATGGCATGTGTGTGTGCATGTTTGTGTGTATGCATATGTCTTTGTGTAGCTATATGTATATAAAAAATCAATGCTACCTGAGTGAATTTTTAAGCAGTTTACAATTTGAAAATTTATGAAGGATCTTCTTTGTGTTTGTGTTTTTCTTTGTTTCTTTGTTTTTAAAAGTGCTTTACAGTTGTCATTGCAAAGTACCATAAGCCAAAACATATTTATGCAAGTTTATATCTGGGTCTCTTTCTTCTTTCTTTTTCCTCCCTTGCTCTCTCTGTCTCTGTCTCAAAATATGCAATGATGACAGGATTGCTACACTATGCCATGTATTATCCACAGTGTGGACTGCAGCTTATAATCTATTTTCACAATCCTTCAGTGTCATAATCAGTGTCTGTCTCTGTCTCTGTCTCTCTCTCTCTCTCTCTCTCTCTCTCTGTCTCTCTCTCTCTCTCTCTCTCTCTCTCTCTCTCTCTCTCTCTCTCTCTGTCTGTGTGTGTGTGTGTGTGTGTGTGTGTGAATTCTTTTTGGTGCCATGAGTAGAAAAGCCAATATGTTTACATAGTAAGTCTAATCTGATAAAGTGTTAATTGGATGTAGGAGTCTTCTGATGGAGGATTTAGAATATTTTAGGTGGAAATTTTCATTTCACCCAATAGAATATGAATAAAAAAATAAAGCCTGTCAATGATCAGAAGAAAGGTTATCCTTATTCAATATAGGTAGAAATGTAAATTACTTCAGTCTCTATGAAAGTTCTTACACAGATTAAGGGTGGAAATAAACTAGATATTCAATATGTTCCAGTCGTAACACTTTTGGACATACAACTGAAAGACTGAAAGTCAGCTTAATATAGATATATCTGCACACATATGTTGACAGTGTTTACACTTTTTGAGTTGTTGAATTGCCCTAAATCATAATCTGTGGATGAATGGATAAAGAGGTTTTCATTTATATGTACAACACAGTTTTTACTGAATAATAAGAATGAAATGAAGTACTTACAAGAGAATGAGCAGAATTGGAGAGCATATTAAGGGAAATATATCAGTTTCTTTAAAAAAGGTATTAAATGTTTTCTCATCTATGCATAATAAAGTGAAAATGGCAATACAAGATATGGAAACCAATGGCATAGAAAAGTGAAAGAAGTGTCAATATTGAAGAGACTACTGAAGAGATGAATGGTATCAAAATAATTAGGTGGTTATTTGCAAATGTCTTAAAGTCATTTCACTTGCATGAACATCAACCTTTGCTAACAACAATTGATCATTTTACATGGAATGTCCCCATGTGGACACTGTCTGAAAAGAATTTTAATTTTGGTGGTCAATTATTGTGATAAACTCAGTAAATAGAGTTTATGATGGTAGAACTTAAAAAACATAATAATTGTTATCAAAATTGCCTACATTGAAATATTTGGAATTGCAAAAGCTCAAAATATGTAATGATGACAGGATTGCTACACTATGCCATGTATTATCTACAGTGTGGACTGCAGCTTATAATCTATTTTCACAATCCTTCAGTGTCATAATCAATAAAAGATGTGCTACCATTTATTTATTGAGGAAACTGAAAAAGTGTCTGGCAAATTTTTTTTTGAAATCTAATATAGGAACGGCTAAGACATTTTAAAAGTTTGGGAATGCATAGGTTTTAAAACATGCAATTGTAAGAATGTTAATATTTAAAAGTTAGTATTGATTTAAACTTTGAGGTGTGTTTGTTATCAATATTGCTTGGACTACAAATGAGTAATACATTGTATAAATATTCAAATTATACATAATATATTCATTATATTTTTTTGTATAAATATATGCAAAATAAATATGTTTTGTATATTAAATAAATATGGTCATCATTTATTTTCATACTCCAAATCAGTTACAGACTTTCTATCATTGTATGATAAAAGTGTATACAACTATATTCAGAAAATGTCTTAATGGTTTATTGAATTGTCCACATCAAGTTGTACTATATTGATTGAAGTTCCTGTTATGTACATTAGCATAAAATAGAATTTCTGTGAATTTTAATTTGATGTATTTAAAAGAGTATATTTACCAATTTATGAAAGTATAAATTATGAGAAGGTAAAAGGGGTCACGTATTTAATGTAGTGGTCTTATTTAATGTGTGAGGGAGAAAAATTAGATTAGGATTTTTTGATCATTCCCTGATAAGAGTCATTTACTTTGAAATCTTTTGCCATATTTTAATTCCTAACTGTAGTCTTTATTTCTCAGTTCTTTTCCCAGCACGTCTTCCACTTCAAGACACTAACTATCTTGGTTGAAAATTCTTAGAACAAAGAGTCCACATGGATTGTAGATTCTTTATATCAAAGGGCTGAAAATAATGTAAAAGAATTTGGGTCCTGAATGAGGATATATTTTAATGGCAACCATACACACTTGAATATTACCACATATTATATTCCTAATTGTAGATGATGTTATTATCAACAGTGAAGATGAAAAAGGCGATAGTAAATAGAGGATGTGCTTGGGAATCCAAATTGTGGGCTAAATGCTAAAAAGATTGACAGAAGTGAAGGGACAACATCCACAGGAGAACTGTTGGGTAAATGCTTAGGTAAATATTTGCATTTCCCTACTTTATATAATAATGTACAACAAGATTTGATACCCTATGAGCATATACAGGGGAGGTAATCCCCCTCAGGAACAGTCATAGGGGAGGGGAATAATGGGAAAATGGGAGGGAGGGAGAAATGGGAGAATACAAGAGATAGGATAACCATTGAGATGTAACAAGAATAAATTAATAAAAAAAATTTTTTTTAAAGAGAGTACAGAATTAAATGTTTAGCATTAATTCTACAGGGCAATGCCAAATGCAGGAAAATAAATTTAGAGGCAATTTCAGTGGCTTAGAAAAAAGATCACTGTTGGAACTTAAAATAAAAAGGACAATTTTCAGAGATATTTAGGCACTATTATAGAAAAAATGTGAGATTATGTAACAAATATAGGAAAACAGAGAAACAGATTATGGCTCTCATTTAAGAACATCAAACGAGGCAAGTGAGGGGAAATTAATACCATGCAGAACATTAGTTGGGAAAGCACCAGGGACTGGTTTAGGACAGAAATTATGTATATATCATTTAAAAATTGAATTCCAATATCATGAGCACAATAAAATAATCAACATGCTTGAAAAAACATTATAGTTATAAAATCCTAACCTTTAAAGGGCCAAATAGCTACTGAAAATAAAAACTACTTGGATAGTTGTTATTTTTCCTAGTCTAAATTGAGACATCTTAAGACTGCTGTGTATGAGCTGATCAAATCCAAAGAAGTTAAAATTTGTTCCATGCAAAACTCCATCCACCCTGTTCTCGTGAACTCGCAGCTGTAACACACTTCACTGTGCCCAGTCTGTATCAGCGATGGTTTTCTGTTTAATTCTGCTTTTAGAATCTGAGTAGTCTGGCTCCCTTAAAATATCATACATGTATGTATGTGTGTATGTATGTAAGTATGTATGTATGTATCTTACATTTCTATTTATTAGGTCTGACATTTGCTTCCTTAAGTCTTCCCAATTAAAGCTTAGAAATGGTCTTGAGTACAAATAAAAAAAGTACAACAAATTATTAAATGTAGAGTTTGTATGTGAAAACAGATTTTAATATATTTATTTATCCTTGGAATGATGTATTTTTGTCTTTTAAAATAGTATGAAGAATATTTTAATAAGGAACTCTATTATACTGAAGGAAATAAAGTATACAGATTTTTCTGACAAATGTTTAAAATATTTGACAAAGCTTTCAATTATCACAATTTATAACACTTTATATTATAAAAAACAATAAGCAAAACTAGAACAAATCGAATGTACACTTTCATAACAATTTATTTTAGTCAGTAACTTGAAGTCACTGGATCTTTTAAAAGTTCGATCTTTTATCTCAAATATTATCCCCAGATATTACCACCAAATCAGTCGTCAATGATATGTAACTGCCTGAAAACTGAAAAATAAGCACAAAGTCTCTAAACTTCAGCTGGCTTTCTTAACAATCTTTATGAATGAATTAATGAGTAGACAAAATCACAGGTTTATAAATTTTAAGTAGAATGAGTAGATGTTTGTTTCATTGGTCTAGTAATTATATCTGAGTTGTAGGAGAGGACCACGAAGTTACTCATTTAGTTTAGAGAGATAACATAATCTATCCACAAGTTCACTTGCCCGCTATTCAAATTCTTAAACTTTGGCTACTGCATCCAGTTCACCAAAGATTTAAAAAATATTTTTCTATTATTTTTATCAGGTGTTGACATGCGGAAGATGAAATACAGTCTTAAATATTATAAGCATACTGACATGAGAGAATAAAAAGAGGGGAACTGCATGTTGAGATTAGATATAAGTGTTTTTAGTGTGGAAGAGTGTGATTCCTCAGATTATAATTTGTGGATTTTTTTCCAAGTGACTCTAGCTCTTTCCATGATTTGACCCTGAAGAAACAGGCAAAATTTTTCATATTTTACAATTCAACTTCTAAAACTTCAGTGTATATATCACTGATTCACAGATTGCATATAGTAAAAGCCAGTAGTTTCCTCAGCAACTGAATAAAACATCACGAAATTATAATGCAAACATACATGAAAACCTGAAGCATCCAAAAATAAATCTTCACAAAAATTGGCCAAATGGAATTACTTGTTTGTTAAAGTTTTTTTTTTTAAGAAATTTTATTTAAATAATTTATTCAAATTACATCTGAACAGTTATCCCCCTGAGTGGACAGTGAGGGTCTTTTTTTCCCTCACTTGTATCTTACCATTCACCACCTCCCCAGCTCCCTCTTTCACCTTATTCTCCTCTCCTAGGCCTGTGACAGAAGGGGACCTCCTCCCCAACTATATGATCACCGGCTATTAGCCTGTCAGTTATCATCAGGGTAGCCACCAGTCCTCCCCACCAAGGGGAAGTGGTCAAATAGAGTGCAACAGAATTTATGACAAAGCTGTTGTTTTCTTTTTTTTTTAACTGTGTATGTTTCTTCATTTTTCTCTTAACCTGGCTATCATACAAATAATCGACTCTTCTTTTATTTTATTTTGGTGTCATAAATCATTTTTAAAACCATATCTTTTAAAAAATTTATTATAAGGTATTTAGATTACAATCAGATTGTTATCACCTCATTTGTTTCTTCCCATTCCCACCCTCTGTCCTCTGCCCTACTCCCCTCCCCTAGACCTCTGACAGAAGGGGACCTCCTTCCCCACCGTATGATCACAACCTATCAAGTCTCAATGGGATAGGATAGCTTGCTTCCCCTTCTTCTGTGTGCCTGCTGGACCTCCCTACCATGGGGAAGAGATCAAATTGGGGGCACCAGAGTTCATGTCAGAGGCAGTCCCCACTCTCGTTACAAAGGTAAAGAATGAGCTGTCCATTGGCTAGATCTGAACAGGGGTATAGCATTGCTGCATGCATTGTCCTTGGTTTGCCAATGCCCCTGGGTCCATATCTGCTGGCCTTGATGGTCTCCTCAGGGGCCTTCTGAACCCTCTGGGTCCTTCCTTCTCCCCATTCTTCCATACTACTCTCACCTGGAGTCCAGCAGTGAGTCCCAGCATCTGACCCAATACCCTACTGGGTGGAGTCTCTCAGAGGATGTCTATGTTGGGCTAATATCCACTTATAAGTAAGTATATACTGTGACTGTCTCTCCGTGTCTCAGTTACCTCACTCAGGATGATCATTTTTAGTTCCATCCATTTGCCTGAAGGTTTCAAGCATCACAGCACAAGCACTGGGCAGTTAATAACCTATTGTTAAAGCTCTAAGCTAATTTGGATTCTTCCCAGCTTACATCCCAGAGATACTTGCACTTTATAGCTTTCTTTGTTCTAGCTGAATCCACAACTTCCTCTTCTCATTCTTCCTTCTGGCTGGCAGAAGTCCAGCCAAATCTCCTTTTTGCTAAGTGATTGGCTGTTCAATGTCTTATTAGCATATCAAGGGACTTTGGAGAGTAGTGTTTACACAACATTGAGACAAGAGATTCTCTGAAGGAGGACTGCAATAGGTTATGGGAGTGGGTACAGAGTGTAGCATTTGAATCGCACAATATTCTCATACCTACACTTCTTATTTAACTTTTCTTCTGCATAGACTTTTATGTGAGAAAGTAAGTAAAAATGTTTGTATGACAGATAACTTAAAAATTTCAGATTCAGTTCTGTAACAACATATCTACCTTATTTCTACATATAGACCCAGAATATTCTGTTAACACAGATTATTTTGAAAAAAATAAAATGTATAGTTTACAAAGGTTTCTTTTTTTATGTTGAAAAAAATTGTATATTTAAAATAACCACTAGGAAGCAGATTAGATGATCCCAATTGTCGCCACCCTTCCAACCAGCGGAAAATAAGGACACGACCCGAACATTCTTCTCCAGGCAGTTTATTCAGGAACCTTTTTAGCAAGCTTCTTTTCCTGCACCCCAGCGCCCCTCTTATATCCTCTGCCTCACTCAATCAGCAGCTCTTACGTCGGTAGCTCCAATTGGATCCCAACAAGGCGGGGTGCATACATCAGAGCAAAGCACAGCCCACAACCCAAATAAGGACTTGTTTACCAGCCAGGAGCAGAATTGCAAGTCATCTTGCCTGGCAGGTTGCCAGGAGCTTCAGCTTTCCACACCCAATCTTGTTGGCAACATCCAGAGCATCATAATCAGGATGCAGCTGAACAGAATATGCCTTCTCCTCTGTGAGGCCTTACCAGGGTATTGACTTTGGCCACGTCAACATCATAGAGTTTCTTCACAGCCTGTTGGATCTGGTGCTTCTTAGCCTTGACGTCCACAGTGAACACGAGTGTGTTGTTGTCCTCTATCTTCTTCATGACTAACTCCGTGGTCAGGGGAAATTTGATGATGGGATAGTGGCCATGCTTGTTTTGCCAGGGTATACTCTTTCGAGAGTGTTTGGCCTGCCCCCTGAGCTCACAGGGTCTTGAGCCACGGGAAGGTGCATCTTCTTCTTGTGGCTATGGACGACTTTTAGCACTGCCTTCTTAGCTTTCGAAGCCCTTGCTTTGGCTTCAGCTTTGGGAGGGACAGGAGCTTCCATTTTAGCTTTCAGCGCCATCTTGGTGGAGAGGCTACAACCATTTCTTATACAGAACAGTACCTTACCTGTTGTGATTAGCACAATTTTATTTGGAATGATATTCATATGTTTTAATGTAAATAATAGACAAGAATTAATTTATTAGATACTTTGTACTGCACAGTACACTTTCACAGTAGTGAATTTCTTGTAGTAATGACACTGGGTTCTAAATACCCATTAACATAGTTAATCTTACTCTTATTATAAATGTTTACTTTATATATATATTATCATTCAGAATCTTTGGTTTTCACTGGTGGTAGAATTTCTCTTTTTTTTGTTTTTAAGACCAAATCTTCGAAATGTGCATGTGAAAGGAAAACATCCTGAGTCCTTCTGTCCACATAAAGTGTCACATTTCATTTTGGCTGTAGGTGACTTAGGAACCTAGAAGCCAATGCAGTATCCTTACCTACCCAGTAATGCAGAATAGCAAGATAAACACCTAAAACTTTAGGATTCCTTACAAAGGGCTTGATTTTCTCTTACACACACACAAACACACAGACAGACACACACACACACACACACAGAGAGAGAGAGAGAGAGAGAGAGAGAGAGAGAGAGAGAGAGAAACTAAAGGAATATTGCCATTTAATGGAATTTAATGGATTATAAAAAGCATCAAGGGAAGTGGCAGTGGGGAAATAACAAATGTGCACAGGAACATATTTCATTTGCATAAACTTATGACATTTTCAAAGAATAATGTGATAGTGAGAGGTCACTACCCCGTAGCATTGGTTAAAAGGACAGTTTAATAGAAACGGCATATTGATGAGCACCAGCACTGATTTCTTCATTCATACATGCCCTTATTTGTTTTATGTTCATAATTTTACTCTCTAGGAGTTATCTAGGCTGATTGTAAGTTTTTTGACTCACCAGAAAGTATCATAATGTTAAAAAGCAGAGTACAGTACTGGAGTAGCTTTATATGAAGCTCATCACTAGGACTTGGAGGTGAACTGATGTTGCTCTCTCTCCCATGTCTATGAAACAGTGGACATTATATTATCAGAACAAAACTTGTTTCACATCTAACTAAGGTTTGATGGTTTGAAAGTGATTGATTTTTTTTTTTTTTTTTTTTTTTTTTTTTAATTCTGGTTTCTCTGACAACTTGTTGGTTGATTTCTGTCAGCTTGACACAAAGTTGAGTCACCTGGCAAGAGTGAACCTCAGTGGAAGAATTCCTTTTATTTTATTGATCTGTGGGCAACTCTGTGGGGCGTTTTCTTCACTATTGATTTTTGTGAGGGCCTGGCCCACTCTAAGTTATGGCATACCTATGAAAATGGTACTTTGTAGTACAAAAGGGCAAGTTGGGCAAGCCACGGGGAGCAAGTTGGGAAGCATCATTCCTCCAACAGTCCTACCTCTGTTCCTGCTTGACTGCCCTCCGCGTATTACCCCAATGATGTGTTGTGATCTAGAAGTGTAAACAGTTTCTTATGGTTGTAGTGTTTATTATTGCCATACAAAATAAGCCAGAACACCACTCTAAAGTGCAGTCTAAAGACTGCAAAACATAATGGAAATTGAAACAAGATTCAGAAACCCTTGACATATGTCCTCAGTCCTCAAGCCAGATAATTTTAGTACCACTTACCTTCTTAGTTGTTAAACTAATGGTTAAAACAGGGAAATAAAAGCAAAATGACATATTGAAGGTTTCAAAACAATTACAAAATGACAGTAGAAGCATCAGAATATCAGGACTTTGGAGAAGTGCATGTCAGCATTGTAGTTATATTAAGAAAAGCCAGCGTAAGCTTTTAGAAAATAGTCATTTAATATCTGCAATAACAAATTGTTTAGAAAGTAATATAGGTTTAATAACTTGGTGGGTTCCTCTTTGATTGAGTTAGAAAGATAATACATGAAGTTAGGTAGATAGAAAGGTGGGGAAGATCTTGAGGAATTGGGTCAGGGGAGATTATGATATAATATATTCTATGAGAAACCAAATAGCTAATTTAAAAAGGAAAAAAGAAGCAAAATATGAATTTAAAACACCAAAATATATGTTTGTAGAAATCATAGTATACGCAACAGAAATAAAGGATAGTGATATTTATTAAAAACTTTTGAAGAAAATGGGAACAAATACAAGAAATGATAATTGAAGTTACAGTGTGATAAAATATTAAGAATATTTGGAATTTGCAATGTTCTGTTTACATTGAAACCTGCATGAAGTGTTAACATGTAAATGGAATATTCAAGAATTTTCAAGCAGGAAAGTTTGAATGCAATGTCATCACAAATTTTAAGGAAGTATTACGTGTTAGAAAGAATACTGATATTAAATTAAAAGTCATAATAGACATATCAGCCCATGAAAATTAAAAAACAGCAGTAATTTCCTTGAGAGGTAGAAATGTTGTTTGCTGTAGTGTCATATGGTAAGAGTTTTAAAGCTCTCTCCTATCGCTGTGAATACTATATCTAGATAAAATTATACTTGTTAGCTAACTTTGCTGTTATTTTCTGAGATGATACTTAAGCCCCATGGAGATTAAGTGAAAAGGGTGGGGTGGAATTTCTGTGTTTAAATATTTTAACATGTGTTTTATTTTTAATTGTATGTGTATAATACATGTTCATGTGAGGGCAGGTCCCCACAGAGCCCTAAAGAGAGTGTCACATGCCTTAGAGCTGAAGTTTCAGGCAGTTATAAGCCACTCCCCATGGGTGCAGGACACTGAATTACCTCCTCTGCATGACTTACAAATGATCTTAAGCACTGAGAAACCTCTCCAACAACTGCTTTTAAATAAATAGAATATGAATATTAGTTTTATTGCAGCATATTATTTTTAAGTAGCATTTTACAACACAGCATAGAATCATCAAACGTATCTTAGCTGGGTAGCATGAGAATACAGTCAAACTTGCTCATCATAGGAGATCCCCTGGACTTGAATGACGGTGACAATAATCTAACAATCTTCTCGTGTGTGGATCTTTTCCATTAATGCTGGTTTTGATTTTGATTGACATCTAACCTAAGCACAAGAAAGTTCTTTTCCTTTCTCACTGCATATCAGAGATCATAGCGTCTGAAAAAAAAAAAAAAAAGACAGTCTAAAATAATGTCTGCAGATTCATTTTAAACCTTATCTTCGAGGTGAAAGGTGATGTTTAATTTATCTCATAGACAGAGTAAGATAAGCTCCTTGGATCTGATGGTTTTCCTTCATATGTAAATTCAGTTTTAAAAATTGTTCATTATACGTTCACTCAGTACTTACAGTCATTGTGTTCAGAAGAAAAATCTCATATTTTCTTACAGTTTTATAAATTGCCCAAAAATCATTTTGTTTGGCAGTAAAACTTTTAAATTTTTTTTTTTCAGAGTTGAGCACAGCAACCATAGAGCTATAGAAAAGAGATAAAAATAACCTGTGGATATTCTTCCCCGGCGACATTTATTCTGGATGAGACTTTGAACCACCTCGCAGACGTGGATAACTGTAAGTATTTACTAAGGAGTTAAGATTACTAATTATTTTATCACTTGGTCATATTATATGTGAAATTCTTCTATAAAATACAAGAATAAAATTTGGTGTTTTTAGATGCAGAATGTTATAAACTCTTGAAATGAGTGGTGATAAAAGAACAGTAATCTATAGATGGAAAAATTCTGATAATAAACTTTCAATTTTAGAGTAATAGAATAAACAAAAGAAAGAAAAAATGCCAAATATTTTCTGTCAAAATGATCTTTTGCATAAAATATTTAGGTATCTGACTGTTTCTGCTAAGGACTTAAAATCAATTATGAAATTATTTCTAAAGAGAAATAGGCTTTTCTTGTCTTAATAAATTCAGTAGTTATTAGAGTATTGAACAATAGTTACAATGAAAGGTTTTAGCAAGGTCAGCTGTTTAAAATTTGTGATACTTTTCATTTATGAGAGTACCAGTGGTTGTATAACCAAGTTCAATTAATGGAAGGCTTATTCTGTGCCTAATTAGGTTAGTAAACATTGTTCCCTCAGAACCTCTGCAATTTAAGGAAACAAAACCTTTCTGTGCATACACAGACAAATAAAACCTTGTAAACTGATCTAAAGGCTTTATTTGAACTTTTAAAAAAATTAAATGGACTTTGCACTTAACATTCCACACCACTTTAGTGTAATTTAGGGTTAAGTGCTCTTATAATTGGTAAAAACCTTGAGTTTGAGAGACGATTCTGTTTGACTATAGTCTGGTCTATCTTGGGTCATAACCTAATGCAGCAACACAGAGAGACTGAATTTAACAGTGAAGAGTCCAGATCATGATGGATTCATCAGGTTTTGAATTCATGTGTATATAGTTTGGGTGATGCTCAATTAAAGATCGTCTGCAATGTATCTGATTGACCTGGTCCAGCTCAGTTGATGGCTGCAGATTTTAATGTCAAACCGAGACACACTTAAATAAAATATGCATTAGGTTTCTCTTGCTATATTAGCCATAATGATCACAGAGTGGAAGTGAGTATCTTTTGGAGGGATGAGAGGGAGCCATGAAAATTACACAACTTATGCAATAGCGCTGTAAGGGAATACTAAACAATACATATTAAAAATACTTAACATGGAACCTATGTTTCCAGAAACAGCATTTGCTTTTAAATGTAATTCATAATAGAGCATTTTAAATTCTTTATTCATGAGTATAAATTTAGAGATGCTCTACAGAATGTACAGTACTATTTAGATTTGGGGTTTCAAAATTTGACAATTGTATATACAGCAATATTTTACCTATATTCAAAACCTGATTATTAGACCTATTTTATTATTTAAATGGGTAAGTGAAATTAAGCTATCTTTATCTGCCTTTAGGAATTTGCCAATATATTATCATGCAAAAATACGTACTCACAGGATAGCTGAATAAAGAAATTGATTTAAGTCAAAACAAAACATATTATATAGGTTAAATATCTCATTTAAAAATATATTTATTAACATGTTTTTTTAAATATTTCAAATGTAGTCTCTTATTTTCTCTATTTATGTCATCTATATCTTGGAGATCTGCACTTAAATTTTTTCTAAGACAAAACATTAAATTATATTGTCTGATATGTCTACTCCTGCACTGCATGGTAATTGAAGATATACATTCTTAAGTCTTTGGTCTTTAGTCCAATTTAAGTTCACTTAGAAACAAGATGAAATTTGTCTTTGAATTTTGTATGGGGTTTTTGTGACTTTCTTTTACTAGCCTGGAGCTCACTTTATAGACAAGTCAGGGTGATAACTCACAAACGTCCACCTGCCTTGTTCGCCCAAGCATTGGCATTAAGGCATATACCACATGACATGCTAGATTTCCCTTTCAAATAAAAGTCATGTAGCTTATTCCTGTAGCTAGTTGCTTTTCCATACCATACAAGTTTTCAAAGTCACTGTATTTTCATTTTGATGTAAATAAGTCATCTCGATTTTTCTAAGAATTCATATAATATTCTAATTCTAAATAATGGGTTACATCAAAGATAAAACTATATTGTATTCGAGATCCAAAAAAGGACCCATTTTCCAATATATTTTTCAGTTTGCAGTCTTCTTCTATCTTCCAGACATTCTTTCTTTTTTCAGAAGGTGGGCTGAACTAGAGAGCTTAGTGGCAAGGTGTCTGAGCAATTGACTAAGGTCATTACACAAAATAAACACAAGTCAAGTCCTTATTTTCTGGGAGGCTACAAGCAAAAGACTCAGCTGTAGAAAGAGATTTCCCAATATTACTTTCTCCAAATAAACAGTAATGACTGAATCCAAAGTGAATCATCATAAATGTAACTATCTCTGTGCCACGGAAATCCTGAAACAAGACTATGGATATTAGAGCAAGGGCTTATGTAAGAGAAGGGGGCAGGTAATCTAGTGTGTCAAAGAACCTTTATTCATCACCGTTTCCTGTTCCTCTGGTAAAGAGATGTCAGTACGGGTCTCCGAGAGTCTCTGCTAAATTCCCAGATGGAATGACATAAAGAAGATAGACACCAAGAAGAGACTTGATACCCTATGAGCATATACAGGGGGAGGTAATCTCCCTCAGGAACAGTCATAGGGGAGGGGGGTAAGGGGAAAATGGAAGAGAGGGAAGAATGGAAGGATACAAGGGATGGGATAACCATTGAGATGTAACAAGAATAAATTAATAAAAAAAAAGAAGAAGAGGAAGATAGACAAGGATATTCTTGGCTACCACGGAATTTTTGGTCCTTGATGAGAGCGTCCTTCAGGAGCTAATGTGCATTCATTTTCTGCTTTGAAACCTTCCAGAAGTCAGTATCATGAATCCTAAAAATTATAACTTGAGTTCTGAGGAGAACAAATTTATGGCAGAGCTCTTGGTACAATTTCTACCCTCAACTCCTTTATTCTTTGGGGGAAAAAATCAGACCCCGTAGTGATTATCGTGTTACATGTGTGTTTACTCTCAACATTTTTAGGGACTGTGTTCACACAAAATTTGTCATTTCTTTACTGCACTGTCATATAAACAGCCCTATTCAGGTTACAAAACTCTACGTGAACTCCTGCTTTGTTTGTTGCAAAATTATATTAAAAGCATTCCCCACCTTCCCAGGGCTTACTGTTTCTTGAGAACTCCAAAGTAAAGAGCGTTTGTAAACATTAATATAGCAACCATATTACAACACTCCACATCACTTCCAAGCCAAAAACTGCCCAGGCCAACTTACTTCTGTCACAGTCTCTCCACTGAGCATGTACCAGGTATGTCTTCCATTTTCCTTGTGAGAATGGAGATTGAGTAAGGTTAAGAGGGGTCAAATAAACCATTTTCTGGTGAATGGTACAAAGCAGAATCAAGAGGCCATGTACTTAACCACTCTGTGCACTCTACTTCCATTTAAAAATACCAGATGGCTAGATATATGCATAAGATATTAGGAGAAATCTGGGAAGATGGGCTATGTTTATCGGATGAGAAGCCATGAAAGTGGGGTCTAAACTGAGTTCGCCTGGAGGCGATGTGCAGGAGAGAGGCTCAAACAGCAAGGTCGGAGAGGTTTAAGAAATAGTATACAGGAAGTCAAGAGTATTCAGTATCAATTCAGAAAGGGATTTCATTAGGAAAAAAAAAAAACCCACACAGTATAAAAGACCTGAGCATGCGGATATGAATCAATTCAGAAGAAAATGGAAGGAAGAACTTGTAACAGTTCATGTGGAGTATCACTTAAGTAGATGCGGAGAGGGAAAAGGGAATAGTTTTGGGGGGAAAGGGAGGAAAAGCGGGGGGTAGGGAGGGACAGATTCCTATTTTGATTTAATGTGTGAGACCTGGTCTTGATGTAAAAATGCAGACGCAGAACATGTCTATTTAAGAGGCTGTGTTGTGTATTGGGCAACATAAATATGGACATGATATACAGTCAAATAGAGTGAGTTTTTACACATTTAATAATGCATCAGTAACTGTAAGGAAAAATAAAGTCCTGGGAAATATGACTAATTGGAAAGAGAGAAAAATAACACCAAGGAAGAGACAGAATAGTCAGTAGTTTTCAATATAGTGTTAGATATTGATTTACACTCAGATTTTAGGCACACCAAGCTAGGAAAGATGTTTTCGTCAAGGCTGTCTAATACAAAAGGCAAAACACTAAGAATGTAACATTTATATAGTTCCTGATTGTATCATGGTTCTTCTTGCTATAGGTAGTTTATTGTATATATGTGTAATAATATAGATGTATAGGTAGATTTTTTTAATTAAAAAAGAAAATGATATGTACCTTAAAAATGTGTTTTTATCTAGTTGGGAATCTAAAGAGAATAATGAAAGCAGTTTCTAACTGCAGTTAGTTTCAAAATAAACCGCACTGTACTTTTTAGAATTTAATGTGTGTTATTTTGTGTTTACGACATTAAAGTAGATGTGACTAAGGAGTGCCAAATCTAAAAGATTTAGATTCCTTTCCTAAAATCTGCATCTTGTTATGTCCTGTATTAGCAGTAAAGATGAAGGCAGTTTTCTAAGAGATTATATTTAAGTAGTGGCTTATAAAATGGGTGTTTAAATTATCGTTCTTAGGTTGTCTAGCAAGTTTAAAGTGCTAAAATTAGAGTTTCTCTTAATCAAAAAAGCAGCATGAGTTTTTGAGGCTTTACTTGACACATTTTCCTATAGACATATGAATTATATGCATAGTTCTCTCAAACTCAGGATGGAGAGTTAGATCTTTTCATATTATATCATCAGAATTAGTTTACAGAGACCCAAGTCAACAAGAAAAATGTTATATAATTGAAGAAATGATTTTAAGACTTTGAGTTTTGACAACATGTAAAGGAGCATTTTTTTAAAAATAATATTAATATTTTTCTCCACAAAGTTTTAATGATTTTAAGTAAATAATCTTTGCATTTGGGTTTTAAAATTGAAGATTATAAAGCATGGATAGGTTGGTTATTATGTGTAAAAAGAAGGCATAGATGTATGTATGGGTTTATAGGTGACCATATCAAAAATTTAAAGGTAATTTAGATAGAGACACTGATTGCGAAGAGAGGAAAGAGAGTTTTATATCTGTTTTTGCCTGACTGAAGAGGTAGAATTCTCCGTGTGTTGTTCTGCTTTGCTCTTTATAAATAGTTATTAAAATAAATATTCTATGTTGGATTATGTGCTATTTCTGTAACCTTCATATTTTCTTTTGTTAAATTTTAATATCTTAACAATTAGCTTTATATTAAAAGAAAAAAAACACTATTTAAAGAGAAATAAATGATTATAAGAGACCACTTAAAAAATAAAAAGTGTTACTTTGCCTTAAAGTTGATGCCTAGTTGGTGATAGCTTTGTTCCCTTTGAGAATTAATTCAGTCAGGCTGATGGAAGATGATGGTAGAATAAAGACTGAAAACACATGCATAAACTGAAACAGGTTTAGCGAGCTGAGAAGCCTTGATCTACAATATAAGGAAAGATAGAAAATTGTTTTTATATTTTGTGAGTTAATTTTTGTGAATTAGATACTTTAGTTGTTGATTTATATTGTTTGTAATGGGTAAGATAAAAAGATTACCAGGAAACAGAGAAACTGAAGAAACACGGACACTAAAACAAAAGTTTCTTAATTTTCAAATGTTGAATTGAAATAGACTTTGGCTTTGGGAATAACTGTCCTGAGATATCGATACATAATTTGACAAAGTCAGCTTCTCATAACTACAGTTTCCCTATGTCTAAAATGTAAATAAAACATATGCTAATCTAAAAGAGTCATTAAAATAGTAGGTAATTCAGTATATGTAAAATACTGTGCATGTTATTATTATATATTTTGTTAAAATTACTTAAAATGAGTCTCATCAATGATTAATATTAGAGATAATACATATCAAATACTGGAATATGTAGGAAATTGTTGATATGGCTTTCGTCAAGTCTGTGACTATGATAGGGAGTTGATACTTTATCCTTTCCGTGACTTTTACACTTATCCCAATATCTGAAAAAAAAAAAAACTCAACAACATGATTATGAAAAACAGTAGCCCATTTTTCACAAAGAATAAAGATAGATAATGTATTAATTAATAATAATAATTAATAACTATGAGTTAAGTCTGTGACCAGTTGGAAATGATATCTATTTAACTAGAAAATTATCAACATATGGAAAATACAGAGATGCTTTGAATCTTTTAAGACAGACGTGGTCTAATGCAGTTTGTTCTTTTAAGCAAGGTGGAGATCTAATATTAAGCTAATCTAAAACGTGATGTGCAGTCTTTTTTACCACAAGGATAAACAGCCCCATATTGCCCTTTGAATGATGTAAACTCCCTTAACCAGATAAAATAAAAAGAGTTGTGAAACTATCATAATCCTTTCCTGAACTGTCTCAATTAAAGGAAAATGTGATTTTATTTATTTAATTATTCATTATTGAAAGGCTCAACATGAGAGCTGGAGAGATCGCTCAGAGGTTAAGGGCACTGCATGCTCTTCCAAAAGTCATGAGTTTAATTCCCAGCAATGACATGGTGGCTCACAATCATCTATAATTAGATCTGGTGCCCTCTTCTGGTGTGCAGGAGTACATGCAAGCAAAACACTATATACTTAGTAAATAAATAAAAACTTTTTTTAAAGAAATGTAAAGTTCAGCGTGTGTATGTAATTCAAATTGATCGTGACTACTCACAGAAACCTCCATCCAATTGCTCTGAACTGACTCAACACATATTCTTCCTAAATTCATGGCCTCTTTTTCATGCACGGTTTCCAATTAGTATTGTCCATACAATACTAATAACTACGAAGATTAAAAGGAGATTTTTAACTCACACTTGATTTAATGGTTGGCAAAATATATTCACATTCTTAAACCTTCCGTGTGAAACGTGCATGTATATTTAGTAAATACACACGTGCCCAAAGACGGAAATTATACTAAAGGCACAGATGATCTCTCAAGAAATGTCCTTGTGTCACCAAATCAATTCATTGCTTTCTAGAATATTTATTAACAAATGCCTGAATCAATAAAATTATTTCACATTTCTGTGACTCTCACTTTTGAATATAATACTTTCTTGGTGTCTTTCTTACAAATTTAGATATAACTGGAAGATATTTACAGTCATTCCATTACAGATTAATGGAAAGGCATTAATCAAATGAGGAGGTGAAAGGCTAGTGTTCAAGTCAGAGAACTAATTTTCTTATGTGTATTTAATAAATGGACATCTTCCCTGACATTATAAGGATGTATGTAATGTATACACATATTTTACATTTCTGCAAGCAATCCCATCACATGTTTCTAAATGAAAACCATCCAGTGCTTACTTCCATTTCAATAGAACCACTCTTCCTGATTCTGTGCTAAATTAGCCATTTCCTACTCCTTAAGAAGTAGACAAGTGCATCTAATCTCAGAGCTATGAGTGGGAGCCACACCTATGGGAGGGAGATAGCGAATGTAAAGATGTCAGCGCCTAAAGTGTGTTCTACTTCTGTTCATCATCTTCATGCTGAATCATGAGTTCAGTTCTCAACTGATGTCAGTTATTCCTAATTATATATGGTGTTCATTCTAATGTGATTTTTTTTTCTCCTGCGTTAAAAGCTTTCGTCTTTTGCTAAAGATGGAAGTTCATGAACAATTTGCACTGCTTTGTAACTCTTATTTTAAAAATAGCCAGTGTCTTTGGAGAAATTGCCTTTAAATAATAAAAAGCCAATGTATAATCACCAGCAGTGGTAGTTTTCAAGAGAGTAAAAATCATGGTTGATGACACCCTTTTCCTTTTGGTCTTCCAGGAGGGTCCTACGACTAACTCAAAAGAGGCAGCCTTGCTTCCAACTTTACAAACGTCTGTCTCTACCACAAAATTGCATCTGGGTTATTCTCTTTCTAAGTGATGCAGATTTCAAGGATGTTTTGTTTGATTACTTGCTTTATTATATTTTTGTTGGTTGGTGTTTCTTTTTCTTTTTTGGTTATTTTTTGTTTGTTTTGTTTTTTCCTGGTCTTTAAAGTTCTTAATATTTGCACCTTAAATAGGATAAAAATGAGTAACCATGCCAAGCTAGTAATCTCTAATTCTAGGAAAGACTTATCTGAGTGGTATTTAATGGAAATTGTCCCAATATACAACCTTTTGGTGGTGAAGAAAGGATTAACTTTCATTTGCTACTTTTTGTATGAGCACTGATTTCCCACAGAGCTCCAATGACGCACATCAACTACTATGGCACTAACACATGCCTTCTCAAATTCTGTTCATTTCCTCTCTCAAAAAAGTATGATCTGAACTCATGAGTCACTGTTAAGCATAAGTGTAGTGTGGAGAAAAAGTGAAAATGCGTTAGGAACAGCTTTACCAATTTGTATAATTTTTCAGTTAAGCAGTCATAAATCAAGGAATATTGTATTTTTTTGAGGCTCATTAAAGAGACATTACACATCAGAACAGTGAAGTCGTCAGCATAATGAAATGATGAATGCCTGTGACTATCTGTATGTAAATGATGTGAGACAGATTCGGGGTGTTACAAAGGAGAATAACAATCTCTCTGACAGTTCCCTGTAGGTGCAGTTGCTGGATGCTAGTGACAGATGTTCAGTGTAAACCTTTTCAGTGGCATGCACTTATTAGTACTCAGTGAAAACTCGCAATATAAAATAAGAAGACAAACAGCGTACAGAATCACTCTAGAAAAAGACATTCAACCAGATGTGCCACTGTGTTTAAGTGCCTTCTTTATTAGTAAAGATCATATTCTAAATCAAATGAAATATACTGATAAAATTGTTTATTCTCAAACTATTATACTATTATTAAAAGTGTGTATAATCTAACAATACAATATTTAACTAATAATACAAAGAATGTTCAAGGAACTCAGCATAGGACCAACCTTTATCTATTTAGTTTGATATTAGAACCACTAGCTTAAAGGTAGAATTGTGGGGAATATAAATATTACAGTGGCTTGATTGCTAAGAAATGGTTCTGGAAGGTCATTAAGGCAACAGAACACTCATGTCTGGAGAGAACATTAATTGCTGTGTTCCTATGACGACTTTTATTAACTAATACTAGTAGTTATCTTCATACTGCCACTGCTTTCCATTTATCAAAACAAAAGGTAAAGAACTAGAAACTACTGGGAGTTTGCCAAAAGCAACAACAAGAACAAGAGGGAGAGCTTCATCCTTTTAAAAATATTTTTATGTGGTAAAGTCTGTTGATTAAAGAAGAAGTTAAATCCTAACTTTCAGGGACAGATTTTATATCAAATATAAGTAGATACTAGATCTGGTTATTTTTCTGGACGTTCACACAGATTTTTTTACATGTTTCAGAACACCAACAAATTATTAGAGTTATTGAAGAAAGAACTAAGGGGGAGAGAGAATCAGAAAGAGAAGAGAGCTGCTTTTTTTTTTTTTTTTTTTTTTTTTTTTTTTTTTTTTTTTGGGACTAGTTTACTTTTGTTTTTTTTTTTTTTTTTTTTTATTTTAAAACTGGATTTAATGTTGTAGAATAGCAACTAAATAAAAGTAAATGGAGTACATAAATTTCAAGCAATGAGTAAAATTTCAATGAAAACATCATTTCAAAGAGAAGGTACATGCAACAAATACAGAGAAAAAACAAGTTGCTAAAAATCCAATTTTATTACTAATTGCATTATACATAATGGTCTAAAAGAATGGTTAATCAGGATTTTTCAAGTATTCAGTGTTTTAAAACTCCAACTAAAGTATGTATAAATGACATAACTACACACAGCTATGAGGGATCTCTCACATTGGCCAACGTACTTAAGCCTCGTTTCACAAACAAACCCATGAGGTTTGGTGCGTGTATGTGTTATATAACGTGGCTTAGGACGTTATACTTTAATCTTCATATTAGTACACGCACTTGATTTCCACAAAACAATAATGAAATTATAGTTTAATTAGTAAGTGCTTCATTTCATTAATATATCAATGTAGTTTGTCTGTGTGCCTGTGGGATGTGTGTGTGTGTGTGTGTGTGTGTGTGTGTGTGTGTGCATTTTATAGTTGTATATATATACCCATAAATGTACACAAGTGCAAATCGTGATAGCAGCCATAGTTAGACAGCAGATTTCCTCCTTTAATGTTCTCCATCTTACTTTTTGACACAGGGATACTCACCGAGCCTAGATCCTTCTCTATGTATCTAGGGAGGCTGTCCATCTACCTTGGGGGCATCTTCTTTCTTGGCCTCCCCAGTGCTGGGATTATAGGCAAAGAAGTATCTGTCCTCTTACATGGGTTCAGGTATTTGCGCTTGGGTTCCCTTTCGTGTGCGGAATTGACTGAGATGTCCCCACAGCTCCAGCTTCCTCTTATTGCAGCTGATGACAGTGAAGCCATAAAGATAATTAATAGACAATATATACTTTGTTTCACAATTAGTTTAATTGCATATTGTAATATAAATATGAGTTATTACTTAACATGGCAATGCCTTCATAAGCACCTCAGACCGGAGAAAACAGTTTGATCATTGCGGAAAATTTGCACAAATAACATAAAATTTTATATATTATGTATTTTTGTGTGCAGGTGAAGATTACTTTTAGCAGAGTTTCTGGTCACAATGTTTTGACTTTTCTAGTATAGTTTTGAGTTTCAAGAATAAGATTTGGAATGTATTCTGTATGTTAAAAGTCTATTTTTCCTCTATCTTGTTTAAGATATAGTATTAAAAGCTGAGTAACTTCTTTCTTCATTCTCAGTACAACTATTTCTCAGCATCAAAAACTCTATTTAAAGAGACAGATTATATATTGGTATGATGGAAATATTTATAAAAATCTAATGATATATAAATATTTTAAGTGTTAGTAATCTTTGAACGTTGCACTAAGCAAATTAATAATATATATCATTAATTTTTGAATATTTCTGGCAATGTATGTTAATAACAGATTGGAAAACATCTTTCCATAATTTAAAGGACAATAACAATGCATTAATCATTACATAAAGAATATAACTTTATTTTTATGTGTTTGTTTTATTCTTTAATTCTTACATGTATTTATATTATTACACATATGTACAATAAAATACATACAGTAAGAAGAACCACGAAACAATCAGGAATTGTATAAATGTTGTACTTTGGCTATTTCTATTTGGCAGCCTTGAAAAAAACATCTTAAATATTTCAAACCAATACCATATTGTGTTACCTTTTATTTTTATGTTATTATTGATTATTATTTAACCAGGTAATTTCATATTCCCATGTTCACTCACATTCTAAAGCACATAACTTATGATGTTATAATCTAATCATTAAATTAGTACATACATACATATACTAGTTATAGCCTTAGCAAATTATAGACTTATCATTTATAATATGAAATTAACTGTTTCACTTTACATATAGAAGAACTATATATTTGTTACTGTACCTTAAAAATCCCACTGCTATCATAACTCATTCTAAGAACATTGTTTTTTTTTTCCCAGTAGCACAATGTTGTATTCATTTTTCTAATACTAAATTACAGTGTATGGAAGAAAACTTGCCTTATTGGATATTTTGTTCTGTAGTATAGTAAAGGTATTTTCATTTTCTTTATATTTTATTATTTTTCATTTTTACATATACATTTATATTATTACACACATATACAATAAACTGTTTACAGCAAGAAGAAACATGAAACAATCAAGAATTTCATTTTAGAAGCAGTTAAGTGACAGACAAATGTTTTGTTGGGTCAGTTCAGTTCAAGAAAGCATATAAAGGTTCAAAAAAGCATTTTTGCTATTGGTATGCAAGTAACTCCAAAATCTTGTCTCAAAGCCAGACATCTTGCCTTCTTAGGTGATTCCTCATTTATTTACATACTACACACCAATGTCACCAATATATCATTAGTTACCAACTGAACAAAATAAAGTGCTTAAAATTTTTCAATTATAAGATTTAGTATTATTTCTGGATACTACATGTCTAGGTTACAAGATATCATTTTACACGTGTTATATTAACTTTAGATGTGTCTATATATGTTATGCTGATGAACTTTCACTTCGTTAATCAGAATCCCAGAAATTCATAGACTGTACCTGAGTGAGGTAAAAAGCCTCAGATATCACTCATAAATGCCACCCTCTGGACAGAGTAGCGGATCTTACCTCTTAGATCACAGATATTGCAAATAAATAATCAAATGCTATGTGAGCTACTTTAAAGATGCTCACTGAATCACATCACAATGACAGAAATATCTGAATGAGGCCCTATTTGTTGAAGGTGAGGCATGGAAAATGACACCTTCCTTGCTGACAGTATCAATCATATGCTCAAAGTCACACAGGTACTTAACTCTGAACCCATGGCCATAAACAGGGCATCCAACTCCTAGTCCACAGCTATTTGCTCTGCTCTACTACCAAAGTAGGAACATTCCCTGGAGGTTTTTCTCGGTAAGTCCACTGAAAATGTGAAAAGACAGCATGAAGAAGAGATATGCACAGCACAGCAATGCTTGAAGAGCTCCTTGCCTGAGTAACACTCAATGAATCTTATTCATCTTGTGGCCCAGTTTATTAAAGATTGTTTCAAAGAATTGCAATGAGGTGCCATTTCTTTGTTCATTATATTCAACTACATTTTATCCTTTCCTTAGAATTTTTTAACAGGATGAAATCTGTCATACAAAGCCGGATAAGTATGATTATTTATTTTCAGTATAGTGAAATTTTACTGTGCTCAATATGAAACCTTCCACATGGTACATAAAAAAACCTATATTAAAATGAAAACATTCCCATTTCAGCATGTGATATTTACTGATCAGAATTTTGACATGAAATGTAAAATTGATTAGTTTCAACGACAGAACTGAAGCAGTTTAAAAAAGCACCGAGTATCGCCATATCTGCCTTATTGCCCCCTCCTCTTCTCTTTCTAAAATTTTATCTAGCTGATTAATATAACAGAGCACTTGAGCTTTGGTGAAATACTCTTATTCAATTCCGCTGAAGATTATAGGTTTCAAATAATAAAATTGGATTTTATTGAGGATTGAAGTGTGTAAATAGAACATTTCATTGAATTTAATAAAATGGTATCCTGCTGATGGAGGCAAGTCATTTCCTCTAGTTTAAATTGATTACAAAGACAAGACGCTATATGAACTAATTTGAATAGTAACTTCTTATCTAGAAGGAAAGACTACACTGAGACTGAGAAAAAAAATACATAACACCCTCTACTGTTTTTAACAAAATGATAGTTAATACACGGCTATTAGAAACTTGGCAGAAGCATCTTCTGGGTATACTCCAAGGAGTGGAATAGCTGGTTCCTGAGGAAGCCCTATTCCCAGTTTTCTGAGAAAGCACCAGATAGATTTCTAAAGTGGCTGTACTAGTTTGCATTCCCACCAGCAATGAAGGAGTGTTCCTCTCTCCCCACATCCTCGCCAGCATGTGGTGTCGCTTGAATTTTTGATCTTAGCCATTCTAATGGGTGTAAGATGGACTCTCAGAGTTGTTTTGATTTGCATTTCCCTGATGACTAAGGAGGTTGAGCCTTTCTTTAAGTGTTTCTCAGCCATTTGATATTCCTCTGTTGAGAATTCACTGTTTAGTTTCAAGCCCCATTTCTCAATTGAGTTATTTGGTTTGGTCATGTTTAATTTCATGAGTTCTTTATATATTTTGGATATTAAACCTTTGTCAGATGTACGGTTGGTGAAGATCTTTTCCCAGTCTGTAGGCTGTCACTTTGTTCTCTTGCCTTACAGAAGCTTCTCAGCCTCATGAGGTCCCATTTATTAATGGTTGACATTAAGGCCTGGGCTGTTGGTGTTCTGTTCATGAAGTTGTCTCCTGTGCCAATATGTTCCAGGCTCTTGCCCACTTTTTCTTCTAAATTACTTAGTGTCTCTGGTTTTATGTTGAGTTCTTTGCCTTTACTCAACCATGTTTATAGCAGCCTTATTCATAATAGCCAGAACATGGAAACAGCCTAAGTGTCCTTCAATAGAAGAATGGATAAAGAAACTGTGGTATATATACACTATGGAATACTACTCAGCTATTAAAAACAAGGAATTCCCAAAATTTGTGGACAATGGATTGAACTACAAATGATCATAATGAGTGAGTTAACCCAGAAGCAGAAAGACTCAAATGGTATATACTCACTTATATCTGCATCCTAGCCCAAGGGGCATGTCCCATGAAAGCCTTCACTTACCAGGAAACTGGGACAGAGGGGAGGACATCCTATTGGGACTCTAGATGAGAGTAGCATGGGAGAATAGCAAAGTAGAAGGATCCAGAGGGTCCTAGAAACCTACAAGAAGAACATTATGATAGGCAGATTTGGGCCCAGGGTCCCCACTCAAACTAATGCACCAGCGAACGACAATACAGGCAGTAAACTTTAAACCCCTACCCAGATCTACCCAATGGACAGGACATTCTCCACAGTTGAGTGGAGAGTGGAGTATGACTTTCACACAAACTCTGGTGCCTCATATTTGACCATGTCCCCTGGAGGGGGAGATCTGATGGCACTCAGAGGAAGGATAGCAGGCTACCAAGAAGAGACATGATACCCTATGAGCATATGCAGGGGGAGGAAATCCCCCTCAGGAACAGTCATAGGGGAGGGGAATAAGGGAAAATGGGAGGGAGGAAAGAATGGGAGTATACAAGGGATAGGATATCCATTGAGATCTAACAAGAATAAATTAATAAAAAATTAAAAAAAAGAAAAGAAATTCGGCAGAGATATTTTCTGGCTTGTTTTGTGACTATACAGCAAATCACTACAGATAGACCCACAGGACAAAAATGGAGGCCAACTCATGAGTTTTCCTGTGATTGTGAAGGTAATTTATATTAACTATCATACTGTAGCTGTTTTGTGTAATTATCCCTCCCCCCCCCCCATTTCTTATTTTGATAATAGATTTGCTGCTGGGTATAGTGGCAAATGCCATTAATTATTGAACTCAGGAGGCAGAGGCAGGCAGATCCTGTGGGTTTGAGCCCAGCTTGAACTACAAAGCAAGTCCAACACAGCCAGGACTACAAAAGGAACCCTGTCTCAAATACAAAAGATAAAACAAAACAACGAAAAGAAAATGGAATTGTCTCTAATACAATACACCATGACCAGCTTCCCCTTCCTCTACTTCTCCCAGCTCCCTAGGACATGTGCTCTTCCACAGATCCTAGCTTCCTCTGTTTCCCCTTAAAGGGAACAGGCCTCCAAGAGTTAGCAGCCAAACATGAAGAAATAAGATATAATAGGAAAAGGCAAAAGCCCTCACACCAAGGTCAGACAAGGCAACCAAATAGGAGAAAAAGATTCTCTAGAGTCAATGTATGGAGTAAAGTTAGACCTCTTATTCAGAGCTAGCCATGGACAGCTAATTCTCCAAGTATGTTGGGAGATAAGGGACTGCCTCTGATGTGAACTCTGGTGCCCCCAACACAAAGGAAGAGGAAGCAGGCTATCCGGATGAGACTAGATAGGCTGTGGTCATATGGTGGGGAAGAGGACCCTACCAATCAGAGGTCTAGCAGAGGGCATTAGGGCAGAAGACAGAGGGAGAGGGGAACAGGGAGATACAAATAAGGGGCTAACAATCGGGACGTACTCTGAAGAAGTTATATAAAAAATTACTTGTAAAAATATAAAGGAGTCTTGGGAGCATGCAACAGAATCAGAGATACACCCACTCCCGCTGTTACAGTTCCCAAAGGAATCCCAGGAGAAGAGCCTTAACATACATGCAGAGGATCTCACCTGAAGCAGACCCGTGTAGGCACCGTGCTTGCCACTTCAGGATTGTGATCCCATATGAACTCTGCTAAGTTGATACAGTAGACCATGTTTTCCAGGTGTGTCTTATCCACTCTGATTCCTTTAATCTTCCTCTTCTCAGAGATCAGGGAACCCTGCAATTTTATTATTAAATCAAACAGTATGAAATCATAGAATAGATAGAGCAGTATATATGATAACTCATGTTTTGCAAATGCTTATTTCCTTTAACCAATTTCAGTTGTGCATAAAAAAGAAAGATGGAGCATTTCATTTCCTCTTTCCTAAACCTAGTGAAATATGAACTTAAAAAGACCAAATTAATACAAATTATTACAGTATGTCAGAGAAATTTTACCTCTTTATAAGAAAACAATACATTGGTTAATCACACTTTCTTAGTCGGCATTACTATTTCTGTAATCAAATGTCATGACAAATAGCAAATTAGAGAAGAAAAGGTATTTCTGCCTTCTTCTTCTGCATAACTATGCATCATTGAAGGAAGTCAGGACAGGAAATCAAACAAGACAGGGAGCTGGAGGCAAGAGCTGATGCTGAGTCTTGGAGAGATACCACTTGCTGGCTTGCTCACCGTGGCTTGTTCATCCTGCTTTCTTACAGAACCCAGGATGCCCAGCCCAAAGACGATTTGGGCTCTCCTCTATTGAACAATAATTTAAAAAATGCACTTTCTGGGCATGGTGGTCAACACCTTTAATCCCAGCACTTTGGATGCAAATTCAGGAGGATTCTCTCAATTTCTTAACAAATGTGGTGTACAAAGTCCAGGATAGCCAAGGCTACACAGAGAAAGCCTATCTTAAAAAACCAGAAAAAAAGGAAGAAGGAAGGAAGATAAGAAGATGCCCTTCAGGCTTGTTTTTATTGTTTGTTTGTTTTTATTTGTTTTTTGTTTTTTTTTCTTTTTCCTTTTCCTTCTTTTTGGGGGGGAAGGTTTCTTTGTGTTTTAGTCCTGGCTTTCCCGGAGCTCCCTTTGTTGACCAGGCCCTCCTAAACTCACAGAGATCCACCTGTCTCTTTGAAGGCATTTTCTTCATTGAGTCTTGCTCCACTCAGATGACGGTAGCTTGTGTCAAGTTGACATAAACTATTCTGTACACACACACACACAAACACACACAGTATTAATACTATATTTCAGTATAGTAAAGATAAAATATTATTTTATCAAATCTAATATAATCTTAATTTTTTTTTAAACTTTAGGTCTTATACCAGACCAGAGATAAAACTAAGCATGTGACAATAGAACCCTTAAAAAAAGTAGATGTGCTAAAGTGGACAGGGAAAAATCGATGTCCCTAAGCCTACTCAAAGAACTATGAGTAAGAGATACGCTGAGAGTAGGAGAAGACTTAGCAAAGGAATAACGTACCTACTAGTTATCTAAAATTGAATGGTCATCTCTCAAACCATATGGACTTGTAGCAATAATACAAACACCCCAGGTTATATTTAGGAATAAGTTTGTATGTGCATATACATATATACATGTAACAACAATTAATTAAAAGAGGCAATGAAAAAGAACGCCGCCAATTAGAAAGAGAACAAGGAGGGGGTTATACAGGAAGCTATGGAGGGATGAAAGGGAATGAAGATATAATTATATTATTATAATCTCAAGAATTATGAGAAGTAATAAAATATTGATATTTTAAAGATAATAGTTTGGGAACGGTGGGTTGGAGATGAAGCTCAGTGGTTAGAAATGCACACTCCATTTACAGAGGACCCGAATTCTGTTTTATCACGTATTCAACAAAGCTAAGTAACTTCTTTAACACCACCTACAAGACCCACACGTATGTAATAAACACAAATTCCTATAAAATATTTTTTAATTTTTAATTAAATATTTCAAAATAGAAGAGATCTTCCAAATGAGGAAAACCATAAACAAAAGATGAACTTGAGTATATAAATCATAATGACAAATGTAGAACAAGTGCTGAAGGCTGCTATGAAGAATAACATTATATTGGCCAAATGACAATAAATATAAATTATTATATGACCAAATATAATACTTTGAACTGCCTTAGTTTCTTTCTTGTGGTTTTCCAAGGAAAGTACAAAGAATGGCTACATTTGTAGTGGTATTTAAATTATTTAGGAATATCCTCAAGGAAACTAAGGGAAACATTTAAATAAAGGACCTGCATCTCATTAAATAATACATACATACATACATACATACATACATACATTCAAACATATATAATTCATACATACACACACATGCACAGGCATACAGGCAAACACACCCACTTTTATAGATTGGTAATAGTTTTCTGTTGTTTTTAAGACTCTTGAAACAGGCACGTAAAATAAAATTAAGAAATGCACCAGAGGGAAAGGAAATTTTGATAAGAAGATAAAAATAAGAATAATGGATCAAATGTCCTGGATATGAACAAAATTAAAAAATAACAATAGCCGAAAAATAAATGCTGTGAGAAAAAAATGGAACAATTCCAACTTGTCTTTACAGGGGAGCTGTTTGTGTACAATCACAAGTCACAAGGTTTCTAGCTAAGAGAACATGTACTATACTTGAGAACTAATGTCTTGATGGTGTCACTGACACTGGAAAAAGGAAGTATACTCAGAAAAAGAAGTACAGATTGAAGACAGAAAAGGCCAAAAGGACCCAGGGTACTTCACTAGCCTAATGAGTACATTGGAAAATGAGTTACAAAGAATTTTCATGTCTAATTTTGAGATTATTATATAATTGCATCATTCTTCCCTTCTCTTTCCTCACTCCAAAATCTCTCATAGAACCCCATTTGCTCTCTTTTAAAGTCATCTGGACTTCTCATTTTTGATTAAAAAAATATATATCAAGATAGAAATACATTTTGATAGAATTATATTTTTGAATTTCAGAAATAAGTAGAAAGCTGTGCACCAGTGTCTAGAGTGACCCTAGCTACCAACCCAAGGGAGAAATAATCTACAGCTCTTTTAGGGTCTCATTAACATGTTCCACATTAGTCTCATTTGATCAAGAGAAAAACCAGGGTAACAAAACAGCAATAATCGTAGGAGTTTGTCAGTATTCATAAGACCAGCTTACCATTGTCTTTTCAATTCTCACTATTATTCGAAAGAAAAGAAACTATTTTTCTGATTGAATAACTTTTATTTAAAAAAAGCCTCTTCCCAGGTATCATATGAACATTGATTTTATTCAATATGAAAATAACATGGTCGGTCATAACATTTTACCAGTTAATGTACTGAAAGTAAAGTCAGATGTCACCTATAGATCACATCACCTGTAGGAAAATTAAAATATTCACTCATCAATGTATGCAGAATTCTGAAGATGAAAAATAAAATATAATAAGTCAGTCTCAAAAATAAATAAAAGACAAATCATAGGTTCTGATTTTCTTTTTCTTTTGAGTTTTACAGAAAAGATGTATAAAAAAGTTTAATCACTCCTGAAAAATTAATTTTTTGTTCTTATATGTTCCATAAAAACTCATATAAGTTAAGAAAAATTAAAGACACAGGTTTCATTCCAACATCAGCATGTGTTCTAAAATCAGCAAGAGACAAACTTCTTGATTTTAACTCTCATACATTTCTGGCATACAATATTCTGAAGGCTGTGTGATTCTTACATTCTATTCTAAGTCCTGCATGCTAAAGGAAAATAACACTGAATAATTGTAATACACTTGCTAATTACGGTAACCACATGTATACTAATATTTGCAAAGAAAGGAAAGAATTGGTACCAAATAAAATATTAAATCACATTTAAAGTAATTTTTATTGTCACTAAAAGGAAATATATAAGTAAAATGTTGGTGTTCTCTCTTACAGTGGGTCATTTTTATGTGAAGCTGGGCATTTTATGTTTAACCAAGTTTAGAAAAGCCAAAAAGGTCTATTTCACATTTTAAAAAATGTTCTAGAATACACACTGAAGAAGAAGCCGTGCATTTTGAGCACATGGGTGTCCAGGACACTGAGGTTTGAGAAGAAGGAAACTGACTAGTACAGACTTCTTGCAAGTCAGGATATATTTGCTCTCAGTGTCATTTTGGACACTCAGTTCAATGTAACCAACCTTTTATTGCCTTCATCTGAAGGTATATATTTCATTCTAGGAATTACTTTTGTGTAGATAATAGCATATTACTGTCATTATTATCATGGCAAGCATATCCCAGTTTAACATAATTTAAATCAAGTTGTATCACATGGCAATTTTAGTTCATCAAAATGAGAGATAAATTTGGCAATAACTATTCCTTAAAGGGACTCTAAAGGATTATCTTTTGTTATGTTCAAATCATATAAACAGAATGACAGGAATTTTTAAAAAGCTTTAGTTTTACAGAAGGAAATAACAGTTAAGTAATATCATCCGTGACACTAATGAAACATATGTCAGTTGTGAAGCTGTTGCGAGCATTATCAAGACAGAGAAAATGGAAAGGCCTGAGTGAGTATCATGAGGGAACAGTGTAGGAAAAGCCAGCAATGCTAGCTCTTATGCATTTCTGTAACTTAGAGTCACCCAGAGTAAAAATTGAAAACAGCAGCATATTTGCCTTCCTTCAGAAAGACAGACAGAAAAAGAAATAAGAAAGAAAATGACCTTAACTGTAGACCGCTGTGGGGGGGGGGGGGGGGGGGACGGGGAGCGGAATACAGGAGCTTCACTGGAACTAAGTTAGTAGGAGACCTTCACTCTGTGGCTCATTTCTGGTGTCCTCTTAGCCATTTACCTGCCAGGGTGTAGATTAAATTCTCAACACAGAACAGACAAAGGGGAAGAAAAAGGAAAGGAGAAGATGAAAGAGACAAGGACTGAAAGGTGGGAGTAGGAAGAGGATGATGATGATGATGATAGCAAAGGTAATTATACCTACAAAGAAGCAAGTTTGGCATTAATGACAGCCAACATACACTCTGTATAAGCAGGAATGCCAGGCTAAGTAGTTCTAGTAGGGCTTTAGATTAGTTAAAGTCCAAAAATAAAGTAAAAAATATCTTTAGGCAATTGCAAGGGAGGTTAATTAAAGACTCTGGTAATTCATAAGTTAAGAGTGGAAAAGAGATAAAGTAAGGTTCAATAAATAGACTAAAAAAATGACTCAAAATAGAACAAGCAAAATTTCTTGAGCTAATTATGTTATACCTATAGCTGAGCCGAGCCTACAGAGCATTTGAGAATGGAATAAAAACATAAGAATAAAAAGCAATGCCTGAATAAAGGACCCAAATATCAAAGTAGAGTACAAGAGAGCAAAGAGGCAAAAGGTTAGCTAGAATGAGACACTGAGAACTTTGACAGAACTACTTTAGAAGGAAAGAGTGGAATAAACACTGATGCTTAAATTATGCTTTCAGTTTTTCTACAGAAAGCTTGTGTTTGGTTCTAAGGGTCACTTTCCTTTATCTCGCATACATTGTTTTTCTAAAGGCTCTTGTCTCTTTTTGTGTTGTAGAAACCCTACATTCTGGCATGAGGCAGCAGGCGATCAAGGGTTTTATTAAATTTATTATCACTCTAGATTCACTCCCTATTTTGCCCTTGTTTTTGGTAAATAATGGCTAAAAAGCATCGCTTCCAAGATAATAAGCAATGTTACTTTTACTTTCTTTAGGAAAATCTGTTAACTCTAGTGATAATCCATAATTTATGTTGATTATTTATATCTGTGAAAACAAAGTTGAAGTTTAAGTGTGAGATACCAGTAAGTAGTTAAGAGTCTCTACTAAGGTTACACATCGCAAAGACATAATTTTTAAAGCAAAATATTTCTATACTATATCAGATATATTTTCTTTGCATGCAATATTCATTCATATGACTCTTCAATGCTAGGTTAAAGGAGAGTGGATAGAAGGGTCTAGTTCTACAGACTAAGGAACAACCAGCTCAAGAGATCACCAAGATTTGAACATCTTAATATAATGCAATAAATGCCAAAAGGCCCTAAAAACAGAAACTCACAAGACAGAAGGGGAATAAACTACCAACTGACTGATATGATGTCACATCAGCGTTCTTGAGGGATTTTGAAAGCTGAGTAAGAAAATTCAGTTCTACCCAAGAGATGCTTGTAGAGGTCTGAGTTCTACACATTCTGCGGATGCCACAGAAGATAAAGTCTTACTGAAATCGTTTTGCTATCACTGTTATCTTGCCTTTTAAAAGTTTTCAGGGCCAGTTCTTCATTTATAGTAAAAGTTGTAGAACATTCGTTTTTTTCAAAGGTGTATTGAGAGTCATGGATGGAAGAAAGTAACTAGAAACATGTTAAAAATTATATTCTGAGGGAGGAAAACTTTGGACTATATTGACAAACATGAGAGCCTCAATAAAAGAGTACTTGTGTAGGAGGTGAATAAAGTTAGAGTATTGGTTTTTCTATATTAATTTAGGAGAAGGCATTCATCAGGGCTGAAAACTTCAGTTCTAAAATAGCACAATTATCCATTTTAGAGAAGTTATTACCACCACCATTAAAAGTGTTTAAAAAGCAAAAAAACAAAAGAGGCTATATTAGGGGAATTCAAACAGAATATGTATGTTAAATAGTTGAGTTCAGCAATTTTACTTGTGTCCATGTCCCTTTGTGTGCAGTTGAATGTGGCTGTACGTGTGTGATGGTATGATTATACATATGTGAGTGTCACCAACACATCTGAAGTTCAGAGAACAACTTGCGGGATTCTATTCTGTTTTTCTTTCTGCTATGTGATTCTTTGAAACCCAACTCCAGGTTGGATTAACGTCAAATGCCTTTATCCACTAAGATATCTGACCACATTGATAGTAAAAATGGCCATTATTTAAAGACCAGCAAACATTTCAAATCCAGCTCTTATTTACCAATCATATGTATCAACTTTTAGGATACACTTTGCAAGTATTTTGAAATGAAGACCCTATCTATACACCATACAATATGCAAATATAAAATAAGATACATTTGTATAAAAACTTTATTAGCAGATATTTAAATACCCCTAGTCATAATAAGGATCCTCTGCTTGTTCCTCCTAAGTCCTTGGATGACAGCCAAGTAATTTTTAAAATATATTTTATTAATTTATTCATATTATATCTCAATTGTTATCCCGCAAATAATTATGCTCACTTAAAAGATTGTTGTTTTAGGGTTTTGGGTTTTGGGTTGTTTGGGGGTATTTTTGTTATAATTTTAGTGTGAATGCCATAAAACCATAGTCTGGTCCTCATGCTTGTACATAAACCGCTTTGTATACCAACGTGCCCAAAGTCTGAGATTTAAATTGTTCTATTGCAAAGATGTAAACGAAAAGAGTGTTAAGTACATTTTGCCTCAGTGTTAAGCATTCTTAATACTAACAAAGTTGCTTATATCCAGAGTTAAACTCTCTACAAACAAAAGACTCTGTGCAAGATATATTTGTGTTTACTTTTATGCTATTAAAGATTATTAAATATTGGGAAAATCATAGTGTAGCACCATGTGCAGGTGTCTATATCGTATATGTAAATATTAGCATATATGCTGGCAACACATTGTACTAAAACCTGCAATTGGATTGTCAAAATCCTGAATATTATTCTAGGTATGCATTATTTCTATAACTTATAACTTAATAAATAAATAAATCTATTTGAAAACATCTTCTTACATTTTATATTGAAATGACATTGATAGATGGAGTTAGTCTTCAAAATCAAAATGGTAGAGAGCTAAAAGTGACAGAAGAGTCATTAAGTAGTCCACTCTACAATCAATAATTCATTAAATATATGTACTGTACTATATATAATAACACATACCCTTTTTTGAATATATATTATTAGAAGATACCTATACATCTCACTTACTGAAAAAAAATTCTTTGGCATCTGCTAGGAAAAAACTCTTAGTCCAAATTACTGTGTTTAAATACTTTCCATTCTCTGCATAACATAAGATAGTTGAAGGCATATGATAATAGATGCAGTGAAAACAAAATACCGATTTTTCAATTAATGGGTATCACTTTAAGAAAGTGTTTACTAACCATATTTATTTGATCTGAACCTTTCCAAAGACAAAATACTTTTCAAAATCCAAGTGGATGATGCACAAGAAACAAGCAAGAGACAGCAGGATGTACCACACAACAGACCTGGAACGCTAAAATATACCACGTGAAAATTCCCATTCTTTATTAACCGAGTTCATTATCACTTGCTAACATATCCTCATAGTTTACCATCTTGTGCCCACATCCTTTTTTTCTCTCAGCAAACACTAACACTAGGCATATCGATTCACACAGAAGTATCCAACAAAAACAATGTGCAAAGAAATGGCCAAGTGCCGTGAAACCAGATCACTGCTGAACATGTTAGTATGTAATTTCTTAATTCTTAATATCTGCATTACATCCCTTATATATTTCCCATTATTTCCATGAATATTGAGCTTGAGTTTAAAGCATGGTTTTGGTAACAACCATATTAATGTATAACATATTATATAAGCAAATAAATCATTCAATTTGTTCATATATATTTATTGTAGTTTTTTAAAGTTTGTGTTTGATAAATATTTTCTCAGTGTTCTTTTTTTTTGACAACTAGTTAGCATGTGGTTTTGAGACTAAAGTGTGATTGTTCTCACACACCATATTTTCTGGGTATTAAACTACTTAAATGAATAATAAGTTCAGTCATTCATCTTTAACCTGAATATTAAGTACATATTTTGTTTCCAAGTTTTGCTGCATGCATTATATCAGATAATATTCTGACATTGTTATGCTTATTTTACTTTTATTGTGATGTGCATATTTCTTCCTCAATCTGTGTTCTTAATGTTTCAGGATTGTCTTTTTCATTTGATCCTCTATTTCAAATGTTCTCTAAAGTTCAGAGGTTAATATCCAAAGCACAATCATGGAACAATTTCTTTTGTGGCCAACAGACTACATTCTTTTTTGGTCATTATCGTGACCTAGCAACCATCTTTCTGTGCCTTTTTCTACTTCCACACATTCTATCACTGATACCCAATGTCTGGAGGTCTATTCAGAGTGGGCATATGTATACTCTCCAATGTGTAGCCTATTTCTATTCTTTAGAATTGTCCAATTTAGATACAGGTGGATCATTTTCTAGGCTTCTCTTATGGATTCTTTCTCTGTATGTGTGTTGTCTTCATCCTCACAACTGAACATATACATACTTTGCTTGTTAAAATGAAGTATACTCGGCTTATGTAAAAGAGAGACCTGCTTAAAAATTTGCACCTTAATATATACATTTACCATTTAGCAATATTTAGGCTTCCTCCTTCAATCCAGATGTTTATTCCCTTTTTAGGAATTATTTTAGTTTTCTGTAAGGATACGTGAGGGACAGAGTCCTAGATCATGCAGTTTGATTTCACTATGCACATTATGAAACTTAGGGCAATGATCTTTAGCTTGCATTTTATATTTAGATTGTGTTCTGTATACACTTTAAATTAGACACAGTCAATGATCTTCAGTAAATATTATTATTAAGTCTATAATTTATGTTTTGGTTCTTGACACTATTTTGATAAAGAGACTTTCTGGACCTCTACATATAGACCAAGATTCACATTGGTTCACAATGATCCTCTGGCTCAGGTACCTTATGTCCAGTGCAAGCATACCTATCCTTTATTACCATGCCTTGTGCTACAATTTCATCTCTTTATCTTCATGCTTCATCCAGCATCTCAAGCAGGTGGAGAGCTTATACTTTCTTTGTTGCTTACTATGAGACTGTGAAGTCAACTCTAAGTTAATAAAGAACTCAAACATAATTCAGGTTATTTATTTATTTATTTATTTATTTATTTATTTATTTATTTATTTGAGACAAGGTTTCTCTGCGTAGTCTTGGCTGTCCTGGACTCGTATTGTAGACCAGGATGGCCTCGAACTCACAGGGAACCACCTACCTCTGCCTCCTGAGTGCTGGGATTAAAGGCATGTGTTACCACCACTTGGTAGCTAATTTATTTTTAAGTCTTATTTGTGTGAAAGTTTTAGTCATATGAATATCTGCTGGTACCTGTGAGGGTTAGAAGAGGGCATTGAATTGCCTGAAATTGTAGTGATGAATGTTTGTGTGCCTCTGTGTGTTTGCTGAGAACAAAACCTACATCCTCTGTATAAACACTGATGCTCTTAACTGCTGAGTCATCTTTCCAAACCCATAAGAAATGATTCAGCTAATAGTATGTGGTGTCGTAATAAACTTTTTGATAATCGAATCCGTTGCTTAACAATTACATACCCTTATTTAGCATATTCTGATTAATCTCACTACCATATTCTCTTATCTCTTTTCTGCTCCAGTAGAATTCCATTCTCTCCTAGAATTCTAATTAGTGACTGGTTGGTTATTCCTGTAACTGCCATTCTCTTATTATACCTGTGGATATGGCTTGCTTAGAATAGATGGTTTACCAATTTTCACTGGGTTTATAGATGGGTAAGATATTGAAGCTGATTCTCTACCCTAAAAACCACCCTAGTACCTTCTGGCTCTCTTAAAAGCATCCAGCAAGAAGGAAGCTTCAAGCTTAGCTCTTTATTTTGCAATCAATAGATGTTGGATCATCAGCAATGGGAATTTATTTTCTCTTTCTTCTGAAAACCAAGAGTAATAGCAAAAGCCAGTAATAGAGGCTAATGATATAGCTTCATGGATAATAGCCATGTTTTTCTTGCTGAGGCCCCAAAGTTCGTTCATAGCACATTTGGGAGATCAAAGGTGGTTGTAACTGCAGTGTTAGGGGTCCCACATCTTTGGAATCCTTAGGTACCCACACTCACATGCACATCCCTACACACTGATACCTTCCTATACATGTATGTGATTAAAATACAACAAAATGGTACAGATAACAGAATATAGATACGTCTTTTTTATAGAACTTGTTTTGTTGACCTCTGAGGTCTCACTAACCAACAATGTAGATGGCACTGGGATAATTGTTTAGTGACACTGATTAGAATCATCATCAACTAGCCATTGGCTTATTAATGCTTTCTGCACCAACCAGTTAGCAATAGCTCTCTTTAAGATGATCAATAATCTTCTCCCCCTTTTTATTACAGGTGCATAAGTCAATTTAATTCAAAGCCTTGGTTTTTGACATGCTTTCATCAGTGGACAAAATGTGACACCCTTAGTTTCAGTCTTTCAGAACCTGACTGACTTCCTGTACTTACTGCATGCTCATCCTCTGCGGTCCAAGACTCACAGCATTGCGTTCATGTTGAATTTTATATTTATCAGCCCATGCTTACTCTGTTTTGTAATTCTCCAGGGTGTTCATTTTTATCTTCAAATCACAGCATTTGCTTTCTGTTTTTTTATGACTTTATTAAGTATTATGTAATTTAAATATCAGAATTATTTTACAATTTGTCATCACTCATATTTGTCACAATGTAATATGTAGCCATAATTACTATTCACAATTTACTTTGGGAATATAAACAACCTACCTATTCTTGTCATTATGGTATATTTCTTTTTATTTTTTGATTTGTTATGCTCCAAACACAATACACATACACACACAAACACACACACATATACATATAGATGTATGTACATGTCTGATGAATTGTGTTGTCTTTGAATATATTTTGTCTTACAATTAGCCATTTACTGTCATATGTCATCTTTGTTTTGGTGTGTGTACAGCATTGGATTTACTATAAAACACTATTAAAGAATTTTAATCTTTAAATTTACCTAGTTTATATTTATTGAAATTTTATTATTCTTATTTTAAGGGAGTTTTGAAGTTGTTTCTAATGAATTTTTGTTTCTTATTATTTACTTTATCTCACTTCTTTCATGTTTTAAACAATATAATGTGTTCTTGTAAGAAAAAAATCCCAGTGAGTTCATGATGGTGCAACATAGTTTAAGATAATCAAAGAACACTGATGTCTCAGTAAGAGTCATTTTAAGAGTTACTTTACAGCCGGGCACAGTGGTGCATGCCCTTAATTCAGGTACTCGGGAGGCAGAGGTTGTGAGTTGGAGGCCAGCCTGGTCTACAAAGCCAGTCCAGGACAATTAAGGCTACATAGAGAGACCCTATCTCAATGAACAAAAAACAAACAAACAAAAAAATCTCAAACAAACAAATAAACAAACATACAAAGAGTTAATTTATAATCATCTAATACGAGTTAACACAATTGTGATTAAGACAATCTATGAAATATTCCTCTTTGTGTCTTTGTAGCATTAAGTGTCTTTTCCATCCCCCTTTTTGCAACATTATTTAGCTAACATTAAGCAGCACAATGTCTATAACTTAAACTTTTTATATCAACTAACTAAGGGAGATAATCTAGCATTTAAAACAAAGAAGAAAACATAAAAGAAGATAGCTTAAAACAAAGAACTCAGGCAAGGACATTCATCAGTTATCATCTGAGGATAGTGGAGAAGCTGGCCTGAGGACTATTTCATTTCCAGTGTTCCATCTGTACTCCTGGATCGCTGATGGAGGGTATAATAAGGGTGTGATGTCCCAATTAAAATACTGGAAATGTCAGCAAGCTGAAAGGATTGGCTTCATATGTTTCATGCAACGAGTATGCTAGTAAGGTAGTTCTAGCCTAAGTTACTTGGGAATAATTTGAGAATGATCCTAGGATTTGTGAGTTTAATTTTTTTTTTTACCTAAAGGAGACTACTTATCTAATCCCTGAACATGCTTATTTGTGATTTGACAGCTGACAGATCATGGTGAAATCTTACAGAAAGTAAGAATTTTAAAAAAATTCATAGTTAACCATGCCTTGGAGCCCTTCAGCAATTTAAACTCAATTGTATTTTAAAGAAAGATGAAATCAGACTGTTTCATTATTTTGGTTGTTTCTGCTCTATAAAAGGTTGTACCATCAATGATTTTTAACATTTTCCACATTGCATCTTAGATATACCTTTACATTACAACCAGTTGCTAGAATATAAATTATAGCTACCTTAAAAAAAAAAAGGAATAACTCCTATCTCCTTATCATTAAAGGAAGATAAAGGAAAAGAGAGTCAAACCTAGTTTTCTGTCTGTATAAGACCAATAATAACTTATAACCAACTCCTGATGAAAATAAGCATCTGTAGCCCAAGAGAGCAAACAGAAACCTAACCATCCTCCCTTAGAGGAAATGGGGTATCATTCTCTTAAGGTTTCTTCAGGCTGGTTTGAAGTGAATAATACCTTTGGGGAGCCCAAATAAAATTGGGAAAAAATGGTTAAACAAAACAGGCATAGCATTTATGGTCCAGTTTCTTTTGTTTTACATTTATTTAATTAATTTATTCACATTAAAAATCAATTGTTATCCCCTCCCTCCCTCTTTTGGCCTATTCCCCTCTCCTAGGTCTGTGGTCCAATTTCTAAATGTTGAGACATTCCAAGCTTAATAAGGGGTTCTGTGTGAGACAGTCGAAAATGCTGGACCAATTGGGATCTGAAGATTTCTTTGAAGTTGTCCTAGAGATAGAAACGTATAAGGATGATAGAACAAAATGTAGATTATTGAATCCACACCTCAAATTAAGGCCTTAGCTGTTACAAATAAGGTCATTTTTAATTAATTGGTATAGAATTTCCTATATTGGTACAAAATAAGTTTAATTTTATACGTTGATATAGAATTCAAATGTAAGATTATTCTTTGTATACAGTAGATATATTTCTACTCTAATATGAAGTATTGTACCTCTCCAACTCAATTATAATACAAGGTTTATTTCTAATACCTTGGAAAGTTGTCCTGCACTTTACTTAGGATAATTAAGTAGTACACGCTATTGGTTAGTTGATCAAATCATGGTCATGTAAATTATTACTCTATTTTTATCACAAGGATATATATCCAAGTCTAGCAGATAGATATGAATCTATAGATATAGAAAGTAAAATCATTAGATAAGATCTTGAAAAGCCTCAGAGATCTACAGAATTATTCTAAAGATTCTTTGACAAGACAGGTTAAATCCTGGCAACACCTAACCTACCTCAAAGAAGACAATGAACATCAAAGAACCTCCTTATGGAGATGCCTTCAAATGTGGCACTTGGCAAAATGTCCTCATTTCTGCCTCACACAGAATTCTGCCTAAAAATGGGCAAGCTTGGATGCAGGCAGAATTGAAGGCGAAAGACATGGGGAGCACGTCCTCTAGAGTTCCTGCTTCACAAATACGTTTGTCAGATATATTTCCCCAGAAGGCTGAAGATGATGCTCCAACACTATAGAGAGTTTTGGGTGACTATGCAGGTAGAAAACTGTCTCTATCTTTTTTTTCTTTTTTTTTTTTTTTTTTTTTCATTTTTGAAGCTGATAACCTGCACTTCCTGTTCACTCATGTAATTAAGTTTTATTCCTTTTCAAGTCTCTGATGGGGTTGAAGACCAGATAGTTTACTCTTAAACTAAGGTTAGTTGGTTAGGGTTTGAGATGTTTTTAGATATAGATAGATGTTTTAAGTTACTAGAGGTAAGATATGATAGATATTGATTTTCATTCAGAATTTTAGACTCACTAAGATAGGAAAGAGGTTTACTTCAAGTTTGCCAAATACAAATAGCTAAAACACTATGAACGTAACATTAACATAATTCCTGATTGTTCCATGGTTTTTCCTGCTGTATGTAGTTTGTTTTATTTTATGTGTAAAAACATAAATGTATATGTAAAAAAGAAATCTAATATAAATAAATAAATAAAATAAGGAGTAAATTAGTAACCATTTTATGTGAACTGATATTCAATGTGTCTTACAATCCTGTCTACCTCATGCCCATAGGAAAGTGTCTGAAGGGTAAGATTTATTATTCCATCATGACATGTAGCTCAGCCGTGTATTTAGCATATCTAAAAACTTGGGAACCTTATTAATATCTTTGTACCTCAGATCTGTTTTCTGAACTGAGTACACAGATGGCATTGGTATGTACTCATTGTAACAAAAGTGAGCAAATAGAAACTGGTTAGGGAAAGGACTTGAATTTTCTTCAATAGTAATATTTTACAACATAAACATAACTAAGACGTTTAAGCTAAGTGCATCAAAAAACAGAAAATAAAGTCTAAATTTTTTTAAATTTATGTTCAAATTTATGTTCAAAAATTTATGTTTAAAAACTATCTTCAAGATAGTGAATTTTTAAAAAATGAAACATATTATGAAATTTGAGTACATAACTCAAAAAACGGAATCCATATGATGAAACTGTCAATTTTAAAAACATGTATTGTTGTAAAAAGCCACTTTCATTCACTTGATGTCATTGCCTTGGAAGCTTACTGTTGCAGTCTGCTAACCTAGGTCTACTCACGGAAGTATTCAGCCTGCATCCAGCCTAATCAAGGCCTAGAGAGTTTTCTGGTTCCTTCTCATTCTCTGGTTTCTTCTGTCTTCCCCTGTGTCTAGTTTGTTCTCTCACTGCACCTCTCTGTAAAACTGCTTGCTCCTCCACATCCTCTGTGCTGCTCCCTTAAGTAGCTTCCCTTTCCTCGCCCTTTTCATGAATTTTGGCAGTATCCTATTCTGCCAAATGTTTCTCTGGATCTTCACTTTTCTGCCACTCAATTAGACATCACTTTCAAACATGGGTGCTTCCTTCTGCAAACTAACATTAGTGTTATTGTTTGGGATTAAAGATGTATACCACCACACCCGGACCTAAGCTTTTCCTTACGTGAAATTTGCTCCATACCAGACTGGTCTTGAACTCATAAATCTGCTTATCCCTGTCTCCTGGACTTAAAGACAGACCTGTATTCCAGCAATATCACATCTTTAGATGTTATCGCTTGACAGAACAGCCATGTTTTGAATTAAAATTCCTCTACATATTGTAACAACACATAAGTAAACTGTAGAATTCCCTCATATGGATAAAAGATAAAAAATGAAGAACATACTAGCTGGACATGTTTCTATTTGTTTATTTGATTCTTTTTGTAGTTACTCACCTCAGTTACCAATCAGTTGTGCACAGTGTTATGAAACACAGATTATCAAAACAAGAGATATTTTAAGTGCTGTTAAAAATAGGATATCTTATAAGTAAATTATAATGGTTAAAACATTTCTTAGTACTAATATCTATATCTAAATGCAAGATACAATATGTTCTCAGACCTGCGTGAAAAACACACACACAAAGAGAGAGAGAGAGAGAGAGAGAGAGAGAGAGAGAGAGAGAGAGAGAGAGAGAGAGAGAGAGAGACAGACAGACAGACAGACAGAGACAGAGAGACAGAGAGAGTAATCTTATATTCTTAAATTACTATATTATTTGTTTAAAAGTCATGGCAAATTTTTATTTTAATTTGCCCTTAAAAGCAAAACAAAACCCTAAACCCATTCATGAACACTTTTCAGAAGAATATCATAATCATAAAAAGAATAGTGATCATTCAGTGCTATGTATAAAATTTGTAGAATGTTTTGGTTGAGTAGTTTGGAGGGTGGGAAATTGTCAAGACCACTAGCTGTCCTTACAGAGGACCATGTTTTTGCTCTCACAACCCTCATAGTGGCTTACAACCACCTGTAACTCCAGTTACAGGGGACTTGTTATCCTAACAGGGTCTTTATGGGTTCAGTACACATACCTATGCGCAAGCAAAACCCTCATACAAATTAACATTTAAGTGTATTTAATTTTAAAAGATACAATTGGAAAAGTTAAAGATGCTGCCTAAACCTACCAGTTTAGTTTAAGTACAAATGTACAATGCTTATTTGAAGTCATGGAATTATAATTTGACTAATGAAGAAAATTATTTGTTTATGGTTTTTGTTTATACTTCTGATACTCTATAAATGCTAAATATTTCATTTTTAACTCTAACAACATTCACTGGTTGACATGTGAAATAAAGACCAAAAAGATGAAGAAATAGATCATCTTAAAATACATTTTATCACTAATAGAAACTGTAATGTAGAGTTCAGTGAAAATGATAGAATGGATATTTGAAATATCACAGTCTGAGTATGTATTTTGCCTGTTACCTACATGAGAATGCTTGAAGCAGGAAGGCTTACCTTAAACACCAGCAAGACAATGTATTGGATGGAATTGTGGCACAGTTCAATTATGTGTCACTAGATCAACACATGTCTATTGATCCCAATTAAAGGAAACTTTAAAAAAAACACATAATGTACTTGACACATCCACATTTCAATTTTTTTTATGATCATTTAAACAGTTATGTAAAACCTAAATATGAAACTTTTAGACTTAATTTAAGATAAAAATATACAATATTCCTGTATTCTAAGATGCAAAATCACTGAAGTATATAAAATTATGAGCCTTTAAAGCTACATTGTGAGACTCATAATGCATTTTTTACTGTATTTTATACAAATTCTGGGATTTTTCTATGTTGTCCTAAGTAATATTTTAAATATATTTATTTTAAAAAGCAAAAGAAAATAAAACGTAATGCCTCTTTGGAAGAGAGTCATACCTGTGTTCAGCAAAATGTGTTTTGAGTGGAGATGTTGATATTATTTAAAACTACAGAAGTGTTATAAAAGTTTGTATATTCTTGATTATGTCACCCTAATATACTAGAAACATGAAGGGCCCAAAGTCCCTCACATTGTGTTATCATTTCTTATTTTATGTGAAGAGTTTCTTATAAGTAAGAATAGTGGTTCTCAACCTATGAGTCTTGACCCACGTAGGTCAACTGACCTTTTCATAGGGGTCACATGTCACATATCCTGATTATGAGATTTTTACATCACAATTTATAACAGTAGCAAAATTACACTTAGGATGTAGTACCAAAATAATTTTATGGTTTGGAATAGCCACAGTGTGGGGAATTGTCTTAAAGGGCCACAGCATTAAGAAAGTTGAAAATTACCGCCTTAGAGAAAGAAATAAATACCAAAGAAATTCCTGTCTGGCATAATCTTTTTGCACAAATTTTATGCAAGAACTACATGGCTCCCTATATTGTGGAGTGACAACTACCTACTGGTAACACATAGAACTATATAGACAAATTAAAATGTTATGCTTGCAATTCCTGAAGAATTAACCCATTAAAAATACTAAAATTTTGAGATAGATAAGGCAGAAGGCTGGGCTTGGTTTGCAAACATTCCTTAGTGTTGGAAAGTTGCGTCTGTAAAATGTAATCTTTCTTTTGAACAAAATCATCTTGCTCCTATTATGCATAACTCTACAGAAAACTTCATTTTCAATAACTGTAAACCGGCCTCAGAAAAGTTATCAAACAAATGGACACTCAAAATAAGACATTTTCAGCTTATTTTTTATTTTCCTATCTTTTATACTTAAGTTAATTATTGTAACAATCTCAAATTTATAATGTGTCTCATAAATAAACTGAAAATAAAAATAAGTAATAAGTTCAAGTTTGATATCAGAAGCACTGGAAGTTTCAATTATGTTTTCACTTTGTAATAGCCACTAATTTTTACTATATTTTGGCAATGCATTCTTATAAAAACAGTGTAATTAGTATAAATATTTCTATTAATGAGCTATGTAATGTGCCCAATTAATTGGCAAAGACAAAACTGTGTTTATGAAACCACGGATTTTTTCCCTCAGTCTCTTTCAAAGAGGGATAAACTGTAGTTCATGAAACATACCATACATTAGATATTTCACACTAACTTTTGTAGCAGACATAAGTCAAAGTTGAGATAAGCTCATATTCTTCATTTTTCTACACTAAGTCTCAATCTAAATTCAAATGCAGCCATCCCATTCTCCTAAAAGCAAACCATCACCTCTGAGCAGTTTTGTCAGATTACAACCTGATTGGTAAATTAATACACACTTTTTGACTCTAGTGAGTCTTCCTGGAAAATCAACTATTATAGCTTTTTGCTACGAAATACGTTGAAATGCAAAAAGATGCACTTTAGGTGTAAGTGCAATAAAAAGTTATCCGGAGACAAAGACCAGGTCACAGAATCTTCCCGCATTACACATTTCTTAGAGAATTAAGCTTCCTATACTTTCTTCTCCCCCTAGTGTGTAGCTTAATCAGGCTTAAAACAATTCATTCTTAAGTTTCTATAAAAGTTTTATCATTCAATCATATGACAAGGATTACAGTAAATCACATAGAATTATATTTCATGTTTTGTTGTGATTTGTCACTTATGTCTGTAGTCAAGCTATGGGATAAGATATTGAGATTGCATAAGCTGTCATTAAAATCCTGGGAAAAAGTAGTCACGTAATTTAAAATATGGACATACATATATGGTCCTACACCCACCCGTATTACAACAGCAATGGAAAGATTCATTTAGGTAAAGCAATCGTGTGTACAGATGAAGAATAGCAGAGCAAGGGCAAAGAGAAGCTGGCATGAGGCTGATCAGAAAACACTTTATTCGTGGGTGACATTCCCAAGAAATAACTTTGCAAATTACATGACTGTGCTAAAACATTTAAATCTTCTCTTTTGCTTTTCTGATCCATCATAATGTCTGGAAATGTTGACAAATATCCTAACTCAATACAGCAGACATGTGAAAATCTCACGATCATTAAAAGATATCTTATTCTCCAAAGTGTATGTAGCTTCATAGGATCGATTTCATTTGCCAAATATTAAAAAGTAAAAATTACATAGTTGAAATAATATAATCTCTGTGAAGTACTCATTCAGTTTTTTAGCCTTTCTAGAGGCTTTTAGCTTTGTTTTACTATATAGAACCATAAATCCACTGAAGATGCAACAGTTACCACAATGGCTCTCGTGTGCCATTCTTCAGATAATTTTTCCAGTGACCATCACAGGCACATATTGCCAGTGGTTCTAAGCACAGTGTAACAGTCACCCTTCACACTAGTATTAACCCCCTGCCAGCCCTGCCTTCAAAGTACCTTTCTCAACTTAATTCTCAGAATTCTTCCAAAAAGAGCTGTGTTCCTCTTTGTCAGCACTTATAGCTTCTTGGTTTTGCATGGTGCTGCTACTTTACCTCCTATTTAGACATTGTTAACATGTCACTTTTCTGAACTTTTCATGCGCACATTTCTCAACCCAACGTTTTCTCCCTCATAGCATGCAGCTATTGTGCCAGTATGAAGCTTTCCTAACGACTCCTTTGCTTCAGCTAAATCACCACAAAGAGAGAGTTGAATAAAAGGCAAATGAAAAGACCTCAGATAATCAGTGTTCAGCAGATTGTCAGCATGTGGGGGGGGGGGGGGGGGAAGATGGACGTTTGTTTCCTTGGAGGAAACAAAATCAGTTTTAGTTTGTCTATAAAGTGCCGCTCCACTTCTTGGCTAGGTCTGTCACCAAGCAAAAGAGGAAGTCTCCAGAGCCCAGAAGGAGGAAACGCAGAAGGACCCTGTCTGGGTATACATTTTAGTCAATGGTAAGAAAGACCTAAATCTGTCTTATAATGTTCTACTGCATTGCCAGCTGTCGAAATGGGTTGTTGTCCATCCTTTTTCAAACCCAGGCATGTTTTTAAAGTCCAGGGTCAAAAACAGGATATGATTAAAACTCATAACTTGAGGTTAATAGTTAAGGGTTTTTGCTTAGACAGTCTTAAACCATGTGACATGCTTCCAACGATACATTTAAGTTGGGATATATTAATTTCAGAGACATCCAGTTGTTTGCAGTGTTATAATGCTCGATCATCACTCTCATAAAGGCTAAAAAAAATCACTACCTCAAAAATATGTTTTCCCTTGGTTTTGCTAATGTTCCTAATTTATAATATGGCTTTAGATTTTTTTGTTTTTTATTATTAATTTATTCATATTACATCTCGATTGTTAGCCCTTCCCCTGTTTCCTCCCATTCTTCCCTCCCTCCCAGTTCCCCCCTTCTCCCCTCCCCTATGTCTGTTTTGACAGCTGGCAATGCAGTAGAACATTATAAGACAAATTTAAAATATATTTGAATTTATGTTGTGGCCAATCCATTGACCAAAATGCCTGGAGGTGAACACTGAGCACAGGCAGCTGGAGAAAGAAAGAACCTTTATTCATGCATTCAAGAACTAGCAAAGACATAAGTAATCAGACATATACTTTAAATTAGCTTCTGTTAACTTGAATAGACCTTTATAACTTTGAAAGTTCACAATAATATAAAGAATATTTTAAACAAGGGTGAATCACATAATATATTATGTTGTAAAAATATAGCTTTGAATTTATAAAAATCCTTATGAATTAAAAAAAAAGAAAGACCTAAATCATTCATTGCCACTGTTGAATTTCTCATAAACACATGAATTATACCCTGCGTATTTTATTTCCAAAAGTCCACCAAGTATTTGAAAACATGGAATTATGTCACAAGTGTTTTAAAAAATGATAAATAGCACAAACCATGGAGTAAATACCTTTAAATTATGTGCAGGAAAATTTGAATAAAAATATCATCGGTGTAGAAAAAAAATGAATTTTTTCTGTGTCAAAATGAAATAAACTAGATATTATTTATGAGTACTTACTCAATCCAATTTAAATTCATTTTATGACCTTCACCCAATTCAGGAATGTAACTCTATTCCAAGTACTTATTAAACTTTGTGAGTATTTGACACAAATATTTGTGGGATTATTACAGAGAACGACTGTGATTGTTATTGGTAAAGACCACATAAAAGCAAATTGGATCACTAGCCCTTAGTGGGGAAGCCCTGCAGGCACACAGTGGACAGGAAGCAGGCTATCAATAAGAGACCTGATAGTCTGCGGTCATATGGTGGAGGAGAAGGTCCCCTTCTGTCAGAGACTAGTGGAGGGGAATAGGGTGATGGAAAGAGGGGGAATGGGAAGGAAAAGGTAGGGGGGATAACAATCGGGATGTAATCTGAATAAATTATTAAACAAAGAAGCATGACAGCAAGGCATCTAAAGTAGTGGGTCAGGAAACCACTCACTGCAGCCAAGAGTGTGTACTTTGCTTCAATTGCCTTTATTAATGCTACAGAGGTGAGATTACAGAGCAAAAGTACAGAAAACAAAGTAGAAGAGATCTACAGAACACATTAGAAAGCAGAATGTTTGAAAATGTTTGGTGTAATTGCCCTATGGTTATCTGGATAAAGAATGAAGAAGCAGATAGAATGTGATTGTCTAAGATAGTCTCAGATGAAACATCTTTATAAGCATGACTGTGCATGGAGAGTTAACACCAGCTGGTGAGATTTCAGACCATCTGATTGAGCGTGGCCTTATCCTTTAGAGTGTAAATAAACTGACTCAAGATTCCCATCAAATCTGGACCATCCAGATGGCCCCACTAAATACTCAACTGACAAGACAAGGAAATCAGGAAGTAGCTAGTGTTTCAAGTATTTTAATCTTATTTTGCTACATTTTTGTATAGGAATGTACTATGTGAACTGAAGTTGTTAGAGGTGAAATCAGGAATTACTTGCACTTTATCCTGTTGCCACCCGAAACTTATACTACTCACATTCCCTGTTCCAGTTGGAAAGCATTTGTGGCACATCATATGGCATTTGTTTATAGCTTATGATCCTGAGACTAAATGAGTTTCAATCATTAAAACACTTGGTTTTACTGAAATTAATATGTGATCTCTTCCTCAGTCCAGAGCTGCTTCATTCACTGAAACTTGAACATGATCCAGGTTGAAAAATCTTCCTAGGTGGAAAGTCCTACTTTTATCCGTCTTCATCCTAACTCTTATATTCACTACTGAATGCACTTTGTACTTCTGTGTTCTAAAGAGAGATCTCTCCTAAAGAAAGGCAGGGTCTTAAGTACCCAGTCCATCTGTCATCTGACATTAGCACGCACTTGTGACAGGAGCCCAAATAGGTGTCTTCCTCTAGCAGAGTGCTCTCTTGATGGTTGCTAAACTCCAGCATGGGGAAATCTGTGATATTCTGTAAGGAAATTAAAACTTACCCTTTGTTATTTTTCTTTTAGTCTAACTCCATGATTCTTCTTATAGTATGACTTTTAGATGGCTCAGATTGTGTTATTACACGGTTTTCTCTTTGGCCATATGAAACTGGGCTTTGTTTTTTCTTAGTAACAATATTTTTTTAATCCACAGAGCATCTTTTTCTTCATCTGTTTCTTAGAACTATCCAAGCTAGAATCGACCTCGCTCCTCATGATCAACAAAGAAGCCCTTCTTATTGTTAGTATTCTCCATCTAAATTTTCTTCAATTTAAATATGAAATTTGTGCAAGAGAAATGAACTGTCTTATATTTACACAGAGAGCCTAATAAATTTGATTTGGAACAGAAATGATATGCAAGTAAGACAAACTAAAGCACTTAAGACTGACAACTTATTTCTTAAATACAATTAAATAGGTTAATTTGTAAATTCTGTGCCAACTTTGTCTTAAACTATATTGAATGATTAGTTCCTGCATTTAGGGCATTTTATCATCATTATTTCTCAATTAGGAAGGATAATTGCCATTAACAATAGAAACATGCATTTATTATTAGAGACCAAATGAAATCCATGTACTTTTGCCTTTGGAGCCACTAATAACTTTAAAATGTTAATTAATGTAGCCATAACTTGACAAAGCACTATTAATGTAAATTTGTATTGTTACATATATGTAGTGATGCATATAGTTTAAACATTTTTTTTTCAAATTCATAGTACACTAATGGACTAGTGCTTCTTTAGACATATAGGGAAAATCTCTACTTTAAGATTTTTATTATATTATGTTTGATGTTGTTTTGTTTCATTTAGTTACTTTGTTATTCACAAGGTCACAAATAGTCCATACTGGTTTAAAATTAGCTTTTTCTGCCTTGTTCACCATGTTATGGAATCCATGCTTTTATGTAATGCTCTGGCTACTGCTAAGGTCCTTGCCTGTGCTGTTATAGCATTCTACCAACTGAGTTTCATACCTAGCCAGACTTCTTTTATATTTTAAAAATTAATTAAACTGCTTCACAGCCTTATGGCTAAGATTAAGTGTTGTAAAAATTAATTAAGCATTTTAAACCATAAAATATTAATAATAATAAAATATTATTGAAGTCACAGATTTTAATTTATGAAAGAAACAAGAATGGTAAGGCTAATGATTTTCAATTCCTGAAGTGTCCAGATAAATGAAGGGACACTAGGACTCTGTTTATTTTTAAAGTTCAACTGTTTTTTACAAGAGGTATAACCTAAATTTTAATGTCAATGAAATTAATGAAATGCACCTTTTCTATTACAATTTAGTTTTTTTCCTGAAGTCTGAAGAGCATTAAAACAATCAAAATAAACACATTAGGTAACTATTTCGAAGGGAGTGGGGATAATGTCATTACTTAAAACTGATATGATTTTCTATACATAAGACACAGAGAATTTGCACACCAGATTTAGATTGGTAAATAGATGTGAGACCAATGAAGAGAAAAAAAGTGTTGGATATAGAAGCAGGTTTTAGGAGGATTGATCAATTCTAATAAAGTCACAGTGAACAATGACTCTGTGTTGACTTTATAACTATTAGTATAGCCAAAGCTACATCTTTAGAAAACCACTAAAATAGTTAGCATTGTTAAAATTAGGATTGTTGAATGTTAACATTTATCATTAATATTATTTTGTTTGATATATTTTAACTCTCAGAATGTAGAAAATCTATGCAAAAAATTTTAAGCTAAGAAATAAAAATGGATGTATATACTTTGAGTGGACAAGATAATCATAGACACATATTCCTCGCGAATCCTGAATAGGTAATGACTAGGTAGGTATTTATTAATCACTGCCTAGACACAACTTCTTACAAGTATTTCTGAATATGGATGGTTTCAGGGCTGGCTCCTCGCAAGACTTGTTATTTCAATGGGATAATTATTTATGTTCTACATTCAGTTGAATTTTTATACAAAGTGGAAATTATAGCTCTTTGCAATGGTTATCTTATCAAGAAAAATGGGTTGCCATAAAACAACATGAATATCCTTACCACATAAGGTCAATGTCTTGCCTATCCTTTAAGTAATAAAAGTTTTCATATTTTCTTTTCTCATCCCCTGTTTTTAGAAGTTTTTGTTAATGTTGATTTGTGGGATGGCTTCTACTTTCAGTGATTTTTCCTCATATGATACAGATCTTTTAATATACATTCTTTTTACCCATATGTGTATGAAGTTAAAAATACCTTTGGCTAAAACCAATGTTATAGATGTGTTTGATGTTTTAAGATTGCTCAAAATTTTAGCATATATATTTTACCTGAAGTTTTGTTTTGTTTTTCAAGCCATACTGTAAGGAAAAGTTCACAGAGGTCTTTATTACAATACTATAAACTCCTTAAGAAATTTCTATTGTGACTATAATAGTTATCTTTCTGGAAAATTCCTGTTTTTCACTGCTTTGAACTAAATTTGCTGGGAATTTTCTTATTCACACTTAAAAATATAAAATTGTTTGATCTCAATAAATTGTCAATTGCAATTTTTAACGCAATGTCTGTATTACAATCAAGTAAATATGCTAGTCCAGCAGTATTCCTTTCTTGATAAAATGTGTTATATTAATATTCTTATAATTTTTTAATCCTGAAGAGAAAAGAAAATGCAGTACCTTGCAAGGATTTTCTCATAGATGATCATTCTTGATTAACTTTCATCTGGTTATTCAGTTGTAAGTGTAATCTTTCGAATTATTAATAATATGGAAAAATATCATTGCTACTAATACATTATAAATACAATAACAAATGTAATGCTGAAAAATAGAGTTTAAAAAGCTTTTATTATTTTATTCAGAATTTTTTGATATTTTGGTGTTTATTATCTGCCCATAAACCCAAGTTTCCTCTTCATCTTCGAAGGTTACTCCTGTTCATCTGTCAGATCCTTGCTTTTTTTCTTTGGGAGCTGAACTCTTAGGTTTAACATAATGCCTCATCGATGATAGATGAGATTTCTAAAACCTAGCTGTATTCCTTCATGTCAATATTTTCTTTTATATTCAGATAAGATCTTTCAACTTAATTAAAAAATTACCATTATATAAACAGGCTATATTTTTAACCAACCTACCATTTAGTCTTCTAATTGCATAGAAATAGATGATACTTAAATATATACATGATAGAGGGATGATAGGTAGATAGGCGATAGAATAGATAGATGATAGATAAATAGATGATAGAAACATAGATAGACGATAAATAGACAGATAGATAGATAGACAGATAGATAGATGACAGATAGATGATAGAAAATATCTGTATGCCTGCCTACATACATTACCATGCATTTATAAAAATTATATTACAAATTATATTATTAAATTGTACAATATTGTATTTAACAACAACTAAGAAAATAACCTTGAAATAAAATAACCAATATAATGTTAGCCTAATAATTTTGATGAATTCAAAATAAAGCTACATAATTTAAGGATTATTTTATTAAGGAAAAATACTTTGAAAATAATTGTTAAGTATTTATTCTTTGATAAAAATGCTCACAACTTAAGAAGTGCTTGGTGCTATTATTAAGAAAAATTGTGCCTAAGAATTATAACTGTTTATATTTGAAAATCATTATTTAGATACTTGAGCATTAAAATAAATCTGTCATCACTGTGTAATGAAATATTGACTTCTGTTAACTAAAAACTTTATATTAATATTATGGTCTCTGAAAAATATTCTGCATTATATTTGGGCTTTGTATGCTATTGAAACATGTACTTCTACTCTGGGGTGCCTTCCCCTTAAAACTAATTTCACTAATATAACAATACTTACTTCCATCTTGATAACCAGACTCACATATATACCCCAATTTATAGTAGCTACTAATATATGTAATAAGAAAATTATAGTGAGAAAAGATAAACACAACACATTCCTCATCTGAAATTGACTGCAATTATTGGACAGAATGTAATACATGATGAAAAGCATCACTTCAAACCACAAGCTGTCTTATTTCATGCAAAACTACTTTGGCATGTTTTAAAAATAACTTCCCTATATATTTATTATTCAGTATTTGAAAAACTATTCACAGGAACTATGCAACCAAATACCAATTAGAGCAGATCAAGTGACATACCCAATTCTGCAATTCAAGAATCGAAGCACAATAACCTATCAATGAGAGGGGTTGATAAACAGACTCTATGTCCTTAATGCCACAGTAATGGCATCCCCTATCTAGACTTCATATTTACCTTCACTGACTTTTCTATCAATTGATTTTTTTTTTTTGGTATTCTGATAAATGCCAAGGTTTGAAAACAGGTGAAATTTTCTCTGAAGGATTAAGTTATGAACAAAAATGGAAAAAGGAAGCAGATGATTACAATGCCATTTGAAGATATTTTTTTGTACGTTGATCATGATCAGGAAGGCCAACAAAGACCTCTAGTACAAATGTGTGGTGGGTAGGAAGGAGGAAGAAGCAGGTCATGGTAAAACAGCCGTGTGAGGAACTGTGACAGTCACGTGGAGGAGCTGAGGTGTGAAGAGACAAGTGAAAACGAGAATAAGATACTGCAAAACTCCACAGCATGGAGAACATGAAGGTTACAAAGTCAAGAGAATTTTTCATTTAAGGAATAAGGGTGGGAGGTGACAGACAATGTAAATATAAGTGTTGGCTTTCCTGCTTAGATGAATGTTGGGTAAAAAGAGAGCTAAAGGTATCATAAGTTTTATTTAAAAAATCTCTATTATGGATTCATTACAGTGAAAAAAAAATCAATTAAAGGGAGGAAGAATCTGCCTTGATTTCCAAGATTTTTAGTCCATTGTCAGCTGGCTCCTTTTTTCCTGCCCATAGTAAATCAACAGAACACTGGGAAAATAGTAATGAAGCCACATATGCAATGGGAGGGTCACCACCAGAAGATATGCACTAAATTAGTGATTAAATTCCTCAAGCAATCCCCATGCCCCACTCTGAGTGTAATAAAGCACTCAGCTCTCGGGGCAATGGTGGATTACTCCATGATGACATTAGCACTCTCATGATCTCATCACCCCGTAACAGCTTCAAAACTGAGGATCAAGTCTTCAACATATGAGCGTTTGAATGTTGGAAACCATGGCAGTGATTTCTATTTACTCAATTTATTTCTATAAATTGAGCATGAAATTGTAATTGGAGGATGAAATGGCACAAAGGTAACATCAGCTTAGTAAAATGAATAAAGAAACCCACTGACTTAAATTTTCAAGAATGGATTTAGGTGAAAGTTTTTAGTGCTTAGAATACATACAGTTCAGATAGCATACAGTAGACTTATGTGTTTGAGTATAGGCCCAGGAGGCACAAGAGCGAAAAAGGGAGAGGAAGCAGAGTAGCTCAGAGCAGAATAGAGAGAAACTGTGTCAATGTGAACTACAGAGTGCAGCAAATATCTTCAAAGACTTTAGCTTCACCTGGGACCATAGTGTTTAACACACCTTGTTTGCAGAGTCTGAGTGCTGTCTTTGTGAATGTGAATAACATATTATGTATTTGACATTCTTGGATACTTATGTTCAAAATCACCCATGAGTAATTAGTGAAAGAGTTATATATATATATATATATATATATATATATATATATATATATATATATATATATATTTCATTATTACTTTATACTTGCAGGGAGTCTACATGTCTACATAAATTTCAGGGGCAACATATACATTTAAGGTGGATTAGAGTTACTTAATGTTTAGTTTTTATCTTTGCTTCTGAAGCACAGTTCAGTGATATCAAAGTGATGGTATTGTGGTGGGGGGAATATGTTGATTAGAAACTAGAATTTAAAATGAATTCTGGGGTTACATATAGAAGGCAACTGAATCTTTTAACTTTTTTAGATTCACTCTACCAAGCTGCACATCTGCTACATATGTGTAGTGGGCCTAGGTCCAGCCATGCATGCTCTTGGGGGTGCTTCAGTCTATGTGAGGCGCCATGGGCCCAGGTTAGTTTCCTCTGTAGGTCTTCTTGTGGAGGCATAATACAAGCCAGATGAAGTTGTAGAGGCCAGGAGTAATTGCTTACATTGACGATGTTTTAATTATTTCTAACAAGATAATCATTACCACTTTTTGAACATCAAACTTCTAAAAGAAGTTCTTTCTTATTTAAAATTGTTATAATTTAAATGTATGACATAGAAAAATCAAAATATTTTCTTAACAAATACTGAACATTTTCTAGTCAGAAATAGTATAATGAATTTTACTACACATTTTGCTTACATACAAATATATACACACATATAAAATGTTTATTTATGCAAATATTTCTACAAAAATACTTGGATATTTACAGGTATATAATTATTTATTTAACAACATATATGTATATTTTATATTATTCTAGGTATCAAGTAACATCAAATATTAAAGCAACATAATTATGTAATTGAGAGGTTTAATTACTATTAATTAAACTTGGCAAATTCTCAATGACTTTATTCAATAATTTCTTCACCTTGTTGCCTTTCCGTCACAACATAATTTTGTACTTAATATTTTCATATGCACTAGAATATATGAAGATAAAGTTACTTTTAAAAATAAAATTAAAACATGATTTTATTTCATGGCTGTCAGACAATATTTCACAATCAAACAAAGAAATACTGTTAATTTTCCTCTATTATTAAACACTCTGGTATTGGAAGTTCATGCCTTTAATCTCAACACTGATTAGGGAGAAGGGGGAGATCTCTAGGAATTTGAGGATAGCCTACATAGTGAGTTTACAATAGCTAGGACTACATAGAGAGACACTGTTTAGAATCAAGTAAACATCAAAACAAAGGGAAATAAAACAAAAGGAAACACATAGGGAAACTAGGTGTGCTGATGCATGCCTGTAATCCCAGAATTTAGAAGGGTGAGGCAGGAATATTTAGAATTCATGGTCAGCATGAATACTTAGTGAGATTATGGCCAAACAGGATTACCTGAAGGCCCTGTCTCAAAAGAGCAAGAGAAAAAATAAAAGAGAAAACAGAGGTATACCAGAATAGCAAGAGAATAAATTATAGTCCAGGGTATGATGAGAGAGACAGAGACAGACACACAGAGAGAGACAGAAAAAATAGAAAGAGACATAGAGACAGAGAGGAACAGAGATAGAGAGAGACAGAGAAAGATAGAAGAGACAGAGAGACAGAGGCATAAGGGAAAAGGAAGAGGAGGAAGAGGAGGAGGAGGAGGAGGAAGAAGAAGAGAGAAAGAGGAGGGTGGAAAAAATAAAGATACAGAGAAAAAAGAAAGGTGGGAAGGCAGGAAAGAGAGAAAACATAAGAAAGAAAGACGGATTATAAGGCATGCCAATTAATTGCTCATCATTGTAGTCCAGTACATGACAAGATGTGCAGGCTCACTTTGTCTTCAGTTTTAGAAGATAAGCTTATCACAGTCTTGCAGAGAAGCAAACCAAATGGATTACAGCTTGTCCTGGGTGCTACTGCATAAGGCTACTAGGTTATTTACAAAAATTAGAGGGAAAGAAATTAAAATGTTGCCTATAAACATCTAGACCTGCCTCCTACCTAGCAAGCCTCATCTTAAAGATAGAATTGACACCTAAAGTTTCTCAAGCCTCATTAAGATGTTCCTAGCTGGGGAGCTAGTGTTTAAACACCTGAGCATGTGAAGACATTGTACATTTAAGCCATAACAGCACTTTACTTCACATGTGATTGCAATCAGATAGTGACCACACTGAAATTTTCCTAAATATTTATTTTGTTGAAATATGGTAATTAGTATGGGCCTTTTATGCTACCAACCATAGCTACCAAATAAATGACACTGAGACCTGTTAGATTAACTCAACAAACTCTAACCTTTACAACTAGGCAGATATTTATCTATTCAACTCAATTATGCTAGTCTGGCTTCCTCCTACCTACTTGTCCTTTTACTTACCTTAGCCTTCTGCTGTAACTCGCCATCCTCATGATGAACTCCTCCTGGCAACGTCTTCCTTTCACCTTTCTTTCTCCCCTATCACCCTTTACCTGGTACCCTCAGACTGGGAACAGAAATCCCACCTGTTTTCTCCATTGTCTAGTCACTGGCTCATATGCTTCTTTATTAACCAATAAAAGATATTTGGGGAGCAGTTTTTAAACTACATTGAGACTAGAGAATCTTTGTAGACATGAAAATGTCTGTCTTGACTAAAACCAGATTTCTAGGCACAGAAATTGGCATCTGAATACATAGTGCAAAAGACTATCCTCCAACATCTACCTTTTTTAGTTCAATAAAATGTTCTTTCTCCTACATAATAAACTATATATAATTGGAGACAATTCTGAAAAAAGAAACAATTATGAATCAATTATGAAAACTCTCATATAATCATTACATTCACAATATCCAGTCCATTTGTATTGTGAAATTTAGGAGAAAATACTCTACTGTCTATCTTATGATGAGTTTAGAATTCTGTGCGCAAATTATTTTCTATCACAGGTTCTAATGCAGACTAGCTCAAGGTAACATGGAAAGTGTTTTTGAAACATTACTGTGAGGGACACTCCAGTAATAGATGTTGTGTTTTGAGTGAACTTTTACCACAGTAGCCAAAACATATCATTCTTATAATTGTCCATACATAGAAAGTGATACACAAAAATAACTCAATAAAACGTTCTTCTAAAGTTTCATAGCTCATATTATTTAAATGTTTAAGTGAGGAGTCTTGATTCAGATGGTCAATATGTTAGTGTGATGACAAGTAATCATTTTGTTCAGTAAAAAAAAAAAAGAATAAGGAACACCGCAAAAATGAATGTGCATCTACTCTGGGACAGTTTTGCCATCTATTTATATATTTTCTTGAAATACCTAAAAAGGTGTACTCACTACAGACCTGCAAAGCTGTTTTGTTATAAAGTCCATAGGAACAAAGTTCAAGTCACTGTAAAATTGAGTTTCTTTCTTATCTACCTGTCTCCACATCCCATTAATCATGGGAACAGCCCATCTCTGTATCTCTCTGGATCCCTGTGTCTTTACAAAGGTGATAATTACCATCCTTGACCTTAGACACTGAAAATTTTCTTTTGTTTGCAGATATCAGTGTTTCACTCTTGGGTCTCCTCAAACGATTAGATACTCTTTGAAATAGTGAAGATGCGTTTAGTTTTAAAAACTAAGTGGGCACAGGAAATATGTTTTAAATCATACTGACTTGTTAAAGCTTTGGTCTAGTCTGTGATGATATGTTGACACAATTAGGAGAAAAACAAAGTTATGTCATTTAAAACCAGCAAAACTGGAACCATGTAACAATTGGTGTGAAGTACATTTTCCTACATTATGGTGAATAATTTTCATAAAACGTGACAACACACTATCAAAATATGAGAAATAAAATTTCCCAATATGTTTATAGTATAAATGTGTTATGTATGTGTATTAGGAAAAACATTCATGGTTATAACAATAATATAAAAATAAAGAATGATATATAAACATATCATTATATATTATATATGTATATGTCTTTGTATATTTTATATATGTGTATAATACATACATATACATTATATATATATATATGTATACATACATATATGCTACCTGTCAAGAAAAAATTATAAAATGACTGTATTCAACACAGCAACTAAATTAAGTTGTAATAGAAAATCTTTTTCCTATATATGACAGACGTATGGGGAAAGCTTACTTTTTCCATGAATCTTCATTTGTTCACTGAAAAACTTCATGTACATGATTTATGCTTTTATGAGAAATTTAATGTTCTTTCATACAAAAATTCTACGTTGGTGGTTTTCATAAGAATGACAACTTATATACTCATATACGTGAATGTTTAATCACCAGAAAGTACCTCGATTTGAGAAGTATAAAGAGGTGACGACTAATTGCAGTAGTTGTGGGCTTATTGAAAGAAGTAGGTTATGGGGTGTGGGCTTTGAAGTTTCAAAATCCCATGCCAGACACAGTCTCTCTCTCACAATCTCTGTTTCTCTGACACTCTCTATCTCTGCCTCTGTCTCTGTCTCTCTCTATCCTGTCTCTATCTCTCACTCTCTATCTTGTCTCTGTGTCTCTCTGTCTGTCTGTCTGTCTCTGCCTCAGTCTCTTACTCCCTGTCTTTTTATCTGTCTTTGTCTCTTTCTGCCTGCCTCTCTCTCTTCCCTAACTCTCTCCTTTTTCTTTCTCTCTGCCTACTGTCTGAGGATCAGAAAGTAGATCTCAGCTCCAGCTCCAGAGCAATGTGTGCTCCCATGTTCCTTGTAATGATGATAATGAAGTAAACCTCTTAAACTCTAATCAAATTCCAATTATATTCTTTTCTTTTTCTTTTTTTTTAATTTTTAATTTGTTCACCTTACATCTTGATTGCATCCCCCACCCTCATTGCTTCGGGGTACCACCCTCAATTTACTTCCCTAGTCCTCAGAAATGGGGAGCCCTCTTCCCTTAACATCTGACTCAGCATATCAAGTGTCATCTGGACTGCATGTATCCTCTTATTCTGTGGCCTGGCAAGGCTGCGCTGCCAGAGGGAAGTGATCAACATGTGGGGGCCAGAATCCATTTAGTCCTTACTACCTTGTTATGGGACCCACAAAGAGACTGTGCTTACTATCTACTACATTTGAGCATAGGGTCTAGGTCCTCATCATGCATGGTCTTTGGTTGGTGCATATACAGCACTGCCCTCCTCTTCCTGGATTTAGCGGCTCCATTGGTCTCCTTGCAGAGCTCTTGACAACTCCATGCCCTTCTATTCCTCAACTCTTCCATAAGAATCCCTGCACTCCACACCAACGTTTGGTTGTGTGTCTCAGCATCTGCTTGGATCCCCTGCTGGGTGGCATCTTTCTTTTTTTTTTTTTTTTTTTTTTTTTTTTTTTTTTTTTTGAGGGCATCAGATCTTGGAGTTACAGTTGTGAGCTGCCATGTCAATGCTGGGAATTGAACCCAGTACCTCTGAAAGAGCAGTCAGTGCTCTTAACCGCTGAGCCAACTTTCCAGCCCCTTATTTCCTCTTTTTTTTTTTTTTTTTTTTTTTTTTTTTTACATTTTTTTTATTAATTTATTCTTGTTACATCTCAATGTTTATCCCATCCCTTGTATCCTCCCATTCCTCCCCCCCCCCATTTTCCCATTATTCCCCTCCCCTATGACTGTTCCTGAGGGGGATTACGTCCCCCTATATATTCTCATAGGGTATCAAGTCTCTTCTTGGCTACTTGCTGTCCTTCCTCTGAGTGCCACCAGGTCTCCCCCTCCAGGGGACATGGTCAAATGTGAGGCACCAGAGTACGTGAGAAAGTCGTATCCCACTCTCCACTCAACTGTGGAGAATATTCTGACCATTGGCTAGATCTGGGAAGGGGTTTAAAGTGTACCTCCTGTATTGTCCTTGGCTGGTGCCTTAGTTTGAGCGGGACCCCTGGGCCCAAATCTGCCTATCATATTGTTCTACTTGTAGGTTTCTAGGACCCTCTGGATCCTTTTATTTTGCTGTTCTCCCATGCGTCTCTCATTTAGAGTCCCAATAGGATGGGTGGCATCTTTCAGAAGAGCTCTGTCATAGTCTCCCTTCCTGTTCCTTCTCTTCATTGTTTCCAGTGTCTATTCTATTTGTCATTCTGGATGAGAATAAGGCATTCTCCCTAGGGTCCTCCTTGTTATTTGTTTGGCTTTTGTTTTAGGTCTGTGTATAGCCGTGTGGTTATCCTATATTATTTGGCTAATATTTACTGAGTGCACACCATGTGTGTCTTTCTGGGTCTGGATTACCTAACTCAGGATGATCATTTCTAGTTCCATTCATTTGCCTGCAAATTTCAAGATTTCCTTGTTTTTGATAACTGAATGGTATTCCATTGTGTAAATGTACCACAATTTCTTTACCTATTCTTCCTTTGAGGGACATCCAAGTTGTTTCCAGATTCTGGCTATTACCAACTGAGCTCCTATGAACATAGTTGAGTGAGTGTCCTTGTTAGTGGTGGAACACCTTTTGAGGATATGCCCAGAAGTGGAACAGCTGGGTCTTGAGGTAGAACTATTCCAATTTTTCTGAGAAAGCACAAGATTGATTTCTAAAGTGGTTGTACAAGTTTGCACTCCCACAAGCAATGGAGGAATGTTCCTCTTTCTCCACATTTTCACCAGCATGTGCTGTCACTTGAATTTTTTGATGTTAGCCATTCTGATAGTATAAGATGGAATATCAGAGTTGTTTTGTTTTGCATTTCCTTGATGACTAGGGATGTTTAGCATTTCTTTAAGTGTTTCTTGGCCATTCTATTCACAGCAATACAACAGTGACTAAAGCAATACCAAAGACATGGTCTGCTATTAATAATGCACTGTCATTTATTGTATGGTTGAGGAAACAAGTTCCTTCAGTAGAGCTCAGGTAGCAGTAAAAGACAGGAAAGCCTTTGTTTTCACCTACACTGCTTTTGTCTCAGTTCAGGATGGTGAAGAAGCCCACTTTTTTTGGAAGGTTACCATTTTTATTATCTACCCAAGAACCTTTCCTAATCTGTCTGCCTATCATGGAATCTACTTAACATCGAGGCTTGAAATACTACTCACTGATTTTTATATTCCATTCTTATTTCTTATTTGTAAATTGTATCACAGGCATTATTTAAAATGTCAAGGAATACACTATTCTATGTGGATGTTTGATTCTGGCCTTTATAATATTTTATTCTGAAAATCACGTATTGCTTAGAATTTGTGAGTTATTTACTGGCCATGAGCAAAGCTCAGGAAAATTAAAATATAGATTATTTCAGAATGACTTAAAGAATGACTATTACAAAATTTAAAATTCATTCTTAATTATAAAAACACAGTAGCTATGTGAGATGGAAAATTAAAACCATGTTGTTTTAGAAAAAATATTTTGTAACAAAAAATAATGGTCTGATTAGAACTGGCCATAAATATGCCTTGTTTCCAAGGCAACCATTGATGCTTCAAATGGACAGAACTGCGTTTCCCACAGTGAATTCTATAGAGCATTGGTGTGATCATTAGGAAAAAAAGGACTGCACAGAACTACTTGTTGATTTTCCTAAGCCCAAAGGGTAGTTTCAAGGAGAGAGGATGTTGAGGTCACATTCTCAGTAAGCCTCTTAGATTGAGGGTTCTAGAAGACCTGGGCTAAAAACATTCCTTTGAATCTGCTTAACTCAGTGTTCTCCACAGTTATTTGATTCTGGAAATTTTTTCTACAAATTAACACAAAATAGATCTCATTGATCATATTTTGGGATGGTTACGATACAGTTCATCCTGCAGTAAAAAAAGTCTAAAATTAGTTGACAATGTCAATTCCTTTTTTTTTCTTTCTGTTTTTGAAGGGCTTTGTTCTCCTAATATCGATCTCCAACTTTGAAAGATATTCAGGAAAACTGATTGATGCTTAATGTATAGCTGTCAGCAATACCTGAAAACGCTGAGAGATTTCTATACCATGTATTACAGCTTGCTCTCAGTGTTTTTGAGGTGCTTCCATTCTTTCTGACAATTTCAACAGTTACTCACTTTATAATAATAAAAGTATTATTATTATTATTATTATTACTATATGCTTTATTTGGCTTATATAGTATTTTATTCTGAAAATTGCATATTGCTTAGATTTTGTGAGTTATTTATTAGACATGGGTAAGGCTCAATAGCTTTAATAATTGTTATTATTTTAATTGTAAGTTTGCTTTGTCTGCATATGCCTGTGTAATACATACATATGAAATGTCCACAGAGACCAGTAGGGGATGTCAGGTGCCCGAAAACGGGAGTTAACGATGTCTGTGAATTGCTGTGTGGATGTGGGGAATTAAATCCGTGTCCCCTTGAGAAAAAAAGTGCTCGTAGCTATTGAGCCATTTTCCCATCTTCTATTACTCATTCCTGAACATCTTACATGGTGTCACACAGTGTCCTTCCATTTTTCTATGATACAGTTTCTTTTCTTTTTTTTAATTTATTTTTTTATTATTAATTTATTCTTGTTACATCTCAATGGTTATCCCATCCCTTGTATCCTCCCATTCTTCCCTCCCTCCCATTTTCCCCTTATTCCCCTCCCCTATGACTGTTCCTGAGGGGGATTACCTCCCCCTGTATATGTTCATAGAGTATCATGTCTCTTCTTGGTAACCTGCTGTCCTTCCTCTGAGTGCCACCAGGTCTCCTCCTCCAGGGGACATGGTCAAATGTGAGGCACCAGAGTACGTGAGAAAGTCATATCCCACTCTCCACTGACCACTGGCTAGATCTGGGTAGGGGTTTAAAGTTTACTGCCTGTCAGTTTTTTAACTACCAATCCTCAGGCAGATCATTCAAAGTACATTATTATTTTAACTTTTTGCTGTTGTTGTTGTTGTTTTCTTTTAATATATTTTATTAATTTAATCATATTACATCTGAATTGTTATCCCATCCCTTGTATCCTACCGCTCCTCCCTCCCTCCCTCACATTTTCCCCTTACTCCCTTCCCCTATGAATGTGACTGAGGGGGACCTCCTCCCCATGTATATGCTCCTAGGATATCAAGTATATTTTAACTTTTAAATAGCTAAGAAATGAAGGTGAAAATTATGTAATTTGTTTATCTCTGAACATTAGATTCAGAAAGGAAAGGAGATGGGGGACTGTTTTCCAGAAAACAGAAAGATTCTGAACAGGGTGTCTATTCAAATCTCAAGCTAGGTTCATGAGGCCCGTAGAGTACAGACTTCAGCTTCACATTGAGCTCTTATTCTTTGTCTAAATATCTAGGCTCAAGAGTTATTTTCAGGGAATGAATGTTATGCTGTGTACCTCATACAATTGTCTATCACAGTGCACACGCGATACTGGGTAGATGTTGAATTCAGTTGCCTAGTTTGACTTGTAAGAAAGTAAGCAAGTAAGAAATCATTTTGTTGCAGTAGCCATGTGGCCTCAGATTCTCACACATGGTACTTTGAAATATACACAGGCTAGGAATTAGCTCATATACATTACACCAACTTACTTTCTTACACCTGGCTGTCATGCCCTGAAATAGATATCTGAAATTGTGAATGAGCCTGTGGCAAGCTGAGGTGGTAGACTGAGATACCTGAAGGAGAAAACAGAGCCTGATATTTGCAGACTAAGGTTTTGTGTTTACACACTTAAACAGCAAAGCGGGCACACTTGATAACAAACCATAAGCATACACACACAAACAAACAAACAAATACACACACACAAATATACACATATACATACACTTTACGACCACACATACCTTACATCAGAGATAAGACACAAAGTTTCTGTTTCCCTGCCTGTATAGGTCTAAGAGAATTGATACATATTGATAGTATTTCCTCTCTGGGAAGGTTTGCCTAATAGGGTTAACTATCTCTTTGTGTAATGTGCCTGATGAGGTTATTAAGGACTGCAAAAGGATTATATTATGAGTGAGAAATTAATGTTCTCATAGAGAGTGAATGAAATCCATATAACAGTTAGCTAACAATGCGAAAATATTTAATCATTCTCTTCTTTGCCCAGAGGACTTAAAAATAAGAAGATTATTTAAACTATGAATTGATTTATTGAGAAGTCTATTCTAAAGAAGAAGACTGAGTCTGATTTCATGACGAGTTTTGCAAGCAAGTGTGAATTGGAAGAAATTGGGCAAAGGGCAGAAGAATGAACATACGAAATGCTAGTGTATTTCTATTCAGTGATGGAAAAACATCACTGTTTCTGTTGGAGAATATTGCAAATTTAGAAGCACAGAAATGTATAGACTCATATGCCTGTAGAGTGTAAGTGTAACATCAAGTTACTGGTAGGATCTTGTTCTCTGAAAGCTGCAAAGAAGAGTCTTTGCTTGCCTTTATCTAAATGAATCTTAACACCAATATTTCTTCGCCTTGTAGTTAGGCACTTCAGTCTCTTTCTCTGTGGCTTCGTGTCCTCAATTAATAACATAGTCCATGCCTGCATATGACAGTTCTCTTCTCTTTATTCATTTTCTCTGCCTAGGCAATCCAGTAATGACCGCACATATCATATCCACCTCCACAAGTATCCTATATCCACATGAGCCCCTAGAATCACTTTTATAGGTGTCTAATCTTTTCAGGGACACAGTTTAGCAAATATCAACGGAAGGTATTGACAAAGCATATGAGTTACACATTGGATACTTGAGACAGACTTATGTTGCCCATCTAAGTCAGGGTGAAAGTCTCTGATACTTAGGATAGGAAACCATTGTGCACCCCTTGCTATGAATCAGCAGTTTCCAAGTTCACCAGGTACACATTTGATTTGGATTTCAAGAAAAGATAAGCAATAGCTCTAAAGAGGTAATATCTACTGAATTTGAAAACTTCAAAAATAATAGTCTCACGACTAGACAGGCGCTCAGTGGTAAAGAACAGACACTGCACTAACAGAGGACCCAAATATCTGTTTCTAGCATTCCCATTGAGTGGTAAAGAACAGACACTGCACTAACAGAGGACCCAAATATCTGTTTCTAGCATTCACATTGAGTGGCTTGCAAAGATGTAATAATTACATGGCCAGAAACCTAACACTGCTTGCCACAGTAAGTACCGTTCTTCACACACACATACTATAGCACAAACACATTATTAAATATAAATCCTTAAAAAAACCTTATGAATATGTATGTTGGTGTTTATCACAAACATATATACATCCATATATACATATAGATACACACACATATCTATATATATATATTCCAAGAAACATCTTCCTAGATAATGTTTATTGTAGAGAACAAAATCTAAACAAACATGTTTTCAGATTACTCTTTTATCCTCATGCCTAAGTGGTAAAAGTCATTCTGTCGCCTGTCCTGACCTCAGATCCCACATATTTAATAAAGACTAATTCATTTTATACTACAGTAAGCATACTGTTTGTCAAAGAAAAGATTGTCTTTATTTTTTTCACATATTAACATGTGTTACTCTGAATGGTGCACAGCTTCAAATGTAGTCAGTCTACCTGAACCAAGTGTATGTAAAGGAAATTTAGGAAATGCTTGTGCCCTGTTCTAACTTTCTTTTTCAATTGCTGACTGAGATAAACACTATGACCATAACCAAATTGGGTATGAAAGGACTTGTTTCATTCTATCCTTTATAGTCCATCATTGATGAAACCTAAAGAAGAAATCGACTAGAAACTGGAGTAGACACCATGGAGGAATTCTTACTGCCTTGTTGTCAGGCTTACGTTCATCTTCCTTTCTCATGCAGGAGGGTTGAGAAGGGTACCTCTACTTACATTGGGCTAAGTCCCCTCCCCACCACCAGCTCCATCAATTTGTAAATAAGAAAACATTGCCACAGTAGGGATATAGGTCAGTCGGATGGTAGGAATTTCTTTAATGAGATTACCTATTCAGTGATGTTCTAGTTTGTATCAAAAACTTAGTGCTATGTGTGTCTAATTTAAATGTACTCCATATAAGATATTGTGTAATTCAGGTCCAAGGAGGAAGCTCAATATTTTCCTTGCAATACAAGGTGCTGAGTTGGTTTCTAGAGGCCACGTGGCAATGCCCTGTATAGTGTTATATAGACAGATAAAGATGGATCTGGGACCAATTGACCTGCCAGGGTAACCTAGTCAGTTTGTTCCAAGAAAAGTAAGAGACAGAATGCAATAAGCACATGGTTTCAGAACAAGACCCAAGGTGGATTTATGATCTTTAACATCTGCACAAATGTGTGTTCTCACCTACAAATACTCACATGCAACTTCCGTAAACACATCCCTCACCCCACACACAGGAAAGATATGTGTTCTTTAGACAATGACTTGAAAAATAGCTAATTTGTGACTCTAGTTTGGAATCTGATACCAAACCCATTATCAAAGACCCATGATAGGAAACCTGTTGAAAGGTTCAAACAACTTCTAGAACAATTATCGGTGCAGCCAGGTGGTGGTGGCACATGCCTTTAATCCCATCATTTGGGAGGCAGAGGCAGGTTGATCTCTGTGAGTTTGAGGCCAGCCTGGTCTACAAAAGTGAGTCCAGAACAGTCAAGACTAAACAGAGAAACCTTGTCCTGAAACACCAAAAGAAAATATTATCAGTGCAGATTTGTTGGTGAAAGCATAAGTGTATAAACAGAAACATGCTGCTGCTTTCTAAAAGAGAAACTCTAAGTCAATGAGGGAGTATTGATAAGCTCATGAAGAGATGTATAGACCTCAATACTCCCTGTAGTAAGGATAGAAGCCAAGTCCATAAACTGATTGCAATGAAGTATAACATTTTCTGGAAACCTGATGATCTCAGGCAGGGATTGCCACAGCCATCTCTATAATCATCATTTGTAGAACAAAAAACAAAAAACAAAAAAAAAAAAACTTAGTTTTTATTCTGTTTTCACAGCTGAAAGGTAAAGCTTCAGGTGAGAGCAAATGACTGCCAAATTGAGGTCAAATGTACATGCCAAAAGAGTGATGCATATCTAATGCTTTCCATATTGAAAACAGTTCCTGGAACAGCATTTCAATGATAAAAATTGTGCCTGGTACAGCACCATATAAAAATTAATTTTGAAGTATACTGGAAGAATAACGGATGTTGGACACTCACTGTATACAAACAGTATCAAATTCATAGGGGCTAGCAATGTTGGAAATGAAAGGATTTAATACAATTATAATTGTTAAGAAAAAAATAGACACTATGAACACCTGTAAGAGTATATACTATGAACACAACCATTCCTCTTTATAAGTTCGATAGACTATATTATGTTGAGTGAAGAACTTCTTTTTCTCTACTTCTAGTTGGTTTCCATTCTTCAAAGCACCATTCACTTAGTTTTCTAAACATTACATTTCCTATAAAAATCACTCTGTCTTTTCTAAATATCATTCTCTGCCACTCCATGGCTATTTTTGCATCTTTGGTGTCCTTCACCTTTCTTGTTTTATCCTTCTAAATGAAGACATAGCACGTGAATTAGAGCAGCTCCATGCTTTACTGCAGTTTACTTTACTAAACATACCTAAGATTTGAATTTTATGCACACCTTATTTGACAATCACTTGCCTGAACTGAGGACATGTAACTTTAAAGAAGCATCTGGGATCAGGAGTGGCATGAGAGGTTACAAAAATGATTCTCTGAAAGCCTCCTGGACCCCGAGGGAGATGAGTTGACATCCCTCCTCTTTCTACCTCTCAAAACCTTATTTACAGGGTCCTTCTTCTTCTTCTTGTCAGTTCTCTGTCTCCATTTTCATTCCATGTTTGCCGCATAGTCATTACAAAAGCACAGAGTAACCTCCTCCACAGTCACTGTCTCTCTCAGAAAACTAGAATGATATATTATGATACAGAAAATTGGTCAGTTATTTGACACAAATTATGGTATCTTTATGTTGCAAGACCATCCATTTGTGGTTAGGATAACAGAGAAAGGTGAGGCAGAGGTTTTTTTTTTTTTTTTTTTTTTTTTTTTTTTGGTTTTTTTTTTTTATGTGTGTGGAGTGCAATAAATGTGGATACTTTGGTCTGCCTTCCATCAAATTGTGATATGAATAATTGACATCTTCATAGTTGCACTTATTTGAGCAAATTTATGATATATGTGATGTTTCATTTGTATCTGTATCATGGTTGATTCTGAAATGTGCTCCCAAAAGTGTGTACCCTACGTGCCTTCTATCTTCCAAACTAAACTATAATAACTACTGCCAGCTAACAGTTTGACTGTGGACAGGGCTGTTCTTAGAAGAAAAACCCATTTCCCTTTGTAATTTTTAACAGAGGGTTTTCCATTCATTCTGATTATTACATCCAATTATTTTTAGGAGCTTTCCTTCAATAAAGCCATTGTGTCTTGATAAATCTGTTGGGATTTATGAGATGCTCTGACCGACAATAGCCCAGTGCAACTATATTCATGTACACATTACTTAGGCTTTAGAATGGGACTGCCAGGTGAACAAATCACTCAAGTACAGTGACAAGATGCTGCAATGAAAAGAAATACTGTTACCTGAAAAACCCTGAATTCAAGGTGAGATTTTGTTTGTTTGAGTTTTGTTTTTTTTTTTGTTTGTTTGTTTGTTTGTTTGTTTGAGGTGGGGTGTATATGTTTTTGTTTTTGTTTTGGTTTGTTTTCTTTGTTGTTGTTTCTTCTTTATTTACTTAAATTATTCTGTGCCTATGACATATGATCTTTCTATTTTCAATCTTCCAAAGCAATCCTCAAATCAAAACTTCCCCAAGATCTGAGGATCTACTTTATCTTTTATGGATTATGCAAGTGGCTTTGCTTGGAGTAAATGACTTTATCACATTGTAGCCCTGTTACCTGATACCATCAATTATCTTATGCTCTAGTCCTTTTTTCCCAGGATAGTGAGATTCCTGACATGGAAACGAATCCATTGGTTATTTGTTCTGAGACCCGTAATGTTTAACACAGTGTGACTATGCATATATTCATCTGTCTCAGAAGTTTCAGAAATTCAGGCTTATTTGTCAAAAAATAATCTCCAAAATCATACATCTTATAATCAGCAACAGTAAAATACTGTACTCACTCTGTAAGGTATTTCCTTAGAATAGTAAGGACTAAGTATGTGGTATGGTAGGACATGGAACACCTTTTTCTTCCTATCTGCAATCGGGACCCATAGCCTTGGTTACCTAAGCAGTGCTAAGCATTTCTCAGCATCAAAGAAATGGAGGGATGGGATTTTCAAATTGGACTGTTGTCACAGAGATACCTAACTTTTACCACCAAATTCTAATTAACAGGTTGCTACTCACCTTAGCTCCTATTTAATACTTACTACACATATTACTACTTGAGTTCACTCTTATTGCCATTTCCTTTTTTAAAAATACATTTTATTAATTTATTCATATTACATCTCAACTGTTATCCCATCTCTCATATCCTCCCATTCTTCCCTCCCTCCCAATTCGCCCCCACTCCCCTCCCCTGTGACGGTGACTGAGGGGGACCTCTTCCCCCTGTATATGCTCATAGGGTATCAAATCTCCCCTCGGTAGCCTGCTATCCTTCCTTTGAGTGCCACAAGACCTCCCCATCCAGGGGACGTAGTCAAATATGGGGCACCAGAGTTTGTGTGAAAGTCAGACCCCACTCTCAACTCGACTGTGGAGAATGTCCTGTCCATTGGTAGATCTGAGTAGGCATTCAAAGTTTGCTGCATCTATTGTCCTTGGCTGGTGCCATAGTTTGAGCAAGATGCTGGGCCCAGATCCACCCATCATAATGTTTTACTTGTAGGTTTCTGGGATCCTCTGGATCCTTCTATTTCCCCATTCTCCCATGCTTCTCTCACCTAGAGTCCCAATAGGATGACCTCACCTGTGTCCCACTTTCCTGGTAAGTGAAGACTTTCATGGGACATACCCCTTGGGCTAGTATGCAGATATAAGTGAGTATATACCATTTGACTCTTTCTGCTTCTGGGTTAGCTCACTCATTATGATCATCTCTAGTTCAATCCATTTGTCCACAAATTTCAGGCATTTGAGATGAGTGTTCCCTTGCTGGATATGGTCCCTTCACCACCACCCCAATATACACCACCCTGTCCTTCCTATTCACAGTGTCTACCCCTTATAAGGAAATGTTTCTTACTCTCTCCTTATGGCAGGAGGAAGGGTAATGACAACCCAGACTTGAGTTTACTTTCTATTTTTTATTTATTCCCTGTTTTTCTTTTCTTATTTAGCATTAAACTACAACATTAAGGTGCTAATGCTTATCCTGTACAATGATTTTAGAAATGGAATTTTTAAGTCCACTCTGAAGATCATGCCATGCACATTAGATAACTACCAATTTTAATTTCTTTATGTTGTAATTTATTTTCCAAGTCATTTCTTTATGGAACACTGGAATAGAGCATTGACAAGCTGTAGGAGATACTGACGCATACAAGGACTAAGAAGGACACTAGCAAATTTTATTTATTTTTGAATACTTTAATTCTAAAGAAAAATATTACAATCCCACAGTAAACACTTAAGTTAACTTCATCTGTGTCTCAACATACGTATACCAGTAAATAGAAATGTCTGGTTTTTGTGTAAAAGTTTTATTAAGTATAGTGATCCAAAATGTATGTAATTATCCTTTATAAAACCAAGTTGTGCTAAACCTGCTGGAATGTTCTTGTTTCTGCTTTAGAACCTAATTTGGTCATCTCTTGAGCTACCATCTTGGCACTTCCCACATCATTGATAGCACTATATCTTCTAAAATTATTTTTTTTGAAAAATTTCAAAAAATTGCTGGAAGCTTCTAAAAACAACTAAATTTCTTTTCATTTGTTCCCATTCATAGCATTTGGCCTCTGATTTTATTCCTTACTGTGTTATTTTGCCACTGCTCTTGTTTGTAGCTTCTACTTTTTAATTTCAGGATTTATCTTATTCACAAGATTCTATATTCAAGACAAGAAGAGCCTCTTGAGTTTCTGGCCAACAAAATGAGATAAAATCCAACAAACTCTCACTTTTTACCTTCATCAAGTTGTGGAGCATCCAGAATTAATGGAATCTGAACCCTAAAGATAGGATTAATGCCAACCTCTAGAATAGTAAGGAATTAAGGTAACACCTGTAAAGAAACTAAAAAGTGCTGGCTGTATACTAAGCAATACCTCAATAGTGCCTGTAAGATTTGTATCTCAGCAGTGCATGTGCTTGTGGTGAAGAATGTAGACTTCTGGTAAAATGAGTTCTTTGCATTTGTATATGCCCTTCAAGAAAGGGGTAGTTCTGACGATGTTTGTAACTTCACCCAAAGAGAGTAAGAATAAAGATGACTCCTGAGAATATTCAAGAGTATGGCTTAAAATTCCATAATAAGCCAGTGAACAAGGCTGAACAGTAACTACAACTGACCTGAATCCTGAATTATGATAATGAAAGAAAAGGTTCTTTCAGTGTTCAGGACTGGAGTTGAAATGCAAATTCACATAAAATGTACTTATTAATGTGGTAACAGATGCTAATTAATATAGAAACTTACATTCCTCCTATTATGAGGTAATTATTGATGCTACTCAAATCTTTAAAAGTATAATGATAGAGAAATAAGTAACCTAATTTGAGGCAAAACTAAAAAGAGAACCTTTTGCATACAAAAGCGCAGAATTGATCAAAAGTTCAATAGTACCACTCCTTTGTATTAGGAGTAAAAATCTTCTGTGAAAAATTCACAAAAAAAAGACATCTGCATTGATAAATTCTGAAAATATGCTTCAAAGACATCTAACACAGACAGAAGGAAGATATTGGGGAAACTGTTCATGAAATGATTTTTTTTTTAGAGACTTTTAATCATGTTAACATTTTATGGTTAAATAAGTTAAATTGTCATGAATATAAAATTGGAAAGTCTGATAAAGGAAGCCTCTAAGTTGGTATGTCTTTCAAGACTAATACATTTCGTCTCTTTGTGAAGATACAACTGTGGAAATGCAGCTCTCTATATACCAATGTGCTCCTTCTGAAAATGCTAATGGAAATGACTACAATAGTGAAACAGCCTTTGCATTCCCAATTAGCAATAGTTACCAATGGCAGAGGCAAGTTAAAAAGGGATGAAGGGTGACAAGAAAACACTTCATTGATCACCTTAAATTATAAGTTGTCAGGAACACCAGATTGGAAAAAAAAAATCACAGGAATACCCCTGGACCCTACAGATATAAATGAGGTGTGTGTGGAACTTTGTTTTTATGTCCTTATTTCTTTAGTGAATTGAAGCTGGTGAAACTGGAAGCAACTAAAAATGAAACAGAGTTGCTTTTACTTTTTTGTGTGTTCTCCAGTGATTTTTTTTTTCAGGTAGTAAAATGAGACAATATAGCATAGTAAAAAGCCTGCAGCTCTGGAGAAGAAAAACATTAGAATTTTAAAAGATAGAGCACCTAGTCTGAGTGGTCATGTCAAAGAGAACTGTAAATTTAAGAACAGATGTTCTTTTTCTAAATATATACTAGGTTAAATTCCTGTTAACAATACATAATTTTACATAATTCAAATGTTTTAAGTTATGGCATATGTGCATAGATATATGTCAATGAGTGGGAGTCTAGGCATGTTTGTTTGCATGAAAAAGAGAGAAGATACATTTGAAAACAAGGATAGAAATAGCTTTTGCCATGAAACAGTAGTCCAGACGTGTGCACAGTAGCCATTAGTGAAGAAATATGTTTCCTGAAGTCTTAACCTCAGACACTGACCTTCGTCGAGATAAAAACAATATGGATTTCTAAAGCAGTGTGAGCTGACCTACTTCCTATCCCGTTTCGTTCACAATCCTCCTAGAGACTACCTCCATCTGTAATGTCCATTCCTTAAGGCCAGTCAGCAGGAGCCTGACTGTGCCAATGTACGGTGGACAATTCAGTCCAGTATCTCTCTATACGTGACAATGATGCTCACTGTGCATCTTCCTGGACAGGAAATCAAGGCAGGGAACCTCATGACTCCCTCCTACATCGTGTCTTCCAGTGTCTTTCCAGTCTTTCTACACACACAGTTACTCTCTGCTCTTCTTGGTGCAGTAATATCGCCTTAGGAAGGCCTAACAGGATTGTGGGTCCTGTTGATGATTACAGAAATAATTTATTTTCAAATGGAAGTTAATCTGATAGAAGTAGTCAAATTTTCCCTGAGCTCAGGCAGAAACAAACTTCTTCATTGCAAGTGTACTGATTCCTTCTACTATTATTGTGATGGAGAAGACAAATTGTCCAATTACCAGACACACTGCTCTAGGCAATACAAAATAACATCCTGATTAATCTAACTGCATCAGAGAAATACTCTTGTTTAGAACAAGTCCCCTAAAACAAACAGTATTGGATTACGAATAAGGATGAGTCATATTTGCTTGCTAGTACTTATGGGTATTTCAATCCTGAATCAAGAGTCTACTTAAGGTGAAAAATATTTGTATAAATGACTTTAACATGTTATGTAGTTAAAATTTTATTCAAGAGTAAAAGTGAGAACACTCATAAAACCACCCATGAAATAAGTCAGAGAGGTTTTATTTCATTTTTGTTAACTAGAAACAAATGTTAGATCTTTGAAATCTGTACTACATATTTAAAGTGAAATATATGTATGTATGTAAGTATGTAAGTTGTTAGAGTACTATACCTTATTTTTTGTTTAATGGCCCACATATGACTTTACTTTCTTTCTCTGACCTTGCATTGTAATCATTTTCTATAGTATGGTGTATGCCTGAACCTAAAGTCCAACATGCTTTGATGCTGATGGTTAGCATTAAATAACTAATATGGTAGTAGAATGGTCCTTTAAATACTTTTCCTGAAAGCAATCACAGTCACCTTTAAGATAAACATTTTTAAGTGAAGGAAGTATGTCTGAAAATGATAGCAAACACAGACTAAAACTATAAATGGCAATGCTACAGTGGCCTCTTGGAAACCAAGATAAAGAGCCTATATCCAGGAAGTCAGCCGGCTTATACTAGTGTGTGCTCTAGGGAAGATGTGGATGTTGTCATCAGGGAAATGGCATGCTTCTGAAGCCAGTTATACACGCTCTGTCAACACAGGCTGAACTGCTAACTAGACTGTAAGCATTGCATCCAGGTCATCATAAGATAGATAGATTCACAGACAGACAGACAGACAGACAGACAGACATAGAGATAATTGACTTGCCAATGATTTTAGTTTTGTGGGTCTGAAGTTTTGTTAACTATATGAATCCTAGCCATAAATGTCTGTTATTCTTTTATTATAATTCAGTTATGAAAAGTGCTTTTCTGTTCATTAAATAATAACTCTTCCACATTCTCATCAGGAGACATGGATTAGTTAATAAACCTGTCAAGCTCAAAATTTCTTAAATATAAACAGAAGAATATAGGTATTTGTAACACAAAGTTGATGGCTACCATTTATCTCATGACAGAAAAGAACACCTAGTAGTGTTTTATACACAGTTTGTTCAGGAGTAGAGAAGATAACCTGATTTTAATGAGAATAATAGGGTATTCCAATTAATACAATAAGATACCAACTAATATGATAAATTCCATTAATAAAGATTATCCTTGTCAGAGTCATCTGTTATGAGAAATTAAATGTACTTAGGCTCTGAGGATTAAAAGGGGTTCGGATATGATGTCCTTTTAACTGCCATTCTTTCACTACCACCTCTTCTAAATGGTGGAGATTACTGACTATTCTTTGGCCCTGATCTGAGGAGATTTTATTAATGTCACCATTGTCACCAAAGTCAAAGGTGATAGGCTTTGATAGGAACCTTCTATTGATATTATGAACTCAATGTTAAAAATGTGAAAGGTCTTGTTTTATACAACTGATAGGGAGTAAGAGAGGAACTGTCAGTGTAGATGAGAAAATTTATGCAGGGCTGATTTTCACAGCCTTCTCCTGATTGGTCCTCTTCCTATGATCCATTCACAACACACTCAGTCAATCAGCCCATGTGAACATATATAAATCCATACACATTGCAAGTTCACCAGTTTGGCTAGCAACATGCTGAGTGCAGGAGCCCAGCTCTCTGCCGAGCTGCTCTTCAGAAGCCTGAAGCCTTCAGTGTCAGCTCACATGGCTCTCCATAGGGTAAAGAGAAGGAAAACTCCTCCAGCCTTAAAAATAGCCAGAGACCTCCCCAAATCCTCCACTGAGTGGAGACTCTCAGAGGACATTTCTGTTGGGTGATATCCACTTGTAAGTGAGTATATAACATGCATGTCTTTTTGAAGAATGGAGGGGTGGAAGGACCCAGAAGATTTAGGAGCTCCACAAGGAGACAATCAAGGCTGGCAGATCCGGATCCAGGGGGGCCTGCACAAACAGCTGCATCAACCATGGACAATGCGTACAGTAAACCTAGACTGCCTGTTCAGATACAGCCAAGGGACAGCTCATTCTCTATGGCTGTGGAGAGAGCAGGTACTGCCTCTGACATGAGCTCTGGTGCCGTCAATTTGATCACTTCCCCTTGGCGGGGAGGCTCAGTGGCAGCATACAGAGGAAGGGTAAGCAGGTTAGACAGATGGGACCTGATAGGCTGTGATCATACGGAGGGGGAGGAGGTCTCCTTCGGACAGAGCTCTACGGTAGAGGAATAGCGCGAAAGAAGAAGGGAGGGTGGGAATGGAAATATATAAGTGAGGGGATAACCATCAGTACATAATCTGAAATAATAATAATAATAATAATAATAATAATAATAATAATAATAATAATACCAACAACAACAATAAAATATAGCCAGAGAGACAGACCCTGCTGAGATACAAAAGCCTGCTGTTTCAAGTGTGAGGTGGACTCTCCAAACTTTGATTCCTATTGCTTGAAATGGAATGGTGAGGAAGGGTCACACACTGATATTCAAGATCTTCTTGAAGGGATAGATGTGTGTGATCTCTGATTACTATTCTAGATGATCTATTGTCTGTAGAATGGCTCTACCAGGACCTGCCATCAGCTGGCACCTCCAAGTGCTCTAAAGAGCTATTCCATGTGCAGAAATTCTTCCCCCTAGCCTGCAAAACTTACTAATAATGTGGAGCTGTAGCAATTGCAGTCTCACTTGGTTGGCATCCTCTTGCTACCACAATTCTCAAGGATTCCATGTTTCTGTTCATGTTCCCATTCTCCTTTTTAAACCATTTCCAGCTGCAAATAAAAAAGTGTGTTTGGTGCATCAGATGGTGGCGCACGCCTTTAATCCCAGCACTCGAGAGGCAGAGGCAAGTGGATCGCTGTGAGTTCGAGGTTGGCCTGGTCTACAAAGTTAGTCCAGGATAGCCAAGGCTACACAGAGAAACCCTGTTTCAGAAAACCAAGATAAATAAATAAATATATAAATAATAAAAGTGTGTTTGGCCTAAAACCTACCCGAACTCCCTTAAAAGAAATGGGGTGTCATTTCCTTAAGGTTTCTTGCAGCTGATTTGGGATGAATAATACCTTTGTAGGGGCCCAGAATAAAATTAGGGAAGTAGTTAAACAAGCTAGGAATAGCATTTGTGGTCCAGTTTTCTAGATGTTGAGAAGTTCCAGGTTTAATTAAAGTCCTGTTTGGGACAATCTGAAATGCTGGATCAGTTTCGACTGGAAGCTTTCTTCGAAGGTGTCCTGTAAGTTGTCTTGTTCTGATGACAAACAGCAATAGAAGCCGTTGGTGCTGGAACATGAAGGATCCAGGATGTCAGTGTCCAGCATGCTGAGAGGAATGAATCCTATCAGGTCTGATCCAATGTCAATGGCCAGTTCTCTTGTCCTGAAAACATATAATTACTCACAAGCATTGTACAGACCTAAAACTATAAATGTGTAAGGTGTGTGTAATACACAGAACAATTAAGGCTGGCTCTCTGTTTGTTGTATTAACAACAACAACAACAACAAAAAGACGTCTGTAAATCTTCATTCATGCCATACAAAGAACGGCATCTACTACTTCATAGGGATTCTGTAGGCAACACGAATTATTGTTTATGCGTAGACATTCATGCCTCAGCCAGTTTCATGTCTCATCCAGTCTCAGAACTATTCCCATACAGTGAGATTAGCAATGTAAGTTACCTGCTTCTTCTGCAGTTTAAATTCTTCACATTCCAATAGTATCCCAGTCCTTCATTCCCCTCCATCCTCCTTCCCTCCCATATCCCCTCTCCCTCCCTCCTCTAGTCCTCAGAAACGGGAGTCCTAGGGGGGGCTGGCACATGCCTTTAATCCCAGCACCCTGGATGCAGAGGCAGGTGGATCTCTGTGACTTTGAAGCCAGCCTGGTCTACAAAGCAAATATAGGGTAGCCACAGCTACACAGAGAAACCCTGGGTCCAAAAAAAAAAAAAAAAAGAGTAAGGAAAATAAAGTGTGTTTGTTTCTCTTTTCTATCTATATACCCATTAAATTTCTTTGATAGAAGGCAAGATGGAGAGCTGATTGGAGAGTTAGCTGTCTTGCAGGAGATATCACTAGTGAACAATGCAAGGAAGCCATCAGCCATCATTTCTTTGTTTGGTTTCTAGCATAATTTCCGGGCCGTTCCCATAATTTGATTTAAAAAGCATAATAGACTTTGAAGTGTGCCCTTTTAAAACATTATCTGATGAGCCTCACTTCACGCTGCAGGAAGCAGAGGGCAACCATGGACAACATGCCACGTGCTAGTGAGTTGACCCAAGCTTCCTGACATGGCAGCTTCACAAGTGACCTTGTCAGCCTGCCTCCTGATGTGGAAAGAGACATACCACCCTGTTGATTCTCGGTGTTAAGATAAATAGTCAAGGGTGATTTAAGCTGCTGACATGTGGGTCAGTTTGGTTTAGTCACTGATAGAATCAAACTGAAACTTCATGTTTCAGATAATTTGAAAGGATTTCATAGGCACAACCTTTTGATCTGTTTGCCCTTCTCTGAATGTACAGTTTCCCTCTTCAGTACCTACATTCCTTTTGTATAGACAACTTTCAAAGGAGGGGTGACTTTACAAATAACTGGAATTCAAAATCTAAAGGAGAAGAGTCTGACTTACACTAGGTGCTACAGGTGAGGAAAGAAGAGTGTCAGAAGCAAATACTTCTTCAAAACATAGCAAACAGAGCACCTCATGTCACTAAGCGTGCTTTGAGTATAACACAAAATCTATTCTAAAATACCAGGCACAGTAAAGTTTGTTAATTGGCTTGAGTAATTAAAAAAAAAATAGTCCAATGGAAGTGATTTCAATAAAGCTTTTTTGGCAGTAATGTAGATTGGGAAAACATTTCCTAAGTTCTTGGTGACTTATTCAAAGAATTGAAATAAGATACATATAGATTCCAAAATAGAATTGAAATTTTATTAAAAATTAAAAGAGAGTCAATATCAGAAATGCTCTGTAAGGCAATGGAATACATCTGAATAAGAATGTAGTCACAATCATAGGGGAGGTGAGTAAGGGGAAAATGGGAGGGAGGGAGGAATGGGAGGATGAACGGGATGGTATAACAATTGAGATGTAATATGAATAAATTAATAAAATATATTTTAAAAAAGAATGTAGTCAAGGATGCCAGTTATTGTCTTGACATTCATTTTATGGGGTTTAAGAAGAGGAGGAGTATCTTAACTAACAGATAAAGCATGAATAGATCTAAGGTTTAATTGACAGAGTTTTATTATGTAAGTTTTCACATGCTGCTTATATACCTTTTCACAATGCTTCTAATTTTTATCATATATGTGCTTAATTATGTATAAGCATAAGAAGTTTCATAGATTTTTTGTTTTGCTTCTTGTTTCCATATGAATTTATTTAGAGATTACTGCTTGCTTTGCTGCATATGTGCTTACAAACAGTCTAAGCAAAGATTGATACCTTTTGTATTTATATATAGTTAGAGAAAGTTTGACTAGAAACTGACTATCATCAAAGGTGAGATACTGATGATGTTTAATAGGAAAATAAAATTGGTTGTTTGAATGGGGATTTATGTGTAGTTTGATACAAATCGGATCACGGGGTGATAAATGTACTGTTAGGATACAAAGGGCATTTTTATCCCAAGCCAAATGGAGTTTTAAGTTGTTAATCTATTGCATATGTTTCCTCAATGCACCACACTCCCTTTTCTTTCCTTTTGATCATTGTTGTAGTCAGTGTTCTAGTGCTATGAAGAGACACAATGAGCAAGGTAACTCTTAGGATACAACAATTATAGGATTGCTTATAGTTTCAGAGGCTTAGTCCATTATGGTCTTGGTGGCAGGGATGGGGGAATGAGGGAGCATGGCAGTATTCATGGCATTGGAGCAGTAGTTGAGAGCTATATGCTGATCTACAGGCAAACAGAGGGAGGGTTGGAGAGAGAAAGAAAGAGAGAGAGAGAGAGAGAGAGAGAGAGAGAGAGAGAGACAGACAGACAGACAGACAGACAGACAGACAGACAGACAGAGATTGGTGGCACAGGTAGCCTGGCTTGGCCTTTTCAACTCCAAAGCCCACTCCCAGTGATGCACTTCATCAAACAATGTCAAACTAACTCCAATCAAGCTATAACTCCTAATCCTGACCCTTTCAAACAGTTCTACTTCCCAGTGAGTAAAATTTCAACTATGTAATTCATTGGGGGGGGGGTGATATTCTTACTTTTATTTTATATCTTTAACTGTGGCTTCATCTTCAAAGTTTTTCCCACAAAACTTTAGCTGCTGATGTAAATGGACAGTCATATACATATCATAAGAACTTCTTCTAGTTCTTTACTTTTCTATGGCTAAATCAATCATCGTATCAAAGGGGCAGTCAGGCTTTAGGGAGTTAAATGTGTTACAGTTGCATGAGCAAAGTGATCACCGTGGCAAAAGGAACACCAGTATCTTAATTGGTAGAAATTCACTAACAATGATTACCAGATTCTCACTCTAACATAAATAGGTCCTCAGGGCCTTGCTTTATGTGTTTTCTACTCAACTAGCCCAACACAGAACAGTCAGTCGATTGTTTGTGGCCATACTTCATGTCAACAATAATTGATGTACTGGGTAAGATGATTTCAGTTGCAAGTAACAGAATCATCAGCTCGGACTCAAACAATAAAGAGGCTGTATTGCCTTTTGAAATTGGAAAGGCTGTGGTTACAGTAGACTTCAGGCACTGTTCAATTACAACTCAGCTTCTATTTATCTTAGTTGTCTCAGCCTGCCTCTATCTTCATTAATAGGAGACAGTCTACATCCAAGAAAAAAAGCAGTATATTGATCATGAGCAGAGTCCTAGTTATCACTAGTTTGACATTACAATTCCATTTACCCATTGATTACACATTTAACCTGGAACACTTATTCAACATTTGTGCACGATGATGGTTGCACTATATTGAATATTCAGATAATCATAAAATCTTTTTAATAGAATTGTGATGAGTTAAGTGAGCTAAATCCTAAAATAATAAGAAAGCTGAGTACATGGACTATATTAATATAATCAGAAATTTTTAAGGTAACTTAAAAAAGAGAGAAGTTACTATGGCATGTGATTCCAGAGGGATCGATTCCATCTTTTACGGCAATAGTCAAGAAAAGTATGGAGCATTTGTCCATTTATACCCAGGAATCAAAGAAAGAGATCCAGGAAGTAGGGTGTGGCTCTGAAAACTCAAAGCCCATCCACAATGGTATACTTATTTAAGAAAGCCTCCCCTTCTAAATAGTCCATAAATTCCACAAGCAGACTGCCAACTGGAGAACAAGAGTTCAAATATATGAGCCTACAATCCTCCTCAAGCCACTGTGACAACTTTATACCCTGTAACTGGGGCTAGCAGATTCCTCTGCATTTCTTATAAGTTAAAAAACTATAACAGAGGCTGGAAGGTAATTCAGCGGTTAGGAGTACAGGCTGCTCTTTCAGAGCACTAGTATTCAATTTCTAGAAGCCACATGGTAGCTCAGTAATGCCTATAACTTCAGTTTCAGCACATCTAATACCTTCATCCAGCCTCCCTGTGTGGCAGGCACATACATGGTGCACAGATATATATGAAGTCTATACATTTATACACATAAAATGAAATATTGCAATGAAAAATATAAATCACAGGCTTGTCCTGTGTCACATGCAAATCAACATCTGTAGCATGAAAATAAGATCATGGCCACTTCAACTATGTTAGACCAATTGCAGGTCACGCCTTCTACATGATACCTACAATCTTGCTATATGGCTGAAGTAACAATAGGGCTTCACAGCACTTGAAAACATGAGAAAAATATGTGACTTTGAGAAAGCTGAAAAGAAACTTCTGGATCTCTATCCAGTCAGCAATATTATTAATATTTAATACACCACAAAAATAAAAAATACAGATTTCTATGAGTTCTTTCTCAGAAATTTGGGGGATATGTAAGTGTTGCTAGCAAAGGCAGTGAGTCCAGTATTGTAGTTACATGACATAATAAGACTGTTAAGGATTATTGAAAATATGTGAAAAAATCAGCAATTGGTATGATCAACAGGCTTTTCGTGAACACATTAAATGAGATAGGCTAGTAAGGAGGCTTTTGCTACCAAATAAAATAAACAACAGGAAGTCTAAGAACAAATAACAAGTCTTGAAAAATATAAAACTGTTAAAAAATCAAGATCTAGAGGACAGAGGCCAGAAGAAAGGAGGTGTTCCTGTTTATTGTCATGGATACTGAAAGCAAAGCCACTTAAAAACATCACATTGATATCTGTGAGGAAGTATTCTCTTGAGTCTGTGACTGAGAAGATGCTTGCCAGATTATGCAGAATAGTAGTAATGGTACAAAATTCATTAGCCAGTGTTGAATGCTATAGAAATATTGATGAAATGACTTGCAGTTGAGTGGAGAGTAGGGTATGACTTTCACACGAACTCTGGTGCCTCATATTTGACCAAGTCCCCTGGAGGGGGAGACCTGGTGGCACTCAGAGGAAGGACAGCAGGCTACCAAGAAGAGACTTGATATCCTATGAGCATATACAGGGGGAGGAAATCCCCCTCAGGAACAGTCATAGGGGAGGGGTATAAGGGGAAAATGGGAGGAAGGGAAGAATGGGAGGATACAAAGGATGGGGTAACCATTGAGATGTAACAAGAATAAATTAATAAAAAATTTTAAAAAATGACTTGCCATGTATTACTGCAACTTACTAATGCTTCAGGATCCATAGCCATAGGAACACATATCACCTGTTTTGGGTATCTTTGTTTGGTAATTTGTTAATTTGTTTGACTGTTTACTTTTAGTGAAAAATAGATCCATCTTTCAGGAAATATTATGAACTTTGTCTTAAAACATGTTGCAACTGGATGTTGGTGCTGCTATGTAGATGTAAAATCCCAACTGTCATAGATAACAATCATTTCTTTTTCTTCTTGTTTTTTGTTACTTTGGTTTTTGGTTGTTGTTGGTGGTGGTGTTTTTTTTTTTTTTTTTTTTTTTTTTTTCCTTTGAAACAGAATTTTACTGTTTACCTTTAGTTGTCCTGGAATTAACTCTGTAGAACAGACTGGCCTCAAACTCATAGAGATCCTCCTGCCTCTGCATTCTGAGTACTAGAATAAAAAGCATGCTGCACTACCACCAGGCTGGAGTCAAGGATGTCTATTTCATTGTCAGCAGGAAATCCTTTGAATTAAAAGCACAATGATTTTTTAAAATTAACTTTTGTGGTTTTTTTTTTTTTGTTTGTATGTTGTTTGTTTGTTTTGAAAAAATAAGGAAATCATTGTATTTGACAAAATTTAACTCTATCACTAATAATTGAAGTGTAAAACATTAACTCTTTTTGGTTTATTTTTTGTATTTCCTTATATAAAATCATACTAAAACAGAAATTACTACTTCCTGCGATTCTAAATATCCCCAGACAAATATGTGTGAAATTGTGTATATCTTTAACGACATAAAACAACACAGATTTTATTTATGACAGCAATATAATCTGCTGTAAATAGAAAATAAAGCAGAAACTGTGCATTTTATATATGAATAATGAAAATTTAAAGAATATACAAAAAGTAAGAGATTATAATTGAGGCTGGATTTAAATTCTACTTTTGGTTTCAGTTTTTTTTTTCTTTGAAAATGATTCAACTCAGTTTTACCTTCCATACAGTATGGAATCAAGATGGTATTCAGAGTTTCAAAGATGAACAACCACATTCAAAATGAAGCATCAACATTCAGGTTTGTTTCTTGTTGACTAATTTTGAAGTTTTTGTTTTCATAGTCTATCTATTATTTTCAATGTCTTTCTTCACAGAAAAGAAGAGGCTTTTAAAGCTGATTTGCGTCTTTACTCCCTACAGAATCAGAAAATGTTAGTTTTGTTGTTCATAATTTGCCTTTCCCCAAGTCTTACAACACTGTGTTCATCTTTCTTTCTTTGTAAATTACAGTAACATGCCCTGTGATCCTGGTCCATGGGTACATAACAATTTTAAGACAGATCTTTGAAACAGCAAAGTACCATTTACTCACATGTAAACAAGACTACCTCAGTATATTATTGTACTATTCAAACATTTTGTTGTTGCTAGGAAAAGCATGTATCCCCAGGAGGGATATTTCATTTTTCAGATTATTTAAAAATTAACTATACTATGTTTGACAGTTTAATGTATGTGGGCCAAGTAAGTCACTGGATGGCATCCTTCATGTTGCAATATCTCACCTTTATGATTTTTCAGACTCCAATTCTCACTCTTTAATATATTTTCATGTCTGTGTTATGTCTTATCCTCTGTTGATGGCAGAAAGTTCAATGCAGGAAGATCCCATATTAAGTGCTGGAGGTCCTGGCCCAGTTCAGGCCTTTCAGTATAGCCAATGCCAATGTCAACCCCATCCCTCCATTTCTCTCTTGCCCTTTGAATTAACTTACCACTCCTGTTGCTCCCAGGAAGCTTCCTTGTGCCACTCATCACTGAATGCATGTTGTTCTGAGTCTCCATACAAAAGTAACTTGAATCAGCATGGGCTGATTCCCCAGTCTTTCTGTCATAACAAAGACACTACGACTCTAATTTAAATAACACTAGTGAATACTATTCAAGTGTGTGTGTGTGCGTGTGTGTGTGTGTGTGTGTGTGTGTGTGTGTGTGTGTGTGTGTTAGAATTTATGTACATATTTTGGATGGGGGATAAATGTTCTCTCTAGCCTCACTATCCATTGTTTCTAATAATAAGCAGTGTGACACACATTGCTTATATACACAATCTGTTTAAGCTCTTCAATAATCTATTTTTACAACTGTAACTACTATTTCTATAACTAAAAATACATTCATATGATCTGAGAAATATCTCTCAGTGGACTTGTTATGTATGCTCAAATCAGTAGTCTTAGAATTTAATTCCTTGAAAAAAAAAAACTAACTAACTAAATAACAGGATAGCCTATTAATTTAGGAGAAGTAATTTATCTCGAAGTGGAAAAATGTAAAATTAATTTGTTTGTGTAACTTTATTCCTTTTCTTCATGGGCTGCCAGGATATACTAGGTTTACTAATATAGCATATTTAAAAATTCATTACCAGGTTGTAGGTTCTGAAAGAAGCCTTTTTACAACATGGATAATGTTTTCTTCCTTAAACAACAGCAATAAAACAGGGTCAAAAACAGTTGGGCACAATGAAGGAATGGATGATTAGTATCTTGATAAATACTGCCTAAGGCGTTGTGTTTGAAATATTTACTTGTAAAACTTATACAGGGAGTCATTTATCTTAAGAACAGTCAGCAAGAATATCTGAAAGCTTTGAAGAATCAAGGTAGTTTGTTTCCATTTTGTCCCAGGAGAAAATGAAATTGGACAAGAGTCTGAATGAGCACTGCTTACCCCACATCTGAGAACACTCAAGGGAAAATTTAGCTACCCTTTATTTTGTTATTAAATGAAATGTTTTCTAAAATATGTATTGAAAACTTATTGAGCATAGAAGGTACCCAGCACCCTATATTCGGTAAATGGGCTTGATGAGAATATCAGAACGTTAACCCTATCACATGACATACTTTGAGACTGTGGAGAAACAAAAGATTAAATAGCATTATCTTCACCACATGTGAATCTGAGATTTGAAATTGTGAAATCTTGATTAAAATTTTAAACTCTTACACATCATGCATTTCTATTTACGTGTATTATCCTCAAACATCTATGTGTGTACACTTATGTACATTTTTAAATAGGTGATTCTGAGGTCCAGAGACCAATCCAGGGAAAATGGCCGGATTGTTGCACTCATTTCCCATACAACCGGAAGGATAGATGGCATTCAAGGAGGAACCACTTTTATTGTCATAGATTTCCAATATTTTCAAATTCTGGAAAGACAATTGGAGGGTTTTTGCTTTTGTTTTTGCTTTGTTTTGGTTTTGTTTTTAGTTTTTTTTCCCAGGTCTGCTTTAAAAAAATCTTCCTATTTCTGGTTCATGAGAGGTGACTCTTCCCTCCCAGTGCTTTCTCCCCCATCTCCCCAGGGCTCTTACATTCCCTACTGTATCCTAAATACGGAACAAGTACTCCAAACCCCTCACTAATTGTCTAGACAATGCTTTAGCATCTAGCATACTCCAAACTGCTGAAGGCAGATCATCAAAAAGGAGAATTGTTGTTCAGTACTGAAGTAATCCTCGGAAAGAGCCAAGCTGGGTCAATATTTCAAGAGTCAGAGCTCCAAGGACTTCAAGGGTGTCCTGGCTATTTGTTGGCATCTGGACATAAATTAGCATCATCTGGGGAGAGGAACTTAAGCTGAGAAATTGCCTCCATCATATAGACAACAAGCAAGTCTGTAAGGGGTTTCTTAATTACTTATTGTGTGGATCTCCATCCTACTAGAAGTAGAGCAACCATTAGGCCTCTGGTCCTTGATGATAAAACAAAAGCAGGCTGGTCAAGCAACGGGGAGTATGCCAGCGGGTACCATGCCTCTGTGGCATCTGTTTAAGTTCCTACCTCCACCTTCTTGCCTAGGGTTCCTTCCCTGACTTTTCCCAGTGATGAATTGTGACCGAGAGTTGAAAGGTGAAATAAGCCCTTTCCTCTCCAAGTTGCTTTGGTCATGATATTTCATCACAGCAACAGAAAACTAATTAAGACACTTGGTGTGCAACTGTATAAATACAGGTGCCAACATGGAACCTGTTCTTAGTGTACACATTTTTAGGACATAGGAGGTGTTAAAGGAGACAAATATGATTACAGTTTACATTTTTTTTTAAAGAAATGATCTTAGTAACATAATTGAGTTTTCTAATTTATTCAAACCTGTGTTGTGGAACCAGAATTTTTGAAAAGGCACTGGTAGTGATATAAATATTAATGTGAACACAAATATGTGAATATTAACAAATTTAAGTATTAAATACATTAATTTCAGCAGCTAAATCCTTCCCCTCTGGATTACATATCTGAATTTCCATACAGCAATCACCAGAGGGTGCACACTCCCCAAAACCAGGACATACCTTGCCAGTCTTGAAAAACTCCATCTTCATTTTTCACGCAACTAATGTATACTCCATCGGAGATTCTGGATGTCATATGACGACATGGTTCAGAGTTTGTGTGCAGCTATATAGTAAAATCATCAACGTTTTAAAGAAGAATCAAAAAGGAACAGAAGAAAATCTACTCAGATTATAATTTCAGTGGCAAGAAGGTTTGCTCTAAGATCAATTCATTTCATGTTCAAAATGTTTGTTTTAAGTTAAAAATGTGTAATAAGTGAATGAAAACAGCTTTCTTTGGCCACTTGATGAATCAAAGATAGATATGAAAAATTCACAATTATTTAGATTTTATTATATATAATATATGTGTGTGTGCTAAAAAATAGATTAGCAAAATTAATGAAAGTGATTAAATAGCAGACTTCCATTTCTCTGATTTGTAAGATTATGGAAATATATCTAAATTATAAATAAAAAAGTAAGCCATGGGTATAATTTACTGTGACCTAACATCCATAAAGATTTGAATTAACAATAAGAGAAAAAAAAGTTATGTTTTTTTCTCAAAGTGTGTATTTCTACACAATGTTGCAAATTGGATTTTTATAAATTTTGTAATTACATATATTTTTAAAGATTTACATTATTATTATTATTATTATTATTATTATTATTATTATTATTATTATTATTATTAATACAGTGCTCAGCCTGCATATACACCTGAATGCCAGAGGAGAGCATCCGATCACATTATCGATGGTTGTGAGCCACCATGTGGTTGCTGGGAATTGAACTCAAGACCTCTGGAAGGGCAGTCAGTGTTCTTAAACTCTGAGCTATCACTCCAGCCTCTTGTAATTATATTTATATATAGAAAACTTAGCAGTATACATTTAACCCAGTTTAGTGGCAAGTTCTTTAGCCATTGCCTTTTCCAGCTTGGCAAAGAGAGGCACAGATTTCGGACTGAGGACGTTGCCTCCCCAGTGGAAATGGATCTCATCTTATCTGTAGTTGTAACTGGTCCTAATAGCTTCCACCAACTTAGCCAGAGCACCTTTTTTTTCCGGGTTAACCTGTGTTAAGGCAACAGTGGTGCGAATCTTCCTGTGGATCAGCTGCCCGAGCCTGGTCTTTCCCTTGATGATGCGGTAGGGGAATCCCGTCATTCCACACAGGGCAGGTAGGAAAATCACAAGCTCAATGGAGTCTACGTCATGGGCAATCACCACCAAATGAGTCTTCTTCTTCTCCACCAAGGTGGTGACTGTATTGACTCCTGCTCAAAGGACAGATGGTCTCTAACTTGTGAGGTCCCCTTTCCTAGTAGCTTTCTTCTCGGCATGTGCCAGTACCCTTAGCTTCTTCTTCTCTTGCCTTGTCTCGGGCCTGTACCTGTGGACAAGCTTAAGTAACTGGGTAACTGCTTGCAGGTCCAGAGCCTGGGAGAACTGGTTAATCGCAGGAGGTACTTTGAGGCACTTACAGAGGATGTCCCTTTGCCGCTGCAGCCTGATGTTGCAGAGGGGCATGCCCCACGAAAGCCCAGGAAACTGGGACAGAGGGGAAGGCATCCTATTGGGACTCTAAATGAGAGACGCATGGGAGAATAGCAAAATAAAAGGATACAGAGGGTCCTAGAAATCTACAAGTAGAACAATATGATAGGCAGATTTGGGCCCAGGGGTCCCGCTCAAACTAAGGCACCAGCCAAGGACAATACAAGAGGTAAACTTTAAACCCCTTCCCAGATCTAGCCAATGGTCAGAATATTCTCCACAGTTGAGTGGAGAGTGTGATATGACTTTCTCATGTACTATGGTGCCTCACATTTGACCATGTCCCCTGGAGGAGGAGACCTGGTGGCACTCAGAGGAAGGACAGCAGGTAGCCAAGAAGAGACTTGATACCCTATGAGAATATATAGGGGGAGGTAATCCCCCTCAGGAACAGTCATAGGGGAGGGGAATAATGGGAAAATGGGGGGGGGGAGGAATGGGAGGATACAAGGGATGGGATAAACATTGAGATGTAACAAGAATAAATTAATAAAAAAAAAACTGGAGAAAAAAATAAAAGAAAAAAAAAAAAAAAAAAGAAGAAGTAAGTGAGATCTCTTTTTGGCTGGATATCCTGTCCGATGCCTAAGTTCATGGGCCTCTTCTCAAAGGATTGACCACCGTTTTGGCCTCTTGTTTCTTCACCTTGGCAGTGACTGGGCCACCTTTATCCCCTTGGCTTTCGTTCCCTTGGGCATTTTGCTGTGCTGTAGGAGAGATGTAAATATATTTTTTTTAAAATGTATGGTAGACTATTGAAAATACTTTCAAAATGTGTTTCCCCCCAGATTATAGTGTACCAATTTGTATATACAGCCTTGTTCTATTTTAAAACAATGCGAATGTGTTTATTTGAGTTGGTACTACAATGGTTCTAGTTAATCAGTAAAATATCATTATTAGTCACTAGAGGTTGTGACACATAAAAATATAGAGCTGAGATATCTTATTTTACAGATGCTCATTAAAAATAAAAACAAGAGGATAGAAAAGTATTTAAGGGAGAAAGTCAGACTTGGTTGTCTGGAGTACTGTGAAATATGTTGTAAAATGTAATTGCTACTTTGAGAGTTGAGCTCTCATTAAGGAAAATATAAGACTTGCCAACTTCAGGCTATGATTTAACGGCTCAGTCTTGGAAGCTGGCCTCTGTGAGCATATAGAAAAACAAGTGGTTGTATCAATGCAAAACCCACGGTTCTCACTCTGAAAGGAATAAGAAACTCTAGATCCAAATATGAACGGCCAACCTGCAGGGACACAGATTTAGGTCACTCTAAATGCTATAGTCTAACATAGTCTGATGAAATTTCTTTTTTGTTTGTTTGTTTGTTTTGGTAAGAGATAATATTTAATATATCTTTAACTATTATAAATGTTTATTTAATTAATTTATTCAGATTCCAATTCAAATTTGAAAATATATTTTATTAATTTATTCATATTACATCTCAATTGTTATCCCATCCCTTGTATCCTCCGATTCCTCCCTCCCTCCCATTTCCCCCTTACTCCCCTCCCTTATGACTATGACTAAGGGGGACTACCTCCTCCTGTATATGCTCATAGTAACAAAAGAAGAAAAACGTGAATCAAAATACTACATATACACTGGCAGAATAATCAGAAAGGTGTTTGTAATCCGTGAGACCATTTCTATAAGACTCATGTACTATCTAATGACCTTCTGAGCTGGGGTGGTAGAAAATAGTAGATTGCCAAATTAACAGATTCCAAGACATTTATATCTGTAAGTCACAAGATATTAGTTCTGACACAGTAGTAGACAAGGAATGGCTATTCAGGGCAGTAAAGCCAACCTGAGATAAGCAAATTAGCCTCTGGACCTGCAATATCTTGCCTCCTCCACATCGCTGCACTGCTAGTGCCTCTTTGCAGACACAACTTTTCCTAGTAATCCTTCTAGACAGTTACTAAGTATCAAGAATGAAACATCACAAGTCTAGAAAAGCAAATATTAAGCACAGCACTCATTATAAGTGATTGTGTCTATTGTCCACTGATGGTTCTGTATGGTCTTGTTTTGGTGCTGTGTGGATCATTGAAACTGGCTTTAAGCCACGTTTATGTAATGATATTGTAAGCATTAACTGGCATTCCAATTATTCTCCATTCGTGAATAAATGCCTGAAGCACATCTTAATTTTTTAAAACATCCCAGATTAGAAATTTTGCAGCCAAATAAGTACCTAGCATGAGAAATGAAAAACAAGGGCATGTTTTTGCTTTTTACATTTGAAAGAGGCAGTCAAAGAAAAACATACACTTCTATTGTGTTTTTCACAAGAGTTGCTAGTCCTTGTTTTATGGGGGAAGTCCAGTGGAGGCAGATGAATTGAGTACAGAGAATTTTCCATGAGTGTTGGTCAGAAGTCTCTACGATGTTTTCTTCAACTTTTGAGTACCATCAGGGTTTTCACAAGGACTTTGTCAGTGACACTTCTTACAAAGTGTGCTTTAAAACCAACCAACCATCAAAACAAACAAACAAACAAAAACATAAACTTCATCTTTTGCATGATTCAGTGGTCTGCCATGAATTCTACCAGTAGTCAGGGCCCCTTGAACAAGTAAGGCTACACTGATGTCTATGTCTAGGTATGCCTGGGCAGCTGACCAGGGGGAAGTCATCCTGTGGAGGCCTTGTGCTGAGAGGATACTCCAGAGTCCTTCAACTGAGTTAAAAGCCCAATACCCAGGAGCCTCTGACAGGCAAGTTTAGGTCAATTAAGAAACTCCAAAAGCATTCTTCCCATTATCCCTGGTAGGGGATCCACCAGAGAAGGATACTCAGACACGAGCTTAAGCCAATAGAAAGTCTTTACTAGTCGCAAGACAACAACACTGGGTGTTCAGGATTCCTTTTCAGGTTCCTCATCCTGAATAGTACTTCCATTATGGGGGTTTGTTGTGCTAAGATGTGAGTGGCTTCAATATTAAAATATATCAAAATTTGTTTCAATCTGAATTCCAAATTTTTAAACTTTCTCTTCTCCCTTTAGCCTCTGGCTTTGGTTTTTCAATTTGCCTAAATACAGTGAGCAGCACACTCACCATACCCAAAGGAAGGCTTACTTAGACATTCCTTTCTTGGAATGAAGTTTCAGATGGGCAGATTGGATTTATACAAACGTTTTGTCTCAATGGAATCTAATGGCATCTAGCGCAATTCTCAATAGAGTGCTAATTTTCACATAAAATATCTTAAAAGACCATATTTAATGTGTTCAAATTCTTACTGGCACTTTTACCTTCTGGATGCCCACCAGGATCGACTATTCTGCTCCATTTATAGAATTCTAATGTGTGTCCAGCCTAGACACTACTAAATAATCTAAAGGTATTTACCAAATACCTTCACAAAGCTTCTGAACCACACTACCATGATGCTTCATCCATAACACCACTCCCTTGCACCAATTTTCTTTGTTAAAATTTTTACTAGATTAAAAGTTTTCACATTATGAATTAAAAGAACATAGACTTATGTAAAATCACAGTTTCAGAGGACTTCATCTGTGTACAAAGGGCTCAGCAATTCTAGGTCTGAGGCAAGGCAAGACACTACAGTTATGGCCATGTCCCTGAGACAGCTGAAGGCCACAGTGAAGCACTTGGTGCTCAGGCAAGATTGGACATTGTAGTGTAAGAGATAAACAAAGGGATCTGAGCATATAATGAAAACCACAAACATAAACTTAGGTTGACAACTCTAGCTTCTTGTAAGGAAAAAAAATATCTTGCTCTCAAAACCAAGGAAGTGCACCAGCATACAATCATACTACCCAAAATGCACCTGATTTCAGTCATTAAAGAAACTGTGGTCTGGTTGATGGCTGAATAGAGAACAACATGATCTGTGAGATCCATGATGGATTTATAATATAATAATTCACAGAAGGGAAAGAACCAGATATCAATTTAATAATTGATCATGAACCCAGATATCTATTCATCTTTAAGAAAAAGAAACAGCACATCATTGATTAATTTATTTAAATGGATGTTATATTGATTGTTTGATTTGTACATTCAGTTAATAAAACTATACTTTGACCTTATCTAACTCATGCTTTGTAGTAGTCTATGAGTTAAAGATAGAAAACTTAATATGAAATTATTTTATATCAACAAAATGGTCATAAATACTTACATTATATAAAAATCTTATTATAATTATGATATATTTTATTATTCTCATACAATTATTATTTAATAATATATAACAACATATAAAACAATTTTTAATAGATTTACATATAATTATACTTATATAATACTTATATATAATATATATAACAAAACAATAGCAAACAATATCTGATAAAGACAATATGGAGGAATTTGTACATTTCTGCCCTACTTTTAGTTACAATATTTATGTAGAATATGAATATAGGATCAAAGCCAAGGATCATGCATACTATATGTTCTACTCAAACTTTTGGACATCATGAAAGACATTTCAGTTTTTTCAGTTATTTTCTGTTCTGATATATATATATAATATATATACATATATATTATATACATATATAATATTTAGCCAATAAAAAAGTACTTTTAGATTTTTTAACATACCAGTTCAACACTCTCAGAAGAAGGAAAAAATAACTGAACAAAATAATAATAGATTGATTGAAAGCTAATTGATATACTTTCCTAAGTTTCATTCAGAATGTGTATGTACTCAGAGACACCTTTGCTATCTGTTACTATGATTCCTATTTGAAAACAATTTTCTTACTAATTGTTCTTTTTAAAATATTCAATTATTTTGCTTGACCAATGAGCAAAGTTGTGGATGGAGATATAATGATACTTAGCACTGGAACACAGACACTTCAGACATATTACACGTCTGTGAAGTGTCTTTGATCTTTGTAATACCGTGGAGAGTGGATTAACTCATTATTTTATGGCCCATTTTTCAGATGGATATATGGAACCATTGAAAAGTAAAATAAATCCAAAGGTGCAGGATTTGTATTCATGATCAGGCACCAGTTTCTACCCAGTGTCCTTTGTAACTCTGAAATCAGAAAAAGAATTATACAGTTTTACAATAAACAGAATCATTGATTTGTAGATTCTTACCTAAATTACTAACAAAAGTCATGTTGCTGTATGTAAAATTGAAATGTACATTATAAAATATAAAAATTGCCATAAAAGCTCTATTCTTAGGTCTGCTATTCAGACACTCTGATGAGAGTAACTTATGTGTGCTTTGACAGTAATTATTTTAACAAAACATTAGAGATTATTTGAAACAGGTCAGATTTTCGTACAGAGGATATTTTATATAAAATAATGCAGTCAGCTAGCTAACAGAAGCAGTTTATTCTGTTTTTCTTCCCTATCATTATTCAAGCAGAGTTTGTAGCTCAGCAGCCTTGTGTTGTATGTGCATGTTACAGAGGACAGGTTTGCAATCGAAGCTGATTGCTTGCCCAAACACCATCTGGCCTACCTATCTATAATATGTCAAATGAGACTGCCCAAGGTGTGAGGAAAATCTTAATTTCACATTTATTCAGGTCATATTGGTTGAGAGGTCTCAGGCCACAGCTCAAACTGCACCACTACAATGTTTATGTTTTTATATCACAGCTCACACTTTTTTTTTTAAATTCACCTGAACGCTTTCTGATTTTCACTGTTTTCCCTATAATTATTTTTAACACCTAACATTCAAGTCATAACATTAAGGATGCTGCTAAAATATAGACTGTTTTAATTGTTAGTAAAATAACTGATTAAATGGTTTAGAAGCTAAATTTACTTGAATATATTTGTTTTAAATAATTATTGCCATTCTAATAAAATTACATATCCATATAGAAATATACACATATCATATCTTTAAAAGTATGCCATTGTCTCTTGTAAAGAAGATATTTTTCCTTTATGATGAGTTTTTTCTTAATTGGTTCCAAACAGACTATCATGAACACACAAATGTGAGGTTTTACTTGAAAGTTAATGACTCAGGATATTTTAAATAATTGGTAAGCAGGATAGCAATGATCAACATCTGAGATTTTTTAAATCTGACCTCTACATGTGAACTGCAGCATGTGTGTATCTATGTACACACACACACACACACACACAGAAAGAGAGAGATAGAGACACAGAGACTGAGACAGAGAGAGACTGAAAGAGACAGAGACAGACAACACATACACAGACTCACAAAGATAATGTGTAAATCTGACTAAATATTGAAACTAAATCAAATATCTTGGATTAAATATTACTGGCAAATGTATTCTGTTTGAGTTAAAGTCGGATTTATTTTGAAATTTTCATACATAATTTTCAGTGATACATACAGATTATTATTTAAGTCTAACAGAAAATGGTTATCAGACATAAAGATGTTTTTACAGGACATTTCTTTCACTTACGCTCCTTTTATTTATTTATTTATTTATTTGTTTGTTTATTTATTTATTTATTTTTTGCTTTTGATGGTGTGGTGGTTTAGATTGTCAGACAGAGTTGCATTAATTCAGACTGTCCTGGAACTCATCCTTTGTTTTATGATTGTCTGTAAGGTGTCTATCATCATGCCAAGTTCCATGGTTACAGGTGTGAGCTACCAGACTCGCCTTTAAAATTGGTTTTAATCCTCTGATATTTATTGTGCTTGTACAACCTTTACATTGCCTAACTCCTGTGGGAAAATAGTACTTACATATTTCATGTTTTTCACTAAGCTTTGGAAACTATCTTACAATTCTGATTACATACCATAATTATTAAACCTATTTTGATAGGCATTGTTTCTAATACAGAAACTCTTAAGAGGTCAAAATGATGAGAAAGAGTGATTAAGAATATTGAGCCATAGGGGGACATTTTTTATCATTCTGCCCTTTAAAGCTGCACTGTCCTTGAGGGACCAATTTTCAATAATGGCATTGAGACTTTTCATTAATTATCAATGCCTAAGGTCTTCTTTTAGGCTGATTTCCAACTAACTCCTAAAGTTCAATTTAACCCATTTACCCCAATCTACTTTTTCCCGTGTCGCTTGTTACATCTCTTCAGTGCCTTTACTTTCATATGACCTCCTCTCTGTCTCACTGGAAAAAACTTCCAGCACCTCTCTTCCCAGAATTTCTCTCTCCCCAGAAGGAGGTCCCGCCTAATAGCTCCTGCCTAGCTATTGACCAATCAGCTCCTTATTTAACCAATCAGAAAATGCCTTAGTCAGATAAGGAAGGACAGAGAAACATCTTACAGAGCATTCTCACAATAGCCCCCATTTCAAGGTTCTGGGGATATATTTGGAATGCAAAAGCCAGAAGATGGAATGGAGTTCTGTGAAATGCTGCCATCTTGTCATATCATGGTTGGTTGTTCACATGAACTAAAATCAACTGTGGTTACCTGCATAAGATCAAGTTGGTTAAAATTTCTAGCATGGATGAGGAGTCAATGTCAAGGCCTCACACTTAGGTGAGGTAGTTCTGGCAGATCCAGATGGGAGCAGGAAAATCTCTTTCTATTGTGGTATAGTGACTAGGTGGTTGTGCATGCCTCAGTGTATTATTAATCCCTTGAAATACATTATGAGCAAAATTAATCATATCAGTGCATTCACAACAACAACAATAATAATTAATAATAGCAATAAATTTTAGTTGTTAAAGTTGTTTCTTAGGTAGGAATGGCCCCTAGAAAAATTGGAGTAGGATGAGAAGCAAAAGAAGGGGAGAATATGATCTAGATACATTGCACGTATGTCATGCAATATCATAGAAAAAGTAAATAACATTACTTTATTAAAAAATAACATACATGTATATAATGTATCTTGATCATATATACCCTCCCACATTAACTTATCTCCTTCCAAAATCACATACACCTTTTTTTTTTTTTTCAAACAAATCCC